>NC_088693.1:46427166-47052166 GCF_028017835.1 Emys orbicularis
AGGCCATTTTCCGCCTCTCCTTTTCCCCCTCTGCTATTTCCAGAAGAAATTACAGGCACATTACAGGCCTCTTAACTGAATGATCATGTGAATTCCTCTTTGCTGGCTATGCAGTGCCATCTACAGTAATTACTCTTAGAACATGCCAAGTTTGCTTTAACTAAGGTTATTCCCTAGTTATCTGGAGTATTAACTGAGTAAAATTTAGATAAAGTAACTTAGTTATTGAAGGCAATTGGCAATGCTTTTTGGGTGACCGCTGTAATATACCTTAAAAACTGAGCAGACATTGTACAATGATCAGTGCAGTCTGCTTTGGGCTGTCATCTTATTAGTTAAGTGGGCCATACTTTGATACAAGTTAGGAAGCTGTAGAACAGTAGGTAGTGGAGGTGAACTGATGCCTGTACAGTGTAACTGTCAGAAATTAAACTGGAGGAAAATCTCTTACGTTATCCTATATGGACACGTCACAATTTGTCTGTCTCTGTTGGCAGTGAGTTTGAGCCTTTGAGCATGTCCTGTGTCTGTCACTGCATCTACTTGTTATGAATGCTTTATTGCAATTTTTTTTTTTTGTGGGCCATATCTTCCCCTAAACTAGATGCTATCAAACAATATAGTTGTAGTTCCATTCCCTTCCTCATGTTGATAGAACACAAGTTAACTTGCTTGGAAAAAGTAGATATTTTGCATATTGCAGCTGTACTGTACTTAGTGGCTTACAATATCAGTAAATGTTGATAGTATCTCAGAATCAAAACAGGTCAAGAGGGAAATATCCCTTTTGTTTTAATATGGAAACTTACATTTTCAGTAGGAGTTTTCCATCTAGCTTGGATGCTTCTAAGCTGCCTGTCACTGTGGAATCTAAACATTGTTTGGAAGTATCAGAAATATCTAACTCTAATCTACACTAGTTTAATACTAAAAGAGCAATACTTTCTGCTCTTCCACAACTCTGGGAAGAACTCCAAAGGACTGAGTTGAGAGAAAAAGACGTGATGTCCATACATGGGGGTAAACACGGAGTGCAAGAGATGGACTGAAAAAAATAACTCCAGCCTACAACCATTAAAGGGAAATAGAAGATTGCCCTACAGTGCTCTGTTAACATGTTTTGCCCTTCCACCATTGCTCACTACTTCCAAACTCACGTTATTCTCCCAAGCAAGGAGAACATCCTTAAGGGATTTCCCCTTCCTCCTCCCTTGTTTGTCACATGCGCAAGAAACTTCAGCTTTCTTCACAAAGAACTATGCTGATCTCACCATCACATCTTCAAGGCATCCTATTTCTGTCCTCCTATATTATTCAAAACACTTACCAAGGCCCTGATTGCCTTATACCCTGATTATTACAGCTTTTTCATTGTTGGTTTCCCCATCTGTCTCCAGAGCACACACTCTGCAGGTATAACTACATTAGCCTACTCCTTCATTGGCTACCAGCTTCCCAAAGAATGCATCTCCGAGATACGCCTCACTTGCCACTCTACTGATTTCTATATGTGCTTGCACTCACACGCTTGTCCCCTCTCTGTCTCTCTTTTCCATTGTGAGTTTCAATTAGAAGTCAAAGCAACTTTTTTCTCTAGTGAAGTTCTGATTTCACTTGTTCCAGTGGCTCATGCATGCCCCCCCCTTTTCACTTTTGCTTTATACTCTTCAGTCCTGTTGAAAGATTGAAGTGGGAGTGCAGCAGGGCACCAGGTTTTCTCCCCTTTATTGTTTTTGCACTTCATTTTTCTGTGATCCTTACTCATCCAGCCTCCTTCCTGGTGCTAATCTCTTTGCCATTGTTTGTTGCAGACTTTGATCATTGTACTTGCATTTCCTTTTTTCAAGGTCTAATACACCAGTGGATGGTAAAAATAACAAGGATCACAAAAATATGAAAGGTACTCAGCTGTTCATTTGCTTTTGAAAGTTCCCATATTTAAATTATTACTTTTGTTGCAATCATCCCTTCTCATGTGTTTGAGATGCATAGCAATGTACTGAGATGCATAGCAATGTGGTACATAACCTTTACAAGAGTTTTCTATTGTCACTAACATGCAAAATGTTTTTTTTTTTAAAGGGCTCCGTGAGTTGTATGGAACTGTAGAATGCAGCCTGGAAACTTTAAAATGTAGTGAATATTTCCCTCTTCTCATAACAAAGCTAAAATTACAGGAATTTGATCCCCTTCTAGTTTCTAAGTAAAACAAATGACCTTGTGCTGCTTAAAACACTTTCTAAAAAGTATGTATATCTGAAGGGAACCACCAGCTTCTATCTTGATTCCAAATTAGCAAATTATAAAGAGGGTTGCACAATTGTGTGCAGATGGACAGTTGTCTAAGGCAAAGCCACTTGACCAAAAGACAGCCTTATCTCCTGACATAATAGAGAAATAGTAGAAAGTGACATAATAGAGAAATAGTAGAAATTATCTCTATGGTTTTCCATTGATCAAGTGAGATGTGTCTTAACACAGGTGATAAATTTCCTTTCAAACTAGTTTCCTTGAGGGAATGAAGACAAGGTGTTCAAAACAACTTGCTTTATGGAGAGGCCTTGAGAGCGTGCTGAAAAAAGTCAGATTTACAGTATTCTGTTGTCAGGATCCCTGACTTGTACTTGTGTTTGTTTGTAGAGGTGTTTTGTGTTTTTTCTAGACCCTGGTGAATACTCAGAAGTGAGTGCTTTCTGAGAAGAGGAAGGGAAAATGTTTTGTCAGCTTTCCAATTAGTTCAGAAGCAATAACACAGAAGTTGTTAATGTGTTTGCTGTGTCTTATCATTTTAAAGCTAATGGATTTCTGCTAGCTGCACACACAATGTGTTTGGTGAACAAAGTGCCTGTTTCATGGAGTTAATCTCACTTTGACACTAGAGCAGAGTATTCTGTGATAACACTTGCCGTCACCCTTTTCCCAAAGTCTCCTTAGCCCCTTTTCAGGGCCAAATTTTCAGCCCATTGTTTCCATTTGACCAGCCACAAATAATAATGGGCACCATTTTTTGTGGCTGCAGTTTGGGTTACAGAGACCTCAAAGTCTCTGATTTGCTGTTGCAATAAGAGACAGAGAGGTCTAAGTGACTGAAATTGTGGTTGACATTTTGTATCTGC
Source organism: Emys orbicularis (assembly GCF_028017835.1). Lineage (NCBI taxonomy): Eukaryota > Metazoa > Chordata > Testudines > Emydidae > Emys > Emys orbicularis. The sequence continues at coordinate 46,430,283 of NC_088693.1, forward strand.
AATTGTTGTGCCCACAATATGCCCCAGCAAAAGTGGAGTTTTAGTTAAGGCCATGTTGGAAGTGTGGCCCTAAATGTAGGGTTCTAAAGATTAAGCCTGACCCAAATTAATTATAACATTTCAGCTCTAAAATTGAAAATATCCCATTGAAAATATCCCATGTTGCTCACTACATACACTGCTACCCCGATATAACGCTGTCCTTGGGAGCCAAAAAATCTTACCGCATTATAGGTGAAACCGCGTTATATCGAACTTGCTTTGATCTGCCGGAGTGTGCAGCCCTGCCCCCCCCCGGAGCACTGCTTTACCCCATTATATCCGAATTCGTGTTATGTCGGGTCGTGTTATGTCGGGATAGAGGTGTATATTTTTAGCATTTTCCAGTAGAAAAACTTTTTTACTAAACTGGTGGCTTTATTTTTATCCCTTTTGGAAAGGGTACTGTCCTGCTAAGAAACTTTTAGAGGACAGAAACCTCTGTAATTTCTTTCAACATTTCTACTTTCTTTCTTGTTTGCAGCAAGTATGTCTGCGGTATGTAAAGAAGATGCCAGACATTACTTTCAGCATAGCCTAATTCCAGCTCAACTTGTTCATGATCAACCTGTTGTGACAGACCCAGACCAGCGGGGAACAGGAGTCTGGTAGAGGGCAAATATACTGGTCACTGGATGAGTAGTTTTCTGTTCCCTGAGTGACCAGAGAAGGGGCTGCACTAGAGTAATCAGGAACCTGCTAGAACCAGTTAAGGCAGGCAGGCTAATTAGGACACCTGGAGCCAATTAAGAAGAAGCTGCTAGAATCAATTAAGGCAGGCTAATCAGGGCACCTGGGTTTTAAAAGGAGCTCACCTCAGTTTGTGGTGCGAGTGTGAGGCGCTGGGAGCAAGAGGTGCAAGGAGCTGAGAGTGAGAGGGTGTGCTGCTGGAGGACTGAGGAGCACAAGTGTTATCAGACACCAGGAGGAAGGTCCTGTGGTGAGAATAAGGAAGGTGTTTGGAAGAGGCCATGGGGAAGTAGCCCAGGGAGTTGTAGCTGTCATGCAGCTGTTACAGGAAGCACTATAGACAGCTGCAGTCCACAGGGCCCTGGGCTGGAACCCGGAGTAGAGGGCGGGCCCGGGTTCCCCCCAAACCTCCCAATTGACCTGGACTGTGGTTTCTTCCAGAGGGGAAGGTCTCTGGGCTGTTCCCCAACCCACATGGTGAATCTCTGAAGCAAGAAAATCCACCAATAAGCGCAGGACCCACCAAGATAGAGGAGGAACTTTGTCACACTGTGGAGATTAATTCTAGAATTCTTGGGTTTGAAAGTTGCCTTTTTCTTTATTCAGTAATAGTTTGGAAATATCAGAAACTGACTTGAATTTTTGTCTTTTCATACCTCTTTCAAATAAACATCTTAGAAGCATTGAAACACATGATATAATACTTGGTACTTAGCATGCACTTGCTACTGACTACCTTACAGTGTATATATCTTCACAATATCCCAATGTTAGATAGGGAAGTGCTGTTATCCCCACTTTAGAGGTTCAAAGCTGAGGCATAGAGAGACTAGGTGGCTTGCCTGAAGTAACACAGAGGTCTGTGGTGGTCCAGGGAATTGGAACCAGGTCTCCCAAGTCATAGTCTAGCCCCTAACCCCTGGACCATCCTTCCAATCTCTCTTTTCAAACTGCTTAATGGTGTTAGGTACCCATTTCCAAATGGAGATAAGCGCCCATATCCCTTATGCACTTTTGAAAATCCCACCCTAAGTGATTTGCCCATCAAGGCACAAAAAATCTGTGGCAGAACAAGGAATTGTTTTCTAGTCCTCCTGTGCCTTACCCACAAAACTTTACTTCCTCTATCTAGCTGCATTATTTATAACTTCTCAGAACAAAACAGTAAAATTCAGGCACCCACAGTCATAGCCCAAACAAACACTCCTTTGGGAAAGTAACAGAAGCCCAAATCTTTCAAACCCAACAACAGCAAGGGTGGTGTGAGATACCGTACCTGGCTGCAGTGTTTCCATTTTCCCTATGTATTGAACAAAAACTATGGGCAAACAATTCTAAATGGCCTTGTCATGGCTGTATCTAAATTAATCTTTCTCTTTATGGAGATATGAAAAAAGGGGGTGGGTTGAGGGTTTAAAGTAATTAAAGGACAAAGTAACACAACTCCTCATGCTTTGTATCATTCAGTCTATCCTAAAACATAGTTGCAATAATTCTGTGACCTTTGACAAGAAGAAATGAAAGTGGACATAACAAAGTTGGAATTTCTCCTCCGAGTCTCTCACTACTTTAATTCTTATTCTGTCCAAATGCTTCTGTTCCAAGTGGCTGCAGTAGGTTTTACTCAGACTTTTACTAGACATATTAACTGTTCAGTAATGGCTCTGTGCATAGCTGATGTATTTGTAGCTCTAGGAGAGGGGAAATCAAGGCCACCTTGATATTGGTTTATGTATTATAATTCATTTCTTGGAAGGCTCTAGGTCACTACAAGTAGAAACCATCCTGGAATACATTCCATATGGCAGTTTCTCAGGTACTGCGACAGCTAACTGGAGTTAATGATTAAAATAAATTTGCATCACTTTCTTTTGGATGGAATAAAAAGTTTCTGTGGGATACCCATTTCCCCATTTCTCTTAGGGAACATTGCATTGTCTACATTTGCATGATCTGTGTGTGTGTGTGTTTCTCGCATTGTGTAATAGTTTGCCTGAATTACAATTAAAAAGCTTTTAAATTTTTTTGTACAGATGTGAAGTAAAGAAGTGTCTGTAATGGCAATGACTGATGGGGTTGTTGATGTGACTGATGGCTGTGTTATGATCCCTATCCCAGAGGAACATTGGAAAGCTACCCCCAAACTTCATCCTATTCGCATACTTGGGGGGATAACGATCTTGAATTGAGTGACAATTGAACAGAAAATTTATGTCCTTGAGTTCAGCAATATCAACGGCTACTGTAATCAGCATGAGCTATTTTGGTGTTTGCTACTGCCAGAGTGACTTTTACAAGCTGGTGCTGTAAAATTAGCAGACAGCATGCTCCGGAGAAGTAAGCACAGGGCTGACAGTCAGACCGTCTAGGTTTTATTCTTGGCTCTGTTATTTGATTCCTTGGGTGGCCTTGAGAGAAGTCAATCTCTCTGCCTTACTTTCCCTATTTGTGAAATGGGGATGACAACACTTTCCTATACAACAGAGGTATTGTGAAGATTGATTAATAACATGAAGCAGTATTATCATTGCAATATACTGGTGCCATAGTAATAAGCCTATAGAGAACCCACACTCAGAAGTAGTCTGAAGTCTTAAACACTAACCAAACTTTTAAAAATAAGGTACCGTAGATTTTCCTGAAATGTTAAGATGACTTGTCTCTTCAGTATGGAGGAACAAAAGCATTGCACAAAATACTCAGGCTGTGTCTACACTACCGCAGGATCAATGCTGCTGCGATTGATGAACTGGGGATAGATTTAGTGGGTCTAGTGAAGACCCACTAAGTCGATGGCAGAGCACTCTACGGTCAACTTCGGTACTCCACTGGGAATGAGAGGAGTAAGGTAAGTTGACAGGAGAGCGTCTCCCATTGACCCAGTGTGGTGTAGACACCGCAGTAAGTCAACCTAAGCTATGTCGAATCCAGCTACGTTATTCACATAGCTGGAGTAGCGTAACGTAGGTCAACTTACTGCAGAAGTGTACACATAGCCTGAAATCCACCACCCACTCCCACCACCAAGCCAGGGAGTAATGGCTCTGTGCAAGGAACTGCACTGAGGGTGAAGGAGATGGAAGCCAGCCCCCAACTGTGGACAGGGCAGCTCTGCAGCCTCTTCGAGGTGCTACTTCAGCCCCTGGACTTGCATAGGGATGTGGAGGTATGTGGCCTGTGGATCTGTATAACTGCAGACTCAGTGGCTATGGATGTAACCAAAGCACCAATCACAACACGTTGCCCTCTCCTGTCCCAATGGTGGCCACTCATGAATTGGCATAGAAGTCACAGAATTCCACTCTCTGCTTTCCATATAGTGGAACCATAGCTTTCCTACTGCACTGTGGCCCCAAATGCCACAGTGAATTTTATTTTCACTGATTCATTAAAATCTTCTTGTGTGTATTTCTATTTCTCTTAAGTAATTAAGAGCGGCCACAGTGGCTCAGACCAAGGGTCCGTCTAGCTTGGTATCCTGTCTTCTGACAGTGGCTGGTGCTAGATGCTTCAGAGGGAATGAACAAAACAGGGCAATTTCAAGTGATCTATCCCCTGTTCTCCAATCCTGGCTTCTGGCAGCTGGAGGTTCAGGGACACCTGGAGCATGGGGTTATGTCCCTTATATAGCCCCTATCACTATAGTATCTGAGCATCCCACAATTTTTAATGTATATATCCTCATAACATCCCTCTGACATAGGGAAGTACTGTTATCCCCATTTTACAGATGTGGGAACTGAGGCACAGAGAGACTAGGCAACTTGCCTAAAATAACACAGGAGGTCTCTGGCAGAGCAGGGAATTATACCGAGGTCTCCCCAAGTTCTAGGCGAGTGCCCTAGCCATTGAATCTGTGCAAGTGAGTGGGTGGTCCAAGAATGTCTTTGTCACACAGTCTGTAGCATTGTCTACCCATTGGCAAAACTGGCATCTTCACTATGCAGATTGATTAATCTACTATGTACCAAAGCTTTGGATTTTCCGTGCTTTATGTATTTTTATGCCTTCCAATGGGATAGCTTCAAAGTTCACAGTGGGAGCATTAAGACCCTGGGCAGCTGTGTCTGCTATTTTAACAGCCACTTTAGATCCCACAGAGGTGACAGAACTGTACAAAAGGCAACTGTACAGTCAGTATGCATTTTGCATCCAGAAAACTAAATTGAGTAGATTATGTACATGGCCTTATTCTTCTAGCATTGCCAAAAAGATGTAGATCAGCTAATCAGTACTTAGTACTGTATTTCTAGGGCACTTGCATGAAGCTTTTTTAAAAAGTTCAAACAATCTTTTAGTACCAGGTTTTTTTTTTAAAAAGTGAGAACAAACAGACAGATTAAACCTCTTTGCTAATGGGTGTGCTTCTGGCTTCACAGTGCTGCAGTAATTTTATTATTTAAAGCTAGCCAGTGTCAAACCTCAATAACTAGGAGTTCTAATTAAAGAAAGCCACATATTAACTTTCTCTTCATGTCCTGTACTACTCGCTGGTTTAGGGCAGCATTTTTTCCCCATGACCGAAGAGAGCATATGTTGTTGAATTCTGGCCTGGGGATGCTTCTCCACTCCCATGGATACTCTTCCATGATTTTTCAGAGACTGGAACAGATCAGAAAGTAGTGGAACTGTAGAGCAGCCACTCTTCTTGGCATGTACCCCTCAACATCCTGTGTATTTATGATCAGAAATCCAGCTGCATTAACACCTGTGGGAATGCCTTTATGGGGCAGCTGCTGCCCTAACCACAGTGGGAGTCCACTAGTAGCACCATCTCCTTCAGAAGCTACATTGCCAGAGGTGCAAGAATAGGGAGAGGCCAATAAGGCAACTGTGTGGAGAGACACAGTTAGATAAGAACTGCTGGATTCGGTGTCCATACCATGTGCCTGGTCTACTGAGGGGCAGATGACTCCCAACTTGCTGAATTTCCTGGCCCCTCTTGGAAAGAATCCATCTAGAAGAGAAGATGGCCCTGAACTGGGAATGTTAAATTGTAAAAATGGTCTGAAGATATCCTAATCGGGATATTAGGTATATACAGGGCTCCTCCTTAGATCATTCCAAATCCAATGGAACGAAACACATGCAACTTTTTGCCAGTGTCAAGGGGCTAAATTCATTCCTAGGTGCACAGTGGTTCAGCCCCCGACCCTGCGCCCCGGAGCAGGGCCATGCCACGGCTGGAGTGCCGGAGCAGGGCTGAGCCACATGGTGCGGCCCCCTCCCGGCGCCCCGGCTGGAATGCCAGAGCAGTCCCCGACCAGGCGCCCTGGTTGGAGCGCCGGAGCGGGGCAAGCCCCAGACCCCGCTCCCCAGTGGGAGCTCGTGGGCCGGCTTAAAATGGCTCCCGGGCCGGATCCAGCCCACGGGCCGTAGTTTGCCCACCCCTGTTCTAGACCCTCAATAAGTTGCAGCCCTGACTCCTAAGTTTTCCAGCGCAAAACAATGGCAGAGATTAAATCCTCTGGCACATTTGTACATTTTCTAAAACTCTACATGGTGAAACTCTTTTGGGAAGAACAATTTGCCGTTTTTGGTCAGGAGCTGCATCAATGAATCCATAAAAACGTACCATTTTCATAATAGTTGTCCTTGTAAAATTCTCTGTTCTTGTAATACATCTCTTTTCTGCATTCTTAGGCTACTGTATCCCAGAGGTATAAACGTGTAGATTTACTGAAGATTCCTTATCTTCATAAGGATTTCTATGCTTTTCTTGGCTGCAAAGGATGAAATAAAGTGTCTAAAGCAATCCAGAATCTTATTTTTAGAGCTATTTGAAATTAATTGGAAGCAATACATTACAAATAGCAGCCATTCTTCATAACTAGATGGGTGCTGCTAACTTATTCAGCAGACATAAGGAAAGGGTGTAGGCAAGACATTTGCCACATTTCCTTCACTGTTGCAAAATTCTCAAACAGTATTTTATTTTTATGATAATTGGAGAAGGGAAATGCCAGTGTTTGCCCCCAATTCTCCAGCCATTTGGCGCTTTTAAAATGTACATTAAGATTGCTGCTCATCTAATTTAACTATATGAACTCCTTCTGTTTGTTTCATTAAAGAGATGAAAAATTAGTTTGTTTTGCACTTTGCCATGTAGGCCTCCTTCAAGGACATATCCCTGAGGCAGGAATACTGAGGTTGGACTAACAGGACATAAGATTGCACCTCCTGCTTTCCACCACTTGTAACAACTAGAAAAACAAAGAGGGTTTGTTTGTTCGACAAAAATAAATTAGAACTGAACAGATAACTAAATTACCCCTGAAGAAGGACTATGTGGGCCAAATTTTAGACCCTACTCTTTCAATCTTATTAAGAGGCTTTGAAACATCAAATTTCCTATCCACTTCATGGTATCTCACTTGGAACCCTGAACTTCTGAATGCTGAGAATTAAACTTTTGCAGCAAACAGTCGACTACATTGTTGAAACGTGTCCAGCAAGTAAATCTATTATGATTACATCAGGTTCAAGAGAGTATACAGATTTTCAAGGACCTGTATATTGGAGTAAAATTACAGCATGGAAAATATTAGCTTAAGCAGTAACCGGCTTTGTAATGTGAATATTGAGGGAATGCTGGAAAACAAATAAAACCACTATGTCCTTGTTTATATTTATGGAGGGCAATTGATTTTTTTAATTGACTTTTGCACTGTGAATCTTTTACTAGCAAAATGTTTCAGAGAGTTTGGGCCTAATGTGAAGCACATCAGTTCTGTAGATGAGAGAGTTACAATGGGATGTGTCATTTTCACGTTCTAACATGTTGGATGGCATTTTCAAAAGCACTCTGCCTTGGTCTGACTCTGCTCCCATTTAGTCAGTAGTGAAACATCAGTATATCATGCCAGTGCAGAATGCTTTTTGAAAATTCCACCCTTTGTCTGAAAACACACATTCCTTAACCTCCACCAGCATGTTGGAAATAAAAGTGAAATCCTTTCCTGTACTTTTATAGGCATTTAATTGCTACTGTAAATGCTTTATGAAAACCACCAACAGGGTGTTACCAGCTTACAGTCCTGCCAAGTCAGAAAGGTGGAGTTGCATGTGGGAATGAAGCCTTGTTTAATCAGGTTTTATAATTGCTTTGATACAATTTTAACTGAGGCATGTTGGGTCAAGCAGTCCCTAGTTTCATATTCCTCAGAGTTAAGTCTCACCAGAAAGCATTTATTGCAGCACTGTTCTTCAGCATTATTCAGTGATTCACTTACAAATACGAAAAGTAACTCTATGTTATGTTTTTGTTCATTTAGACTTTACTGATTATCTTTAGGTCTAATTCTCCTCCCAATGGAGCCAGGGAGAATTTTGCCACTGGCTTCAATGACTGCAGGAACTGACTCTTAGGCCTGGTCTACACTAGGAGGTTATGTCAAATTTAGCAGCGTTAAATCGAATTAACCCTGCACCCGTCCACACAACGAAGCTATTTATGTCGACCTAGAGGTCTCTTAAATTCGATTTCTGTACTCCTCCCCAACGAGGGCAGTAGTGCTAAATTCGACATGGCCATGTCGACTTAGGGTAGGTGTGGATGGAATTCGATGCTAATAGCTCTGGGAGCTATCCCACAGTGCACCACTCTGTTGACGCTCTGGACAGCAGTCTGAGCTCGGATGCTCTGACCAGCCACACAGGAAAAGCCCCGGGAAAATTTGAATTCCTTTTCCTGTCTGGGCAGTTTGAATCTCATTTCCTGTTTGGACATCGTGGCGAGCTCAGCAGCACTGGCAACGATGCAGAGCTCTCCAGCAGAGATGGCCATGCAATCGCAGAATAGAAAGAGGGCCCCAGCATGGACTGATCGGGAAGTCTTGTATCTGATCGCTGTGTGGGGCGATGAGTCCGTGCTTTCGGAGCTGCATTCGAAAAGACGGAATGCAAAGATCTACGAGAAGATCTCAAAAGCCATGACAGAGAGAGGATACAGCTGGGATGCAATGCAGTGCCGCGTGAAAATCAAGGAGCTGAGACAAGGCTACCAGAAGACCAAAGAGTCAAACGGACGCTCCGGATCCCAGCCCCAGACATGCCGTTTCTACGAGGCACTGCATTCCATTCTAGGTGCGGTTGCCACCACTACTCCACCACTGACCGTGGACTCTGAGGATGGGATATTGTCGACGGCCGCTTCCTCGGAGATGTTAGCGGACGGGGAAGATGAGGAGGACGAGGCAGTCGACAGCGCTTACAACGCTGATTTCCCTGACAGCCAGGATCTCTTCATCACCCTCACAGAGATCCCCTACCAACCCTCCCCAGGCGTTAACCCGGACCCTGAATCAGGGGAAGGATCAGTCGGTAAGTGTTTTAAACATGTAAACATTTATTTTGAACAGAACAGGAATATTAACAATGGGTTTTTCATGATTAGTTTTCCCTAGGCGCTTAACGTTTTAGTCCTTGGCAGTGCAACTACTGCAAAAGAATCTAACAATGTCCAGTTTATCATGATTAGTTTGCCCTAGGCGCTCTACTTTTTAGTCCTTGCCAGTGCAGCTACTGGAAAATAAGGTCTATATGTCCGGGGATAGAGCTGAAATCCTCATGGGACATCTCCACGAAGCTCTCCTAGAGGTAATTGGAAAGCCTTTGCATGAGGTTCCTGGGGAGAGCGGCCTTATTGTGTCCTCCGTGGTAGGAAACTTTTCCGCGCCAGGCTATCATCAAGTACTCTGGGATCATTGCCTTGCAGAGCATGACGGCATATGGCTCTGGTTTTTGCTGGCTTTCACGCAGCATGCGGTCTTTCTCTGTCTCCGAAATCCTCAGCAGAGTGATGTCGCTCATGGTGACCTGATTTGAATTAGGGGAATGTTACTATTGGGACTGCTTGCCTGTTCCTTTACATAACTGTAACCGGCGGTTTACAGCCACGCGGTGGAGGCGGGAGAGGGGCAGCATACAGGGATCTTTCCCGGGGACAGCCGGGAGAGGGTGGGACAGGGGCAGAGTTCATGCTTGCCGGATTGCCGGCAGCAGGAACTGGCCAACGGTAGGAGCATTGCTTTGAACGTGAAAGGAGGGCACTGCTATAATTTAAGTTTTAAGCAGCCAAAAGTCTATGGCTTACCATGTCAGCCTGCTACCCGAATTCCGCTGTCCTGCCCCGCTTGTCTGATCTCCACTGCAAGACCCCAGGCACTGAATGCGAAGGCCGAAAATTCGACCTTGTCCTGAGTGCGCATGTGATAGGTGCTGTGCATGGTCTTGTTCACAGACAAAGACTATGTTCATTGTTCACAAAAATTTATCTTTGTGAGGAATTCACTCCCTTTTTCCCATCCCACAGCTGCGACTGTCTCCCGACCTACCCTGGCATCCCCCTCCCAGAGGCTGGCGCAGATTAGGCGGAGAAAGAAAAGGACACGGGACGACATGTTCTCAGAACTTATGGGCTGCTCCCGAGCCGAGGCGGTCCAGCAGACCCAGTGGAGGGAGAACATGTCGCAATACCAGCGATCACACAGCGAACGGGAGGAGAGGTGGCGGCAGGAAGACCAGCAGGCGACTCAAATGCTGCTTGGACTAATGAGGGAGCAAACGGACACGCTCCGGCGCCTTGTGGATGTTCTGCAGGACCGGAGGCAGGAGGACAGAGCCCTGCTGCAGTCTATCTCTAACCGCCCTCCCCCGCCACAAAGTCCCATACCCCCCTCACCCAAAGTCCCAAGAAGGAGGGGCGGCAGGGGCCGTGAAAACTGTCACTCCACCCCTGCAGACTGCTCCAGTACCAGAAGGCTCTCATTCCCAAAAATTTGATAAGTCCTTTCCTTCCCGCCTCACCCAAGCCCCCGTCCCAGTTTCATCCCCTAACTGTGTAGTTGCTAATAAAAAATACGTTTCTGTTAATTACTGTTTCCGTCATGTTCTTTTAGAGGAGAGTGTGTTTGAAGGGGGGGAAGGAGGTTGGTAATTGGAGAGGGCAGTCACCTTTACCAGGGTACAGACACGGGGGCAGGTTCAGCAGAAGGTCACACACACATTGCAGTCACTAGGCACCCTGGTCAGTCTGGGAGGTGGTTTTCATGTTCGGTATGGGGGGGGCTATGTGACTTTGTGGCGGGGGAGGGCGGTTAGAGATCTTATGCAGCGGTCCTTATCCTGGATCACAGAGCCACGCAGCAGGGGATCTGTAACTGTCCTCCCCCGCCACAAAGTCACATAGCCCCCACACACAGAGTCCCGAAAAGGAGGGGTGGCAGGCTCCGTTGAAACAACCAGTCCAGCACTGCGGACCGCTCTAGGAGCAGGAGCCTGTCATTCCTCGAGTTTAGAAGCGTTCTTTCCATCATTACGCCCGCTCCCCACCACAGTCTGCGTCCCAGTTTCAACACTTTACCGCGAAATCCGTAATAAAGAAAACGGTGTTCATTAACAAAGTTCCATTTATTTTATTTTTAAACGTGTGTTAGAAGGGGGGGAACGGGGTGAAGGGGGTATGTAACTGGAGAGGATAGTCAACATTAACTGGGTAAAGAAACGGGGGCAGGTTCAGCTTCTCTTTAAACAAACGTAATAGTCACAGGTTACCCTGCTCACTGAGGAACCTAGCTTTCAAAGCCTCCCAGATGCACAGCGCGTCCCGCTGGGCTCTTCTAATCGCACGGCTGTCTGGCTGGGCGTAATCAGCAGCCAGGCTATTTGCCTCAACCTCCCACCCCGCCATAAAGGTCTCCCCCTTGCCCTCACAGAGATTGTGGAGCACACAGCAAGCTGCAATAACAATGGGGATATTGGTTTCGCTGAGATCAGAGCGAGTCAGTAAGCTTCTCCATCTCCCCTTGAGACGTCCAAAAGCACACTCCACCACCATTCTGCACTTGCTCAGACGGTAGTTGAAGAGTTCTTTTTCAGTGTCTAGGGCGCCTGTATAGGGCTTCATGAGCCAGGGCATTAGCGGGTAGGCTGGGTCCCCGAGGATCGCTATAGGCATCTGCACATCCCCAACAGTTATTTTGTGGTCCGGGAAGTAAATACCTTCCTGCAGCCGTCTAAACAGACCAGAGTTCCTGAAAACACGAGCGTCATGAACCTTGCCCGGCCATCCGACATTGATGTTTGTAAAACGTCCCCTATGGTCCACCAGTGCTTGCAGCACCATTGAAAAGTAGCCCTTTCGGTTAATGTACTGGCTGGCCTGGTGGTCCGGTCCCAGGATAGGGATGTGAGTTCCATCTATAGCCCCACCGCAGTTTGGGAATCCCATTGCGGCGAAGCCATCTATGATCACCTGCACGTTTCCCAGGGTCACTACCTTTGACAGCAGTAGCTCAACGATTGCGTTGGCTACTTGCATCACAGCAACCCCCACGGTAGATTTGCCCACGCCAAAGTGGTTCACGACTGACCGGTAGCTGTCTGGCGTTGCAAGCTTCCAGAGGGCTATGGCCACTCGCTTCTGGACAGTCAGGGCTGCTCGCATCCGGGTGTCCTTGCGCTTCAGGGCAGGGGACAGCAACTCACAAAGTTCCAGGAAAGTTCCCTTCCGCATCCGAAAGTTTCGCAGCCATTGTGATTCATCCCAGACCTGCAGCACTATGCGGTCCCACCAGTCCGTGCTTGTTTCCCGGGCCCAGAATCGCCGTTCCACAGCATCAACATGACCCATTGCCACCATGATGTTCACGGCGCGGGGTCCCATGCTTTGTGAGAGGTCTGTGCCCCTCTCAGACTTAATGGCCTCACCGCGCTGCCGTAGCCTCCTCGCCCGATTTCTCAGCATGTGCCTCTGGAAAAGGTGGATGATAAGGTGCGAGGTGTTGACAACGGCCATAACTGCAGCGATGATCGCAGCGGGCTCCATGCTTGTAGTGCTGTGGCGTCCGCGCTGTCACTCACCGGAAAAGTGCGCGAACTGATTGCCCGCCGGCGCTTTCAGGGAGGGAGGGCGGGAGTGACGGTTGGATGACGACAGTTACCCAAAACCACCCTTGACACATTTTTTTCCCCAGCAGGCATTGGGGGCTCGACCCAGAATTCCAATGGGCAGCGGGGACTGCGGGAACTGTGGGATAGCTGCCCACAGTGCACCGCTTCCAATGTCGACGCTTGCCCCGTTAGTGTGGACTCACAAAGTCGAATTACTGTCCTTAGTGTGGATACACACGTTCGACTTTGTAATATCGGTTCCACAAATTCGATTTAAGTAAAATCGAACTACTCTCGTAGTGTAGACATACCCTTAGTTTGCACACAAAATACAGAGAAGCAGTGTAGCACAAAAGTGGCTGAGACTCTATTCTACCTCCTTTACTATGGGTATGTAGTTTCAGGCTTTGGGCTTTTAAAAATATTGTTCTCCTAAATATCTGTTCAACTTTCTTAATGACATTCAATTGAATAAGGAAGGATACCATTCACTGTACGGTGTTGAGAGGTGATGTGGAAGAGAAAATAATTAATAATTAATAATTGTTAATTTAACTATTGCCAAATTTTGCATAACTGGTAGGGATCACTGTGACTTAGGAACTCAGCTCATATCTGGTGGAAGTTAAACTAAGCCAGTGGGGTAGAATTCTCCTGGGAAGAAACATTTTCAAATCTGAAATTGAAGGATTGTATCTTGGGCCCTATCTGCACGTTTCCATGGCTTGCATGTTACAAATCATAGCAACTTAAAAAAAAAAAAAAACTGACTCAGAACACCTAGAATAAGCCCAAGTTGTTTGCTGGCAAGGAGACGTATAGCTTAGAACACAAAAATAGCCCCGGGCAGAGGAGCTTCTTAAGGCACCTATGGGGTGTGTCCTGTGGAATGTGGGAGGAGTCAGGCATAGTCAAATTACTATATATAGTATCCTGGAAACCTCACTACAGTGATAAGCTATTATCAGCAGGCACCACCCTTGGGGGTCGGTTGATATACAAGTTTCATAGGGTTCCTAAGAAAAGAGGCTTGCCTTCCACAAACAGTGGAAAAGCAGAGGCTTCCTTTTTTATTCAAATAAACTTGCTGCCTAGTTGTGAATGCTTTAGCCCCTTTGTACAGCTGTTGCCAAACATCTCAGAAGGCAATATTTTTCTCAACAAGGTATCTGGTTCCCTTGGGGCTGGTCTACATGGGGATGCTCAGGAAAGTTAAGATGAATTAACTAAAGCTGTGAAGTTAATGAATAATTAAAGTACATGCAGAAGTAAAGTAACCTGAGTTCAGGATAGCATATGCTATATATAGTAATTTGGCTATACCAGACTCCTGGTACAGGCCATACGTGCTTATGAGGCTCCACTGCATAAGCCTATCAGCTGGTTTACACTAGAAAGTTAGGTTAGTTTAACTACATAGCTCAGGGCTATGAAAAATTTCACGCCCTATGCCATGTAATTAAGTCGACCTAAGCCCCAGTGTAGACAGCTAGGTGGACAGAACGGCCAACTCTTGGAGAACCCCTTCCATCACTGTAGTATCTACACTAGAGCACGCTACAGTAGCATTCATAGTGTAGACATACCCTATTTTTGTGTGTTAAGCTACAGTGAACTAAGGCCACTTTACATCTGAATGGAAGTGTCCACACTGATTTAATGCACTTTAACTAAGGGCTTGTCTACATTACCGGCTGGATTGACGGGCAGCGATCGATCCAGTGGGGGTTGATTTATCGTGTCTAGTCTAGATGCAATAAATCGACCGCCAAGCGCTCTTCCATCGACTCCGGTAATCCACCAGGGCGAGAGGCACAGGCAGAGTTGATGGGGGAGTGTCAGCCATCGACTTACCACAGTGAAGACACCGCAGTAAGTAGATCTAAGTACGTCGACTTCAGCTACGTTATTCACATAGCTGAAGTTGCGTAACTTAGAACGATTTCCCCCCCCAGTGTAGACCAGGCCTGAGGTGCATTAACCTCATGCTTTAGTTAATTCATCTTAACTCCCCGTGTAAACAAGCCTTTGGTTCTCTAGGATTGGTGTTCAGAGCCACGCCTTCTGCCAGTTACTACAAAAGGGTGTGTTTCTTTCTGTCAAAACTGGATGGTATTAACTTGTGCAGTGTATTTCTGCTGAGATCCCTTTCCATGGATTTTATTAAAGAAAAACATTATAAAATTAGGTATAATATCAAATTAGGTATAATGTCAAATGCCTGTAGCAAATTAATTGATATCTACAAAGTGTTCTCTAGCTCAAAAGCTCTCTAGCTCAAAAGTCCGACAGAAGTCTAAAGTGGGATTAGTATTTAAAATATTCCTGCACTATCAAGAAATTAAGATAACTGCTGTGGGGTAATCTTTACAGTGTGGGCCATGCCCATTAAAAATGCATGAAGATGGAAATCAGTGCATTCCCCACAAAAAAATCATAATGTTTTCCTTTCAATCTTCAATCCTTTCCTATAATCTTAATTATACAGGAGCCTACGTAAAGGTACCACTGGATTAGAGCCAGTTACAGCTAAAGCAAACAATATGACAACAAAAAGGGCACTTGCGTCATTTGACTTAGTTCTTTTATTACAAACAATAACTGGCAAATAAAAAGCTTCTAGCTTGTTGTGTGCACAATAATGCCAGGCCAACTGCTATGCACATGGATATATTAAAAGAAATTGCAGCATGTACTACCTCTTGGTTTTAGCTCAATTATACAGTATATTGTGCTGCGTTATATTGTGCTGTTTTGGTTTTTATGGGAAGTATATGTAACAGTGTGCATATAAAAGAAGAGCTTAAAATACATACATGTTTTCAAAGTCTCTCTGCTGTTCTGGGGTTGGGTTTTAAGTGATCCGTGTGGCCTAGTGGATAGAGCATTGGACTGGGATGATTCCTGGGTTCTATTTCTGACTTTGCTATTGGCCTGCTGGGTGACCTTGGGCAAGTCACTTCCTTTCCCTGGGCCTCAGTTTCCCCATCTGTAAAATGGTGATGAGACTGACATCCTTTTAAAACACTTTGAGATCTATGGGTAAAAAGTGCTATGTAACAGCTAGGTGGTGGTGTTATTATTTCTATTGATCAATGCTTATGTTTATTATGTATTTCTTATGATTTTGAAAATACATGCACATTGGTTTTAGACAGCAGTTCGTCATCTGCCATTCCTAAAAAGATCATCATGATAGAGTTTCTTCCTTCATCACTCGTCTCCATAAAAGAAAGGACTTCCCTTATCAAAGGAAGAAGTTTCCTCTAATGCCACTTCATCTTTGTGAGATTCATTTCTTCACAGTTTTTAAAAATAGTATTGTTACTGTAATAGTGGTGTTATCTCGTCTTGTGTGTGCATGGATGCGCAAATGCATTGCTTATGTTTGATAATAAAAAGGTAGCAAAGACTAAGGGTATGTCTACACTGGCAGAGTTACAGTGCCGGCAATTACAGCGCCGCTCAGAGAGCGCTGAAGGGAAACAGCTGTTGTGTGTTCACACTGTCAGCTGCCTGCGCACTAGCATGTTCATACTTGCGGCACTTGCAGTGGTATGCGGAGTGGTGCACTCTGGGCAGCTATCCCACAGAGCATCTCTTCCTTTTCTGCCGCTGTGCTCTTCTGCTGTCCCAATGCCCCGTGATGCATTGCTTCGCATCCCAGCAATCCCTGTGCTTCTGTCCGCATTTGGCACCATCTTTCAACAGTTTGTGTACTGCACACTTTGCCTCTTCAGTTTGCAGGAATGGATCCCGCACTGTTGACCAATATGCTGCTTGCTCTCACTAACACGTCATGAGTGGCAGTGGAGTTATTTCTTAAACTACAAAGGCAAGAAGAGTGTGACATTGATCTTGCCACGCGTACTAGTTATGACACCAGATTGCTTGTGGCATTCACAGAGGTGCTGACCACAGTTTAATGCCGCTTTTGGGCTCGGGAAACAAGCACTGAGTGGTGGGATCACATCATCATGCACATCTGGGATGACAAGCAGTGGCTGCAGAACTTTCGGATGAGGAAAGCCACATTCATGGGACTGTGTGATTTAGCTCACCCCAGCCCTGCGGTGCAAGAACACGAGAATGAGAGCTGCCCTGTCATTGGAGAAGCGCGTGGTGATTGCACGGTGGAAGCTGGCTACTCCAGACTGCTACTGATCGGTTGCTAACCAGTTCGGAGTGGGAAAGTTGACCGTTGGACTCATGTAGACGGAAGTGTGCAGGGCCATTAATTGCATCCTGCTTCAAAAGACCATGACTCTGGGCAACGTGCGTGACATTGTGGATGGCTTTGCACAAATGGGCTTCCCTAACTGTGGCAGGGCGATAGATGGCACGCATATTCCAGACCACTTAGCCACTGAGTACATTAATCGGAAGGCATATTTCCCAATGGTTCTCCAGGCGCTTGTGGATCACCATGGGCATTTCAGGGACATTAATGCAGGCTGGTCTGGAAAGGTGCATGACACATGCATCTTTTGGAACACTGGCCTGTTCAGGAATCTGCAAACAGGAACTTTCTTCCCGGACCAGAAGATCACTGTAGGGGAAGTCAAAATGCCCACTGTGATGCGGGGAGACCCTGCCTACCCCTACATGGGGCATCTTGACAGCAGCAAGGAGCAGTTGAACAACAGGCTGAGCAAGTGCAGAATGGCTGCTGAGTGTGCTTTTGGCCATTTAAAGGCCCGCTGGTGCTGCCTATATGGGAAGTTGGACCTGGCTGATGACAATATTCCTATGCTTATAGCCATGTGCTGTACGCTACACAATATTTGTGAAGGGAAGGGTGAAAGCTTCACTCAGGGCTGGACCACTGAGGCTCAGTGCCTGGAGGCTGAATTTGAACAGTCAGAGATCAGGCCTATTAGAGGGGCGCAGCACGGAGCCATAAGGATCAGGGATGCCTTGAGGCAGCAATTTGAAGCTGAAAGCCACTAATATTTGTTGCTATGCTCAGGAGTGCAGTGCTTGTAATGCTAGGAGGTGATTGTGACTGGTGCAGATGATGCACTATGAAGGTGTAAGAAAATTGCCTGTTGCTTTGCAGAGCTCTGATTGCCTTCAATAATGGAATGAAGATTGCTTTCAAACCAAAACAATTCTTTTATTAAAAAACAACCGGAGGAGAGAGACAAACAAAAAAAACATATCAGCACTGAAGGGGATGGGGGAAGGGAGGGTGCCAGGAAGAGGTGGGGTCTGGGGTCGGTTAAAGATTTGTGTATGTACAGGTATCGTATGCAACCTTGTCTTTTGGAGTACAGTGCAACAGGTACTGTACTTCAGCAGAGCTAAACTGCAGAGGGACGGGTGTTGAGTGCAGTGGGTACTAGACTGTGATGAGGCATGAGTGGAATCCAGTGTGTACCGACTGGAGCCAGGAGGTTGATAAGAGTGTGTTGGCAGTGTCTGGGGGTAGCATGGGAAAGAGTTTTGTGACAGCAGCTGCCGGGGAGGGCAGGCACGGAGCTGCTCAGTTTGCAGTGCTAGTATCGCCTGGAGCATGTCCGCTTGGCACTCCATAACGTTTAAAAGCCGCTCCATGGTTTCATTCTGGCGCGCAGCGTCCTCCTTTCAGTCCCTCTTCTCACTGTCCCGCCACTCCTTCAATTCTTGTTTTTCAGCTGCGGAGTGCATCATGACCTCAGGCAGAAAGTCCTCTTTAGTTCTTCATGGCCGCTTTCTAATTCTGCACAGCCGTTCAGCCGGCGATAACAAAAAGTGAGGCTGGGTTCCCAAGGTCATAGCTGTGACGCCAAAATGCAACATTTTACAGAAGCAGTATTGTTTGCAACACACATATCACTGATTTAAATCACAGCCACTATTCACATACCTGTCAGTAACTGGCTGACCCCAGGCAAGCACACATGAGCCACAAGACCCCCAAAATGGTGAGTAACCACAGGGGCAGGGGAAATCAGTGTTCCAGAACCGTATTGTACACTGGGCACCTGGCTCTTGGGGAGAGCCAGTACTGTAGAGGGGGCCTTATAATCATTCCTGTCCTCACATTTTCCACAGGCTGTGTTTATTATGGAAGATATCTCGCTGCTGAGGGTGAGCAGGGAATCAAGGGAGGGACTTCTCCAGGACTGCCACTTCTGCCCTGGCCCTTATGCGGCTCGCCTGTGTGCAGCAATGGTGTCGTCGTCCGCAGTGACAGTACAGATGCGCGGGAAAGTTATGCTCAATGGGTCAAGAAATAAAACATCTCTGCCAAAGAACCAGCGGCTGGATTGCCCAGTAACTCCAAGAGAGTTTCCTGGAGATCTCTGAGGCAGATTCCCGTGAAATGAGGGAGTCAATCAACACCCTGTTCCGCTGCTCAGACTAGGCATGTGGTGGTACACGCATCATACAGACACAAGCCTGCTTTCTGCAACCCTCCTGCCCACAACAACTCGCTTCAGTGGTTCCCAAAATTAAAGCCACTTACCAGGGGCCTCCTCTCCTGTTTGCGCTTTGTCAAGATCTGACAGCTGTAACTGGCTAGCCTCCTCCGGGGTAGAGAAGAGCTCCTGGCTGCATGCATCTCTGACCTCCGAGTCATCCTCTGCATCTGGGTCCCCCTCTCCCTCCACATCCTGGTCCAACATTTCCTCCTCCTGTCTCGGTCCACTCTCAACTGGCACGTGAGCCACCAAAGTATCCACAGTGGCCTTTGCAGTAGAGGTGGGGTTGCCACCGAATATCGTGTCCAGCTCTTTGTAGAACCGGCAGCTCCCGCGCCTTGTGGTAGGCATTCCGCAGCTCCTTCACTTTGACCCTGCACTGCAGTGTGTCCCGGTCATGGCCCCTTTCTGTCATGCATCATGAAATCTGTCCATAGGTATCATAATTCCTATGGCTGGAGCGCGGCTGGGACTGGACAGTGTCCTCTCCCCAAATGCTGATGAGGTCCAGCAGCTCGGCATTGCTCCAAGCGGGGGATCACCTGATGCGTGGAACAGGCATGGTCACCTGGAAAGATGCGCTGAGACCACTGCACGCGTCACCTAGCAAACCGGAAGGGGACTTTCAAAATTCCCAAGGTGGGGATGACGGTTGGTCACCTGAGGGCAGGGCAGTAGAGTTCAAACCGATGACCAGAGAGGCGAGAACAGGCATTGTGGGACACTTCCCGGAGGCCAATCACAGTGCTGTAATCAACCAGGGTGTCTACACTGGCACCGCAGTGCTGTACCCCTGGCGCAGAAAGCTGTACGCCTCTTGTCAGGGTGGTTTTTTTTACAGTGCTGCAACTGCGCAGTTTCTGCGCACTAAGTGGCTTGGCCGTGTGTACACCTGGGGAGTTACAATGCAGAAAGCTGCTTTACTGTGCAGAAACTTGCCAGTGTAGACAAGGCCTAAGTGAAGCATTTTCATGTTGGTGAGTAAGTAAGTACTATGGGTCTTTCGTGCTGCAGGTACCATCTTTTGGGTGATTGGTCTTTTAAAACAGAGCACTTATGATCCTTAAAGATGGTCATTTTCACAACTGTAAGAGCATTAACTCTAGCATTCTAGCCAAATTTAACTTGAGTACTTAGTCTTTCTTCTTAAGATGACTACTGCAGTTAGTACCTTTCTAGAGAACTAAGTTTAAACACAGGGCTGGTTAGAGAAGTACTCTAGCCAGTGAAGAAGCTTGACCTTCTTTAAACACTGTTCTCTACAAAGGTGCCACTGTGGTTTCAAATTTCAGTGTAGATGGGACCTAAATTCCTCTACATCTTTAATGGGATAAGGTATTCTTCACCATTTCTGGTCTTAAATTGTAGTGTGGTATTAAACAGCTGCCATATTCAGTGGCAAAAGAAGTTATCCATGTGGATACTTTGTCTTGTATATGTTTCTGTTTGTAAAGCACTTTAGGTTCCTTCATTATGAAAGGCACCATATAAATGTCTTGTCTTCAGAAATTAACAGAAAGTCAGTCTTAGGGAAGGAATCTGGTCATGACAACATAGCTGTTAGTGGATGTTTGTCTATTTCACAAAATCACAGACTGCTTGTAATTGTTTGCCAGTCCCTGTTCAGAGCTGGATTTGCAAGAATGCTGCAGATTGGGGTTGAGGCACTTTGCACTGAAAGTATGAAATGTATCTGATCATCAGAGACTAAAACATAGAGAAACCACCACTTAACATGTGAGGGGGGTGGGGCAGCAGTCTTACATTCACTATGGAACTTACCTGCACAATGACTGCTCTCTCCATGGAGACTGGGAGGGCAGGAAAACCAAGCAGGGATGTGGGTCATGTAGGGTTAACAGCCACCACCAGCTAACATGTTTTTAAACACAGCTGTCTTTGTCCATAGAATGGGCAAAATCACGTTATAACATTATGTTAATTAACAGGGGTTTGTTAACGCATTTCTTAACATGATGCATTTTTCCTGTGTTGATAAGGCCTTTCTTGGCCTTTGTGCAGAAGATATAAAATTCACCTGATGTGCAAAGCTGTGAGTATAATCTTTAGTCAGTGCTGTTAGCTGCTTCTTGTTTCCATGAACACAAAGGGTAACTATACATAGGGAACAGAGGACAGAATAAAAAGCTTGTGGTGAGCATGAGAAAATGTGAATTTACTGCTTTATATGTATTCCATATGGAAACTATGCATCAGCTTGGAAATATCCAGATTTGATGACTATAGATGTTCTACCACAAAAGGCAGATTTTTCCAGGGCTTCCTCACATGGAAACCCTTCTAATAAACCCTACTGGATGGATTAGTTTGATCTCTCTCAATTGCACATCTCTTATACAGCATGAAACTTGAACTTTCATCCAGCTTAACATTTTGAAACTACAGTTTTGTGGGGAGAAACCTTGGAGCTTTTTCTTTACTCTAGATAGCTGCTTTTGAGAGTATGGGAGATGATGAGAAGGGTCAGTCGATGAGCTTGTCATCTTTATGTTCTCATGTGCCATAGCAGGAGAAATACAAGATGATACAAAATACAAAATAGCCTCAGAGAAATATCTCCTCATCTCCCACCTTCATCTTGGAGGTATTCTGCCCTATAGTATCTTTTCTAACCCAAACCTAAATATACAGCATGTTTACATGCAAAAATAGTACCTTTGTCTCTAATAAATCAGCCTCCTCCTGTCATGTCTATAAGCTATAATTTCTTACTTGTGATATCAGAACCCATTCCTATAGGTACTGATTATGATCTCTGAAAGAAGATACAACCTCTTAA
Organism: Emys orbicularis; assembly: GCF_028017835.1. Taxonomy (NCBI): domain Eukaryota; kingdom Metazoa; phylum Chordata; order Testudines; family Emydidae; genus Emys; species Emys orbicularis. The sequence goes on from NC_088693.1 coordinate 46,452,111, forward strand.
TTTATGCATGCATGAGAAGACTGGCGAGCTAGCTAAAAGGAAGACCTTTCCTATTTGCAGAAAACCAGAACTACATGGGTTTGTTAACAACCACTTAGGGTAGAAGCAGATACCGCCTGTTCTTAGCACATGGAAAATTAGCAACATTTCAGTCCAGGTGAAAGTTTATTTTAAAGGGACATCAGCTATTTTTTAGATATTGTAGTTAGATTTTCTTTTTTGTTTATATATAACATTGGAATTGGAGAAAACATTTCTGGCAGGATTCGAGGCGTTGGAGTCACCTGAACTAGAGGGACTCAGCATTTACCAAAGTCAAAATTAATATAGACCTTGTGAAAGAGGCTGGGATTGATGAAATCCTTTAACTATTGGAAAAGTAAAAAGACAAATTTGGCCCACCAAAGTGCCTCAACTTCTGTCTGAAGGAATCATTTCTCTGGGCACATCAGGCCATGTCTACACTACAGGCTAAATCGGCACTGTTGCGATCCATGCAGCAGTATCGATTTAGCGGGTCTGGTGAAAACATGCGAAGTCGATGGCAGAGCGCTCTCCTGTCGACTTTTGTACTCCAGCTCCCCGAGAAGAGTAAGGTAAGTTGGCGGGAGAGTGTCTCCCGTCGACACAGCACAGTGTAGACACCACTGTGAGTCGACCTAAGCTACATCGACTTCAGCTACGTAACTTACATAACTGAAGTAGCGTAACTTAGGTCGACTTACAGCTTCAGTATAGAGCAGCCCTCAGTCTCCATTCCCATTCAATTTTCTCTGTTGTCAATACCTAAGACCCCAATACTGTATTTGTCATGTACTGAACTTTAAAAATATGTTAATGAGATTTCTGTGCACAGAGGTCTTGCCAGATTGGGCCCTGGGACTGCAACAAGATTCCTGTTTAGTACAAAATATGACATTCATTTGTGATTTGGACTGCTGCTCAGTGGGAGTTCATTGTGTTACCTCCCTCAGATTAATTCACATAAGCCACCAAAGATCTATAAGACAACAATGATTCTTGGTTAGTACTGGATCAGACTAGATTGTAACCTCTCCACTAGAGAAATAGACTGTATGCTGAACTATCCAGTCTCCATTTATAAACATTTTAAAACTACGATATGTACCTGTTAGACTGGAATGTCTCTGATGGAGCTACACCAGTCTGACCAGTAAGTACCTATTATTAAAAAATACATTTGAAAAGCACAGTGACTCCTAAAGGAGTGCTTACATGGGCTATTGTGTAAATAAATCTTTCTTTAGAGATTATTGATCGGTGCAGAAGAGATCATGATGTCATGAAATAAAAAAAGCTTTTATTTCTTGAAGCAGTTTAAAAAATTTCAGTTATATTAGTATTTACTATGGTTGCACTTAAAAGAAGTTACCATGTGTCTAATAGAAGGGGGTTAAAATGATTTTATTCTCTTTAATTGAGAATGCAACATAAACAGTGATACAATTTTCTTCCATCCCCTGTTTTGCACATTCTGCACATTCCAGCCTCTTGCTGGCCAGGAATTGGTCAGAAGTGTGTGTGTGTGGGAGGGAGGGAGAGATTCCAAATCTAACTCTCACCCCACATCAAGGTCTTCCAGCTAGCTCTTCATCACAGAACATTGTGCCTTTCTGTGCCAGTGGCTCACTCTTAATATGCAAAACTGTTTTGTTCCATTATAGCTCAAATTTCAGCACTTTCTTATTTTTAAAAAAAGTAGAATAGATATGAATTGCACAATATTGTTGCATGCATCTTTTATATATATATATATATAATATGATAGAGTTATACATCATACATCAAAACAACAAGAGACACACCCACCCTATACATACATATATATATATATGTATGTATAGGGTGGGTGTGTCTCTTGTTGTTTACTTGGGGAGTTACATTTAATGTGGTGATTCTCCATCCTCCCTGGCTTTTTGTATATGGTAATATGATACCTCTGCTGATGCCATTAAATCAACTCTATCATCACATCTGGAATTTCCTATACTTCCCATGAAGGAAAAGTATTAATTTTAATTTTAGAGATGAGTCAGACAGAAGATGGAGTTGGCATAGAATGGAAAGGTAAATATAGCTGATACCACCTTCTTATAGCTAACATTGAGTATGTACAGCTAGTAAGGCAGTTTCAGATGATGGTCAAGGGACTGATCTTATGAGCACACCCAACTCCGGTTGACTTCACTTGGGACTGTGAGTAGTCCACAATTCTCAGGAATGTTTTTAAAGTTATGCCTATGTCAGGATATCCAGCCAACAGATTTCTAAAAAAAAATCTCAGGAAATACAGGGTGATATCCTGGTTAGAACACAGCCCTGGATTTCCTGGTTCTGTTCCTGCCTCTGCCTTTGGGACAATTCACTTAACCACAGTGGAATATATAAAACCAGGCTACTGATATCTATCTCACAGGCATGTTGTTGTAAGGCTTAATTAATTGAAGTCTGTCAGTTTTGCCATTAACTTCAAGGGGTGCAGAAGTGGGATTCATCATATTGCTAAAGTGCTCTGAGATCCTCCTATGAAAGGTGCAATAAAAGGGCAATGTATTCTTAGGGCAAATAATTATCTTGATTTCTCTTTATCTTCCACATATAGTTTCAAGTAGGTTCTTTGTTACCCATGTGGAGCAATACCAGAAATTAATAAATCAGAGCAGTAATTATCTTTATATATGAAAGGATGTAGTTAATGCTTAAAACCTACAAATTTTGTAATTAAGCCTACAAACCAAAGTGCTTTACAATCCTACATATTTATCAGGAAACAATTAAAAACAGTAGGTTTAAAAAAATGGTTCTTGCAGCACACATACCAAGCAAATGACTTGCCTTTCCTTAGTATTTTGTATTCCTTAGTATTCTCCCTCTGTAACATATGGATTATAGAACTCTACAGAATACTGTGTGTGAGTGCATTAACAAGGTATTATACTAGACTGGCAGCCTCATAAGTACAGGTATCCAGATAACCAATTACACTGAGAAAACTTATTGGAGATTGGGAGATGAGACAGAAATAGAACCTCAAATTAAGAGGAAAGACAGCTAAGTGAAAGCAAGAGACATAAAAAATAAGAAAAAGAAAAGACCAAGAAAATAATTTTCAGAAAAGATTGACCGTGTTGAAGAAAGTAAAAGGAATAATTTGGGATCTGACAACATTGAAATGAACCATATTGGCTTAGTTTCCTTCTGCCTGCAACTTCTTTCTTATACATCTTTCTTGGCAGAGATCTTAATGTCCTCAGAAATTACAGCTACCCGCTGACACATCTGCTGACATGAGTGCATTTACATTTAGGGAGATTGAAAGCCTCTTTTACTCTCTCTTTCTTTATGGTATTTGTTTTATTACATTGCTGTGTGCTGGTCTTAGCTTTTTCTATCTGATTTGGTGGTGCAGCTGTAATCCACTTGAATACAGATATCCGGCTCTTCCTTTAGAAACTTCCTTTTCAAACAAGCGATGCTATAGTTCTTGTAAACGCCCTGACGGAAGTGGGTTTTTTCCTCCTTCCTCCTCCAGCTAGCGGTCCTAGAAATACAAACCATTTTCTTAAAACCGAGAAAAATTTGATTAGAAAATAGCCCTACAAGTTCTACTGTTCTGAAGAAATGCATTGTGCACTAATGATAATGCATTGTTTTCCTATCTTATAAAAAAAAGTGCTTGTCATTCATCCACTAAAACAATTTGCTAGAAAAGCCATAGAGACTGTCCCCTAACACTTAAATTTGTTAGAGCGAAACTGGCAGATTATTTTCCATCCACTCTTCTCCATATATTTGAGAGAGAACATCTGTCTTACAATACTGACAGATCCAGCTCAGGCATGCTTCTCTGCTCTGGTTAGGGGAAGAGGTAGGTATACTCCGAATGTGATTATCCTTTTGCTTTCAGCTTTTATTTTAAAAGCGAACTTCAATAGCTAGAAGAAATTAACATACATTTTTATTATAATATGTTTATAATGTCTAAAGGTGTAGTAGGTATTTCATATAATGCAAAGAAAGATGCAGTGTGTGTCTCAACAATACAATTATCAGATTAGGTTGTTGCTGATTGTGATGATTCAATGAAGGTGGTTTTTAAAAAAATATGTACTCAAAAAAGATGACGATGACAGAGGTATAAAATGGTGGGTATTCTCGACTTGCTAATTGTGGACATTCTGAAAGAGGGGAGTTTTCATGAGGGCCTCAAAAGATCAGTGGTGGCCTGGCAGACCAAAGTGGGTGAGGGTTTTCAAAGCACAGGGAGCAGTATGGAGATGCTTGTGGGAGAAAGATGCCAATTTCTCATACATCTTTGACAGAGTGGAGTGGCCAGTGAAACGTGACAAGGGATAAGGCTGAAGAAATTGGGAGGATCCGTTATGTATGAGTGTGAGAATCAGAACAAGATGTCCTAAATTTTGACCTGATAGAGAAGAGGAGAGATTAAAGAAGAGGTGATGTGGTCTGAGTGACAGGTTAGAATGGTATTCTCTCTGTCTCTGAGTTCTGATTACAAAACCAATAAGATATGTGAAAACTTGTTTTTGAATTATGTGGCAACTTAATTCATCCCTTGTTTAATTGTGTGAAGCTTGGACTTCAAGGAAGTTACCGTTGCTTACACAGGGATGAATTTGACCCTATAATGTAACAGAATGCTGTTCGCTGAAAATTGACTTAAATTATGATTTGAATACTTAAAACAATTTTGAAAAAAGTATGTCTGATTTTAAAAATCCATATAACTGATAGGGTTTTATTAGTTAAAAAGATGTTCTTTAACTTATAACTGAAAATGACTTGTGTTTATTTTTTAAATGAAAAATTCTGCTGTTATATCCAAAATATAGATTATTACTTAAAAAAGTAATCAATCAATCAAAAAATTCACCTAGCTATTTGCCTTTGGAAAATATCTACTGCATATAGGACCTGATCCTGCAATCATTAATCAGATGAAGTCAGAGAATGCAAGACTGGGTCCATTAACTGGGTCCATAAGTAGTACTGACTTGCCATAATGATTTTTGACTCCATAAAGCTATTGTATGAGCTACAGTTCAAATGCTCTCTGAGTATTTGTTGACAGAACAGACAAGCCATTATAATCAAGCTAGTAATCTGTCAGTTATGGACTCTCAATGATTCATTTTTGAAACAAAGTGTATCTCCAAAATACACTGAAGTAATGTTATGCTTGTTCCTTATTAACAAAATCAAGGAAAATCAGATTTAAGGCCCTGATCCTTCAAATACTACTGGTGGGTGATTTTACTCAAGTGTCTAGTCTTACTGAAGTCAGTGGGATGATTCTGCAGTAATATTATGCACATGTGTGTTTGCAGGATCGGGGCCTTAGCCTGTATCCATCAACTCATCTCCTTGTTCTACTTAAGTCACAGAACAATGCATGATGGCTATATTAGCTGAGCAAAACAGATGATAGACATCTATAATGTCGCTGCAGTTATCTGGATTTTGATGATTAAAAGAGAATTTCCAAATGTAGCTTTGGTTGTGTCAGGCTTCTTTTTTATGTCTTTATAATAAATAGCCCAATCTCAAAACATAAATAGGCTATTTTGATAAAATATTTTTTTTAAAAACGTAGATTAGATACACCCTCACTTCAATTTTTTTTTTTTGGTTTTTAATCACAGTACATTGAAAAATGAAGATTTACCCTTCTTCCCCCCCCTCCCCAATGGTTTATAGCATAAGGGGAAAATAATCTTAGAAAGACATACATACAGTATCAGATGCAATGGGGACTGAAACTTGTTTTATTAATGGAAAAAAAGAAATTTTATCTTTAAAAAAAATAGAAACTTCTAGAAAGGTGAAAATGAGAAATGAGACCATATTGCTATGATCTCTCAACTACAGCAGGAAATATGTTTGTTTATCATGACCCTGATACTTCCATAGGCAGATTAGTTTTTAAATAAAAGGTCTCTATTCTGTTTGTCTACAAAAACTAAAACCAGGGTTGATGACGGGCCTGCCAAACTTGTAGTTACAGAGGACCCTGGTCTCAGGAGATCGTTACTATCAACACTTAGAGGTCTAGCCCCTCTTTCTGAAGGTATCTGTGGGACAGACCTGGTTTTTAAAAAGTTTTTCTGATGATTCTCACCTCTCCTGGCTGCTGCTGCTTTTACAGCCATGCCCTGTTTTAATAAGGGGTGGATTCTTGAGCTTTTCTGAGTAGTTAACCTCCCAATTTTCTGGTCTTGCACATTTTGTTAAAATACCAGGGGCAGGAGGTGGGGACTTGGACGTATTTGTGCCAGCCCTAAGCACTCCCCACTATGGAAGGTAATTCCCTAAGCTCTCTAGTGGAACATGGATAATAGGGGCTAGCATATCCAGGGTCTAAAATACGACTCTTTAGAAATCTGAACATTTTAGGCTCTGATTCTGCCATGAGTTCCGTATAGGTGGACCACTATAAAAACCAGTGAGGCTTTGCACAGGTGCAACAGTTTACCCACAGGGATCCAGTTGCCGGATAATGATATACCAGCGTAGTCCTTAGGAGTTTTACCATTAACTTTAATGGAGCCAGGATTTCACCCCTAAAGCCCTTCACATTCTCTGGTATGTGCAGTGACTTCTTAGGCACTGGTTTGTTCCTGGACATTGAGTCTCCATTCTTCCCAGATTATATTGTTTGTTGGATTTTCAGGAAACACTGGATGCTTTAATCTTCCTAGAAGCAAGTTTAAGGATTATAAAGACTTCAAGTGAATTTAAATAAGATTTTAAAAGGCTTCCTCGCTCTCGCCAGTATTCCTGTGCTAAGTCAGAAAGAGGATTACTAAAGTTTAGACTCTTAGAAATGAAAGTTTTGAGTATGGTGGACTCAGCATGATCACTATTGCTCTTCTTACTCCCCAGGACTAAATTTACCTATGAAAAATCACACAGCTTTTTATGTGGAGTCACTGCCCCATCTATGTTGTCTTATAAGGAAGTGGGAGGAAGGAAACATTACTGGGCTAATGGTCTGACACCTCTCTGGTAAGAAAAGGAGAATGATCTATAGCCTCCACAGTGTTAGATCTGGGAAGATGGGGTCAAGCCTCTTCACCTAAACTCAGGACTATTTTCACTGATTTCAGCAGACATAACCGAGCTACTGTTAAAACAGATTCAAACTACTTTATAATGTAATATAACCTAGATTGTTAGCTCTTTGGGGCCAGGTGCTCTCTTTTTGTTCTGTGTTTGTCGGTCTAAGCACAATGGGACCCTCCCTGGTCCATGACATGATAATAGAAATTAATAATAATGCCTTCAGAATGCTGAATGTTCTCGTCTCTTTCTCTTCCTGTCATCCACCTCTCCCTTTCCCTTTATCCTTTCTTCCTTCCTCTGCATGTTTCCCACACTCACTTTTCTACACTCGTTCGCTCTTCTCTAGCTAGTTCTCTAAGCCATGTTTCCCAGTGTGCCCTTTCTCACTCTTTATTTGAGCTCTTAATATCTTCTGCCTGTCCTCTCCCCACCCTCCCTCTTGGTGTGTTTGTGAGCTGGACCAGCTCACCCTCCCAAGCAGGTGAGGACAGTGTGGTGTGAGAGCGGATGGGCCGCCACGAGCCTTTTAGTGGGTTCAATAAACTTTTGCTCCCCAGCAAGATCGCGTCGATTTTCCAATTGCTCCTTTTCCTGCTCTATTAGGGACACCCCCTCCCTCCCGTTTAAAAAGCCACTGGCACTGCAGGAGGATTTTACTGTGGATTTCAAGGAGACCGACAACAATCGCCCTCCCATGTCTTTTATCTGCACTGTCATCTGCCCACTAGCCTCTGGACACGCCGCTGGGGGGAGGGGTGACTGGCTACCCTGGCCCCAGGGGGGAGATGCAGAAAGGGGAAGCCGGTCCCTACAGCAGGACGCTCCCCCGCGTGCAGCCGGCTGTGCCCGGGCAGGCGGAGAACGCGCGGCTCTGCTTGGGTCCCATCACGTGGGCAGCAAACTTTTCTCCCGGCAGCGGTATGAGGAAGTTCAGAGGGACGCTGCTGCTGCTGCAATCTCCAGCCTAGGCGGGTAAATCCTCCTCCCCCGGGCCCGCTATGTGAGTATGGCTCAGCCCCGCAGCAAGCGGCTCCTCTCCACACGGCACGCAGGGTGGCTGCGGGGCTTGGCTCCTGGCTTGGCTTGGTCCTCCACGGGACCCCGCCGCTGGCTGCGGGGCAGGGGCCCGATCCGGCCCCGCAGGCTGCTGCCCGCTCCCCAGGGAGGGAAGCGGTTTGAGGAACACCCCGATGGATTAAGTTCTCGGGTTGCCGTTCGGCTCTCAAGGCTCGGGCGGGCGCCTCCCGGTTTGTTGGTTACTTTTTGCTGCGGCCGCTCGAGCTGCGCTCCCGGCTGGAAGCCGCACTTGGGGGGGAAGCGGAGGTGCCAGTCGCCAGCTGGGGCGAGGCGTGGGAGGGGAGCGAGCTGCAGCGAAGCCCGGGCGGCCGGGGGTGGCCAAACGTAGAATCGTTTTCAGGGCGGACCTGGAGGCCGCTCCAGTGTTGCAACAGTGAGCGAGGCGAGAGTCGCCTGTGAGCGCGGGGCGCGTCGGGCTGGTGCCCTTCTGCGGCGGCGGCGCTGCCGGAGCCTGGGGCGGACGTTAGGTGACTCGGGCGCTGCTGCTCGTTCCCAGCTGGGCTGCGCGGGAGCCCGTCCCGCGGGCTGCAGCCGGCGCCTCGCGTGGGAAACTCGCTGCCGCCCTCACTTCCCGTCCCGCGAGTCTGAGCCGGGCTCCGCGCGCTCAACCCGGCTCGCGTGTGCCTGGCAGGTTGCGTTGCTGCGGTCGCCTTGTGAAGTGAAGCAGCAGGAGCCGCGGTCCTGATGGAGGAGCCGCCGGGGGCAGAGGAGTGGCCGGGGGCTAGCCAGAAGAGAAAGGCCTGGGCTAAGAGCAGAGACTCCTGGCAGGCATCGGAGGCGGAGGATCTCTCGGCAGAAGCAGCTGAGCTGGCCCGGCAGGAGGACGATCTCACCGTCGGAAAACTGCTCCTGGCTGCAGAAGGAGGTCTGTCCTGTCCGGTTGTCTCCACTAAGGCAGGGAAGGGGGAAATCAGTGACTGGAATCGCCCCGTCCATTAGCCCTGCCTGATGAAAGCATTACTGGGTTGCACCATATGTGAGACATGCAGTCTGTGTTTAAAAGTATTTTTAATTCTCATATTTTTGGCCTGCCATTGAGTTTATTCTTATTTCTTTTGTTTGTTATTGTCTTTTTTTGTTGTTGCTCTTGTCAGCAGTCTTGTTTGTGTGGCAGTAGTGTAAGTGGTGTTTAAAAGGCACCATTCCTCTTTCTTCATGAGACGTCTGGAATGCACAGAACATCAATTACAACTCTGTTTTTCTCCCTCCTTCCCTTTCTTTTCTCCCAAAGGTAATATTCCAAACGAAAAGATCGCCATATGGCTTAAAGATTGCAGGTAAGTACTTCTGCAAACCAGAAGTTCCAGTACTGCTCTAAATAGTTACATATGTCTAAGTAGCAGTGTCCACAATTCTTTATTAGCTAAAGGACCTGAACTTACAACCTCTACTTATGTGAATGTGAGTTGAAGGATTGGGCTCTCAAAGCATGTAGGAGGTGAGAAAAATTAGTTATTAGTTTTACTTTCACCTCTCTCTGTAGTGTGCTTTCTCTTATTAGGGAACAGTTGAAGTTCTTCTTTGAGAATAAATGTACCATTAATAAGTTATTAGAATAGTAATGCATGTATTAGTGTGGCTGTCTGGCAAACAGTTGATTTCCCCCCCCCCCCATCTTCTCTCTATCTGTCATGTAACAATGGTAAAGCATTACAGAGTCACTTTCTTCTAATACTGAGCAAAGATTAAGGAAAACAGTGTCATGCCTAAATCTACCCTCTCTCTCCCTGATTGACTGCAGGGCTCTTCTTAAAACCTTCCCTATCCTCATCTTGACTGGCTTCCTGTTACACTTCTAAAGAAACAGTGCACAGCCCTTTCTCTCCTCCCCTTTATTACTAAACATTTAGCAACAGATTATTGAGTCAGCTTTACCATTCTCCCACATATAGTCACCTTCTGGCCCTGAGGATCCTTTTTCTCTGATTAGATGTATCTAATCTCAAATATATAGACTCCTGTCCATTAGGCTTGGACTTCCCTAAAGGATTATCTCTAGGACCCTATCAAATTTACACCATGAAAAAGGCGTCATGGACCGTGAAATCTGGTCTTTTGTGTACTTTTACCCTATACTATACAGATTTCATGGGTAAACTAGTGGGTATGCTATACAGATTTCATGGGAAACTAGTGTTTCTCAAACTGGGGGTCCCAACCCAAACAAAGGTTGTGGGGCTGTCGCAAGGCTATTGTAGGGGGGTCATGGTATTGCCACCTTTACTTCTGCGGTGGCTTCAGGGCTGGGTGGCTGGAGAGTGGTGGATGCTGGCCAGCTACCCAGCTTGAAAGCAACACCTGAGCCGGCAACAACGCAGAAGTAATGGTAGCAATATCCTGCCATGACACCCTTATTTCTGCGCTACTGCGGGTAGTGGCGCTGTCTTCAGAGCTGGGCTCCCAGCCTGCAGCTGCAGAGCTTCCTGAAGCTGGGGGAGGTTCCTGGAAGTGTGTCTGACCTGGCACTGGGAGCGGCCCCTGCAGGGGAAGAGGAAGTCCCATCCCTCACTAGCCCAGCGAGGACCAGCAGCTGGAACCTGGCATACAGTAGGAGTCCTTGACCATGGTGCCCCCAGCCTTGTCCCGCCCTGGTGCTCAGGGGTTAAACAGACCTTGGGCTGGCTGTGTGTGTAGGGGGGGCGACCACAGACCCCCGTAACCACATACCATGCCACCCTCATTTTTGCACTGCTACTGGTGGCGGTGCTGCCCTCAGAGCTGGGTGCCTGGCCAGCAGACGCTCATGTCCAGCTGCCCAGCTCTGAAGGCAATGCTGCCACCAGCAACAGCGCAGAAGTAAGGGTGGCAATATTGCGACTCCTCTACAATAGCCTTCTCACCCCCTCTCCTCATGACTTCCTTTTGGGTTGGGACACCCAGGGTTACAACACAGTGAAATTTACAGTTTTTAAAATTCTATGACCATGAAATTGACCAAACTCAGCTATTTCCCTTCACTAAGACTGGAATGAATACCACTGTTGCTATTGTCACAAAACAGTTCAGTTGGATTTAGAAAAAACTTTTTCTTCAGTCTCCACCATATATTATTTTGGGGTTCAGCTGTAGCCAGTGACAATAGCTGATCTTGTCCAATATTTTTCTTCTTTCAATTTTATCAGGGATAGATGTCCTTGTTTAAGGTTAGGTGAGCTTTGGGTGGCATCCCAATAGTTAAAGAAAGTTCAGGACCTCCTATATTTATCTTTCACTGTCATCCTTTAGACATAGCAGTTTATGGTGAAAATTTACTTTAAAGGTTGGCAGTGCTAGTCTGATTTGTTGACCCAGTGAGCAACTCAGCTGGGCTTACTCTAGAGACTGATGAATGTGTTACCGTATAGCTCAGCAGAGCTAATATAGTGTCTTTGTTGTAGAAGTCTCTGTACAGTCTAGGTCACCTGTTCCCTTGTGGGCGGAGAGGGCTGGTGACATACTCTATCCCAAAAACTTGGAATTCACGTCTGACAAATTGCAGTCCATTGTCAGTGACTATTTTTTTTCAGACTGCCAAAATGAGAGAAGATGCCTTAACTTTTCTATGACCTAATTACTTGTGGGTCTTGTAAGAAATAGAATTTCAGCAAATCTTGGTAAATAGTCAGTGGCTACCAAATCAGTATGTTCCTTTTCTTGACACAGGTCTAGTGCTAAACTAGAAGCTTTACTAGAATGTGGCTGGCTTTTGCAAAGCTCATGTGATTTGTTAATATCAGTGGTTCTCTGAGATGGAAATACAGTCCATCCTGCATCCATTGAAGTCAATAGGAAAAACTCCCACTGACTTCACTGGAGCAGGATCAGTCCAGTAGGCATTTAGGATCTGATTCTGTGATGTGCTGAGTGCCAACAACTACCAGTAATGTCTGTGGGAGCCGGGAATTCTCAGCACTTTGGATAAGTGCTCAGCTGCTCATAGGATTATACTCTCAAGACCAGGGCTTTGGAGTGGAGCCCGGAGCTGGAGCAGCTCCGGAGCAGTGAAGCTGCAGGTTTTTGCCCGGAGCTGGAGCGGAGCCGGAGCACAGCTCCAAAGCCCTGCTCAAGACTGTAGGTAGTACACAGTTAAATTTGTGTGTAAAATGTATATTTTTGTCTATTATAGGTGGTGTGAGAGAATAATCTAATTTACTTTTTGACAAGGCATCTGCTACTCTCTCTCTGCGTATGTGCATGCATAATCAAAGGGAACGGGCTGGGCTAGTTCTTCTAGCCCTCGATGATCCTTGGTGGTTTTCCTCTTTTTCTGTCCACATTGCTGGTTAAAGACAATATCAAAAATCTTGAACATATTTTTACATTGTATTGTTAAAAATAACACCTACATTACAGGTACTATCTTCCTGGATTGTAACTGAATTTCTTGCAACAATCTAATGCACTTTTCACTATACTGTTGCATAATCTGGACTTCTCCAAGTGTGTACAACAAAAATAGACTGATTTTATTTCTGTTTCTAGTCAATTACATGTCCTGGCTCTCAGGAGTTAGCAAAATGCCTTGTTGTTTGGCGTGTAAAAACACCAAAAATACTTTCCCCATAGGAATGAATGAATACATTTCTATTGTTTTTAGGTTTATATGACATTTTAGAAAATGTAAATGTAGGATCAAATTTGATTGGCCAGTCTTACTTTCAGTTTTGCAGTGGTATTAGTTCAAGTGAAGTGGCATCAACATTCTTGGTAATGAGCTCTGCTTGTAAGATTTATTTGTTTCAAAAGACTATCCATCCACAGTGTTGTAGTTGTAAGGAAAATGGACTTACTAGATGGCTATTTCTGTGGTATGCATTAGCAGTTTGGGACTGTAACCACTCCACATTGAAATTTCTCATCTGTCGTACAGTAGTTCATGTGCAGAAGTCTCCACATAACTCCAGGCTCCACTATTTATATAAGTATATATATTTTACCTCTGTTTAGCTATTGGGGTAGAAAAGCACTCATCACATTGTGGCAATATTCATAGAGGCCTAAGAAACATCCCACTTCTGCTCCATTTCATGGAATTATCACCCCTGTAGGAAAGTCTTCCTTCATTTCTCTCAATTTTGCCAGTGTTTTGAAATGATTAAAAGAGTTTAGTGCATTTACTAAGGATGTTTAAGATAAACCTAAAAAATCAGCTGTTTGCCCATCTTACATTGAAACAGAAAGGAGGAAATCCTCCATTTGAACTCAAGGATGGTTTTTATTTTTTGAATTTGAGTGTTTTGTTTGGCCAAAATGTTTTCTGTAATAACAACAACATAGTTTACCCTGTTGGAAAGTGTTTAGGAACTTTCTCATGTAGAATATTCAGGAAAGAGGAGGTTTTGAAATGTGACGAGAAGATATTTTTTTGTTTTGAGTTTTTGAGGCAGAATGGACACACTATTTAATTGCACTCTGGCTGCCAAACTATGATTTTTAACAGCCAAAGTTTTAACTGCTTCTAAAACACAATGCAAGATCTTCATTAATTGTTAAAGTTTTCCTACAATAACCAATACCGGGTCAAACAAACCCAACAGAAATTTTCTACAACATGGGGAAGATGAAAAGCAGAATTCTCAGTGAAGTCCACTATGGGCACAACCATGTGTATGTAATCTATCTGATCAGTACATAGAGCCTACAGCGATGGGCACTATGGGTGAAAAGAGGGGGTTAAATGTTTGGGGAGGTGTTGAGTAGCAGATCCCAAAGAATCCAGCATGGCATGCCCCCCACTCTTCCTGACTGCACCTGGAATGTTTGGGAGATGTCTTGTCATCTCTCTGAGGGATCTAACTCACGTTGGTTCCTTGATTCCAGTGCAAGTCAAGACTTTTATGAAGCTCTGCATTCCAGATTGTCTTTGATTTTCCATTTGTCCTTGCCCTATGTTACATCTGCTCCACACTCGTGCTACTTCACTTAGGGCTGTGAAAGCAGGCAGCTTCTTCGGAGTCTGCCGTAGCTGTATGGTATCCACCCCCAGTGTACAGTGTGCCTTTTCTTGAGTATGAGGATATATTGAAAGATCTCTAAAATCTCCTGTTTAGCAGCATAATGTACTTGAAAGCAAACCTGAATCAGCTGACTTATGAGCCATGCTGCTGCAAATATTCCCTTAAAAACATACCCCAGTTGCTTTGGTGTTGTTCAAAGGGCTTCCATCGTTCTTATGCTCTTCTCTTTTTAAATGTACAATTTTTCAATGGAATGGACTATAAAGTGGTTGTGTATGTGTAGAGATTCAAGCAGGGATGCAGACAGATTGCTTGCCAAAGTTTCTTTTCTAGTAGCTGTTAACAGGCTGCCGAGGTGACAGGCTTAATTTTTGAGGGAGAATGCCAGTTTTGCTGCTTGCTTTTTACCATTCTCTGCCAGCCAGTGCATGCACACTACTGGCGTCAACTGAGGAAGTTGCTGCCAGCAACTTTGTCTAGCTAAAAAATAAGACATGCTGAAGTGGCCGCCAAGGAAGGAGAGGGAGAATAGAAATGTAGCCATTAAAACTGGGATATAAACAATAGGCATGGTTGTTAATTCAGAACATAAGACTTGCTGTAACTTGAATAGATTTAATAAAAAACCTAGTCACTTGAAGCCCTATTTACTCCCATGAGAGACCCAAAATTCCAGGAGATTTGAGTTTCTAAAGGCTTGTTCTGTCACCTAGCTGAGTGAATATCACTCATACTGTCATTATTTTAATTGGCATGTCACTGTAACAAGTTATTTCTAAAGAGTCATTGTCAAAGCTTTGTGGCTTATTCCATATCAAAGGGCAACGTGTAGCAACGGTAAACTGTTCCAGAGGAACAATTTGCATTGTAAAATAAAGGGTGTGTTAGGAAACAAATACACGCTTTTCATTCCAGAATTTAGTTTTGGAACCAGAACAAATACTGTATCATGTCTTTGTTTATTTCAGAGTAACTTTGGGCAATTTTCTCTGCTTGTCTAATGAAAAACCTTCACATGCCCATATATGAAGTATTCATGATGTAAACACTTAAGTCATCTGATTTGCCTTTCTTTAATCATATTTTACTTTATTTTGTGTCTTGGGTTTGTACCAAGCTGCTTTACTGCATAGCAGGTTCTTGTTAACCATTGTTTGTCTACATTAGTGGAAGCTCTGTATTAATATTTGGTCTGTTTAAAGAGCTTATGCACCAAATTAGTTTACACAGGATGAGTAATATTAACTGCATTAGGGTCCAATCCTGCTGTCAGTGGGAGTTTTGCTGTTGACTTCAAAGACCGCAGGATTGGGCCCTTCAACAAGCCTCTTTCCATTCTTGAAATAGTGATTACATCTGTCCTAGAACAAAAGTTAAAGAATTTGATCCAGTATCCGAGCTAGCAAATGTCTTGACAGATATTTTAGGTCTCAGATTGTTCTTGTTTCTGATTAGACTTTGTATTATTATTATTATTTATTACTATTACTTATTTTTTGTATTACAATAGTGCCTGGCAGGCCTATCGTGGACCAGGACCCCATTGTATTGCGCCTAATACAAACACAGAACAAAAAGACAGTCACTGATCAAAAGAATTTATAATCTGCGGGGGGAAGGGGAAGGGATGTGTGTGTGTGTGTGTGTGTGTCTGCCTGTCTGTCTTTCATTCCCTTATTCACCTATCCTTAGGATTTCAGTGTAGGAAAAACAGATGTCAACTTTTAAAGTGTAAATGAGTTTAAAATGAATTCACTCCTGCGTAGTGCCACCCCCACTGCTCCCTATTCATTCTTGTTGGTAGTGTGGGCACAATATAACACATAATATTTTCTTTGACAACCTACAGAATGCCTGTGGCCTTCTTAACTTTTGCCTTAATCCTGATTCCTGTGTTAGCGTTCATAGGTTTGAGTGCTGCCAGTTTTATCAACCTGTTTTTTTCACAAGTGTTTATTCAGGGGGTTGGGGATTGTTTAGTAAGTTATTGTCAGTCCCTTGTGCAGGCTTTCTGGGGGAGGAAGGCGGAAGGAGGCACAACTGCTGTTATCACAAGCTGGTTATAGCTCTTAAGGAAGGACATGAAGAAGCAACATTTTAAACTAGCGTTAACCTTTTCTGTCGTTTCAGAACGCCTCTGGGAGCCTCCCTGGATGAGCAAAGCAATCCTACATTGAAGGGTAAGAAAAAGCTCTGTGCTCTTGGATAGCTGCTTTTATTATGAACTTTTCTGCTTTCTTAGTTTATGATTTTAAAATCAATGTATGTTATCCAGATGCATATGTTATGGCTATCTTGATCTTGCTAAGATATTCGTATTCCTATGCAGTTGAGGGAGAAGTTTAGGGGAGGGGGAAAGGGTCAGAATTTTTTTTTCAAGAGTTGAAGTCTTTAAAAAGACTACTCCTGTGCTTCAGCTTATATATAAATGCAAAATCTCTGCAGAAGCAGTGTGTGTGTGTGCATGCGTGTGTGTGTAGGAAAGGGGAAGCTAGTTAATGCACAGTCTTAGAACTAGGTCAGCTTTCGTGCTGTCTTTCTTTGCTTGCTCTAACTGAAATAGCCACACCTGAAAAAATTACTATCTGAGCAGGACAAAATTTGAAAGTTCAAAGTACAACAAGAATCTGCAGGTAGTTGCAGAGCATATAAAAAGAACTCTCAGTATATACTGGTGGAAGAAAGGGGATGACTGGACTAATTTATTAACCCTGAAGCTCTGTGGTAAGCTGTCTGGAGTGTAACTTAACATCCAGTGCAGGGTACTTACATTAGGTATGATACTAGGGGGTAGGTAGTTATGATTAATTAGCTTACAAGTTGACATGGAGTTGTTCTTCATCTGGCCCCTCTAATAGCTTTAGAGCCCCCTCTCACTCTTTTATCTCTTCTTTTAAAATAAGCTTTTTTGTGATGTGAATAGTAACTTCAAAATACCATAGGCTTCGTCTGTACATTATCAGGATGTAAATGATAAAGGATCTGTAAAGATTTTCTGAGTAAATCCTACAGCATTAACTCCAAGTGTTTAACTAAAAATATTATATGAGCTTTTGGAAAGAAAACATTACAGCACTATATAGGCGTTGAACTGCCAAATGTACATTTTCAGGCATGCTGGTGAGAAATGGAGGAAGTTTTGAAGATGACTTATCCCTGGGAGCGGAAGGTGGGTGTGGCAGGGTTATTTGACTATTAAAGCAAGTTTTTTTATTTTTATTATTATTTAAGTAACATTCAAGAGTTTGAATTTATTTTGAAAAGTCAGTATTTCCAATCTGGTCGAAGCCTGATGGTAAAGCTGTCTGGAAAGCAAGAGGGAAGATGAGACATTTGCAAAAAACCCCAAACAAACCTATTTATTTATTTTCTTTCATCAAAACTTTATTTCTTTATTTTTGTCAACTTGTTGTGACCTGGTCTTCCTGCAGGGCAGAGCCAGCCTTGAAAGGGGCCTGCGTAATGAAGGGAGCAGGTGTCTGCTACTTCTTCATGTGCTTTGGTGCAAACAGCAATGAAACAGTCCAAAGTACTGGTGGAAGGAGTGCAAGCAATGAGAAAAATGACTGCGTTAATGCTTGTGCTCTCTTCGTATGGGCCAGATATGGAGGTCAGACACGTGTGCCAGTTCCATTGAAACCAGTGGGAGTGGCATGTGAGGGTTTTCTGACGGCCAAATTTGGCCTCAAGTGTTCAGCTAATAGCTGATAGTTAAGGAGGAAGGAAAGAGAAGAGAGGGTGAAAGATGGGAGAAAGAATTAAATAAACCTGGAAATAAAAACTGGTAGATAAGTGTTTAAACCAACACCCACCAAACAAAATAAAGCAAAGGGGAAGGCGGTTTAGATTTTCTGGCTGTTATGACACTTTTCCCCCTTGTATCTCCAGCTGTTGCTTTACTGTTTGTTCTGCTTCTCTCTGCTTGTTCCCACAAGTTCTTCTTTTCCCCTCTTTCTTTTGGGGGAGGAAGAGAGGTGGCCCCCTCAGAGCAGGCTTTTTTTTTTTTTTTTTTTTTTTTAACCTCTTGACCTCAAAAATGTGGCCTGCACAGCCTTTTGGTGATTTGAATGTTTTAAATTGCCAGAGAGATCCCCAGCTGAGTAGCTGATCTGCATTGAGGGTCCAGTACTGAGAGCTGCCAAACATGCTCAAGTTCCATACGTGCAGAGGCTGATCAGCACTTCCCAGATTGGGTTCTGCTTGTCCAGCTACCCTGTGCATACATGCAGGCTAAGGGGCATATAATAAGTTGACAACAATTTTTGCAATTCTAAAAAGTGTTTGAGAAATGTCAGATCTGATCTGGTATAAAAGCCCAACCCTGTTCTTATTGGAGTCAATCTGAGTCTTGCCATCAACACCACAGAAGGAGAGTTGGGCCTTGAGGGAGGAAATAATTCTTTTTTTTTTTTTAAAGTCTTTTAAAAATAACGAGGAAAGCAATTTATTGACAGTTGACTTGATGTGATTAATTTAGTCCATATCACTTACTGACTTAGAGTAAGTGGGATTAAAAAGATTCCTCCTAATAGACTTTTCATTTGTTATACCGCCTGCCATACAAAGGACTTGTTAGAGAAGTGTTTCCCCTTTGTTTTAAATAACAATCCCAGCTCTCGTCATATGACTGAAAGGGAAAAGGACAAAGCTGTTAGAGCTGGCTGAAAAATTTCAAACATCAAAATTTTCTGAAGGTGGCAGTCAGAAAAAACGGAAACATATTTTTCAAAAAACTTTTGATCAGCTCTAAAAGGGTAGATATGGTTAATTGTGTGTGTGTATGTTTTTCTTATAAACACATACACTAAGATTTTAATCTATTGTATTCAGGGTAACAAAAAGATAGAACCAACTAACACCTATTATTACAAATGTGTATACATACTGATTGTACACTTTTATGTGTAAAGAATGGACTCTGGGAGGTGGAGTGGCATCTACAAACATATGTTGTTGGAGTCATATGTTGTTGGCTACCATTTCATTCCTTTATTTTCCTGCAGCTAATCATCTACATCAAAGTGATGCAAAAATGGAAACATGGTAAGTATCTCATTTTTGTTTTGTTTTAGGGAAATACTGAAATAAAATGATATGAACTATGAGGTAAAGGTAAACTAGGCAGTCCCAGTACTAAAACCATTCCATGCAGAAGAGTTTACTCCTACAAAGAAGACGTCACTAATAATATGGGGAAAAAAGACTTTAATACTCGCAAAAATGTATTCCATAAATATGTTCCTTTACTTCTATCACATTTAATCTGGAGTTTCAAGTAAAAGGGTAAAATCTCTGAACACAAAGCAACACTTCTGCAAGAGATAAGTGGCTTACTTCAGTTCCCTCACCCGCCACTCAAATGCCCGATCTATTTCTGGACAGTGTCAGGGGAAAACCGCTCCTTGTTTCAAACTTTGAGATGGAATCTTGGCTAGAAAAAGCCTCTTTTTTGGGGAGTAAGGGGGGCAGGTGACTGTACTGGGAGAAAGCCTCTAGGGAATGGCCTCCTACTTACTCCCAAAGTGATGCTCTAAGTGCAGTCAGAGCCCAGCTACACAACAAGTAGACTCAGGCTACATCTACGCTACAGCCGGGATTGACGCTCTGAGATTGATCCACCGGTGGTCGATTTAGCGGGTCTAGTGAAGACCCGCCAGATTGACAGCAGATTGCTCTCCAGTCGACCCTGTACTCTACCCCTGATGAGAAGAGTAAGATAAATCAACGGGAAGGTTTCTCCTGTCGACATCCCAGGGTAACTCGACCTAAGGTACGTCAACTCCAGCTATGTTATTCATGTAGCTGGAGTTGCGTAGTGTAGGTCTACTTCCCGAGGTTGTGTAGACATAGCCTAAGACCTTTTGCTACTTCATCTCAGTTAGGCCCAGTAACATCCCTTATATAAATGGACCCAGCTGCTCTGTGTTCCCTTAGCTCCTTAGGTGACTATTCTGCCAGATTGCTTGCAAGTGAAACTCCCATTGTCTAATGGTTAAAAATCTACATTTCTAAAAAGGGTGGTGATTCTGATGCCGTGCAGGGAAAGTCATTTAGTCTGTACGACACTGGAAAATGCCGAGCCAGCACCAGTTGCTGGGGTTGTAGGGAGGAGATAGTCTGGGACTGGGGAGGAGAAATCAGGGTGGGAGTCTTGGTTGGAGCCAGTCCCATTCCATTTCCCCCAATTTGGAAGCACAACCAATTCCCAGGCTTGTCTGGGAGGCTTCCCCTGCTTCATGCAGCTCATGGGCCGCAATCCATGCCTTGCACCAGGAAGCAGCAGGGGGTAGGCAGTTGGAATCAGCATCTGAGAGGTGAGGTAACACAAGCAGCAAGCCGAGGCCAGTTCCAGTGTGAAGAGGCGGTCCCATGGGGGAGGTAAGGGAGTGGAGAACATAAGCCTACTGAAGTAAGGGATACTTTTGACACTTCTGGGTGGGCTTAAAGGAGTGTGAGAGCAGGAAGGGAGATGGGACTGTTTTGTGGGAGATTGCAGTGGTGTTTTATCAGTTTGTATCCCTTGCTTTAGGATTCTCAGGGTGTATATACCTTTTTTATTAAGGGGCTAAGGATTAATTATTTCAGTGTATTTATAAAATGAGACCTAGCTACTGTAAACCAGATAATACTGAACAGGAAAAGAAATTCTCTGAGAGTGGAGATTTAGGTTTTTCCTTAAAGACTGAGAATTGAATCACTGCAAGGAACCAGTTCATCATGTCAGTATTGTCCATTTGTATGACAGCAATGGTATGTTGGCTAAGGAGAGGAGACATCAGTTCCACCAGAAGGGGAGAAGTATGAATTCCACTGGTTCTGGGAGAAGCAGTGCGACGGTTTCAAGGTAAAAGAACTATACTTTGGAGGATATGGCACAGTTCAATGGGATTTATCATTCTTTTTCTTCCAATAGTTACTTCTTCTATCCCTAAAATAGATGGACTTGGCTTGATTTATATGTATTATTGTGCTTAGTAGCAAAAGAGGGATTATTAATTTGGTTATTTGAAAGAACTTGACATTTCTTTCCAGTTGTGGCTCTCAGAAAATAAGGACAATTGGGCCAGAACCCTGGAAATGCCTGAACTTTAGAAGCATTTCAGATTTCAAGACCTTTGGGTTAAGGGTTGGGTTTATAAATAAATATATAAAACGTTTGGATCTGAACATTGACTGGGTTCATCTCTCTAATGGCTTGAACAGAAATGCCAGGTGTAAACGCCTCCAAAACTTGTGACTTGGGCCCATTGCACTAAGCTGCAGGAGACAAAATTTCAGTAGGGCTCAGATTGGGGGGCTGAAATAGCAACCAGACTGAAGGGATCATGTCCTGAAGAGAGCCATTGTGTAGAAAAATCTCTTGTTTTTCATTTGTCTAGTGTTTCTGAATTACTGGATCTTTATGAGGAAGACCCTGAAGAAGTACTCTATAACCTTGGATTTGGAAGAGATGAACCAGATATTGCTTCTAAAATCCCATCAAGATTTTTTAATTCATCATCGTTTGCCAGAGGGATTGATATCAAAGTGTTTTTGAATGCCCAAATGCAGCGCATGGAAGTGGAAAATCCAAATTTTGCTTTAACAAGTAAGTATACTTTTAAAGTGAAGGTTAATTTAAGCTTTTAAAATTTTGTAAACAACCAGAAAAGGGAACCTGTAGACCGGTATTCTGTAAAGCTTTTATAGTCTCAGGGCCCAATTTTGGTCCTATTGAGACTCAACAGTAAAACTCCAGTTTAATTGGAACTATTCCAAGATGTGATGTGTACGTGTTTGGGCAGGTTTTTGGGGTGGGGAAGAAAGGCGCCCCATCATTATCCTTCACCTTCTGAGTTGTATGTTGGTCTTTTTGTGAGTCTCTTTCATTTCAATTTTAAAGCACTGAAACAAGCTACAACAAAAACATTCTAAGAGCCTTTTCTTGTCCTGTAGATACTTAAGGTGAGATTTTAAAAAGTGCTCTGTGTTGACCTAATTCTGTTCCCATTGAAGTCAGTGGTAAAACTCCTATTGACTTCACTGGAAGCACAGTTAGGCCAAAGCTGAGCCTTCTGAGAACCCCGCCATTGGTGTGCAGCACATCAAAATAGTATTGAAAGAGGGTGGGGAAAATAGAGTAATTGAGGCACTCTATTACAGCAGTACTTGGAGTGGGAAAAGCTTTGTTGTCAGTACTCACCATTTTATTTTACCTGTGTTTCTGTACTTAATGTATTTATAAGGGCTCTCCCTACCTTTCTCTTTCTGCAGTTATAAAGTGCTCTTACAAACTTCCAATTGTTAAGGGTCAAGGGATCACTTGTGGTTTTCAGTACTAGGCAGCATTATAACCACTCTTGAGAGTCCTTGATAATTTCAGAAAGAGGCATGTCAGGGTTGCCCTTTTATAATATCATGAAGACAGCCTATATTTCTAGGTAACTCTTAATGTTCTTAAACTAGTATTTACATACCGTGTCATACAAAGAATCAATACCTCTTTATACCACAAGACTCTAAATTTTATGTGTAGAGGCCAAGCTTATACATAAATAAAATATTGTCTATACATTTTTAAAATTTTAACCTTAGAAATCAGCTTTGATATAAGTGTGTATTATAATACATTCCTAACATGTTGCTAATATACTCTTGAAATCATATATAAGGACAGGTGATCTCACTTTTACAAAAGTCTCAGAACATAGACCTGAATAAAAATGGATGATCATAAAGATGAGGGTTCACAACATCCAAAGTGAATTTTGATGTTAATTTTAGATAAGGGAGAGAGATGTTCTTTGGATAATGCAGATATTTGGGGTTCAGAAATCTGGCTTTACCTGTGCACTGTAAGTTGTGGTTGTTTTGTTTACCCATTCCAGAGAGAAGAATTAGTTGCAAGTCCTAAGACATTCTTAGCTAAACTGTACAAATATTAGACACAATACCATCAATTGTTCTCTTAAAAATTTAACTTGTGCTTTGTTCTTGTGCTTCAGGTCGTTTTCGTCAGATTGAAGTGCTTACTACTGTGGCCAATGCTTTTTCTTCCTTATATTCCCAAGTTTCTGGGACTCCTTTGCAGAAAATTGGCAGCATGAATTCAGTGTCTTCCAATAAAGAGACCTCCAACCCTGCTCCTTTAAATCGAAGCAATACTGCAAGTCGTTTAATGAAGACCCTATCAAAACTCAGTCTGTGTATACCCCAGCAGGCAGACGAAAGTAGCAGCTGCACAACTCCCCCAGCTGTTGAAAAAGGGAAAATGTCACCTGACCAAGAGACTGAAGAAAAAGATGTAAAAAATGAATCAAAATTACCAAAACACTTAAAAAAGAAAGATTCTCCATCTTTGGCTACAGTAAAAGAGGAGATATCTAGTAATCAGTCCAATATTATAGACATACTTAATGACACAACTCTTTCTGCTGGAATTAGTGACGAACAAGGAACTCAGGATGATAATGTGCCTCATACAGATGAACAAAAGAATGACTCTCCAAGTCACCAGAATAGATTGTCTGAAGAATCTGGTATTGTGGACTCCTCCAATCTCAGTAGCGATGCTAATATATCTACGAATAATGAGCTTGAAAATAGCACTGAGCTGCAAAATCCATCTACATCAACTCCAGATAAAGAACCTTGTGCTCCCATAGCATCTCCATCCATAACTATTCTAAAGCTACCGCAGAAGGACTCCTTTGAGATGGAAGAGGTAGGTGGAAAGAAATGACCTTATTTTGCACCGAGTTGACATAACCTTTGTTGTTCCCTACACTGACACAGGAAACAATGAGACAAGACAGTCCTTAAACCAAACAAACCCAAAAGGCTGGTAAAATAGAAGGTTGTTTGACGTGCAGCTCCATGCCAGGAAAATATATTCTTTTAAACTGATTTTTGATTTTGCATGCAGTGTATTTGTGGGTGTTTTTAGATAAGCTTCTAGTTTTTCCTCTATCATTTTAATTACTGTTTTCCTTTTAAAAAGGCTAACTTCTTTAAAAGAATCTAATTTTCTCTCTATTTAGTAACCACTTACAATTGAGTAGTAGTATCAGTTTAAATCTGAACTGAAATAGATATTAAAAAAACGCCTAAAAAATGTTAGCGATTATACCCTTCAACAGAATACATAGGTTAGAAAAATGGTCTGAAACAGTAAGGCAAAAACCTCAGCTGGTATAAGCTGACATAGCTCCATTGATGTCAATGAAACTAGACTGACTTACAGCAGGCCTGGTTTTAGCCTAGTTCCTCCATTTATTTGCCTGCTGTGATTTGAGTTAGTGGTTCTGAGTTTGCTCTACAGCAACTGATGACGTCCTTGGCTCTACTAGTAGTGGAAGCAACATAGCTCCCTGCTGTGCTGAGTGTTAGTGATATCACTTGTTCTAGGAGAGTTAGGAACATTAGCTTACATCTTAACAGGCGATAAAACCTTTCACTTCCATGTTAGTGAAATGATCTTTTTTACATTTTGGAAAGTGAGACCTGCTCACAGTAATTAGAGGTTGCAGAATCCCATTAGGTCATCTAACTCAGTGGTTCTCAACCTTTTTTCATTTGCGGACACCTAACAATTTTGAATAGAGGTGCAGACTCTTTTGGAAATCTTAGACATAGTCTGTGATCCCCCAGGGGGCTGCGCACCACAGGTTGAAAACCACTGTTCTATGGTAACAACAGTCTTTCACGGACCCCTTAGTTGTCGTCTGAGGACCCCCAGAGGTCTGCAGACCATAGGTTGAGAGCCACTGATCTAACTCACTCTCCACCGTGCAGGAATTTCCCCTCCAATATAGTCTACAGTGGTTTGTCAGGTGACCCTTTAAATGCCCCAGAATGATGGGGCCTGCACCATTTTCCTCAGGAGACTATTCTAATGGATCTCACTGTTGGGAAGTGACTTTTTCTGATAATCAATTTAAATTGTCTTTATTTTTCATTTCTTTGATTTCAGGTAGCTTGCAGTCCCTGGCAAAGCTTACCACTTCTGCATTCCAAACAATTCCTTCCTGTCAGAAAGAACTAGATGGTTTATTCTCTGACCGGACTGTATACTTTTTGGATCAAGTCCTTTAACTCGTAACTTACAGGCCCCCAAAGTTTCCACTTACAAATTCCTCAAGAAAAATATTGCTTGATTACCAAATTTTCATTTAGTATGATCTAAAAATGATGCCGTATAATCAAGTATCCTGCCTCCAGCAGTGGGCTAGTCCCTTTATTACCCCCATAAAAACTCTAGCAAAATATTTCAGTGATGGTTGTCCTGGAGGGATGTTCTGTCCCAGTTCCCTGTATGTGGTCTTTTAGACTCATGAGGTTTGTGTTGTAATCCAGTGAATGCAGAAACTAATCATCAAACTGGAGATAACAATACTGCATGGACTTCCTACTCATACAAGTAATTATAAGATGTGTCTACTGAGTTATGGATTAACAGATGTTTTGTGAGAGCTTTTAAATGGACACTGTCAAGTAGCTTAGTCTCCAAATTTGACCTATTTTAAGTTGTCATTTCCAATGACGACGAAAATCCTTCAGAATTTAAATGTAATATCTTTGGTGATGTGATTTTTAAAAAAAACAAACAAACAAAATCTCCCACCCTCTGGATTGAAAAACGCAAACAGCATATAACAAGGATTGCGTGTCTTCTTTTCAAGTAGGACTTAACAAATTCTATGTCTGCTGCTATGTTGGCACCGGAAAAGCGTGAAGCTTTTGTAACATAACCAAGGAAAACTTGGCTGTTGTTAGGTTTTATTACACAAATGAGGATCAGATTGTATTCGCAAATCTGAGATGATTTTTTTTTTCTTTTGCAATTCTGGGCCAATATAGGAGGATAGGTTGAAATGACACAAAACTTGGTGTCTTCCACTGAATTTTCCTTTGAGTTGGACTCGAAGGAAAACATGACCCAAAACTGAAAAAGGGACAGCTGAAACCTCTGCAACCCAAAACTGATGAGTTTGTGCAGCTCTAGTTAACATTGCAAACTATGTCATCAGTGCATAAACACAGCTGTTTTAGCATGATGAAGTACAATGTAGGATGGAGTTGTGGTGAGTTTTTGTTTATACAATAAGAGTATATACATTTCAACTGCTTTCTAATCCCCAGGAGGGATTCTTATTTTTCTTCAGCAAAACTGAACGTTATCTGGTAGTTTTAATTTTATTTTCCTGCATTTTAAAGAGGGTACAATGAACAACAAACAATATTAGAAGCAATGAAAATAACTCTTCACCCACTCTTTCCTAAGCTTTGCTTGGAATGTATTCCTACACATAAGAAAGATGACAAATCTATTAAGGAAGCTCTTCCCATGCTTTCTAATGCTTAGTTGGTCAGCTCCATTAGGAAGGCTGTCGCTGTAAAGCTAGCCAGAGTGGGAGTTTGTCAGAGCAGGATTTCCTTCAAGCAACCTCTCTTCAGTTAGCCAATTAGATTCACTAAGGTCTGTCTCATGTTTCAATATTGGCTAAAGAGGTTGGAAGGAGTAATGGGCTTGTTTTGCGAGGCAGCACACTTGGATTGCAAACACAACTCTGATCCAGCACCTCAGCCAAGGTCAGGAGGTGGAAGGCATTTAAGATGAAAAGGAGATTGGCAGTTGAAAGGCAGAGCCTAGCCATCAGAAACAAAGAGAGGGGAAGAGAACCAAGGTGTCTTTCCTGGAAGACCAGTGCAATCAAAGGGCCGGTAAGACTGACTTTTCTCAATTTTTTTAAAAAAAGTAAACCAATTTAATTAAAACATTTATTTCCTGCTATGTAACTTGTCTTAAACAAGTAGCTGAATTTTGCAAAATACCAGGAATTGTGTTGAATCAGTCTTACTCTTTCTTTGAGGGGGTGGAATCGGGGCCCATGATGCTAGATTTAGGCTTCTACTATGCTAGGGGCACATGCAACAAAAAGTCCCTGCCACAAAGAATTTATTATCCAAGTATGGATTATACCTAATCAAAGTATAAAATGAGAGATAACAGGTGGGATAAAACCAAGAGACGAGTAAGGGTGAGGTTGGTTCTGATTAGTGCAGTAAACAGCAGCCATGCCTTACATGCATTACTGCAATGCCCCTCACTCAGACCGTTCTGGATGTTCCCTCCCATAGAGGTTAGAATGTTCGAAAGGATTGCTGAGTTCTGCTTCAGTGAATCACTTCTCATTCCCAAAGCTGCCAAGAAAGATAATAGAAATGATCAGTTACTGATAATTAATAACTGGTGGCTGATTGTGAGCTAATTGAGCCCAATGAGTTTTGAAGAAATAGCTTTTCTTGTATCTCATTCTCGTGGTCTTATAACTGGAATTTTACAAACTGCCTTTCCAGCAGATGAAAACATCAGCTATTGTGGAAGTTGTGTTGCATTCATTTTTTCCTATAGGGCACTCTTTAAAACACTTCATATCTAAATGTTAGTAATGGCATTGCTCAGTTTAAAGTAAATGGAGTTGCACTTACTTACATTGGGGTTAAAGTGGCCTAAAATTTTGCTGAGCAAAAATATTAAATGCACAGGACTTGGACCTGCAGTCCTCAGGCAAGAAGTCACGTCGTGAGCTGAATAAAGCATTTTAGGTCCCGTGCTGCATTGAAGATGCTCAGCAGTCTTCAGATCTTAAGATCTTTGACAAAGGTAGAGCAAAGTGTTTTAGAATCTTTTTTTTTCCCCTGAAGCACATTATATCTTTGATATAATTTATCAGTTTCTGTTTTCTCATAAGTAAAGCTCAAACTGCTTCTGCTTGTTTAATTTGTATCCTATGTCATTTTAAATGCTATAATTAAGCAAAGAGCCAGTTTTTCACCTCATGCTTTGAGAAATCTCCATGTTCCTTTTAAGAAGTCCTTTTGACACTGGAAGTTTCCATTTTAATAAATTGGAGTTTCATAAGACATGAGGGGGGAGGGATAGCTCAGTGGTTTGAGCATTGGCCTGCTAAACCCAGGGTTGTGAGTTCAATCCTTGAGGGGGCCATTTAGGGATCTGGGGCAAAAATCTGTCAGGGACAGTACTTGGTCCTGCTGTGAAGGCAGGGGACTGGACTCAATGACCTCTCAAGGTCCCTTCCAGTTCTATGAGATAGGTATATCTCCATATGCTCTGATTTTAATAGAAAACAGAAACAAGCCAATTTTATCAGTACTTAACATCTTAAGTCTCCACGTCAAACTGTGAAAGTTGAGAAGTGGGTGAACTCAGGTCAAGTGCGAACAAAGATCTCCTTTATTTAAAAAGACACTTCAGTGGCTGACTTTTTCCCCCCAGTAAAATATAATATAAATATTTCAATGTGGAATATCATGAGTTAAAGTAATCTGTGAAACTATAAAGGAATCAAATGCTTTTCAAAAAAATTGTTTTCTCTTCTTGGCACTCTTATTTCCGTCATGGTTATTTCAACATGGTGCAACAGTGATAGCAGAGATTATAGCTTGAATATGTTAAAATGTAACTATTTTAGTTACTGAAGAATATATAGTAGCTTCTGTGATCATATTATTATTATTTTTCATTCTAAGATTTATGTTTTTTCCTCTTGACATTGCAGCTGGATGTACTTTAGACAGCCATAAATTCTCTTAGTGATGTGGGCATGGATTCTACCCAGCCAACTTAATTAAAAAATAGGGGAAAGTTGTTCTTTGAGGAATTGATTATAACAGGAGAATGCAATCCCAATTCCTCATTTAAGGACAACTAGAGGATTTGAAAATTCCTCCCAAGGATGAGTTCCTTTGGAATCGCTACTTTACTCTAACTAATCTTTTGTGGAATAGTTTGCGTGGAAATTTTAAATATGTTATATCTATTTTCATATTACGCAGTTACAGCCTGAACTTCTTTTTCAGTAGCCTGTATTTTGAGAAGATGATTATTTTACCTCTTGGGACAGTCTACACAGTCAGGAGGAACAGATCTGATGCTGTTCTTAATGTAGAGTTTAATCCCATTTGAAGTCAGTAGGAGCTGCTGTCTTTTCCCCACTGAAGTCAAGGGCAGACCCGTAGACTGTTGAGTACTTCCTGAATCTCCTGTACTTGAGAAAATGTATTTAGCATTTTGCTTTATTCTTGCAGAAAAGATCATGTCAGTGTAAATATATTTTTTGCTTTTGACAAACACATTTCAAAAATGAGCAAAATACCAATTTTTGTGTGAAATATGGGTGTATATATATATATATATATATATATATATATTTAGCTGAATCTAGCTACAGATGCAGTTGGAAGTTTCTCTCCTTGTTAATTTTGAATTTAGTTAGACTAGTACATTAGTGTGGGTTTTTATTTTTACAGTCTAGCCTTGCATGCGAACTAATGGATCTTTTGTTACATACAAAAAAGAAAATGTATTAGGGCTTTCAAACAAAACAAAGGCCTTTCTGTTGAGATTTTAAACATATTCTTTTCATTGTTTGAACGGTCATCTGAGAACTGTTTACTTAACAATAAGTTTTACTGTTTTGCAAAAGGACTAAGCAGTAGGATTAATTTTCCATGGTATGTAATTTGAAGTTTCCCATTTGGAATCTTCATGACTTACAACACGCTATCTTCCATTTTATGTACTGGGAAACACAAGAAGCATTTCTACAAATAATAATGTAGCTAAGTATGGCTGCAATCCCAACAGGAGCTGAACTCCTCCTAAGAAGAACTCATTAAACTCATGTTGCAGTGAAATACTCATCACCTTGCAAGATGACACTAGGGAGTGTGTTTACTTCAAGATGGCCACTTGTTTCACTACTCTAAATGTATTTTATTCACACATCATGCTTCTTATTCATGCAAGGGACTAAAAATAACTGCATTTCCCAATGGGGATGAAATAATGTGAATGGAAAGAGCAATGTACCATGGTAAAGATAGAATTACATTACTATTTTAGTCTTATGTCAAAGAGTAATAAGATTCTCAATATTGACAGAATATTGTCACAGGATGGTGACCTAGTGTTTATGGGAATTAATGTAAGGTGAGGCATTATTTTGCAAAACTGGAGGCATTGTTACAGTTATCTTAAATACTAAATTAAGAATATTTTAATTTGCAAGATAAGATACATTAGAATAACTGTTTCTACCTGTCATTGCAGACCTGGTGGATAAAAAAAGATTGCCTGAAACTGTATACACTGTACACAATCTGAGGTGCAGGAACACGTTCCACTGGTATAACTAAATCTACAAATCTCCTCTCCTCTAGATTCAAAGCACAGAAGGAGAAGCACCACATGTTCCAACTTCTTACCAGTTACACTTGAACAAATCAAGAAGAGGTGAGTAGACTTCCAGTCCTGGGAGCCAGTGCAATCCTAAGAGTGTCTCTGAATCTTGAAGTGCTGACTCGGGGATTTAAAACTACTTAAGTAGTAATCCTTCAAAACAAAACAAAAAAAGCGGGGGGGGGGGAATGCTTTTCAATTAAGTTTAAAATCACAGAAGATAATTGCAAAGTGGCACCCTAAAATTACAGGAGATGGTAGCTCTATAACCTCAATTAATGTTATGACTTTTGTACCATTCATGATGGCGCAGCGAAACTGAAATGATAATTCAGGTTGTAGGGTTTTTTTCCTATCCAGATCTTGTAATTTAAGATTCCCATTTAAATTAAAATTATATTGTTTTAAACCTAAATTGTATGGTATATCCAGTTTTTTACTATTTGCTATGCTACAGCTGCATTTTGACTACACAAAGGGCCAAAATGAATGCACTAGGTGGAAGTCCTAGTTCTTCAGATGGCAAACTCCCTGAACCGGATTATGTAGCAAATTTGTTGCACGCTTTCATCTTGAATGACGTTATTTTATATTTTGGGTGGGGAGAGGGGCAAGGCAGAGGTTTACGTTCATTTTATCATTGTTATTGCTTCTCATGAAAAGCTGGCAAATGAAGTTTAGTCTCCAGTTGATGCATGTGTAACTAATGAAAGACTAGACCCTGATGTATTAACTGAATGGTTCTTTTAGGGACTGTATATATGGACACCTGATCACACCCCAGCAAAAAACTAAAGAGAGACAGAAATCTGTTTAAAGCAACAATTTAAGAGATTAACAAATTTAAGTTGTATAAAATGAGGTGGTTTTCTAACAAGAGCTGTGGACGTGCATTCAGTATGTTTGAGGATACCTTGAAGTGAACTCTGAAGATTGAAAACCTAATAAGAATGGTTTCCTGTATAGGTACTGCAGTATTTCCCATAATACATGTACAGTTGCATTGACTACTACTCCTCTGTTGTGAAAGGCAGGGCAGGAAGAGAGAAGGTGACAGAAGTTCTGTCAGTAACCAACCTTTTCACAGCATCCCCATCTTGATTTATTTTTTCCTCAGGATTGTACACACGTATGGTATACCTATCTTTAGGTATCTTTGATATTTGTCCCCAGGTAAAAAGTCCCCAGGTAAAAAGCTCTGTGCAGTTTGTATGGTAAAAATCTGATTTTTTGAAAGGGTTTCCTGTTTGTCAGGTCTTCACCAACATTGAAGGAAGTTCAAAGCCTTGGGTAGCTGCACTTTTTCCACCCAAAACAAAGTCTTATATTTCTAACTAAAGGTGTGTTATATAGACCTCCACCCACCTCTGGAAAAAAAAATGTGCCCAAAGCCCTGCATAAACTTGGTGCTCATGAAAGGTGCCAGACAGCCCTGGCAATGAAAAACTTCTGTATAGCCACAGAACTGGTATAATTGGCAACAGCAGTACATGTTTTCCCATATTGCCCCTCCACTGTGCCTTCAACTCAGTTCTGGGAACACCTGCATAGAAGTGAAAGAATAGTGAATTTTCCAAACTATGCACATTATCGGCTGAATCTACCAAGAAGGGTGCTAATTGTGATGGGGACAGCTACTATCTGCTAGAAAGTAGTCTGAGCCCAAATATTTATTTCACATAGGACACAAAATAACTGCCAAACCGCAGCAGACTTTGTGTCATTATCATACTGCAAGCCATGTACTTCCCTGTTTTGTTAAACATTTACCTTTATTGATTGTTGGGTCAGTTCTATTTATCTTCTCTATTACGATGTTAGCAAAACTGTCACCTTAAACATAAAAGTTGAGACTATTCCCAAACATTAGTTTCTTAGTGTAAGAATCTTACAAGACCATACCAATTTAGTGAAGCTCCAAGAAGAGAAGCATTTTAGGTGACTAGTGATTTTTGGGTTCTCAAATTGAGACAAGGGGTCTGATTTCAGAGGGCAAGTGCTCAATAAATATAGAGGCACCAAAAACTACTAGTTGTGTTGGAAAAAATCTTGGCTACTGTTTCTGAACAAGAGTCGTAGCCTTGCTAGGGATCCCTTAGCTCAGTTCAGCTCTGAGTGGAAACCCTAATTGGTGTTACAACGTATTTGCTGTTTAGCACCCAAACCAGAAATACATATTTCACATGTACTCTTCACAGACGCAGGCCTGTGTCTGTTTTTGGAAGGATATTTCTCTATCCATACCAGAGTGGTGCCGTTCAGAACAGAATGTTATGAATTTATGGGATATAAAAGGAGAAGATACTTATAATGACATTAAGTATCAGAGGGGTAGCCGTGTTAGTCTGAATCTGTAAAAAGCAACAGAGGGTCCTGTGGCACCTTTAAGACTAACAGAAGTATTGGGAGCATAAGCTTTCGTGGGTAAGAACCTCACTTCTTCAGATGCAAGTTCAGTATAATGACATTGTACTTCTAAAAGGAGGACTGTGGCTGCTTTCTCTGACTTGTTTGTTGCACTTTGCAAAGCATTTTTAAGAGGGTCTGCAGTAAAATGTACAATATTTAAACTAAAAATGGGTGGTTATTTTTCTCTCCATTGAAATAGGCTGGAGATTATTAAAACATGCCTAAGCAATGCTGAATTCTACAGCAGCCAGTGTCAGCCATTAGCACACATTTTTCATTTTTAAATTAATGTTTTTTTTTAAGTGACTTGCAAATTATTAAGAACATGAGAACAGCCATACTGGGTCAGACCTAAGGTCCATCTAGCCCAGTATCCTGTCTTCCGACAGTGGCCAATGCCAGGTGCCCCAGAGGGAATGAACAGAACAGGTAATAATCAGGTGATCCATTCCTTGTTGCCCATTTCCAGCTTCTGGCAAACAGAGGCTAGGGACACCATCCCTCCCCCCCATCCTGGCTAATAGCCATTGATGGACCTATCCTCCATGAATTTATTTAGTTCTTTTTTGAATCCTGCTATAGTCTTGGCCTTCACAACATCTTCTGGCAAGGAGTTCCACAGGTGGACTGTGCGTTGTGTGAAAAAATACTTCCTTTTGTTTGTTTTAAACCTGCTGCCTATTAATTTAATTTGGTGACCCCTAGTTCTTGTGTTATGAGAAGGAGTAAATAACACTTCCTTATTTACTTTCTCCACACCAGTCATGATTTTATAGACCTCTATCATATCCCCCCTTAGTCTTCTCTTTTTCAAGCTGAAAAGTCCCAGTTTTATTAATCTCTCTTCATATGGCAGCCGTTCCATACCCCTAATAATTTTTGTTGCCCTTTTCGGAACCTTTTCCAATTCCAATATATCTTTTTTGAGATGTGGCAATCATATCTGCATACAGAATTCAAGATTTGGGCTTACCATGGATTTATATAGAGGCAATATGATATTTTCTGTCTTATTATCTATCCCTTTCTTAATGATTCCCAACATTGTGTTCGCTTTTTTGACGGCCGCTGCACATTGATGTTTTTAGAGAACTATCCACAATGACTCCAAGATCTTTTTCTTGAGTGGTAACAGCTAATTTAGACCCCATCATTTTATATGTATAGTTGGGATTATGTTTTCCAATGTGCACTACTTTGCATTTATCAACATTTAATGTCATCTGCCATTTTGTTGCCCAGTCACCCAGTTTTGAGAGATCCTTTTGTAGCTCTTCGCAGTCTGCCTGGGACTTAACTATCCTGAGTGCTATTGTGTTGTGTTGTATTGTATTGTATTGTTTTGCTATTAGTGTTTGTCAAACACTGCATTGAGAATGCTAAGTATCCCTTACCATGGTAAGACCAGCTTGCTGTACTTTTTAGGTCATGTCTTGTAAATGGCACTGAACTAGTTTATCCAGTATGCTCAGAACTGGCATTTGTTATTACATAACTCAAATCTAGCTATGTTTTGCTTGTGGGGTTTTTGTAGGAAGACTGTAGAGAGAAATGAAGAGCTTCAGTTGCTTTGTGCTGTAAACACAAAGTGCTGCTAAATGTCCAGTATAAAAAGTTATTGCAAATTTAGATGGAAGGAAGCTTTTGTTAGCTGGAAAACAAAGTTCTTCATTTAATGATGACTTGCATTTATGCAACAGCGACTTCTTTCCGGCACCTTCTGAATAGAGCTTCACAAATACAGGCTGTACATCTGTGGTGTAAAAGACATAGCCCTATGTTTTCAGTGTCTAGTGATTTTTGAATACCCAGCTTGTGGTTCCTTAGGAGTGCCTGACTTTCAGAAGTTGAGCAGCCAGCTGCCAAAAATCAGACCCCTTCAAGATGTCTCAAGTTTGGTAGGCAAAATCAGGAGTCACTCTTGAAAATGAAAGCTATAGTACTGGGCTAGTAGTACACATTAATGGCAACACCACCGTTAATTCCAGTTGATATTTCCTGCTCCAGGTAGGGCGGGTGGGAGTGTACACACATGTACGTATCTCTGTACATATCTACAGAAAGAGGCCTGAAATTAGCCAGATATTTGGGGGAGTTCACGCTCATGCCCTCCACATGCTGTGGTGCCCCTTCACTTTTCTTGAGGGAAGACTTGTCAGGGCTTATTGTAGCAGTGTCCTCTGCTGTCATGGTTTAGTGCATGTTTGGTTACAGACAGTGATCTGAGCTCCTCTCCCAGGCAGAGTCAGCAGAGTACCAAGTGGGAAAAAGGAGACACTGAGGCAGGGCCGGCCCACAACATTTTGGCACCTAGGCGGGGAGCTCAAATGACGCCCCCATGCCCCTCGCTTGGGCCAAAACTTTGAAAGGTCTCAATTCTGCCTTCTTCCTGTTCTACTCCTCTCATGGTAGTGCTCTGATACCTACCCCAATAAAGGAGAACTAACAACTTAAAATGCCTTGTTCAAAAATGTTAAGTAACACTTAACTTTCAAATGCCTGAACAGCAACTGTAACTTTTCTTGTCTGCCTAGTAAACACTGGCATTTTTATCTGTTTGAATGATCAAAGTGGTGCTTTCTGTGCCTTCTTGGTTGCAAAGATTTGAACTGCTTCCTGAAGGTCCACAGTCTGGGTCAGCTCATGCTCTATTGCAGGCGTCGGCAACCTGCCGCACGCGTGCCAAAGGCAGCATGCGAACCGATTTTTAGTGGCACTCTGCTGCCAGCTGGAGTCCCGGCCGCCGGCCCCACTCATCCCACTGCCTGCCTGGATGAATGGAACCCTCGGCCGGCAGCGGACTGAGCGGGGCCGGTGGCTGGGACCCTAGCTGGCAGGAGCCGGCAGACGGAACCCCAGACCAGCAGCGGGCTGAGCTGCTCAGCCCGCTGACGTTCTGGTCGCTGGCCCCACTCAGCCCGCAGCCGGTCTGGGATTCCGGCCGCCGGACTGGGATTCCAGCCACCGGCCCCGTGCCAGCCGGGGTCCCGGCCACTGGCCCCGCTCAGCCCGCAGCCGGTCTGGGGTTCCGGCCACCGGCCCCACTCACCTTGCTGCACTATTATTTACTTTACATACAATAATAGTTTAGTTATATAATATAGACTTATAGAAAGAGACCTTCTAAAAACGTTAAAATGTATTACTGGCATGCGAAACCTTAAGTTACAGTGAATAAATGAAGACTTTGCACCTCACTTCTGAAAGGTTGCCGACCCCTGATCTGCTGAGATGGTTGCAAGGCTGACCAGCCTCTCCCGTGTCACTGTGGAGCGTAGATGTGTTTTTATTAACTTCAGCTTGGAGAAGCTGCGTTCTCCACTGGCAACTATTACACGAAGTGTTAGAAGTATGCACAGAGCAACAAAAGCATTTGGAAAGAGGGTGGTCATTTTATTTGCGCATGTATATTCCAGAACAGCCTTTGGAGTTGATCCTGCTGAAATGTATCTTGAAAGGGCTTTCAGTTCATCACCTAAATCACTCGCATCAATATCGCGCATATCATCATGTGTCAACACTGTCTCTAGTGTCCTGCATTGCTGGTGTAGGTCTTCTTCAGGTATAGTGAGGAGTTTTGGAATATGATACGACCTCCCAAATATACTGCTGTGTTCCTTGAGCTGCATGAAACGTTCTTCAACTGACTGTATTGCACAGTCTAGCACCTGGTTAAAGAATTCAACTTTGAATTTTTGTTTGGGGTCTCTTATGGGATTATCCCATGCCTCATAATCAAAATGTCGTCTTCTTCGGTGACTCTTGTATTCTTGAATGGGTGGGAAAATAGCTTGAGTGTGAAGTTCCTCTGCCAACTTCTGTGCATTCTTCTGAACGTTTTGAAATCCCTCATCCTACCAGTAAGACTGTAGGTATGACTTTGCTTTGTCCAGTTGTTCCATTGCTCTAGATATATCAAGGTCAACACCTTGGAGTCTCTTGCTTACAACATTTATTTCAAACAGTATGTCATGCCACAACACTAAGCCACACAGAAATTTGAAGTTATGTATGTTTCTGGTGATTCCATTTCCCTCTGCCACTGTTCTCCCACAAACAGTTCCTGTCATAGCATTATCCTGCATAATGGCAACTATGGCATCATCTATCTTCCCAATTTGGTGTTTGATAGGCTTTATTGCCTCCACTCAACTTTCCCAATGTGTGGCACTCAGTGGTTTCAGTGTCAGAGAGGATGTTCCCAGATGTTGCTTCAAAATTTGCCATCAATGAGTCGATGCAGAGAAAAATACATAGATGCTTTGAATTACATTAAAAAATTCAGCAACCTCACTAGAAGCTGATGCTGCATCACTGACCACCAAGTTCAATGAATGAGAACTGCATGGGGAAAAAAAGCTCGAGGGTTTAACTCTCGGATCCGTGTCTGCACTCCTCTGTTCTTTCCTTTCATGTTGGCACCATTATCGTAGCCCTGACCTCTCATGTCAGCTATCGCAATTCCCATATCTTCCAGTTTTTTAAGAAGCACATTTGTCATACCAGATCCTGTAGTATCATCAATGTCAATAAATACTAGAAAATGCTCTGTGACAGTCACCATTACAGGGACATTTTCACTAGGTTCTGTTGTTGTTACAAAACGCACCATAAAAGTCATTTGTTCCGTATGGCTGATGTCAGGTGTGCAGTCCAGAATAACAGAGTAATATCTTGCTGACTTCAGATCTGCCACAGTCTTCTGTTTGACTTTTGTTGCCAGTAACTGTATGATCTCATTTTGAATTGTTTTTCCAAGGTAGTGGTGTGTGTACATTTCTTGGGTGGGGACTCTTCTTAGATGCTCCTGGAGTACAGCATCAAACTCAGCCATCAGTTCCACAATTTTAAGGAAGTTTCCATTGTTTGGCACATACAGCTGATCTGAAGTGCCACGCAGTGCTAGGTTTTGGGTAGCAAGGATTCTCACAATGGCAATGAGCCTTTTCAGAACATTTTGCCAGTAAAGAGACTCTGATGCAATCTTCTCTTGATGCTGATTATCTATGCTGATTAACCTTAGTCTCATCTCAAGCTCTTTCCACCTATGGAATGCTCTGGTGATTTGCTGCCTTCTCATGGCATGCCAGATTTTTCCAGTCCTTTGTTCCTGTAGAACCCAATGTGGCTGGAACATTAGACTGGAAGAGTTTGCAACAAAAACAGTATGCAGCATTCTGGGTTTTTTAGTACATAAGCCATGACCTCTCCACTTTGTCACCATTGGGGATTTCACGCCAGTATTGTGTTGGATGGAAACGTCTATTTTCATTGTCTTTGGGGAACATGAAGTTTTTCACTTGCTGTGGCCCATGCAGTACAAAGAAGTCCCTCAAGCTACTGCTCAAGTGGGTCCACAGTCCTGGATCATCTAGACCAGTGGTTCTCAAACTAGGGCCGCCGCTTGTTCAGGGAAAGCCCCTGGCAGGCCTGGCCGGTTTGTTTACCTGCCATGTCCACAGGTTCGGCCAGTCGCAGCTCCCAGTGGCTGCGGTTCGCCGCTCCAGGCCAATGGGGGCCGCGGGAAGCAGTGGCCAGTACGTCCCTCGGCCCACGCCGCTTCCTGCAGCTCCCATTCGCCTGGAGTGGCAAACCGAGGCCACTGGGAGCTGCGATAGGCCGAACCTGCGGCTGTGGCCGGTAAACAAACCAGCCCGGCCCGCCAGGGGCTTTCCCTGAACAAGTGGCGGCCCTAGTTTGAGAACCACTGATCTAGACTTAAGGAACTAAACTCAGCAGCAGCTGTTTCTTGCACCTCCACCACACTCTTCTGATCATTTTTCTTCAGGAATGTGCATGGTTACATCCATTTGAGATGGAGATATGGATGCTGCAGTAGCTGCCAGATCACCTGCACTTTGACTAATGGAAGATCAGGCATCTCCTCACCACTCACATCCTCACTGGGGCTGGAAGGCTCACTGTGAACATTTATGTCTATGTATCTCAGGAGAGCTCCTTCCTGCTTAGATAGAAAAGCTTCCTTTGCTTGCTTGCTTTTTTCACTCATGACTGCTGTTCCGTGCCAGCTATAGTGGCTCTCAACACTCAATTGAAGGGGACAAATAAGCAGGCTGGTAGCAGGGCCTGAGTGAAGGAAGATATCAGCGTCTTAAGGGCGTAACTGGCTCCTACTACTTCAGTTGACTGCCTGTTCTCCTCAAGTGGGTTCAGGGAAGCAGCAGGAAACAGGAAGCTCCCTGAGAAGCTGGTGTTAATCAGTCCAGGCTCCTGGGGGTGCTAGAGAGGTACATAAGAGGCGGCTCCTCTCTCTCTCCCTGCAGCTCCTGCTGTTTTCTGTTATTCCCTCTCACCTTTTCTCCTGCCTGACTGTTATGTCTCTTGTGCCCTCCTTCCTCCAGCACAGCACTCCACCATCTCTGTGCATCTGGAGCAGAGAGAATACATATGCACCAGCAGCAGACACAATTTCCTACACTCTGGGTCCTAGTGGCGCTCCCCACCCCCACAATCTGGCACCTGAGGCAGCTGCCTTAGTTCGCCTCATGGTAAGGCCAGCCCTGTACTGAGGTGAGAGTACTCTTAGGTCCCCATAACTAGGCACCTCCCACCCAAATCTGGAATATTGATATAAACGCTTATTGCATTTGGGTTCATTAGTATCCATAATGCAAAACATTGCAGCAAATAACCCAAATATTGCTAGATGTTAATGAACAGATTCAATGCACTTCTTCCTCTTTTCTCTACCAGAAGCGCAAACTCAGGCAGATGATAGCAGAAACACTATTCCGATGTTTAGGTAAGCTGCCTTTAGTTGACTGGACTGTTGGAATGATGAGAATCCTAGTTGGTTGAGAGCCAAGTAGGATAAAGTAGAATATAGTTAGTTATTCCATTATTTGTTAATTACCGTGCCATGCACCCATCAAATGCAGACATGCTTATAAATTGGGGACTCCTGTATTCTCTTTTCTTCAGAGTTTTGTCGGCCTAAATGTTTTTGAATGCATAAATTCCACTGGCATATTTTGAATATTTTAATGGTTTAATTGGTTTTGTTTTTTAGTATCACACCAGCCATGCAGCGCAGGGAGAGTGCGTTCATTCCTTTCCTAGTTTAGTTGGACCTTGTGTTAACTGTTCCACTTTATCTGTTCATCTTGGTTGGCTGCTGCTCTTCCCAGTTTCCCTTTCATAATCCCCTTATGGCCTCTTGCAATCTTCTGGGGAAGAGGTCCTTGTCAGACTTTCTGAAGAGATGATGCTTATGGTACAGTGAAAACAGTGGAGATGCAATGGGCTTGACTGACTTCCTCTGGCTGGTACAAATTACACCAATCTAAATGTATGGGAGGCCACTGAACCCAGAGGCCACTGAACACCGGGTGAACTGCCATGCTCCCTGGTGTTCTGTGATTGAAGGTAGCTTTAAATTAAGCTTTATAACAGAGGCAGTGCACATTTTCCACATCCAGGCATGCCCTTCATAAGCCAGCACTGCCCTTTTTGGGGGGCTGAGTTGGACACCTGCAGTCCAATTATGGAACGTGGGTTGCAGGCACCTTGTACAATTGTCCCTCTTCCAGGAAAACTCACCACTGCCTGGGGTCTGTGCCATTTTATCCATAATCTATCTAGCTCAGTGTGTCCTTTGCACCTTTTTCTAACCTGTGTGAGCCAAACATGTGCTCCAAAATGGTGGAAAGGGAGGAGAGTCTCTGAATCTGTATCCGAAACCCATATGCAGTTGTGTGGAGGATACTATTGTATGTCTGCATAGCCCAGCATAGTAGCTGATACATTATTTTGGCTCCATAATAGAAATATTAACTCCAATACTAAAGGAATATCAACAGCACTCATTCTTAATACCTTTACTGCATACACAGTATGGCAGATGGGTGTTTTTGGTACATAAAGGGAATATAG
Organism: Emys orbicularis; assembly: GCF_028017835.1. NCBI lineage: Eukaryota > Metazoa > Chordata > Testudines > Emydidae > Emys > Emys orbicularis. The sequence continues at coordinate 46,492,773 of NC_088693.1, forward strand.
ATAAGGTGTGGTGTTTTAGTGTAAGGAAAAGTAGGGTAGGAGCACTGATTCACACTTGGATAAAAGTTATCCTGTCTATTAAAAATGCCTTGCCTGATTAACCTCAAAATGTCCTCCCAAAATTAAATAAATCTGTGAAATTGTCAACAGAGGTGAAATGTGGAAAAGAGGTGTGTCCCCCCCCCCCAAAGTAGTAGTTGCTGAGGGATGTTGAGGCAGATGCAAAAATGTGACACAACAGAAAGCGATTTAAATTACTAACTGGCTTTAGCAATGTGCCTCTCTAGTAAGCAGAATTAGGCTTTGAGGGTCATAAAGATTTATTGTCATGAGAAGTAAATATTCTCGAGAGGCAATAAAACTTCATGAAACAAGAAACCAGTACACATATTGGTGAATGTCTTTATCTGAAATATTAGGAATCAATGCACTATACCTCTGAAGGTCATAAGCAGCTTTATAAGAATGGCCATACTGGGCCAGACCAATGGTCCATCTAGCCCAGTATCCTGTCTCTTGACAATGGCCAATGCCAGGTACTTCAGAGGGAATGAACAGAACAGGAAATCATCAAGTGATCCATCCCCTGTCGCCCATTCCCAGCTTCTGGCAAACAGAGGCTAGGGACACTTCAGAGCATGGTTTCGCACCCCCGCCCATCCTGGCTAATAGCCATTGATGGACCTAGCCTCCGTTAATTTTTGCACCCTGTTGTTGGCTTGGCCTTCACAACATCCCCTGGCAAAGAGTTCCACAGGTTAACTGTGCATTGTGTCGAAGAGATACTTCCTTTTGTTGGTTTTAAACCTGCTGCCCGTTAATTTCATTTGGTGATCCCTAGTTCTTGTGTTATGAGAAGGAGTAAATAACACTTCCTTATTTACTTTCTTCACACCAGTCGTAATTTTATAGACCTCCATCATATCCCCCCCCCCTTAGTCATCTCTTTTCCAAGCTGAAAAGTCCCAGTTTTATTAATATCTCTTCATATGGAAGTTGTTCAATACCCCTAATCATTTTTGTTGCCCTTTTCTGTACCGTTTCCAATTCCAGTATATCTTTTTTGATATGGGGCAAACAGAACTGCATGCAGTATTCAAGATGTGGGCATACCATGGATTTATATAGAGGCAATATGATATTTTCTGTCTTATCTATGCCTTTCCTAATGATTCCCAACATTGTTAGCTTTTTTGCCTGCTGCTGCACATTGCACGGATGTTTTCAGAGAACTATCCACAATGACTCCAAGATCTCTTTCTTGAGTGGTAACAGCTAATTTAGACCCCATCATTTTATATGTATAGTTGGGATTGTTTTCCAATGTGCATTGCTTTGCATTTATCAACATTGTATTTCATCTGCCATTTTGTTGCCCAGTCACAAAGGGATCTCACAAAACTGGGTAACTCTTCGCAGTCTGCTTTGGATTTAACTATCTTGACTATAGTCAATCAGGATGCTTCATTTGCATATGGAGTCTGATTTGATGTATATTTTGTCTTGTAGGCAACAATGAATAATAGTTATTGTTAGCTAACTAGTCTTGTGTAATTATGTTTCAGCATCTTTTGAACACTGTTTTACAGATAGAAGAATGCAGAAGCATTCATTCCTTACTGAATGTTTTGGGGAAAATATGTCAATTAGCGATACTGCTGTTTGGTCCTGCAAAAAGTTTTTACTATATATGTATTATATATGTCTACATCTTAGGAAGCATGACTTCATAGATGTATAAAGTTCTGTACTATAGAAGTGTTATTGTGAAGTGTACAATGGGTGTCTGCTGCAAAACTTGCAGTTATAAGTTACTACTCCCCTCTTTGTATACATCTTATCTGAACCAGGAAGACTTCATTGTAATCTTACATTTTAAGATTAGATAGCGTGATTCCATGCAACAATAAAAGACAGATTTTGTATTGTGTCTTTTATAGCTTTAAAAAAGTGTAATTAGATGGTAACTTGAGGGAACTTTAAAAGAAAGTATTAACTGTATCCTGGACTCAAAAAGAGCTCAATGCAATTCTAAACAAAGTCAACTGAGAGTCTTTCTGTTGTCTTTGGGAGTTGGGTTGGGTTTTCTGTCCTGAGGTGGCAAGTAGTTCATCATTCCTGGGTAAGGTGGTTACCAAGTTAACAGGGAGTGCCTTTCGGTTGTGCAGATGTTGTAGGAACTGCGTGAAACATTTGATGCAAAAGTTTAAAAAGCATTTTGCCTGTTTTCTAGTTCATGGAGCTTCTGTGCACGTGCTGTTGTGTTTAGCTATTTATTTTTGCATTAGTAAAATTTTTGTTAAAATTAATATAAAATATTGTGCTTGTTTGGGCATCCAGCAGTTTAGAAGCTGCTTTCATAATGTGTTTTAGTGTTGTTTTGAATTGGGATTTGTTCTATGATGGCAGTTGAACAGTTGAAGTCACAGGGGGTGAGATTCTGTTCTCTACCTCCTAAGAGTTCATTTACGCTGGAATAAAAGACTCATGGCATGGTCATGGCTGGCTCAGGTCAGCTGACTTGGGCTTGGACTATGGGGATAAAAATTGCTGTGTAGGTGTTTGGGCTTGGACTGGAGCCTAGGCTCTGGGAGCCAGCCCCTCATGGGGTCTGAGAGTTCACACCCAAATATTTACACAGCAATTTTACAGCTCCGCAGTCCAAGTCCCGCAAGCCTGAGGCAGCTGACCCAGGCCAGCCACCGGTGTTTTATTGCTGTGTAGACAATACCTGAAGAGGCACGGTACTGAACTCTCAGCCCCTGGGACAGGGTAGGAGCTATAGTAACATTAAGGCACGCTTGCACATCCTGGATTTCTTCAAGGGCTGAAGAGGCCTACGGGCCTGCCTAAGTTACAGTGGTCTCTTCAGAATGCCCACTGGGCACTGTTACTACCTGAAATCTCTGTAGTATCTCATGCTGCAAGCCTGCAGTCAGCACCTGCCCCCAAAACATCTCAACTGCTAGGGCTTGTGAAGGTATCCTTGGCAAGCAGCCTTATGGCTGCCTTTGCAGTTCCTGCACCAGGAGAATCTTTCCATGGGTGGAACCAGGGCTTTTAGAACCCCCTTTATGCTATTCCAGCCCTCTTACCTAGAGCAAAGGAAATGGGGATGAGGCAAGGGAACAGAGATGAGGATCTCACCCTTTGTGCTTAGACTGATCTCCTGAATGTCATGTTTTCTGGGGCATTTTCTCAGACTACATTTTGCATATGCACTCTGAGCCTTTCAGGGATAAAAACAAAATCTAATGTCTCTGGCTTTTTTCGGAGGCCTGACAACCATTTGCAAAGGCCCAGTGTGTGTGTGTGGCCTTTTCTGATCCATGCTGTAATGTGAAATTATGACTGCTTATTGCCCTCAGCTCCCTGCAGTCTGGTCTAGACTGGGAGATAGGCTGGCAGAGGCTAGTGGTCTCATGTGGTGTCCCCCTTTCCCCTTCACTGGAGGAAGGAACAGACCTGCCATCTGCTGCAGCTGTTGGGTGGGAGGGGGGAAGTGCAGCAAACCACTGGAGCACTAACTGCATGTGTATCTGAGTGGCTACTGGCTCAGCTTTGGGGAAGGAACCTTGAAGGAAGTAAGGGGTTAGTAGCAGCAGCATAATGCATTTTTCTCTCCCCACCCTCGAACACATGTAAGACAAATGTAAAAGATGGCCAGTATCCCACGGCTAGTCAATATTTCCCAAGTAGGACGTTTTGAGAGAGCCTTTTGTACTTTCTCATGATTCAAAGCAACCCCCGACCCCAAAAAAACAAAAAAAAACCCGCACGTTGCTCCCAAATTTTGCTTTTTGTGATGCATGATTTGGGAACGGGACCATTCTGTTTCCAGTTTTCAAAGGCATCTATTGTCTTGGTATCTCAGCATAGCATAGACTTTGATTTAAAAGTCTCCGTATATAAACGTTGTCACAGTTCCCTTCTCTGTGGTCCAGCAAGGACACCTGCTCTAGGCTCCTGGCTCCTCAGCCATCACCTCTCTTGGGCAGAAACCCGCATCTTTCTTCCTCCTGATTGGGGTGTGAATGCTGCACAGTTCTCTGGCTACCCTGTGATATTCCCAGCAAGCCAGAATGCCTAGACAGGCCAGGCTCCCCAACTCCAACAAGGGTTCTGTCAGGAGTTAGTCTTTCAGACCCCACAAAGAGTTTTTTCTGTGGCTTACCAGCTCAGAATAAGCGCACCCATGAATAGGTTAGTCTTTCCTTTAGACAGTTTGAGCCTTTGATCTTGAAATTCCATAATCAGCAGACAGTGATCCTCTCCTCAGGGCATAGCTTCAATAGGCTGGGTTTTTGCATAACCGGAGGATGGTGAGGAATTTGCAGTTACCTCCCTCTAGAAATTCCCAAGAAAAGCACTTGACCCTGTTTGTCCCCAAAACCCATTCTTGTCTGGCACATTGTTCAATATCTTTTGACATTTATACCACTTCCCAGGGTTCACACCCCATCTCCCTCCTAGAGAGATTAAATACAATCCCAGCCCACAATGGTACATAAACCATTCATTTAATACAATGGACCCCAAAAGATAATTACATTTAATTCAATTAAATCTCCCAAGGATATTGCAGGAAATTTGCCAAATCTGTCTCAAACATCTTATAGTCTCCTTGTTATTTTCCTTTACAGACCATCTGTTCCGAACTGCTAGTCAGCATTCTGATAGCAGTGGCTTTGCTGAAGATTCGTCTACAGATTGCTGTTCGCTTCAGGTAAGCTGCTCGTTGATTCTAGCACAATGAGTTCCTGGCCCATGACTAGGGCTTTGAGGGTATATCTACACAGCCCATGGCAGTGAGCCTCCAAGTCTGGGTCAGCAGACTTGGACTTGTGGAGCTCACTAAAAATAGCTGTGTAGGCATTGTGGCTTGGGCTCTGAAGGCTAGGGAAGGGGATGCCTACGCAGCTATTTTTAGTGCCGTAGTGCGAGCCCAAGTCTGTTGAGCCAAGCTGGGAAGCTCACTGCTGTGGGCTGCCGCTAGCTGTGTAGATGCATTGTGGTTGGAGAAGTGGCTGATTATTGTGATACTGTTTTTGTTTTGTTTATCAGTCCTGGATCCTGACAGGATTTTCCATTTCAGGACTGGACTTGTCTGGTCTCCCTTTGTAGCTTTGCATCGACTTTTTAAAGTCTTCTAGATGGATGATCTGACCTGAATGATTTGAGACCTGGGATAAGCTTTAAGTTCAATATTTCCTGTTCACTGATTTTTGGTAAACCTGAGCCTTTAAAACTGCTTCCTCTTCTTTCATAATATCCAGTGAGCAAAGATTAATATAAATGGGACAATGTTTTTTCTGCTAATCATTCAGTTTTCATATATTGATGTCTGTTTTCCCCCCTCACTGGGGTAAATCAAGAGTAAATTGACTGAAGTCAATGCTTTTATGTTAGAGTAAGAGTAGAATCATTCCCTGGTCCGTGCTGGTCTTCAAACTAGTTATAAAACCTGTCTAAGGTCCCATGTACTCTACTAAATAAAACCATAAGTTCTTAGTGGCCTAGATAGGCCCCAGTAATGATGGTTGTCTGTGTTCATTAGAAAAACACACTATATTTTGATTTCTATTTTACTTGTTTTAATGGGTACATCAAGAAATTATGGTGAACAAGATAGTATTGGTTTGTGCTATGGAATTTTTAGACTGTTGTCTTCGCGGTTTCATTTCAACCAAGTACATAGTTGAATGAAAAAATCTGGGTGAGTGGTTAGGCTAATATAAGAAGAAAGTGAGAGCTTGGCAGCTAGGGGAGAGGACTTGGGAAAAAGTCTCAAGGAATAAAAATGGGTATAGATTGTTTTCTAAAATCATGGTAAATTAGTGCCATCTACTGTTAAATAACTTACTCTAACAGCTCCTTTGAAATACAAGAGCAAACTGAAAAAATTGGAGCTGCCAATACATCTCCCACTCCTCCAAATTCTAAAATAAAGATTTCTGAGGCAGATGTTGTGTTCTTTTGGGTTGTTTTGAAGGGGGATATCAAGGACTTCCTCTATCAAGGGGAAATTGGAGGAATTCTCCCTCCAACAATTTTGAGATTGTGGCGATGACTTGTGGATGAATAAGGTATAACAGTACACAGACAGTTCTGCAAACTTTGTAAATTACATTAGTTTACATGAGGTATTTCACTAAAATATTAACATCTTTTGGAGGTGGGAAAACATTGGACATGCTAATTTCCTTTGGCATTCCACATTACTTCAGCCTTCCAAACTTATTTGTGATAGTTGTGCAGTGTTAACAGAAGCAACAAAGAGATTAATACCTATGAGTATGAAGCTCATGGCTGAAAATTCTGTTCAGGGCAAAGTAGAGATGGAGATTATTGCCTGATATACTCCATAAATGATCTAGTAAGAGTAAACAAATTGATAGAATCTTTACGGTGATGCAGAGCAATAGAAATTAGAGATGGGAAAAAACTTCCTGGATCTTCTAATGCCACTGCCATGGCAAGCCCCTGATTGTACCCTATGCACATTTGTCCTAATATCTTGTCCAATCTAGCTTTTAAATGTAGAAGCCCCATTGTCTGGTATCACTTCCCCAGGGGAACCATTCTACAGTTGAATAGAACTCACCCTCAGGAAACTTTTCCTGCTATTCCTTTTTATTATTTTTTTTATATTACAGTAGTGTCCAAAGGTTAGGATTGGGAGCCCCCATTGTACCTATGCTCTGTTCAAATGCATATGCAGAGACCGATCCTGCCATGAAAAGCTTACAATCTAATTTAAGACAGGACTCCCAAGTGAGCATGATTGAACAGTGGGAGGGAGAGGAAGGGAGGATAACAGTGGTAAATTCCAAAGAGTTACGTAGGCTAGCACAGGGGTGGGGCCACATCTGGGCATGGAAATTGTATGGTGGGCCATGAATGCTCACGAAATTGGGGGTTGGGATGTGGGAGGGGGTGAGGGCTCCGGCTGGAGGTGCGGGCTCTGGGGTGGGGCAGGGATGAGGGGTTTGGGGTGCAGAAGGAAGCTGGGGGTGGAGCAGAGGGATTCGGAGTATGGGAAGGGGCTCCGGGCTGAGGCAAGGAGTTGGGGAGTGGCAGGGGGCACGGGCTCTGGGCTGGGGGTGTGGGTTCCAGGGTGGGGACAGAAATGAGGGGTTCTGGGTGCAGGAGGGGGCTCCAGGCTGGAGCAGGATGTTGGGGTGTGTGGTGGGGGTGAGGGCTCCGGCTGGGGGTGCGGGCTCTGGGGTGGGGCTGGGGATGAGGGGTTTGGGGTGCAGGAGGGTGTTCCGGGCTGGGATCGAAGAGTTTGGAGGGTGGGAAGGGGATCAGGGCTGGGACAGGGGATTGGGGCACGGGAGGAGGGCAGGGTGCAGGCTTCAGGCAGCACTTACTGGAAGCAGCAGCATGTCCCCCCTCTGGCTTCTATGCGGAGGTGCGGCACTGGCTAGGCAGCTCTGCACGCCACCCCGTGAGCAGGCGCCACCCCTGCAGCTCCCATTGGCCAGGAACCACGGCCAATGGGAGCTGCAATGCTGGCGCTCAAGGTGGGGGCAGCATGCAGAGCCCCCTGGCTGCCCCTATGTGTAGGAGCCGGAGGGGAGACATGCCACTGCTTCCGGGAGCTGTGCAGAGCCATGGCACGCGTGGAGCGGGGCAAGCCCCTGACCCCACTCCCCGGCTGGAGCGGGGTAAGCCCCTAACCCTGCTCCCAGGTGGGAGTTCCAGGGCCGGATTAAAAGGTGTGATGGGCCGGACACGGCCCATGGGCCATAGTTTGCCCACCTCTGGGCTAGTAACATGTGGAACTTGATGGTTCCAAGTCATGTAACGGTACTGGGATTTTGTGTGTGTTTTTAAATAAATGAAATATGTGTTCAGCCTAAATTTTCCCATTCTTAATTTCATCCCATACCTGGAAGTGACACCAAGTGCACTAATCTAATAATTCCTCTCACTCCTTGGTGTCCACCCCTTCTATATACCTAGATATTTCCAAGACAATTATCACCTTAGTGTATCGGTGTTGAATAAGAACCTTCAGATACTAGTGACATCATATCTGGACACCCTGTTCCCCCTTATTCATCATTTACCCAAAATATATATATTTGCTATGTTCTAATATATTTCTTTATAAGTCTCTGAAGCCCCCAAATTACTTTGCTCTTTCTCTCTGATCTACTTCCATTTTATCTTTCTGGCAATGAGGGATCTAGAATGGAACCTAATATTATAAAGTTGTATAGAAAGGACCCTGGATCACATGCTTTGTAACATGTATTTTATTGTATTTGCCTTGGCCTGTTTCAGTGTCCCATCTCATTACATATTCCTGTTTAACTTTCCCTCCAGTATACTTCTTTCAGCATTAGAGATTCCCAGATTTCTCTCTCCCATTGAATACCTGTATTTAGGATTATTTTCCCCCAGAAGTATGGACTTCCTCTGTTGCTTGCCTGAATTTTATTAAGGTAGAAGTTGCATTCTTAGTGTTCTCTCACTTCCTTTGGCATTTCTCCCATCTCTGCTTTGCCTTTCACAGGTTCATGGCATGGGAAGCAGCGCTGACAGCTGTGACAGTGAAACAACAGTGAAGTCGCTTGGTGAGGAGATTAAGACGCCAATAGCCAAAGAACAGACGAATTTCAATAAGTTTGAGGAAAAGGAGGAATTTCTCCTCACAGAAGTGGAAGCACCTTCTAAGAACAGAACAGGAGATGTTGAGAAAATCGTGGAATCTGATGAGAGCCAAGGTAGTAAAAGCAAGCAGACTCAGACATCAGATACGGATCAGGGGGATTTTAGTACAGAAAGTGAAGAGGTTTCCATTCAGCAGAAGGAATCTGAATTACTAGAGGAAGGCAGTGATGAGAGTGATCTGGACAAGAGCAGTGAATGTGAGTTTCCTCAGTACCAAACACACCATATTCTCAGATCAATGGCATCCGTTGAAAGCAGCAGTTCATCTTCTTCTGCTGTGGATAGGGTTAATGTTGCTTTGCAAAGAGCCCAGACGAAGATCAGCAGCACTTCTGATGCCAGAGTAGGGCGCACTTTACTCACGTCAAAAGATTTCCTCCTCTTAAAGCAGAGGCACCAGTTTGCTGGATCAGGTTATCCTCTGAGGCGGTCCCAATCCCTCCCTACTACATTACTGAATCCTGTGAGAGTTGTGTCTTCTGTAAATGTCCGGTTATCTCCAGGAAAAGAGACTTTGTGCAGTCCCCCTTCTTTCACCTACAAGTATACACCCGAAGGGGAAGAGAAACTGGTGGATGAGGACAAGAAATCAGTGACCGAGACAAATGACAGTGCGCCTACATGTAAATCCACGCTGTTCATTGCCCCTTCATCCATGAAAAAAGAAACTTCCCAGAGTGAGCTGAACAGGTCGGTGGATGAATCCAGTCACAGCAGACTACAGAGCTGCCCATTGTCCATACCAGCACACATATCTCAGTCAACATGTTCTCTCCACTCTATTCCTTCTGATTGGCAAGACAGGCCTTTGTGTGAACATATGAGAACACTGAGCAACCATAGCATCCCAAGCATCTCAGGATCTTCCTGCAGTGCACTAGCTTCTGTTTTTGGATGCCCCTACTCCCCAAGGCATGCTGGATATCCTCATCGGCCTCATGCTATTAACCCACCCTCTACTGTTGAAATGCAGTTGCGCAGAGTCCTGCATGATATCCGCAACTCTCTGCAGAATCTCTCTCAGGTAAGAGGAAACCAAATTCAGAGCTGCAGTCAAAAGGGGTTTTTTTGGTGGTTGTTGCTGTTGAAGTCAATGCAAAATGTTAATCTAGTCTTAAATGTGACCTGGATTTATCCCATGTGTGTTCTGTCAAATAAATCAAGTTGTAACATGATGACTCCAAAATGTGACATTTTGTGCAGGGTTAATTTGATGTTAATTATGATCTTCTGCATAAGATCATCTCTCCAACCCCCAAGTGGCTTTGTTTTTACTGGCTTTCCTTAATGCAATTGACACAATGATGATCGTACTTCGTGAAATTGTGAAAAAATGAACTGTGTTGTCTAACTTAGACTTGCTCAGATTTTTTTTTTACACGTTATTGTCCTCACCTTCAAGGATCTGCTTAATTCCCTCTTCTCCACTCCATGCCTTCAGTTAGCCAATGTTTTCTTTTTTACATTCTCCATCCTTTCTGCTCCACCAGCCTCAATACCCCATTAGTTCCTGTATCCCACAAACATCTCTATCTGTCCATTTGTGCCATCCCTGTACATGGAACACTGTTCCGCTCCCCAGCTGATCCACAACATGCTTCACTCTTTCCATTCAAGTCCCTGGTTAAGACCCACTTTTGCCATAATGCATACGTGAAACTAGCCAGCTTGGACATCTGATTACTCAGAAAAAATACATTAAAATGTAAAACCCACTCTTTACCAAGTTATGCCAGGCACTAGCCCTTCCTGATTAATCTCATAGTCTTATTGATATCCTTCCTTCTCCACCTTCTCTCTGGCTTGATATCCTCTTAGCTGGCTAATTTTGGCTCTGATCCTGTAGGCTGCTCTGCCTGGGCATATGGGTCTACGTGGTCAGAGCAGTTGCAAGATCAGGGTGTTGGACCCCAATCCTGTCATGTGATGTTTGTGGGTGGATTCCTATGCCCCTGTGGAGCCCCATTCATTTTGATGGGTTTGATGCGGGGCAGGACATCAACTTGCGCGCACTTGTTGCAGGTCCAGGACCTCAGTCTGTATGCTCTTGTGGTGTTTGCCACTTGTCAAAATCTAGAATTCAGTCTTGGCATAGGGCTGACTATACTGACTTTGAAACCACTGATACTGCTCAGGGCTCTAGGCACTGAAAGTGTTTTCAGACTCTGACCTCATGTCTAGATTGAGAATTTTACAGGGAAATTCCTTCCAGTGGAAGCATGTATAGACAAGGCTATGGAAACTTTACAGCCTTTTCACCATCATGTTAACTAAACTTGGTGAAGAAGAAGCCACTTGAGCCATGTCTGTAGCAGGATTCTTACTGGTGAGAACACCAGATCAGCTGATGGAAATGAGCATTGGTGGGAATAATTTTTGTAAAATATCCTAATGTAGACAGAGCCTGACACCCACACATCCCAATCCCGCACCAAGCATATTCTCAGCCAGGTCAGAGTCTCTATCCTGTTTACTATATTTCACTCCATCAGTATTATTACCGGAGATGTTTGCATGATAATTTATCTGCTTTTCTTTATTCTTTGTACAAAGTTGTCCTCTGTCATATGACAAGCAATTGCTGCAAAGATGACTGAAAAGTTCCAAACACTAGATTGCAACTTCAGGTCAGGGATAAAGAAGAACAGATAAATTCCCAGAGGGTGGGGAAGAGAGGGACTAAAACCTTATAAAGCTCATGTTTAAGCAAACCTCCTCTTACAATGTATTTCAAATTTTCTATGGCATGTTAGTTGCCCTTTGAACTCTCTCAGAATTACATTGGACAAACCAAATTTTTCTCAAATATTTCAGCTATGTGCAATTATTTTCAACTGCAACATGTGTGTACATGTAACACTTTGCAAATTCTGCCTTGCTGCACCATTCCTGGATACAGCAAAACAAAGAGAAGCGGTTTTCTGAAAAATTATGAAGGCAGGGACCTTTGGATGCAGGCAACAGGTTGACATAAAATACAAAAAGGGCAAATCTGCACAGTAAAGGTGTATGTGACCATGAGGTGAAAGTGGTGCCCTGTTTTTGTTTGTTTATACAAATCCTTTTAGCAGCCCTAGAGGTGGTGGTTGTTTGTATTCCATTTTTATGTTGTATTAGCAGGGTAGTCAGAACTACTGAAATGTCAAAGACGTTAAACAAATGGTATAGGCCCAAACATATCCTTCTTTCCTGTTTCCTCCAGCCGACATGATAACTTCTAAATGGTTATTTTTCTATCTCAAGTTTTAATTCAACGCTTTGCTGGTACTGAGCCTACAGGAAAGCATGCTTCAATGATGTCCTGTCTCCCTTCTCTTTGACGGCTGTTCTGCATGCCCCTCCTCACATCAAAACCCCCTCTCATCATAATTATATCAATTGTAGAGCACATACTGCCACCAACGCGTTATTGTTTGACTGGTGCTGCATGTTTTAGTTTCCTTATCAAACTTCGCACAGTTGACCTTCTCTTTTAGGGTTCTGTACCGCTGCCTGTCACCGTAGTGTCTGAGTGCATGAGGATTGATTTGTAAAATGGTCTTATTGGCATTTTCAATTACAGTGGTTTGTCTTTTTATTTATTTATTTATTTTATTTTAGTACCCTGCGATGAGAGGACACGATCTTGCTGTTGGCTCCTACAGTACTCACAGATCATCCATTCTACCTCTGTATGAAGTAAGGGACAGTACATTTGTTTTTATTAGTAACTAGTAATATTTCAGTAGTACCCGGAATGTGCTGTGTACTGTACAGACACAAGTCACCAGGGCCTGATGAAATACATCCTAGTATACTCAAGGAGCTGAGTGAAGAAATATCTGAGCCATTAGTGATTATCTTTAAAAATCATGGAAGATGGATGAAAGTCCAGAGGACTGGAAAAGGGCAAATATAGTGCCAATCTGTCAAAAGGGAAATAAGGACAATCCCAAGTAGTTATAGACCAGTCAGCTTAACTTCAGTACCTGGAAAGATAATCAAGCAAATAATTAATCAGTCAGTTTGCAGACACCTAGAAGATAATAAGGTGATAAGTAACAATCAGCATGGATATGTCGAGAACATATTGTGTCAAACCAACTTAATTGCTTTCTTTGACAGGGTAACAAGCCTTGTGGATAGTGAGGAAGCAATAGATGTGGTATATCTTGGCTTTAGCAAGGCTTTTGATACTGTCTTGCATGACCTTATCATAAACAAAGTAGGGAAATACAATCTAGATGGAGCTACTATAAGCTGGTTGGAAAATCATTCCCAGAGGGTAGTTATCAGTGGTTCACAATCAAGCTGGAAGGGGCTATCGAGTAGGGTCCTGTAGGGATTGGTCCTTGGTCCAGTTCTGTTCAATATCTTCATCAATGATTTAGATAATGCCATAACGTTTGTGGATAATACCGAGCTGAGGGGTTACAAATGCCTTCAAGGATAGGATTAAAATTCAAAATGATCTGGACAAACTGGAGAAATGGTCTGAAGTAAATAGGATGAAAGTCAATAAGGACAAATGCAAAGTACTCCACTTAGGAAGGAACAATCAGTTGCACACATACAAATTGGGAAATGACTGCCTAGGAAGGAGTACTGCGGAAAGGGATCTGGGGGTCATATGGATCACAAGTTAAATATAAGTCAACAGTGTGACACTGTTGCAAAAAAAGCAAACATCATTCTGGGATGTATTAGCAGGAGTGTTGTAAGCAAGACACAAGAAGTAATTCTTCCCCCCTGCACCGCTCTGATTAGGCCTCAACTGGAGTATTGTGTCCAGTTCTGGGCACCAAGTTTCAGGAAGATGTGGACAAATTGGAGAAAGTCCAGAGAAGAGCAACAAAAATTATTAAAGGTCTAGAAAACGTGACCTATGAGGGAAGATTGGAGAAGAGAAGACTGAGAGGGGACATGATAACAGTTTTCAAATAAGGCCACAATCTCACAAACACTCATGTATGTAATATTTTTAAAACGAGTAGTCTTACTCATGAGTGGAACTAACTTCATGTTGAAAGTTATTGATAGGAGTGAGTGTCTGCAGGGTCAGACACTAAAAGTTAAGCCCAAATCTCCGTAGTTTTTTAAACTGGCTGCTTTTCTGTGTCTTAACTACTTCAGCCTGTGACTCTAGTCATGTAATCTGTGAGTGGGCCTTTGTGTGAAAGTCAGTGGAGCTCTGCATGCGGGTGGAGGTCCACTTGTGTGGACCCAATTGTATGATCGGGGCCTATAAACAAAATTCTGTGTTTGACACCTTCTTGTTCATACCTTTCTAGAATACTTTCCAGGAACTACAGGTAGTGAGGCGGAGTCTAAACTTGTTTAGAACACAAATGATGGATTTGGAATTGACTATGTTACGTCAGCAAACAACAGTTTATCAGCACATGAGTGAAGAAGAAAGGTAAATGTCATTGTGTATGGTTTTCTTTTAAAAAAAGAGAGAAAATAAGCACATATCTAAACTTATTTGGTCCAACAAAAATTATTATATGATAAGGGACCTGCTCCTGTTCCCATTCAAGTTAAAGGCAATTTGCTCATTGACTTGCCATTCAGCAGTACGAGGCCTGAATTTTCTCTCACATTTTGGTTACTATCTCCCCCCAGCTGCAACGTGCAGTTTAAAAATGGCACTCATTATTTTGGCTATGTTTAACTGCCCTGACCATGGATTTCAGTAAGAGCTTCATCCAGATGATCTGGAACAGTTTTAAATATTGCTTATCTACTTCTTACATTTAAAGCAGCTCTTGACTTGCCTAATTCAAAACTAATTAAATTCACAAGCAGTTTGCCTGTTCATAATGGCCTCTTGACCCTGTGCTACCACTGCTTGTGAAGAGAGAACCAGGCAAGAGAAATAAATTTTGATCATGATGTTGTTGATTTTCTTGAAATGGATTCATTTTAAAATGTATATAAATGTCTAAACTCCATATGCTTGACTATATTGAATTTAATTTTAAACTTGTGGAACACATTCCCTGTTATGCAGAAAAGGAATGTGGCAACCAACCCCCTTCTCTTTTACAGACAGCCACTGACATAAGTTTTCTCTTTGAACATATCCCCTCCACCCTACCCCACCTCCTTAAAAAGAGATGGAGTTCACCTTTTGCTCCCTTCCCCTTCACTAATGCTCAAGTGGCAGCAGGTTTCTTGTGAAAGAGCATCATTCAGTCCTGAGGTACACCATGGATTCTGTTGTCCTTGCTGCCACGGTGCTTCATAGGATGTGATGGATTATGGCTCTTTGCTAACAGAATACTGTTGTTCTTTATAATTTACTTGCATATAGATACGAAGCTGATCAGCTCCAGAGTTTGAGAAAATCGGTCCGCATGGAGCTACAAGAGCTAGAAATGCAGTTAGAGGAACGTCTACTTGCTCTGGAGGAACAGCTTAGAACTTTACATATGTCTTCACCTTACAGACCTCAGACGCTCACAGTACGTGTTGCTCTGCAATAAGTATTCAGATATCTTAGCAGCTTGTTTACTTTAATTGCATGCTGAAGTAAGCCACAAGGTCTCCCTCACAGTGCAGAAAACACCAACTTGGAAATCAAAATAGTCTCCAACCAAAGCTTTGAATATTTTCCTTGACTAGTTGGGAAAATAATTTGTTGAATCTTGGAGATGTGTTTTTAATTTAGTGCAGAAGTGACACTTCATTGTTTTCTGTCAGGGGGTCTTTCAAATGTCAAGAGGAAGTCCAAGCTCAGGGAAAACAAACTAAAATACAGTGTTCCCCACTTTGAGGCTAAACTGTTTACACCTAGCTGTGCAGATCTTGTTCTCCCACCCTGGGATTTCACACCTCTTTTCTTCTGCCATTCTCCTCTTTCTCCTGTTTTCTTCAATCCCCACCCAAGAAATCTACCTAGACTCCCACAACCTTAACCATCATGCATCACTGCAACCCTAGGGCCTGGAGGTGTTCCCTCAGGAGCTCATCCACGCTGCTCCTTTTGCTAGCCAAAGGTCATTGTAGAGAGCTACAGGAGGTGCATATGCCTCAAATAGGTCGAATGTGCTACCTCCAGTGTTGCCCACCCAGTGAATGAAGGACTGGACATAGATCCAAATTTGTCTCTGCTTTTCATTGTCCCATCTTTCTTCAGGTTTCCTTCCCCTTCTCTGTCTCTGCTTTGCTTCCTTTTTTTGCTCCTCTTTTGCTACCACCCTACAAATTATGTATGTGCCCCTGCTAAACAATTAAGGAAGCACTAGTAACACAAACATTCCCCTAGGAAAGAAAAGAGACATACATGTGTGTATGTCAGTGGAGTAGGAGAGAAACCGTTTTATGTCTCTTCTTTTTTCCCCCCCTCTCCTTCTTCCACCACCCTCTCAACAAAGTACTGCTCTTGTGTGTCTGCTTCTGCCGCTCCATCTCAGACCATGGCACTGATGAGAATGACGTAGTCTCTGACCATTTCTCTTACCTCTCCCAGCCAATATTGTTATAGAAGTTCTGTGTGCAGGAGCAGGAGGGACACAGGCCAGATCCTCCTCTGTGGGACTCTGTCATGGAGAAATGTTTGAAGTGTAGGAAGAACAGCAAAATCTGAGATTACTGTGATCCAAAGCCAAATTTAAAGTCTTGGAGTATTATAAATATACATATATTTTAAAACCTCTCATAGAAAAAGGCCTGCTTTTAAAATGACTGAAATAGGCCCTATTTGACCAGCTTTATATGTGTCCTGATTTCCATGTTTTTACTTCTTCAGAATGTTTCCTACTACACAATATATTATTGATTAACATTTGACAGCTTAAAAAAACAAACCTCAATACACTAATTTTGCTTACTATTCCAGGGCATGTATGGCAGCAGAAGCACTGATAATCTATCATGCCTTTCTCCACTGAACGTAATGGAACCAGTAAGTAATTTTGTTTTAAACATTGTTAGAAAAGGCTTTCTTAGGAAAGGCGGGACAGGTTTAGTATTTATTAGAGGCCTGATCCTGCAAGCACTTACCCAGGTGAGTAGTCCTGTTGAAAACAGTGACACTGCTCACGTGATCAAAGAAACCCATGTACATAAGTATTTGCATGATCTAGTTTATGTTTTAGGAGAAATGTGTGGAGGGCAGGTGTTGCTTGGGACTGGTTGGCTATTGTTGGTACGTGGTGAGGTTGTTGCAGTACTTCTCAGTACTGGTCAGTTATTTGCAGTTCCAGGAGCCGTGGATAAGTACCTTTTTGTCATTAATTTATTTAGATTTAGACAAATAGAACTATAACAGACTTCATAAAAAAAGCTGGCCAGAATTTGCAGAAACATAGGCATCTTTCAGTTGCTTTACTAGGGGGAGAAACAATTCAAGACTTAGGGATAGTTTTCATCAGCTTTGACTGGGTGCATCCATTGTTACAAAAGTCCGTGGTTTGCAGCACTGCAGTCATTTTTATTTAATTTGGCTTTAAATAAAAGATTATTCCTTATGATCCTTGGTTGCAGTCACAAGGGCAAAGCATATACATATCATGGAATGACTAAGTGACTGAATACATAAGAAAAATAGGGAGAGTCCAGTCTGCACGTGACTTATATGCTTCTGCAGAACAGTGTGAATTTGCTTTGCCTATGAGGTGCACAGGCAAAGCACCACTGAGTACCATTTTTCTAGCTGTTGTCATCTTAAGTCATTATAGAAAATACAAGGGGAAATAAGATAAACTGGTTTCTTTGCACTCCTAGGTCTCTGAACTTATTCGAGAGCAGTCGTTTCTGAAGTCAGAGTTGGGACTGGGATTGGGAGAGTTTGGTTTGGAAACTCTTCCAGCAGAGGGATCAGAGTCAGTGTTCTCTCATGGAAACTCGGATTCTTCTTCAGTGTGCTCCAGTCACACAAGTAGAAAAGCTGCTGTAAATTCATCTGAGCTGACTGGAAAATCCAAGACCCAAAGCAAGAGGTTATACCGAGCATGTGTTGCCTTAACGCCCACCCCGCCGGCAAGAGCAGGCACTGAGCAGCAAGCTGAGTGCTCTGAGGAGTCTGGAGACTCCAGATCAGAGGTGGAACAAAAACCTGAAAAAGTCCCTCTTGTGCCTTCAGTTGATGACATTCACAGAAGTGTGGAGAACGAGGAGCTGCAGCAAGTCATACGGGAGGTGAGAAAAGATGGTCAGTCTACTGGGGTCCTGGATTTTTAAAATGTTGCTTAGTTGAGATTGTAGTTGTACTGCACTTAACTCTTTGATACTGAGAAGCAGGATCCTCTCCCCCTGCCCTCCCTGCAAACTTACTGGAGCCTGCAGCAGTGGACCTGCTGTCAGCCACCAATGGGTTGAACCATAATTGTTTGTTATATCTGAGCAAAACAGTTAACAGCACATAAAGGATAACTGGTTAGTACCATGGGGATGGTAGGGAAGAGCCCTCCAGCGCCTCTGCTTGGTAGCATGAAAGCATAGCAGACTTCAAACTAAAATTACACTGGAAGGTGTTTCTCTCTGAAGTTCATCTGGCAGTAAGGGCTATTTGGGGTTAATTTATTGATGAAACATTGTATCCAAAAGGTCTCAATAGTAAATTTTAAGGAGATTACTCTCCACCTCTTTCCCTGCCCCTCCCCCCAAATCATTGCTGGTTCTAGGAGTATGACTGGAGTGAGCCATGGTCAGAAGAGAAATGACTCCAGCTCTTCTGAACCACTATAGTGATCCCTATCTGTGTGTATGTATTTGGACCCGTTATCTGCTGTCTGTGAAAGAAAGGGGGGGTTGGTTGCCACATTCTTCTGCAGGTTTGGTTTTAAAATAGGACAGTGACACATTTTCTTAATTGCATGCAACTGACCATGATAATTTAAACTTCATGACACCCAAAATACCAGGGAAAAGGAAATCAAAGATTTTTCTCCCGGAAGTTCTCCTGTGAGGACTTTTCACTCTGTGCACTGAGCACAGGAATGGGAACCAGAAAGTTTTAATCCCAGCTCTGAAAATGACTCACTGGCCTTCAGCAGGTCACTTAAGGCTCAATTGTGGCTTTGCCGTGAACCCTGAGAAAGGGCAGCGTGCAGGCCAGTTTAGCTCCCTCTACCTGTGTGGAAGAAAAAGTAGCAGCCCTAGGGAGATTGCCTTCTACCACCCTCCTTCCCCTGTGTTGCCACCCACAGTGCAGATAGCCTATATAAGTAGGAATAAGGGGGGCCTCATGCTCCTTTTACCCTCCCTGCTCCCTCCCAAAGTCTAGTAGCATAGCTAGGATTGCAATGTGACCCCACTTCTCTGTCTGTTTCTCCACCTGTAAAATGGGAATATTATTTACTTGCCTGCTTCACAGTGGTGGTGTGAAGGATATTTAATATTTGCACAGTGCTTTGAAGATGTAAACCGAGCTAACAGTGCTAAGTTCTGAGTTCCCTCAGTTCTCCACAAAAGTACTGAAACTTTGTGCTCTGGTAGAAAAACTAAACAATGAAAATAAAAAATCCTTGAAGTTTTCAAACACCCAGATTTTTTCTGTGCCATTAAACTTAGATGGGTAGGAATGCTTACACTGTAAAATGGAGCACAGAATGGTAAATAATATGATACAAGTTCTTGAGAGCATGACCTCTAGTTTGAGAAGAGACTGAAGGAATTTAATCTGTTTAGATCTGGGTAACTGCCTAACTAGACAAAGAAAAGAGAGAGAAAACTGCAGTACAATGACTGGACACCAATGTTAAAACTGATTGAAGTATTAATGTTACAACAGGATACATCTAGCTTGGCTATTACGTAAAACACTTGGCAGTGTGGTCAAACAAACGGGTCCAGCTTTCAATACCCTCGCTCACCTTACACCATGGTACCTTACACCATGAGTAGCCCACTGAAGTAACTGGGACTATTTGTAAAGTGTGACCCTATGCAATGTGAGTAAGGGTTTCCCAATGTGGCTGTTAGTGAGGTACACCTGGAGTGATTGCATCATTGTTTCTGTGATCAGCACTAAGTAGACATTGGCTATCTGCCATTGCACCGGGGGGCGGGGGGTGGTTTGAGATTCCACCATTTACCCCTCTACATAGAATAGAAGTAACTGAAGTGACTGTGTGGTAAATGGTTTTGTTTGTTTGTTTTAATGGCGTCCAGTAGAGTAGCTCAAGGAAAGGTGAGAGAAGTTCCGGAAATTGCCTACTTGATTCAGGTGATATGAGCAGGTAGACCAAGACATCCCAAATTCTCCTATTCTCTGATCTGTTTCCTTTTTAATCCCTTTTGAAGAGCCTCTTGCTACTTGTGCTATTTGCTGAGGCCATTTCGTGACATGCTCAAGAGATCTTTCTCTTGCAGCCCATTTGACCATTCTACATTGGTCTTCCAAAGAAGCCCTAATGTTGCATTTGTGACATCTCTATGGTTCTTTTGGCAACAGACTGTAATGTCATATGTGGGATTACGGAGTCAAAGTATGCTGTTATTTCAGGAAATGTTCTTTTCAAATTTACTTCAGTGTGAAAGTTTCTCTTTAAACCTTTTAGGTGATAGCAAATAAAAAAAGATGTACACTCTGAAGAGAGATTCATGGCATTTGTCTGAGTTTTCTGAGGCTTCTGTACAGTCAGTGCAATAGCCTTTTAGCCCCAAAGACTGGGATTCAAATATGTTGACTTAGTTGACCTGGACTCACTCCACAGGTGATGTTTGAACACATAACTAAGTTGCCACACAGTTTAACTGTTCTATCAGCCTACTCAGGAGAGATTCAGGCCCAAAATAGGAACTGTTTTGAAGGTCAGGATTTAGGTGAATTGGCATAGGGGTGTCTGGAAGTTTTTTTTGCAGAGTCTGCAAATGCTACTGAATACTATTCATGAGAATCTTTCCATTTCATAAGCATTAAAATTACCACAAACTGAAGTGTGTCATCCTTGTGTAACTCCATTGTTAGCACTGGAATTCTTTTTTTTTGTTGGAGAAGGAAAGGAAATCTATTAGTATGCATTCTTGATATATGCCTTCACAAATCCTAAACCCCATTGCTTATTAAATAATGCCTCCCCTTCTGTATAGCCACATGATCTCATGTTGGGGAAGGAGAAAGTATGTAGTGCTTCAGAATATGCTTGGTTGGACTGTGGTGTATGGGAGCTTTGACCAATAACTATTTACTGGTTTAACAAAAAACAAAACCTTAACTGCTAGCTCTCTGAGTAAATGAACTCACTCCCACAGAAGGGAATTCAGCACTGTTAAATGTCAAAGTACTAGACACTGCTCGTTTTGTTTGATGAAAGTACAGTCTTGCCTCCATTGAAATATCACATACAGTGCTTGCTTCTTGACTCTTAGATCACAGCATTGCAAGAAGTGCAACTGGGTCCTTTATTATTCTGCATGTTGTTTAACAAAATTAAAGAAGCTGGTTTTTAGGATGATGATTATTTGACCATACCCTGGTGTGGGAGAATCTTAATGAAATTGTACTTTAATGAAGTTTATGACATCCTATAAGCACCCCTTTTGAATGAATGGAATATTAGTACATTAGCTGGCTCAAGGAATTGACTGGTTATGTGAGATGGATTCTTTCCCTTCTGTGTCTCCTGTTTAAATCCAGCTCAGTTTGGTAGTGACCAAAAACTGTTGCAACCTTTTGGCTATTCGGTAACTTGTGAGAGACCAATATGGTTACCTTAGTACACCACTACCTCGATATAATGCCCCCCGATATAACACGAATTCGGATATGACGCGGTAAAGCAGTGCTCCGGTGGATCAAAGCAAGTTCAATATAACACGGTTTCACCTATAACGCGGTAAGATTTTTTGGCTCCCGAGGACAGCGTTATATCAGGGTAGAGGTGTACATAAAATCATAGAAATGCAAGGCTAGGAGGGACCTACACTTTCCTTCATCTTTCTTTTATTCCTAATGTATTTATAGAATATCTTCTTATTGCCTTTTATGTCCTTCATAACTCATGTAACTCATTTTGTGCTATAGCCTGTCTGATTCTGTCCCTACATGCTTGCGTATTATATCATATAAAATTGCCACTACTATTGGTACTAGTGAGTAGTCTCAGTAAAGGCACCAAGAGATTAACTGGCATGGAGACTAAGCCTTTCAGTCTTTAAAGGATGTTCTTCCAGGACAGGGTTACAGGGCAGTGGGGGGAAGCTTCTATTCATATTCTACATCTTCTGCAGATAAATGGAAGACTTTAATCTGCCAGGGTTGTCAGTTTGGCACTTTTCACACCAGCAAGAAATTCATTGTTAACTGGTGGTTGCTTTTTGAGGGTGAGGGGGAATTAATACTTTATAAATGACCCACCTCCCCTGGCAGGATCCTAGGACACAGGTCCTGAATTCTAGCTGACCCAAAACAGATTTCTTTATGGATAGAAAGGGGACTATGGCTCAGACTTGAGTCAGGGATTGGGGTTAGTGTGCAGTGTAGACATACCCCTAGGGGTCTGAAAGATGAGAGGTTGATTGCTTGAAAACACTGGGATTGAAATGGCATCCCTGGCAGTCTGGAAGAAGGGCCTATGGAAGGGAGTAGGGGATAAATACAAAGGGAGTATTGGGATGCAGTGAAGGAAATAAATATTGATGGAAGCTGAAACAGGGTTCTACAGAGCCTTGAAGATGAGGACCAGGAGATTAAACTTGATGCAGAAGGCAAGAGGAAGGTGAGTGGAAGGTTAATCTTATAGCTGAGGCACTGATTAGGGACTCAGGAGATCTGGATTCAGTTCCCCACTGTGCTGCAGACTCGGGGCAAGTCTCTCCATGTCTCTGTTCCCCATCTGTAAAATGGTGACAATACTGCCCTTTCTCACAGGGTAAATATGCTAATGACTGTGAGGCACTCAGACATCAGGAAGTCGGGGAAAGTCATAAGGTGAAAGGTCAGTAATTGGGAGGGAATTTAGTTAGAGGGATGGAGAGACACCTCAGGATCAGAGACTGGAACTAAGGTAGAGGAGCTGAGAGGAGATTCAGAAGAGTAGCAGTCACTCTTTGTTAGGTGTCCATGTCTTATCAGTAAACGTCAAATGTTGTTTCTAACAAGTGCTTCTGGTTTGTTTTTATTTTTATTTCCTTCAAGGACATAATCAGGAGTAATTTAGGGAATCGCTCACATTCAGGGAAGTGTGGTGATGTGCAATCCTCAAGCACTATATTGATGAGCTTTAAGCTGGGGATCTCAGTGATTTACAAATGTTAGCAAATGTAGCCCCTGGGAGGTGGATACGTTTTATTATCCCAGTGGGGGGAGACAGGACTAGCGTGATATGCCAAGGTCACACAGGAAGCCTGTGGCAGAGTTAGGATTAGAACAGGAAAAGCCTGACTCCCAGTCCTATTCCTTACCACAAGACCATCTTTCCTCCTAGCCCGTTACCTGTGTTAATTTGTGCAGGCTTTATCAGTTTATTTTAGAAATCAGCCTTTATTTTTATTTACGCTATTAGAGAGAGGGCACAGAATGTATATTTTGGAATGGACTCTGGGACCCATATTACTATAGAAGAAAAATGGCTAGAAGTGCAGTGTGTCCTATTCTGACAGCTGTAACTGCCATGTGGTCAAGGGAACCTCAGTGTTAGTAGCACACTGGCCCTAGACAGCCATTTACCTACTGTGCCTTCCCCCACCAAGTTTAACATGGTGTGCATCTGATTACCTGAAGGAAGAGAGACTCTAAAACCAGACGGGTGCCTATCAGATTAACAGCTGCCCCAAATTCTGGTGTGTGTGTGTGCGTGCACATATCTCTGTGAGGTTTGTGGTTATTAGTGACACTGCCCTGTGAAGGTTTTACTGATCGATGAGTAGAGTTTTTCTGTCTTACCAGTTAACAATGCACAAAAGTCAGCAAACTGTCCCGATGAAAAACTATTCCTGAATAATATTTTTAGGGCCTGCATTTCTGCTTGGCATGGCTTGGTAATAAAGTTATGCGCTTTTGCCACAAACTGTTCAAGGCTTGAATTATTTGCCAAGAAGAACAAGAGATAAGTAATCTTGGGGTAGCCTTGCTGACTTGGTCACTTAATCTCCCTGGCATGCAAGGAAAAAGGACACTGTATTCCTTGAGAGAGAAGAAGAATTTTGAGACGGTAATAGTGAGTTTTACCTTGAAAGGGTTAGACAAACATCACAACACCCCTGGCAGGTTGGCTTAAGCAAATGTTGCCCCCACTTAAGTGATGGGGGATCATGGAGAGATTCTGAAACTAGCCCACGACACATAAGAAATTATTGGCAAAGTCAGGATTAGGGATTTTCCAGGCTTCTAATTCATATTCATGAAAACGAAGCCACACAAACTCTACCACATTGAAAAGAATATTTATCAACCTACAATATGAACAGGTTTTTTTAAGTCTAGGATTTACTAATCATGCCAGGAAGTGGTGTGGTTTTGCGTTTTAAAAAAAATAAGAAATAACTCCTTTTTATTCTGACTGAGATGGACTATATTGGTAATGTTACTGACAGGTGATATCCTTTGATTTCTAATAGCCTTCATTCCTCTACCTGGATTTGATGGTCCTCTCCTATTTTATACTCATGACACACATCAAACCTGTTAAGTGTAACAAAGGCGAAGAGCATCTAAATCTGCCTTGGCTCGTGAAGTTCTCCCAGACTTGCTAGTAGCTCATCATTTCTTTTTCTTCATGTCAGATCAGTGCAATACACTGCTGTAGTGCCACCTTGTCTCCTGCTTTTTCTTTACTGAAGCCTGTAGCGATCTGTTCATTCTCTGCTCCTCCCCATCTCCAACTAGGATCTTACTCGAATTAACTCACCTTTAATTTTTTATATGTAAGCCTAATTAACATATTTTAATAGAAATTATGTGAAATAGCCTTTGCCAGCATAAGTAGTATTCCAATGGCAAACTGGTAACGTGAGTGGGCAGGTGTTTTTCTGCTAAAAATAAACCTTCATGAATATTGTAAATTTGTTTCCTTGATTTGTATTAAATTGTGGTCCTATCCAAAATCCCACCCATCATTTAGATGAACTGTTTAATGAATTGGAGTGGGGATCGGGGATAGAGGTGTCTTTAGGTCCTGCGGACCTTCTCCAGAGATCTATTCACACTGTAAAGGTTGCTCCATTTAGGGTGTTTTCAGTGCATATTTGCTAAAATTCTGTTCTCACAATTGTAGGTGGTCAGCATTTTATCAGTTTTTAACCTAAAACTGGTAACCTTAGATATAAACAAATATAAATATAAACAGTCTGGAAAGCTACTTAGTTTACAACACCATGATTTTTCAGAGTCTTTAAATTCAGATAGTCTTAATTTGCAATAGAGACTCTTTTCCATCTGTATTTTTTAAAACATTCATTGCTACTATGACTCCTAGGACATGCAGCTAATATCTAATATGTCTACTGTACTGTGCAATTTTACCCTCTGCAGAGTTGTGTATAACTTAATGACCTTATAACTCCATTTAATCTTCTTTTTAGATCAAAGAATCTATTGTTGGTGAAATCAGACGGGAAATAGTAAGTGGATTGTTAGCAGCTGTATCATCCCCAAGTAGATCTGCTAATGCAAAGCAAGATACGCAGCCATGAAACAGGTACTACAGGTAATTATTATGAATTTTGCTGGATTGATTAATTTAACTGACTGAAACGGAACAACTGGCTGCAGAAGAATTTTTCATTATATAGAATATTTGTATTTGAAAGAGTTAGATTCACTTTTAAGGATTCTTGCACAGTTAAAATATAAAAGCCTTTTATACAGCCACAAGAAAGTCAAGTCTTACATTGCTCTTCTCCCCTGAAACCTAAACTACATCAGCTCAGTTGAAGTTTAATTAAAATTAATGAAAGATGTATGCCTTAATCTGTTAGATGGCTTTGAAAACTCCAGCCATCTGACAGTGATGGCCCTTAAACCTGCCAATTTTACTTAATATGTAACATCCTTACTTCAGGGTCTACAGTGCTCCCCTATGCAGCTGTGTTTTCACTGTAGAGCATATCTTGGCTACTTCAAATATCAAGGCTATCTAAATAAAAATACATGTTTAGTTATCTAAGCAACTGGCAAGTTTTAAAGGGACAACCCTGTGTCACGCTCCTTCATGAATCTAGTCTTGCTCTTAAATGGTAGATGTTTCATTGCCTTTTCTTTCTCCAAAGGGTAGGCATGTGGACCAGCAAAGCTGTGGAATTCTGCTCTTGGATGACGAACACTGGTGACGGCATCAAATTATGTACTTGGGCTTCACTACAGCTGCTGAGATAAGCTACTGGATACAATGCTTAGTTCTATGATACATTCCTTATTATTTCTTCTTGAGTCCATATATAATGATTTAGACACTTTGCTTAGTTTACTACTTTCCATAAACCATCCAGAAAAGTATGGCCCTTTGAAAGACCTAATATTTATTTGTATGTCCCTATTGTTAATTTGTGTGTAGTTTATTTCTTTGTGGAGAGGTGTGTCATGAAACTTGATCTAACCAATTTATAAATAACATACATATTCAGCCTAGCTTTTTTTAATAAAAAACACTGACCTCTATGAGGTATTTACTGTGCAATAACTGATTCACTTTGAGAGCTTGAAACAACCAATAATTGTTTCCACTGCTGTTACTTAGTGCCACTTCAAAAGAAAAAAAAATTCTGTTGTAAAAATTTCTATGAACTCTTGGGGAGGTTACTATTAGCAGAGTGGTAGAATGATATGAGGTTACCTAAAACTACTTAAAGTTCTTACACTGAAAGCTTTATCTTTGTGCAGAAGATAACTTTAATTTTATTTTGCTTCCTTACTAGTCCTCTCACTCCTTGGAAATGTGCCTTATGTTAAACACTGTCTAGGTATATGTGTTGACTACTTCTCGGATATATCAAGAGAAGTTCTTTTCTGTCTTTTATTAAGCAAAATACAATAAAAAGACTGCTCTTGGAAAAGTAATGGGGATGTGTAACTTGGAGTGGGTGGGTGACCTTGGTTGTATTATGGGGAGATTAAAGTAAATTAACCCCCCCACCACCACCCCTCACTGGTTGTATTGTAGCTTAGGCCAATGCAAATGTATTTGTTCCAATGGATAAAATTGGAAGTAAATGGGGTTCATATATGGGGTTTTTGTGTGTGTGTGGTCAGACAGAAATTTAGTGGGTGTGTAACACAATGTCTGAATGTTGCTGGGATTCTCCTTTGTGCCTTTGTCATTTCCAGATATTAAAAATGTTTATATTGTGTCAAAGTCTCAATCAAAGAATACTTAAGGTATAACAATATTCTATAAAAAGGCTTATCTGAAAGATTTATAAATGTGTTTGGAAGACACACCTAAGGGCTGATTTCTAAAAACAGGAATATTAAACCAATAAAGTATTTATTTTGCCTACATACAGTCTTTGCCAGTGTTTTTTTACATTGATGCAATCGGGTATATTTTTTCATGTCATTTTGTGCATTCTACTTTTTTGCTTAAAAATATCAATTTTACATCAAATGACAGTCCTCCTTAGAAAATGAGGACATGTGGACCAGAAGAGTAGCATAACAATAGATAACTTAAGTCTGGGGGCTGCAGAAGGCCTCATATGCTGAATTTACCGGACACTTAAGAAATGCGTGAGGTAAATCTACGGGCACCAAGAACAAGATTTTAAAAGAAGTTCCTCACCCTGCAGTTCCCATTTGCTCTCAATGGAAACTGCTGGGGGCTAAGCTCTTTTGAAATTTGGCCCCACTTATGGATGCAGAGCATTCTTGAAAAGCCACCCTAGATGTTACATGTTGAACTATAAATGGGATTGCATAAATGCTGCTGGAGGGAGTTAGCGTAAGGATATAACTTGCAGTAAGGGGGCTCTGCTTTAATTCATAACCTGTATGCCCAAATACTCTATTTACATTTCAAAACTCCACCCCAAAGAACATCCAGCCAGAGCTTTGTGCACCCTTGATGTCAGTTTAAAAACACAAGAAAGTAAATTTACCCAAGCAATCGGAATAGAAGTGGACCACCTTCTTCCCCTTCCTTGCATCACTCCAACTACATCTGACTATTCAGTAGACCCAATATAAATTACAATTCCCACATCACACTCTTCCCCCAAACCAAATTCCCACCCCCAGCTGCATCAATCTCTTTCCAATGCTGCTTAAATGGCATGTCAACAAGTTTGAGCTATTTCAGACCAGGGTAGAGGAGAGTGCTCCAAAGGAAAGGGGCTCTCAGAACATTCTGCCAGCAGCCCCCTCGCTTGGTAGGACAGTGTGATCTCTGCTGTGGGAGCAGGTCAGGGAGAGAGTGCTGGTCCTTCAGCTAGGAAGAACCCAGACTACTTAAGGTTTGTAGGTCAGAACCTATACGAACGTGGGATCTCACGCGTACAGAATGTGCTGTTTAATATTTGCTGGAAGAAAGTACCAATTTTTCATTCTGTTGACAGAAGCCAGATTAGTGAGGTTCTGGTGCAATTTAAAATAGATATACTATACTAAACTACACAAAAACTAACAGACAAGTAAACTGCTCAGCTGCCTATAATCCTGATGGTACTGCCTTGAGTGCAGGAGACTGGACTAGAAGACCTCTTGAGGTCCCTTCCAGTCCTATGTTCCAAAAAAAACTAGATCAATTCATGGAGGATAGGTCCATCAATGGCTATTAGCCAGGATGGGCAAGGATGGTGTCCCTGGCCTCTGTTTGCCAGAAGCTGGGAATGGACAACAGGGGATGGAACACTTGATGATTACCTGTTCTGTTCATTCCCTTTGGGGCACCTGGCATTGGCCACTGTCGGAAGACAGGATACTGGGCTAGATGGACCTTTGGTCTGACTCAGTATGGCCATTCTTATGTTCTTATGATTCTATGAACTTCACCCTCTGTTAGGGCTATTGATCATTTAATGTTTTCCAGTTCAATGGCGTTTTTTAATATTCATAAAACTCACCACTGCTGTCATGCAAATTAATCCTAACTTGTGTATCAACTACTTCTCTGTAGTCAGCAGAGAAATAAAACCAAGGGCTGATTTTTGCAAAACCACCTTAGGGATTTGGATGGGAACTGGGCAGCTGAATTTCTAAGGTGACTGCAAATCTTGGCCAAGAACTTTAGAGCACAGCAACTGCTACAGACTGGCGAGTGCTAGTGAAAAGACTATCTTAAGGCATAGCCATGATAGGTTAGGGCCCCAGCTTCTGGAGTCACCGAGTTACATCAGAATTTTGTCTTCCATTTTAATAAAGTATGTTTCTAGCCCTCTTGGTTGCAAAAGCTTTAAGACGTGACCAGAGATCAATTGATGCAATGATGTATGTCTGAGTATTCAAACAGCCGGAAACAATAGCTCAAAAAGATGTGAACTGTCCTGGGTCTGTCTTCTCTGGGATGTTTACACCAAGACCCAGTGCTTCGGGGAGTACTGCCAACACCAACCCAGCAGAGGACTCTGTGTGCGGCCAGAGGAGGAAGAGGAAGCTGGACCTAGCCGTCATGATGTGTCTAGAAGCCTGGGTTGCTTTAAGCCAATCCTGGTTGGTGTCTCTTCTGACAAGAGAAATTAACTTAGATCCTCAGTGACCTAGTTCAGCCATTGACAAGTGCGAATCAATCTAGCCTTCTGGGGCATGGTCCGTCTCTTCCAATGGCTTTTGTGAACTGCCAATCAAATGGCTACTGCTCAAAAATCTACAGCTGGTCAAAACATTTTTGATTAAATGAAATTAATCTACATGTGTGATTTCATTGAAACATAATGAAATTTCCATTGGGATGGTGTTTGAGATTCAGGGCTCTCTGGTCACTGCTGACCAATTCCAATAAAAAAACTAGGTTTTTCAGGCTAAAATCATCCATTTCAACACAATTCTGTTTGGAGAAAACTTTTGAAAGCTTTTGTTTCATTCCAATGTGGAATAAGAACAAATTTTGAAACTGCAAAAGTTGTCACAAAATGGCACTGTCCTCGTCCAGCCGTCTAGAGTACAATATAACGTATAGTTTTGTCTATTGTTTTCAGCACTCTAAGCAAGCATAACAACAAACAAAACGATAGCATAATATTTGACCCCCAGTGAAAGCTGACAACCAGGTTTTACTCCAGATTGACATTGGTATAATGGAATTCAGAATATGGCCCTTAGAATGTCACTCAATCCAGTTAACAGTGTAAAATAAACCCCAGCCACAGTAGTGTAATGTTAAGCACCATGGCATCACTTTAAAAAGAGGAGGAGCAAGGAGTTGGCAGTCTGAAAGTAACTTATATACAGCACACCTCTGAGGTAGGCTTTTCCTGGGGGTAAAGCACCATGCAGTAGATTTACCTATTTTACAGATATTTTTCACCAGCTCAGTGAATTTATCTATACACAGTACAGTGGTTAGTAATTGAATTACTGTAGTAAGAGGACAGCATATTGAAAGCTAAGCATTGTCTGGGCATGGGAGTAGCTGCTTTGCTGAGTATGAAGCGTTGAGCGGTGGATGCCAGTCTATCATTATTTCTAAAACAATGAAGGTTAAGTAATTATCTGCTGCTTCCCTAAAAATGAGTTTATTTTTCAAAATGTTGCTGCTATCCCTAAGTGTCTTGCTATGACTCATTTGTGTATTCTGCAGTTATTCTGTTTTATTTTTCTATAAAAATACACATAGTCATTTCCATGCTTTTATTTGGACATAGTAGAGAAACGGAAAATGGTTTGGGAGGGAAATATCTTGTGCTGGAGATTAGACAATGACTAGGCTAATTCTAGTTTAAGAAAAACATGTTTTAAATATGTGTAATTAACAAAAGGCTTGCCTTTTTCTTTGCAGTGGACAAATGCTTACCTACACAAACATACCTTCATATGCTGACACTATGATCATGACAAAATACAAACAATGTAGCTGATTTATTCTTCTTAGAGAGTGCAGCAAGTGTTTGTAAAACTGCACCCATTCACAAACAAAGACTGGTACCATGAAAAGCAGAGCAAGGAGATGTGATTTTCATAGCAATGTTTAAAACTCTTGGGTTTTGAATTTTATAAAGCTCTAGAATTTGAATTGGAGAGAAGAGCTGGGTTGATTGTAGTACATGCTTTTCATTACAGTTAATGGGAATATAGGCTATTAAAAACTGGCAAGTAATGTTGCTAAGAGTTAGGGATTTCTGCCTCCATTCTTCAAATTTCTTCCAAACTGTACAGGCCCACAGCTTGGGGCTTGATCCTGCACATTGTAGGTGAGGAGCATGAATACATTTTAAAAAAACAATACAGCAGCCTGGAAGTGGTGTCTTGTCAGAGTCAAATGGAACTGAGATCTCAAAAGCTCCAATGGTTTTTAAATGGCTTCAGAATTTGGTACCCTATTGTTTGTAGACTGTATATCCCAGTTTAAACTCTGAAATTGTGGTACTTTCTCCCTTGTAATATTTATTTGCCTGTTGTATTTTAACCTTAATATCCTAAAAAAAAAAATTGAAAATAACAACGGGAGCTCAGTTTTGTATCTTCATTGTTTAACATAAAGAGACGATGTAAAATTGTGTATTAATGATTTAGTATGGACTGGAGGTAATATGACTTCATTTTAAGTCTGCACTGACTGGCAACATGGGTTTTGTTTATTGGAAAATACATTAGGTTTACTATTTTCTCACTAATGGACCAAAATCTATCATGATTTCCTGCTAAAATAAATATACAAAACTAAATTACCAATATGTTAATCTCTGCAATGTTGAAATATAGTCCATAGTAGACATGAGTCTTTTGGCTGCCTAATGAATCTGCGTCTCGTTTATCTAGCTCATTTCCTATAACCTGGCCTTGCTGATTCTACAGACAACAGCAGAAAGCATCTATCAGTAAATGTTTGTATATTACCTGACAGCCTGGTGAGCTGTTAATCCCAGTAAAATGACTTTAATTTAAAGACATAGTATCAATTCTTAACTATCAAATTAACATAACTGTAAAGCTGATTATTATTTGTACTCTCCTAGGTATTATTCACCCTCACCCAAAGACATTTAATAAGTAGAAATAGTAGTTTATGAAATGAAATTTCTATTAGGCTAACACATGAATCCATGTACTTATGTGGCACATAGGTATGTGTGAACACTGTAGTATAATGGAGAAATACTGGAGAAGGAAAGACGTGTTTCAGGAGAGACCCGACCAAGCTGCTACTGGACAAACAAAAGCCTCTTGGCACATAACACTGGCCTCTGTGTATGCTCAATACAGATTTCTGTCCTACAACTTTGCCGGCCTGCTGCAGCATTTATTGCTGCCAAAACAGACGCCATCTGCTCTACATTCTCACTTCTTCAGAGTTTAAATCCTTTGTTTTTTCCACTGTGTTTCCAAAGTGTGATTGGGAACAAGCCTGAGTGCTTAGCTTTTATTTTTTTTAATATATTTGTGTCTGTTCAGTGATTATGAAAATGCCAGATTGAGAGCTCTGGAGTATGAAATCTGTTTATTCACCAGCCAGGTACAACATAGGTAGCAGTACAGCAGGCTTTCCTGCACCATGCTGCCAACATGTCCCCACGCCTAGAGGGATCATCTGTAGGGGTGAGTACGTAATTTATTCTCCATGTTCAGTCCCTAGCTAACAAAGGAGGGGGTTGTGTTGTGGCTATCCATGCATTAAAGTAAGACTCCAGACTCATATCACAGGAACATTTCCTTATTTGTTAATACAATGTTTGGATGAGTCATTAGAATAGGACACAAGGGGAGCGAAAGCATAAGGCTTTACAAAGCCAGCATAGGCCCTAGCCAAATGCCCCCAAACCTCCTATGGTGGGAGCTTGCAGCTGTGCAAAATGGCTACAGCTTTCCATGCACTGGGGAGCTGCATTAGGGGTCCATCATGGACCCGAAGTGGATAGTTCTAGGTATGACAAGAGCGTGGTCAGAGTACTTGACTAGGAAACTGATTCACCACCTCTTTGCAAGGACTCCCACTAATGGAGCTGCTACCAAGCTACAAACCTGTCCTCTGACAGGAACCCCGAGAGAAGGTACAGTGCAAACAACACCCGCCCTTCCTCAAGCTGAATCCTCCCTGCAGTACAAAAGACCTTGGAGGTTCACAGAAGTGTAACTTACACTTCCCTGCATTAGTTTAAGAGAAATTGGATCATGCTCCCTGGAGGTGAAGCCTTGAGGACTGTAATTTTCAAAGTGGTCCTTGCTCTTCCACTTTACCAATCTGGGTGCCTAAAAATCTCAAGTGAGAGAAGGCTCAAGCTGAGAAGATAGGACAAAGGCGAGAGGAAGGGTCTGAAAAGAGAACAGAGGACAAACCCCTTTAGGGTTGCAGTGTTTAAAGTTAATTTTTGCTGAGTTTCATTTTTAATAATATGGAGTGGCCTAAATCTGTGGCTAATGCAAATATATCTCCCAAAAGAATAAAAACATGTCAAACAAAAGTCCATAAAGATCCATACTTTGATAGCTGATAATTACAGCCAGGGGCACAAAAAAGTCACATCCAGTATGCAGGTTCACAGCCTCAGTACAGACAGGGAAATATCCTTAAACTAAATGGTGATTTTTGATTATTGCAAATTTGTTTTTTCTTTTCCTGGCAGTTTTAGCTGAATCATGAAGGAAACTAAAACAGTAAACAGTAAAGTGCAGCTTGAGTACTAAAAACAGCAGTCAGCTGATGAGCTAAAAGATTGGGCAGTGCTTACATATACTTTCAGCTATAATCCAGGATACCATGCAGGCCATAGAAAATGCAAGTCCTCTTTGTGTGGAGACTAAGGGCCTGCCTGTGATCTCACTGACAGTGCTATAAATTACGGGTAACACATGAAGCCAAGGGGTTACACAGATATATAAGAGCTCAGAGTCAGGTCTCCCTACTGTTTAGAATGCTGGTATGAATGTTTCCTTTTGATAAACTCTATGCTAACTGGCTTAGGGCTATTATTGTATGTTCTTTTTCTTGAAAACCCCACTAAGGTCCATTTAAACTCCTAATTTATAACAAACACATTATGCTACAACATGCAATAAACCTAGATCCTAAGAATAGGCTCAGAGAGAGGGAGCACTACACTGGAAAATTACTGAAGGGGTGTGATAGGGAAAATGGCAATATCATATTTAGGTAAGAGGTTTGAGTCATTTAGATACTAATAATTTTGAGATGTGGTCAAAAACCCCCAAAATGTACTGGACAAATTTCCTTCACCAGGAGAGATGAACACAGACCTCAGGCTCTGTTGCTCACTTCTCTTTCAGTCTCACAAATGTGACCGATTGGCCTTTTTTTAAAGTGAACATAGAAATTGCCATACTGAATCAGACTGGTCTCCTGCAGCAGCCCCTATCAGATGTTAGAAGATACTAGATCTCTCTTACTGTCCTTCTGAATGCCAGTGTTTTTAAAATGAAATAGTGGTTTATCAGATATCGGGGTGTGTTGGTTAATCACAGGATGACTGTGAGCCACCTATGTGATGCAGCTGCAAAAAAGGCAAATGTAATCTGAGCATGATTAAGGAAAGGCATTTCCAGTAGAGATAGAGAAGTATTAATGCCTTAATACAAGGCACTGGCATGACCTCATTTGCAATACTGTGTACAGTTCTGTGTACATGTTCAAGAAAGATTAATTCAAATGGAACAAGTACAGAGAAGAGCTACTAGGATGGTTAGTTGAATGGGGGGGGGGTCTATATTATGAGAGGAGAGTGGAAGAATTTGCCTCGTTTAGCCTAGGAAAACAAAGACTCAGAGGGGATTTGATTGCTCTCTATAAAGACGTGTGTGTGCATGTGCGTGTGTCTGTGTGTAAACACCAGAGGAGGGTGAAAAGCTATTTAAGTTAAAGGACAATGTTGGCCCAAAAACACATGGGTACAAACTGGTCATCAATAAGTTCAGGCTGGAAATTAGAAGAAGGTTTCTAGACATCAGAGGAGTGAGGCTTAATAGATTCCAAGGCCAAATGGAACCATTGTGATCATCTGGTTTGGCCTCCTATATAACACATGCCATAGAATTTCCCAAAATAGAACAGTCTCCCTATAGGAGTTTTGAGGGCAAACAACTTACTTAGTTTTAAGAAAGTGATGGACAAATTTATGAGTGGGATTGTTTGATGGGGTTGCTTGTGATGATGGGGAAGGGCTGGGCAGCCCTGAGGGTCCCTTCTCGTTCATGTCTGATATTCCTAAACTCTTATGATTCAGGGCTTCAGGGGTTGGCGAGGAAGTTTCCCCCCCCCAGTGTATTCTGGGTTTTTTGTCTCCTTCCTATGAAGCATCAAGAGATGGCCACAGATGGAGATGGGACACTAGACGGGGAGGACCAGGGCTCTGAGGTGGCTCTGAGCATTCTCTCTCTCGGATGTTTGGCTGGCTAGTTCTTATTCACATTCTATGGGTTTATGGCCCAGATCCACAAAGGTATCTAGGCTTGAAATCAATGGAAGTTAGGAGTCTAAATACTTTGTGTAACTGAATGCCATATATAGGGTCAGAATGGAATTTTCCCCCAGATGAGATTGGCAGTGTGTGACCCTTAGAACTCCTCAATGCCAACAGGTAAAGGGGATTACAAGAATCCCCTGATTCTGGCATGTACATTCTAGTTCAGGAAAGAGGGGGCCATGTGAGGTCTTTAATAAAAGCTTATGTCATATTGATCCTCATAATTGTCATGTGATGTGTGTACAGATATACACAGCTCCTTAAATATATGTACTGTCTGTCACCAACCAAAGAGGAAAACAGCTCTCTCTTCCATGTAGGTGGTAAGACATGGCAATTTCTGGCAAAAGCTAATCATGATCCCTCAATGGCTCTTTGTCAACACCTGTTGTAAACTGCAACCAGTTAGTATGTTTTTAAACATGACTTGTCCCTGTCTACACTAGGTGCAGATTGGAATCTAGCAGGGTGCTAATTAAAATGTGTTAGTTACCATGTTTGCTAACATTTTCACACTGTAGACAAAACCATGCTCAGAAACCCCTGTAATACCTGCATATTATAAAGTGGAGTTTCTGCTGTCATTGTGAATTGCCTTGATTTCATTAACCTTCCAATCAACCACATATATTCTCACCCCTATATTGTTTCTAGGGAACACATGCCTACCTACCTAACAAATGTGAGTATTTGTCTATATAATAATAGCTAGCACTTATATAGCACTTTTAATCAGTAGATCTCAAAATACTTCACAATCTTTAATGTATGTATCCTCACAACACTGTGAGGAAGGGAAGTACTGTTATCCCCATTTTTGAGATGGAAAACTGAGGCACGGAGAGACTAAGTGACTTGCCCAAGGTCATGCAAGAAGAGCAGGGAATTGAACCCATTTTTAATTAATGCCCTAACCACTGGGCCCTCCATCATTACTTTCCTGCTTGAGGTAAAAATCTAAATACATGTCCACAGTATGCAGTTACTGCTTTGTCACTTCAATACATCTAAGCCAAACAGATGGTCCATTCCTGACTTTCTGATTTACGATTGTGTTTAAGGATAGTATGGTTTTTGGTTACTTCTAGTTCTGTTCATATTTTCTGTATGTTCCAACTCTGCTCCATTGAAATCAATACTAACATGCCCATTGACTTACATGGGAATAGAGTTAGGCTAATGAAGCAGGCTTTTGAAATTCCCAGCTGTGGTGTTAAAACCCACTGCCAGAGCTCCAAGCACCTCTAAATTTTGGTGATGTTCAAATGCAGCTGAACTCTACAGCTTCCCCCATCTCTATTTCAGTCCACTACCTCAGATCTGAATGCTGTTAAACTAGGGGAAAGTTTGCAGTACAGACCTACCTTTGGTTAAAAATTAAATTCCTTTAATCCTTGGCTTGAACTAAATTGTTTCCTCACTTCATCTTGCACAATCACTCTCCAAATCATTCACTGTCACACCATGGAACTAATCTAACTGTCCTTCATTCATTCTCAAGCCCTAAATTACATTAATCTTCATCGTAGCTAAAGTTGTTCCAGTATATCTCTGTGCCTGTCTGTCTTCTTTAAACTGTTGTTCATTCCTCATCTCGCTCGCTCTTTCTCCCTAGTTGGTGGCTATATGCCACAGGAGACTGGCTGCATCATTTTCAGCTGCAGGCTCACACCCACTCCTTTGCTCCATGAACTGTCAGTGGGAGGCTCTGGCCATAGCTGCAGTTTTTAGCCCAGGAAACGTTGCAACAGCTGCAGCACACCTCCATTCCGAGGTCCCATAACCCAAGCAAAGCGGATAGCTCTGCTCACTGATTTCTGAATATGCTCCTCCTTTCCTGCTTTTGTATGCTGGTGAAATGCAGAGTAAAACCAAATTAGATTCACAAGGAATTATTATTGCTGTTATTTATCAAGCTTCTGCTAGAGGCAAGATGCTCTGTAAGCTTAGAGGAAGGCACAGTCCTTGCTCCAAAGAGCATACAGTCCGAAAGCTGAGACTGACAATATGGGGCTGGCCCGCATAATCCATCAGCTAATGGTTCAGGATCACAGAAGTGGAGCTGTTTATGTAGAATTATCACTGAAAAGCTTCCTGGGAGAAGCATGTTTTAAAGAGGGATGCACAAGAAGAGGGAGGCATTCTGTAACTACTATAAAAGAGATGGAATTATTGCATCCCACCCAGCACTACTGCTACCTCCACCCCCAAAATCGCAAAACTTCCCGATTTGTGTTCATCAATAATTAATGACCCATCAGCAATACTCGGAGGGAGCTTACGTTGCATTTTTGAGCAGCCAGTTAGTAATGTACCGTGGATAGATCCTCTTTTTCAAATCCCAGGGCACCAGGCCATGCAAGGCTAGTATTGCATTTTCAATTAGCTTCTGAGTGAATGCTTGGCATATGTAGAAGTGACCTGCTACACAATTAGCTTATTGTTCTTTCAGCTTTGTGTGGAGAGGATCTGAAGGATTGGAAGGAGGGGGGGGAAAGAGCCAGCCAGAGGCATCACTGTGGATATGGAATAAGGGATTGCTCAGCTCCTGCAGATTCACTTGCTAACTCGGGAGTTACAGCTGTTATTAGGAAGCATTCAGTGTGGCTTTAGGGAGTGCGCCAGGGGATAATCACTGAGACGACTCTCTGATTTCTTGTAGTCCGGGCTCTTTTCTCTTCTGAGTCTCCTCATCATTATTATGGAGCCAAACAGTCCTAAAAAGATCCAATTTGCTGTGCCATTATTTCAGAGTCAAATAGATCCTGAAGCAGCTGAACAGGTAAGGAAGACAGGTATCTTTCACTACTTGGGGGACTGGGTGTGGGATGAGAATAGGTAATATTCATGGCCTAAATTCTTCTCCAGTTTACGCTGGTGTAAATTTAGATTAAATCCATGGAAATCAATGTAGTTATGCTGGAATAGCCAATGTAACACAGGGCAGGATTTGTCCTATTGTGAGAATGCACATTTTAACTCTCACAGGTTTTTCTAAGTATATATTAGCTGTCTGACTTTATTCTTTTAACATGTTTTGCACAAGAGATAAGCACACTTTATCTGAATACATAATTTCGAGCTGAATCAATATGGGAAAATTAGCTGAAATGTATTGTTTCATATACACCAAAATATACATTTTATAATTTGTGTTGAAGGGAAATATTGCAGAGCCTGGTTAGGAGATAGCCCGCTTGCAATTTATTTTGGTGTTGGAGCAACTCATTTAAATGCTGCAAGATAGTAACTTACTGAGTTATTCCCCCACATTTTAAGACTTTTAATACTGAATTCTTTACATCACTGTTACTGTTTGCTAAGTATTTCATGCATATGTATGTGGATGTGGCTATATGTGTGACTATATATACATACGCACACTCAAAAATATAGATATATTGTACATATATATATGACAGCCGAATCTGACTCGCCTGCAAATTTATATACTGTCCAATCCTGCATTTTTACCGGCTGATCTCTCATTAGTTTTTATATATATATATATATATATATAGAGAGAGAGAGAGAGAGAGAGAGATTAGATAGATGTGTAGAGCTGCTTCTATATATAAGGAATGATAACCATAATATCTTAGAAGACAGAGGTGGATAATACCTGTTAGTTGGTCTAGTCCATCACTGTTACTATATCATTGTTCCCTGTTGTACATTTACTGTTGTTTTGATACGTCTAGTTTTAAATGATACCAAAGATGTAATAGGGCTTTGACAATTCCACTGTAGAGTGATGGCAGTGTAATCGTTTACATCTGGAGGACAGACATCTTTTTCCTTATCTGCTGATGTAATGTCTCCTCAGAGGAGGCGGGCTTTGCCAGGAAGAGATGAGTTTTTGTTGGCAGCCATGGAGGAAGGGGAGATGGGGAAGGGGGGGTACAAAGAACTTCCTGCAGCCTTCAACCTGCCCAGAGATGGTTTTACTAAAATATATTTATAATTTTGAGAATGATCCTTCTATTAACTTGAGCAAGACCTGGCACACCACCTTTTGAAACCATTGAAAGTTATTGCCTTCAAGGATTGCAGAATTGGGCTCGTAATTCAATCCCTATGGGCTATAAAATATTATGAGCCAAGTTCTGCCTCACATTTATGGGAAGCCCTTTTGATTATGTTGCACTTTTAAATTATGGGCTAGGTGCCCTATAGTTTTATTTGAGATGTTTGAAGAAATTACATCAATACAATCTGGAGTAACTGTCTGAACTTGATTGAGTTACTGTGGATTTCCCCCACTGAGAGCAGAATTGGGCCCTAGCTATCTACAGATGTTGCCTAAGCAATTAAAAAAGGGCCAACACATTGACAGAGAGATTGTCTCAAAATGGTGTCTGGGTTAAATATTATATTCTGCTGCATAAGTGCCAATAGCCTGGGGGCTGTGATATAAAGTTTAGAAAAGCTTTCTTCACAAATACGGCCATTATTGGAGACTATTCCAACATCATGTTAGTTAATTGTCTAACATTCCTATTGGATGTTAATGGAACCATAAAACCACAAGCGAACTTGTGAAGATTTTAACTAAAAAGAAACCCATACAATGGCGATTCAGATTTACATATATAAACAGCTGCAATATAGCATGCTTAAGAAATTTCCTTTTGGAAATATTAATATAAGGGTTTTTTTTAATTGCTTGGAAATAGATTGATAGGAATTTTTTTTAATGTTCCTGTATTCACTGACCTTATTTATCTAGTTATTATTTCTTTGCTCTGCTTATATGCTTCACAGTCAGAGCAACGTCAATGATAGAAAGAGAGATTTAAAAAAGAGATTTCAGTTAATCATTGTTGGTGATAACTATGGGAGTGCTAGAAATCCATGCTCACATAGCAACTTAAGTTCTTTCCCAGAAGGAGAGATAAGGGGTTATGTTTTCAAAAGGACCTCAGACTATGTCTATACTGCACATCACTTGTGGTGGCAGGGTCTGTGTAGCTGCATAACACAGTGAAAAGCAGGCTTTGTCCACACTGCAGTGTGTAACTACACGCATCAGTGAAAAACTCTGATGGGGAAGGCAGTGGGGAAAGGCTTGGCAGCTGCTGGAGCCTTTCCCTGCTGCCTTCCCCCTGCCAGAGCCTTTCCCCTTGCTTCCCCCATGCTGAAGCCTTTCCCCACTGCCAGAGCCTTTCCTTGTGGCATGCAAAAACTCCAGCAGAAGGGATGCAGCAGGACACTATACTGCTACAAATAGCTGTGTAGATGGGAGAGTTATTGTTTGGTGAGTAGAGAGTCGTGTCAGGTACTTACCCACAGGGTTCAGGCATGGCATATCTTTACTCTACTTGCCTAAGCAATGCCTCACCATCTACACTCTATTTATACCCATGCTAGTGGGGTATGTAGTGCCTGTACTCTACATGCTGCTGAAAGGAGTGTGCAGCATGGACATACCTTAAGTGACTCAGGTGACTTGGTCTTTCACTGGGGTTTATACTCCTAAATCACATAGGGATGTTTGAAAATCCTACCCAATGACACTGATCCTGCAGTATGTTGTACCTGAATTGATTCTGATCATTATTACACTCACAGTTATTAAGACAATATTTTGAAAGCTGTTTTCCGTGTGCCTACTTTTGCCATTGACATTGTTCAATAAGACTCCTGACGACTTGTACTTTGGTTTGGATGTAGGGTGGTGGGTATCTTTAATGACTCTGCTTGGGCCTGTGTTTTTCACAGATCAGGAAAAGAAGGCCCACACCAGCATCACTAGTTATTATGAATGAACACTCACCCCCAGGTAAGTAAAAATTTATCTTCTAAATCACAAGACTGGTGTATGGGAACAAAAGGCCTGTCTTTTGCAATATGGTTTTAGGAAATAAGTGCATTTAAAGAAAAGAAAATCAGCATTAAGTTCACAGCACTAAATGCCAGAGCATGGGCCATACATCTGTTCACAGAAAAGACCTATGAATCTATACAAATCCTGGCCCCACTGGAGTCAATAGCATAACTCCCATTGACTTCAGTAGGGCCAGCAATCCATCCTACATGTGAATCTCCTTGTTGCACATGGAATGAGGGCTCAGTTGCCTCTGGGCATTGGGGGTGGTCCCAGCTGCCCCTTCCACACACCCTCTCCTTCACCAATGGGATGTTGTGGGGGAATCTGTGGAGTTAAGTTAAACTAACAGAGTTCTTGGTCCTCCAGTTCCTAGAGGGAACCAGGTCAGTTGCAGTGCAGAACTTTAAAACTAGGGGCTTCCAGGTAGGAGGGCCATTCTCTAGTTCTCTGCTGAAGCATATAGTGTCTGTTCTCTCTCTGCTCTGATAACAAAATCTTTGTGGGGCTTGTCCTCTCTCCAAAGACTCCCCTCAGAAGTTTTCCTGGGAGAGTTGATGATTTGGGGTCAGGACATGCTTAGTCACATACCTATGCCTCCACAAGGCTGCTCCAGCAAATCTGGAGTTTCTAGACCAAGCCATTTTGGAGACACAATGAGCTAAAGAAAGCACTAGAATTATTTTTAAAGAGTAAATCTCAGCAAAATCTTCAAAATATCATAATTTAAAACTCTTTATCTGTTTTTATTTAACCAAACTTCCCTGAAAAATGGCCTTGGGGTGAGATGCAGCATGCACAATTTCAGGATGATCAGTTTCTTTTCTCCTCTGAGGTGGGGATTGAAAATCAAGCTTATAATGGAGAGCTACCTAACTGCGGAGAGATTAGTACCACTCCATAATAAAGACCTGTCAATAGAGTGATCCAAGATTAGCTCAGTTTACTGTTACTGTGCCATTCATGTAATGCAGTTGACAAATTTCCCAATCAGTTTTCACTACTGCTCTTTTAAAAGCTTTTTTGAAAGACTCCAGTCCATTTACAAAAGTTCATTTCCAAATTTCTATAAATGTAACTTTGCATTATTCCTGCTGACAAATTTTATGCTGCAATTTACAGATTAGTTTTATATAAGAGTCAGGGCCGGCTCCAGCATTTCTGCCGCCCCAAGCAAAAAAAAAAAAAAAGCCGCGATCGGCGGCTGCAGTTCAGCGGCAGGTCCTTCGCTCCTAGAGGGAGTGAGGGACCTGCCGCCCCCGAATTGCCGCAGGTGCCGCCCCAAGCACCTGCTTGTTAAGCTGGTGCCTGGAGGCGGCCCTGATAGGAGTGTGTTTAATTTTCCATTTAATGACCGAGGGCCCAGTTACCATCTTTGCTAACAATGAGTAGTTCTTTACCCTGTGAGAAATCCCACTGATCTCAATAGAACTATCTGGGGGTCTGGAACTACTCGACATGAATAAGGGTAGCAGAATTGGGCCCATTAGTAACATATATACAAGAAAAAGAAATGGTTCTCCTAAAAGTGATACCTGGCTTCTAGTGAGCTGTAATTCCACCTCCTGAAATGCCATTTCTGGAGATAACACTTCGTGAGTAAGTAGCAAATTAGTCCCAATATAAATAAGGATAATAACAGATCCTCTATACCAACTGGGATCATAAAGGCCATAGTTCTGGCCACTGGTTCTACAATCCACAGGGTAGGGGGAGCAAATAAGAACTTAACCAAAGATCAATGGGTATTCTCCTCTCTGGAAACACACAAATGAATTTGTGGGAAGGGTTTGTTAGACAAATTTCTAGGTGCATTAGAATGGAATCATAAGAGTCTAGAAAAAAAGCAGCTGGATCTCTTTTCACTTTTTGTGTTACCAGTCCCCTTAATATTATTTCCTGTTTTAAATGGAGGGAAATCGCCTTGAGCACGTTTTAAAAATAATTCAGATTTGTTCTCATTGCCCTAATAGGTTGTTTGGTTTCTATATTTAGTATTTTTTTCCTTAGAGACTAGTTCTATCTCAGTTCTTTTAGGGTTCAATCTTTCAAGGTTCTGAGCACTTCCTGAGAGGTGCTGAGCACCTTCAGTTCCCATTAACATCAACGGTAGTTGAGGGATGATCCTTCCAGAGCTGTACACATAGGGATTAAAGCCAGAATACGTTGGCTGCACAGCTCATAGTAGCCACACTACACAGAAGGATCTGGCTCTCAGTCTCTAACCTTTCCCCAACTCAGTGGCACACACCACATCAGGGTTGCTAGGCCTTAATTTAAAACAAACTCACCTTGACTGCAGTTCCATATTGCAGTTCTTTCTAAATAGGCTCGTATATCCTTTTGTAAACAGAGCCCTGTTGCAGCACTAAATCAAAAACAAACAGAGACTAAAGACACCTCTCTGATTTACAGAAATTTTTATTGTAAACAAATTGGTGCATGCCTGTTATCTCTTTTCATACAATGCTTACAATACAACTCCACATAAATCATTTTTATTACTATTTAGTACTGCAGCAAGTATCAGTGAAATTTTAACCATGCCATGGAAAGAACATTGACACATTCAAATAATTGTTACATGAGATCATAGCACTTGGCTCATTCTTTGGTTAAAGTAGGCATGTATCTTATTTATTTCTGAATTTTTTGCAAAGTTAGAATTATTTTCAAAAATGAAGTCTTAAAGC
Source organism: Emys orbicularis (assembly GCF_028017835.1). NCBI lineage: Eukaryota > Metazoa > Chordata > Testudines > Emydidae > Emys > Emys orbicularis. The sequence continues at coordinate 46,536,405 of NC_088693.1, forward strand.
TTTCCCAGAAACGGTATGTCTTGGTAAAATTGTGTGTGTGTGTGTGAGTGTATTTACATGTGAATGCTTGATGTGTGCATGTGTATAGTGGTGTGTGTGCACATGTGTATGATTTATGTATATGTATGTGTGTGCGTATATATATATATATAGAGAGAGAGAGAGAGAGACTTCTTATATATACGGATGTGAGTGTGTATATGTGCAATTGTACATCCCCTTCCTCCTTATTTGTATATAGAAGCTTCACTATTTGGTTTGGGGGAAGGGTGCTTCTAAGGGTTAGGTGTTCAGATTTGGATGTGCTTTTAAAGGTTGAGATGCCTCAACAAAGTTTATTCAGACTTTCAACCCCTTGAAAAAAATGAGGTAGAAATTTTGTAAGAACGGGCTCTCCTGCACGATTTCTGGTGTATCTGCTCCCGGAGGCAGCTGATCAGAGCCCAGCTTTTGTAGTATTTTGGCATGTCTGGTTGCAGCCCCTTCTGGAAACTAGAGAGAAACAAAACTTATTTGAACCTTGCTGAACTTTATAATAAATTAAATCTGAGTTGTGCTGTACAAATGGTTCAAGGTCAGAATGGCTTTTTTCTTTCCTGAGCCATTTCATCCATCCCTTATGTCTCCTACAAATTCCAGTAAAAAACCAGGAATCTATCTGCACTGACGTAAGTAGAGGTCATCCTGCTTTCAGGATAAATAATTTTGAACTAATGATAGTTTCTCAGAAACTATAAGACAAGTCTGTTTGGCTTCCTCAACATTTACATCAAAGGAGACTGTGAACACCAGACCATACTAAATGATTTAAAGGCAGTTTGTGGATCTGGCTTCAAGAGATACATACAGCATAGGGGAGCATTGATTTGTGTATTTGCCCCTGCACACAGTGTTGGAACCATCAGATGGCCACATATAACTGCAGTAATAATTTGCAAAGGAGAAGATTTAAATTCTCAACAGCTACAGAACTTCCTGTAGAGGACAAAACATCACTTTAAAACAAAATGAAAGTTAAGAAAAAACCCACTCAGCATCATCTACATCCATCCTGGAGACATCTTTTTGATGGAGGGCATTCTGCCAATATTATGACTGTGGTAGGAAGTTACCAATAATGAACCCAAATTGACCTATGGCTTCAAAGAAGTTATGTTTTCCATTGACACCAGCTGAGGATCTGGCACATTCTGGCTTTGTCTCTGAGTCACTATAACATCAAATGGTCTGCCGGTACAATCTGCCCAGGTTGTGTCAAAAGTGTGTAGGGAGTTTGAAGCCATGCTAGGAATTGGGAGTCCTACTGGATCCTAAAGCCTTCAACATAACTCTAAATATTCGGGTAAAAATCTCCCTTTCTAAACTCTGTTTTTGTTTCCTGTATCTAAATCTTTTTTCCTCTGTTGCACTTCTGGGCTTCTTAGCCCTGCATGTGAATGCTACTCAGGGCTCGAAATGAGGGAGTATGTAGTACCACAACATGCCAGCACCTCCCGTAACCTGTCGTCTTGTTCTCCAGGACCTCTGTTTTCATTTAAAAGCAAATATAAGTCTGTGGTTCTGATTGTTGCAAAGATAACTTCAGAAATGGGAACCAAGAGCAAACCCATGTAACTGTCTGCCTGAGTTTTCAGAGAGTCTGAAACAATAGCTCTGAGGTGTGGGGAAAAAACCCATTCATCTCAGTAGATGTTAAATCAGAGGCCAGTGATGATACTTTACATGTCAACATTGCTAACTATTTCACTGCTCATCAAAGTGTGTAAGAAAGCAGAGGAAGTATACTGTACTACTCTGAAGATGCATGTCATTTACTCTGAGTGACAGCTCAACTCATTTTGGCATCGGGAGTGGCTTGGGTTTGGGAAAACACTAGCACTTATTGGCTCAATCAAGAAGGAGCCAAGCAGAGCCCAACAGGACATCTGAGCCCCAGCAAAGGGAAACCATACCTGAGGAGCCAAGCAGAGATCTTGGGTATATTTTAACTTCTCATAGGGGATCTCAAAGTCCAGGAGGCTAGCAGAGTCCAGCTGAGGGCCTGTTATTATATTTTGAACATCTGTGCAATCTACTGAAAGAGATGTCTCACTTTTGCTTCCCAAATAGGTGGAGCTTATTTTGTGGGTGGAGCTTGCAAGAATACTTCTACCTTATTCCTTTTTTTCCAGTATGACCCCTGATGCTAATTCCTAGGGATAGACAGACCTCAGTCTCTCTGGAAAAGTCCCATTTGTCACATGTGGAAGTCTGGGAACTGCTATCTGATGAGCCACTAAAAATATGCACTATATCCCAAATGTCCCAGCAAAAACAATTGGTTTGCTGGGCTAAGGTCACATTCTGAGAATTGTGTGGAAAGCAACCAGTCCCCCACCCATACAAAGGGATCATCCTCTACTCCATAACCATAGGAGCCTCAGTCCAGGCCCATCTCTCCCTCACACTGAAAATGCTGGGTAATGGTGTAACACAGGGGTCGGCAACGTTCGGCATGCGGCTCGCCAGGGTAAGCACCCTAGCGGGCCAGGCCAGTTTATTTACCTGCTGATGCGGCAGGTTCAGCCGATCGCGGCCCCCACTGGCCGCGGTTCGCCATCCCGGGCCAATGGGGGCGGCGGGAAGCCGCGGCCAGCACATCGCTCGGCCTGCGCCGCTTCTCGCCACCCCCATTGGCCCGGGACGGTGAACCACGGCGAGTGGGGGCCGCGATTGGCTGAACCTGCCGCGTCAGCAGGTAAATAAAACTGGCCCGGCCCGCCAGGGTGCTTACTCTGGCAAGCCGCGTGCCAAACGTTGCCGACCCCCGGTGTAACATTATAGCTGTGGTGACTCCTCTGGCTTCTCCTAAGAAAAGAGACAAGAGTGTGATCTGTAAAGGGCTGAGTTCCCTGTCCCTCTGGAGTAGCTCTGCATGTTCCATCTGCTAAGAACCCTTTCAGAATAGATGCTAGCTACTAGAGCGGGTAGAGAAGTGAATTTTTTCCCCTGTGACAATTTTTTTTTTTTTTGGTCTGAATTTGTGCGTGGTGGTGGTGGTTTTGTGAGTTAGCATCTGTTGGGCCTTAGCCAGCTTCTCCTTCAGATGGCCCCTTTCCCCCAATTAATTCTCAAGTTGAGCACACTAAGCAGGCCAGCCTTCCCCTGCTGGTGTCTGCCCTGCTATGAGGAAGGAGGCAGCATATATGATGGTCCCCTTCTCTCAGATTATCCCCAACTGGTTGAGTGAGAGAGGAGCCTTGCCCCACCCATTCTGCAAGGCTTCTGGCCCTAGGCTCTTAAAGACATAGTGATTAGCTTTCCTCCCAGCACTATTCATTCCTGGACAACTTTATCTCTACCAATATCTCCTAGGTCCATGTATATATATCAGACCTTTCAACATCTTAAAGGGCCGTGCCACATGACGGGGTGGGCTGATCCCTAGGTACCACTACCCTTAAGGGACAGACTACCCCATCACACCTACCTATTACAAAAAATGGACTAATATTTATTAGATTACACATTTTAATAAATGGATTTAGTTTGTCGAATACAGTTTAAATTTCACCTTAGACAAAATATATAGCAGTAAATAAGAACTGTGTCAGGTGCCCTGTGGGAGACAGACATGTATATTTGTATGTAGTTATAAGGCCAGTCCTACAGTCCTTATTCAGGTAAAACTCTCACTGAAACCTAAATAAGGACTGAAATCTTGGGCCCACAATTTGTGCTCTGACATTTTTTCAAATGTATGCAGTTTTGCTGTAGCCATGTGGGTCCCAGGATATTGGAGAGACAAGGTAGGTGAGGGAATATCTTTTATTGGACCAACTTCTGTTGGTGAGAGAGAGAAGCTTTTGAGCTTACCCAGCATTAGACTTCTGGCTGCCTAGGCCCTAACTGCTCACTGTTCAGGAAGCTGAAAATGAGTAAGCCAATAACAGCTGTTTTCAATTGCAAATCTGAGCTTCTAACTTGGTTATAAAATACTCAGAAAAGCAGTAAATCACTAAAAACTGCCATTAACAACTACTGTTTACTTTATTTTTGTAAGTCAGAGCAATTGGCTTTGCTCTATGCTATATGTGAATACCATTTAAGTTGGCTCTGCTTTCAGTTTAACTCTGTGACTTTAAGAACAGATGAAAAGAGCAATGAAAATGAACAGTTCCCCCTCCCACCCCCCATTGCTAATAGTGGTGCAGCTCCAATCATGTTAGCAATACTAGGAGCACTGGTACAGATACGGCATTGGCAGCCACTGCTGGTTTTACAACCGTGCCATGCAGACCTGTTTTAGCAGGGCCGGATGGCACAGTGACATTGGTGAAAACTAGAGAAGAACAAATATATGTCAAAGGGATTTTCAGAATCAAGAAGAAAAATCCTACAGTTGAGAATATCCTACTGTTAGTGCACTTGTATAGCTACTTCTAATAGGAGCAAAATGTTCACAGTGGTAAAATGTCCCATTTCCCTATCTATGTATTAGATGACAGCTTATGTTCAGATTACTTACCTGACCCTTATACTATGCAAGGCTTTGTTAAGCAAGTAATCAGTGGGACAACTCATAGAGGAAGATCCAATTCAATGTAAGGGTGACAGAATCTGGCTCTTACAAAACAGCTCCGCAATGCTTTCCAACAAATTCAGGAAACCTGCATTTGAGCTGGGTTTAGTACAGCCCAGAAAGGAAATATTTCTAAACAGCTAACGCGTTCCAAACATTAGCGACAAAGCGCAGGCCTGAAAAGCTTTCTCTTTGCTGAGTACTTGTGCAAAAGCAGACACTCCTAGAGTTACACGTGCAGGAAGTACATTCAATCTTTTGATGAGAGTGAGGATTTTATACTTTCTGCTCCGTGGCAAACACAGGGAGGCGATTTGCATTTGGAATGAGTGAGCCACAGCAGCAGTTGAATTTTGGACCATCACAGCGGGGCTCAGACACCATGGTGTTGGGTGCAGTGTAAGTAGCTGCTAGTTAAGTAAGATATTACAGAAGCTATTTTAAATGTCCCCCTTTGCTGATCTCAAGAGTGGATTTAACCTTCAAGAATATTGCATTGGATTCTCTTTTGCAGTCACAGGGCCCGACCCAACTCCTACTGAGCTCAATGGAATTTGAGTCTGACCCTCAAAACATTGCCTGGGTGTTTGCCAGGAAGTACATGCAATGACAAATGGAAATAAAGACAGAGGCTAGCTGTGCTCTGATGCTTCAGTGATGGCTTCTGTAGAAGTGAGGTTTGACATCTCAGCAGGGCTTCCTCTCTGAAATCAAAAGTAAGTGGGTCCCCCTTACCCTTGAATTTTTTATAGAGTTTTGTCAAATGTAATTACCCAATGGCTGGCTGGCTGGCTGCTTGTGGAAGCTTTAGGCCTTGGCTACACTTGCAGATGTACAGCACTGTGAGTTAAACCTGACTTCGTGCAGCTGAGTAGGGAAAGCGCTGCACTCTGTCCACACTGACAGCTGCCCAGCGCACTGTCGTGGCCACTTTTGCGGCAATTGCAGCGCTGTTGGGAGCGGTGCATTATGGGCAGCTATCCCACAGAGCACCTTTTCCCATTCTGGCGCCGTGGGTTGTGGGAAGGGGGCGTGGGTGCGGGGGATTCTGGGTCCTGTCCCAATGCCCTGTGATGCATCGCTTCGCATCCCAGAAATCCCTTTGTTTCCGTCCACCTTTGGCGCCATCTTTCAACGGTTTCTGTGCAGCGCGATCTGTCTGCGGGAAATGGAGTCCGAACTGCTGAGGCGTATGCTGACGAGTCTCGCCAGCACGTCACATTTGGCTGTCGAACTATTCCTTAAGATCCAAAGTGACAGTGAGAGTGAGGGTGAGGAGTCCGACGATGCTATCGAGCCGCGTAACGCGTACGACACGAAATTGCTTGTGGCATTCACGGACATGCTCAGCACCGTGGAACGCCGCTTTTGGGCTCGGGAAACAAGCACTGAGTGGTGGGATCACATCGTCATGGAAGTCTGGGATGACGAGCAGTGGCTGCAGAACTTTCGGATGAGAAAAGCCACTTTCATGGGACTGTGTGAGGAGCTCGCCCCCACCCTGCGGCGCAAGGACACGAGATTGAGAGCTGCCCTGCCAGTGGAGAAGCGGGTGGCTATTGCAATCTGGAAGCTGGCAACTCCAGACAGCTACCGGTCGGTCGCAAACCAGTTTGGAGTGGGAAAGTCGACCGTTGGAATCATGTTGATGCAAGTTTGCAAGGCCATTAATCGCATCTTACTCAGAAGAACCGTGACTCTGGGTAACGTGGAGGAAATAGTGGATGGCTTTGCACAAATGGGGTTCCCTAACTGTGGAGGGGCGATAGATGGGACGCACATTCCTATTCTGGCACCACCCCACCTAGGATCCGAGTACGTTAATCGGAAGGGGTATTTCTCTATGGTTCTCCAGGCGCTTGTGGATCACTGTGGGCGTTTCATTGACATTAACACACGCTGGCCCGGAAAGGTGCATGACGCACGCATCTTTCGGAACACTTGGCTGTTCAGGAAGATGCAGGCCGGGACTTTTTTCCCAGAGCGGAAGATCACGGTAGGGGAAGTTGAAATGCCCATTGTGATCCTTGGAGATCCCGCTTACCCGTTAATGCCGTGGCTCATGAAACCCTACACAGGGAGACTTGACAGCAGCAAGGAACGGTTCAACTACAGGCTGAGCCGGTGCCGAATGACTGTGGAGTGTGCCTTTGGCTGTTTAAAGGGCCGCTGGCGATCTCTGTATGGGAAGCTGGACTTGGCCGAAAACAGCATCCCCGCGGTTATATCCGCGTGCTGTGCCCTCCATAATATTTGTGAAGGGAAGGGTGAAAGCTTCACTCAGGCATGGACCTCCGAGGTTCGACACCTGGAGGCTGAATTTGCACAGCCAGAGAGCAGGGCTATTACAGGGGCCCAGCGCGGGGCTGCAAGGATTAGGGATGCCTTGAGGGAGCAATTTGAGGCTGAAAACCAGCAGTGATATCTGGTGCCCTGCACGGGAGTGAAGTGCAGTAGTTCCAATCTTAATCAGTGTCTGCTTAGCAGACAAGCAGACTTGCAGTGCCTGTTTAGTTCCTGGGCTAAGGAGTCTTTTACTTTATGTAATAATAAAGAATGTTTTCAAAGCCAAAGAATCCATTTATTGAAAAGAAAAAAAAATTATTTATTGAAAAGAAACAAGGGGGTGGAGTGGGGAACGGTACAATCACAGATTCGCATATGTCCTGTCTGGTGTGCTGTGCAGTGAGTGCTGCACTTCAGGATAGCTATACTGCATGGTGATGGGGGTTGAGTGCAGAGGGTAAGGATCGTGGTTTTCAGGTCTGGGTGGTGAAGATACTGGTGTTGGAGGCAGCGGGTGGCGTGAAGAACACGGAAGTTGGGGAAAGTGGGTTGGAGGTGACGAGAACGAATGGATATAAACTGGCCGTGGGGAAGTTTAGGCTTGAAATTAGAAGAAGGTTTCTAACCGTCAGAGGGGTGAAATTTTGGAACAGCCTTCCGAGGGAAACGGTGGGGGCGAAAGACCTTTCTGGCTTCAAGATTAGGCTTGATAAGTTTATGGAGGGAATGGTTTGAAGGGATAACGTGATTTTAGTCAATTAGGCATTAACGTGCCATCGCGGGTAAAATGAGGGTCCGGCTGTAGAATCTTGCCTGTATGCTCGGGGTTCTGCTGATCGCCATATTTGGGGTCGGGAAGGAATTTTCCTCCAGGGTAGATTGGCAGAGGCCCTGGAGGTTTTTCGCCTTCCTCCACAGCATAGGGCAGGGGTCGCAGGCTGGAAAATTCTGTTGTGGGTGGGTCAGCTTTTGTGGCCTGCATCATGCGGGAGGTCAGACTAGATGACCATATTGGTCCCTTCTGACCTTAAAGTCTATGAGTCTATGAGTGACAGTGGGGCACAACGGAAAGAGTTTTGGGACAAGGGCTGTAGGGGGGGTGGTGTTTGCGTTTGCGGTACTGCTCCTCTTTCTGCATGGTTACGAGCTCCTGGATAGCGTCTGCTTGGCGCTCCAGGATGCTTATGAGCCTATCAGTGCTTTGCTGCCGGTGCGCGGTGCTTTGCCGCCGGTGCGCTGCGTTTTCCTGGCGGATCCTGCTTTCTCTCTCCCTCCAGTCCTGTGCTTTCTCATTCTCTTTAATAGATTGCCGCATCACTTCTTGCAGCATGTCTTCTTTGCTTTTTCGCGGTCTCTTCCTGAGTCTTTGCAGTCTCTGAGCAGGCGATAAGAGGGACGGCTGAGGTCTCAAGGTTGATGCAGCTGTATAGGCAAAATGCAACATTTAACAGAGGCAGCATTGTTCATACCAGACAGAGTAATGATTCCCCCCACACTTAAGGAGTAGAAAACACACAGGGTCTACACAATGGCATAATTTTCCCGTCCGAAACAGAGCACACATATCCCACAGGAGCCTCACAATGGTGAGTAAGGGGGACTGATTGTTTCAGGGCTGCACTGTCCTCTGGGTTTCTGTGCCTTGGGGAGAGCCAACAGCTTCAGGGGGCACCTACACTGAACACTGTCCCAACATTTTCCACAGGAGTTCGTCCTGGATGATATCTCGCTGCTGAGGGTGACCTGGGAAGCAAGGGAGGGTCTTCTACTGCAATGCGGCTTCCGCCCTGGCCCATATGCAGCTTGCCTGTGTGCAGCAATGGTCCCCCCTCCCCTCGCGGCACAGTGGCACGGACACGTTAGCCTGGCTGGGACAAGGACCACGGCGGCTCTCCCGATAAACCTGCGCAATCGCATTGCACACGTTCTGGATGAGACATTTGAGGAGATTACCGAGGCCGATTACTGCGATGTGATAAACCACATCAATGCACTATTCCGCATCTAGGCATGCATGCCTAACCCTCCTCTCCCAAAGAGCCCGCACCGAAAAAATTCCTTCCCGAAAAAAAACCCCGCTTACCGGGAACCTGGCTACCTTCCTCCTGGCTCGAGAAGAGCTCCTGGCTGCATGGCTCCAGGGATTCCGGGGTGTCTCCATCAGGCCCACCACCATCACTCCCGTTTTCCTCCTCCTCCTCCTCTTCCTCCTCCCCCCCCCCCACCGGCTCTGAAGTGTCCATGGTGGTGCTCGGAGTGGAGGTGGGGTTAACCCCAAGTATCGCATCCAGCTCTTTGTAGAATCAGCAGGTCGCGTGGGGAGCACCTGAGCGGCCGTTTGCGTTGCGGGTTTTGCGGTAGGCACTCCGCAGCTCCTTCACTTTAATCCTGCACTGCAGGGCATCCCGGTCATGGCCCCTTTCCATCATGTCCTTTGATACCTTCCCGAAGGTATCGTAATTCCTACGGCTGGAGCGCAGCTGGGACTGTACAGCTTCCTCCCCCCAAACACTGATGAGGTCCAGCAACTCGCCATTGCTCCATGCTGGGGCTCGCTTGGCGCATGGAGGCATGGTTACCTGGAAAGATTCGCTAATAGCACTCCCCGCCACGCCGGGCTGAGCAAACAGGAAGGGGATTTTTAAAATTCCCGGGGAATGTAAAGGGTCGGTCACATGGTTGGTTACCTGAGGCCAGGGCAATAGAGTTTGAACTGATGACCAGAGTGGCTAGAACAGGCATTGTGGGATACTGCCGAATAATTCTGGAGGCCATTCACAGCGCATTGGGCGGCCACACTGGCGCCGCAGCGCTGCAGCGGCAGCGCTGCACTCGCTATTCCTCTCGGAGAGGTGGAGTACACGCAGCGCTGCAACCACGGAGATACAGCGCTGCAAATGCCTTGCCAGTGTGGACAGGGAGTGAGTTACAGCGCTGGGGGCGGCTTTACAGCGCTGCAACTCGCAAGTGTAGCCAAGGCCTTAGTGCCTCTTACTGACTTATCCTCAATTTCAATTTATAGCCTGTAATTTACTTATCTTTCTTAGTAATTGTGTGAGGGAAGCTCCAATACCTCCGTATTATTCCTTGAGATCACAAATGGATTAGTTCGGAATGTAAACATTCACCAGAAACATGGCTTTTTAGCCTTTATGGAACACGTATCATTGGGTTCATTATTTATATAGTACCCAAAGTCTGCTGTTTGTGCTGAAGATGAAAAGGAGACCAGGGCCTCAGATCCTCAGCTGCATCACAGCCACTTTGCACAACTCCAGCACCACAACTAGCAACTTAACTGGCCCAGGGAAGAGCCCTGTGTAGAGGGATCCTTGGAGGGCATAGAGCCAGTATAATGCCTCCTATGCCACAGCCGTCCTTGAAGGTGGTGTACAGGGCATGACGGGTAGCTGCTGTAACACTCCTTTGCAGTCACAGGTAGCCAGTATACAGGAAAGCAGCCTTCAGCTTTCTCTAACTTGCATGGGGGGCTGGCTCAGCACACAGCCCCGGGATATCTTAATGCTGCCTTTGCACTCCCCTCCTGAGATGCACTGTGTGTGCCTCTGCTGAGCTTCTAATCTAAGTTCCTGAACCTTGCTGGGTATACAACACAATATCTCTGTTGAGAAGTGACATGCCCTCAAATCATCACTGGGCCTGTATAAAAGTGGGGCATTGATAGGAGGGAGTGAAACAAATGATGCATACATGCAAAAGATTATGGTAGACCTTACTGCTTCATCTAATTCCTACTGCACAACATTGTCTGATGTTAACTAGAGGCCATATTTCTTCTTATCAGCTCTATAATGCTGGTGTCCATTCCATGCCGTGTCCCAGGGTACAGGGATGCCTTACTGCAGCACTGAACTCTGACAGAATATCTGTGGAGGTCCTTCCCTTGAGTGCAGAAGTTCAGAGGAGGCTCCTCCAACAACAGCGATAGACGCTCCAGTAGAAAACCAAACACACGCTCCTTGCACCGAGCATGCACACTCCTCCGTAGCTCTCATCCCCCTCAACCAGGCCTTAAACACCCTTTGAACACCAGCTCTTCTTGAATACAATCTAAAGGCCAAACCCTGAGAGACGCTGAACACCCGCAACTCTCACCAACTGCAGTGAGTGTGCAAGTACCTAGCCACCTCTCAGGATTAGTCCCTTCATGTGTCACTAAAAAGAAAGTATCAAATATCAAAGCTATTCACACTCATATATCGAGTGACCTCTCCTGGCTGATTCAGACCCTTCCCATATGCACAATCATGCTACAAAGTGTGGCCTGATTTGATCTCACAACTGTAATACAGATCTCTGTGTGTCTTGTAACTTCAAGAAGAAAGCATGTGATTTATTTTTCTGTTTATTTTTAATTAGTCCCCATCAGTTAAGTCATCTCAACCTCACACAGCCATGAAATATGGGATCTCGGCAATAGTTCAAAGCCTATTGGAGATAGAAAGGAGGAGAGATCTTTGCAGAGGGCCAAAGCCCAAGTGATGCATTGAGGTCAAGGAGCTCAACTGCGTCCCCCAAGTCTGAGTAACAGAAAGCAAGATTGGACCCTAATGCTCTCAGCAGTGATAACTAATGTGACTAACGAACACTGGACAAAGCTGGAGGTGGATATTCAATTGTTATATGCAGTTTGGAATTTCATTTTAGTTTTATAACTCACCTGATACGAGAAAGGAAACAATATCTCATGACATAGGCAAGTAGCTTACATGCTGAATTTGCAAATTGTGAATTTTACTGTGAAATATACAATATACTTCCAGTGAATATTTGAGCTCAAATACTTTTTGAAAGTATTTATGTTGTTAAAGCAGGGCTGATTGGGAATGAACACACAAAGGTGGTGAGCATGGGCCAATCAGAATTCACTTCTTAATCTAAATGAGCATTCATGGACATTTTTATCACTATTTGCTCAACTGTAATGATTAACTAAAGCTTATACTAGCAATCAAAATTTTGTCATAGGAACAGTTTGCATGACACGTGACACTTTTTAACCTGATTTTTGATGGTGGTAGCTGGATGTAGTCATTAACTGTGTAGTCCAACACTCCCACCCCAGACCAAAAACTATAACAAAAGTAGACATGCACTCAAACCAGCCCCCAGCTTTGAAAAATGTTTGCAGTCTATGGGGAGGGGAAGTCTGGAATCCAAGCCTATTTCTGAATCCAAATTTTGCAGCTAACTGCAAACTATGTAAAGGGCTGACCCAAACCCTCAGAACCAACACACATGTTTGGGTGCTATCATGCAGATCTGAAATTTCTGTTTCTGGTAAGTGCCGTGACGCTGTCTGTTCGCACTTTGATTGGCTTCAACGCAAATGGAGCTATCGGAAAGTAAAGGAAATAATTTTAGAACTGAACCTTGTACCCTTCGTTTGTTTTCCTCAATCTTATACAACAGCACCATAGAAACAGCCTTCTTCAATCCTAGGGGATTATTTGCATGCCATTTTTTAATATATATGGCTTCATATTACAACTCTCCAGCTGCTTTATAATTTAGTGTCAGGGACTGATGATCTTTGACTATTTATTTCTGTTATCATCTGGGTGCATTATTAACATGACTAATAGCAGTGTCATTTCAGAGAGATAACAGTAGCATGCACAGTGACAGAACAGTGGCAGGGGTGAGAAAATTACTTTGATAACAACCATTCTCCTCTTTACCCTCACAGAGTTTAATATTTTGTCCCAGGATCCTAGGAGAAATGCACTCAGCCGGACTGTGTCATCAGTTTCTAGGTGGAACTCCTAATTGATTTCAAAGGGGACGTCTACAACAAAAAAGGGATGGTACAATATGGCCTATCTGTAACTAGCTAGCTCTTCTAATCAAAGTATTTGTATTATATTTAGTGCGTAACTAGGCACTCACAGATACCATGGTGACAAGTGCAGAATAAAACCACAGATAGGTAGATAATGTGGATAAATGACCAGCTTTTAGCATTAACCTCATTGTATTCAGAAGACACCTATTTTGTACTTTAGGAATCAGTCAGGACAGATCCATTTGTTGAGTTTCCTGAGAGAAAGATTGTGTTTTTATATACATTAAGAGTACTTGAAGCTAGGCTTTGAAATAAATGGAGAGTAGGAATTTAATACAGCTGAATTAAATTCAGAGACTCTGGACAAAAATGTAAAATTGCCTGATGATAAAACTTGCCATCAGCTATACAGGACCAGATGCTTGGCTGTGGCTGAGGAATGCAGAGTGCAACTCAGGAGGTGACAGGACACATATGCAAAGATGGTGTATTATTGACCTTTGCACCCCCTGATCCTGCACTGGCTGTAACCTGGTCTGGTCTCCCAGTGCAAATTAGAGCAGCCTGGATGCTAGGTCACAACACTATGCCAGCCAAGCCTCTATCTGCCACATTCAGGGCTGCTTTGGAGCAAGGTTAGGGCTTGTGTCTATCAGATACTGCTCCGATTTCCACCCCTAGCTGTTCACACATCTCCTCCAGTATTCTTTTACTGCAAATAGCTTCAGCATTGAAAACAATAGAACAGAAATGTGACGAAGACTGCATAGAGGTTCTGTGATTACCCTTCTTTTGTGTTTTCATTAATGTTTGGAATGCACCCGTACTATAACTAATCAACAAGTGCCTCACTATTCTAGAGCTTACCTTACCAAAATGTATTTTTGAAAGCCTGTAAGTGGTGCTAGGAAGCTTAATGTGCTTTCAGAAAGACATGTCCTTTATTGAGGGTCATATTCCCCACTCTGTTATCACAAGCAGAGAAGAGGCAGGCTCAATAGAACCTTCTAGGGAGGACCTAGTCAGATGAAGAGTCAAATAAGGCAGGGAGCTCCATGATACGTTCCACTCTTACCCTGATCCCGTGGAAGCCTCTCAGTAGGAACCGTTCAGTGACATAGGAAAGACTTGCATCTGAAGAAGTGAGGTTCTTACCCACGAAAGCTTATGCTCCCAATACTTCTGTTAGTCTTAAAGGTGCCACAGGACCCTCTGTTGCTTTTTATAGGAAAGACTGGTTCAGCACGTTGCAAGCATTGCTTGTGAACCTTGCTGAGGTCCTGTCACTTACTGTATGTCTGCGCTGCAATCGAGGTGTTATTGCAGCTTTGGGTAGGTATACCCACATTAGCTTTAATCTAACTAGTGTGGATAAAAATAGCAGTGAAGATGTGATAGCATGGGCTTCAGTTAGGACTGTACAAGCACGCCAAGGACACTGGACACATACTCACACAGCTGTTAGCCTGTGCTGAAGTCTGTGCTGCTGCATCTTTACGGCTATTTTTGTGTGTAGAGGTTGGCTGATGGAGTCACAGCGCTATTGATCCGACCTTTCTCTAGGCTTGGCTAAGCCCAGCCTGTAGATACATCTCTTTGGGAATGCAGATGGAGCTCTCATGGGTGTAGTTCAATAGCATTCTGGGGATGAGGATCCAATGGGCAAGAGATCTACACCAATCCTGTTGTCTATTGACACTTTCTGAATCCCTGGGATGGCCATGGGGAAAGGATTTGTTGAACACTTTTAGGAAAAGGCTTGTAGCGAGATCGTTTGTCCAGTCAGTAGGTCTAGTGGTCTGGTCCTCCGACTCTAATCTCTCTTTCAGTTCAATGTGTTCTAGACCTACTGGATGGGGTCTATCTGGGTTGGCTTCCTTGCCAGTAACTTATAGTCCTGCCTGTCCCAGGGCTAGGAGTAGGGGAATCTGGGATGGGTAGGGGGACCAGGTCCTCCTGCTCCACCGGGTCACAGCCCAGGCCCCTGAAAGTGAAACAGCATGAAAGCTTATGCCCAAATAAATGTGTTAGTCTCTAAGGTGCCACAAGGACTCCTCATTGTTTTTGCTGATACAGAATAACATGGCTATCACTCTGTAACCTATAAACCATCCTGAATCTCAACCCAAATCTTAAAAATCTTGACCCAGACATTCTGAGGTTCACCAAGCATTAATTTTGATCATCTTCATGTAACACACAGTAGGTCGCAGAGATATATGTGCTTAGATAACCCACTGTCAAGAACCCAGAAATGTCAATGTCAGTGTGTGATTTAGGAATTAATAAATATAGCATATCATGTTAGCGGAGTGGGACAACTCATTCCATGTGAATCACAGTGACATGTTCCTGATCGTGTTGTTACAGATGCCGGCATAAAGAAATACAGGGTCATTTCTGAAGCATAACCTTTCCAATCTCTGGTTTTAGTGAGATTAGTCAAGATTCAATCTTAGGAAATCACAGACTGTTTTAGTTTAAATTAACAGATTATTGTTTTGTCATTTCCTAAATCCATCCAGTTTGGTCACGTTCATATTGCCTATGGGATTATGGAGCCTCAACTTGTTGACTCTGAACACACCTACATACAGAAATGAGAAATTAATTTAAGTAACCTATATTTCTCTCCTCTTTCTGTAGCAGGAACCTCAAAGCCAAAGAGTTTTACTAGTAAGAACTTGCTTGGTGCATTGTTGATACAGGCATTTGAGGAGCTTAATGTGCAAAATTTATGATCATAAGAATTGAGAGAGTAGCTGGCAAGGGCTAGCTATAAAATGAGTTGTTACTGGAATACTTGTGGTATTATTTAAAAAGGAGGAAAGGTACAAAGTTTCCAATAATGGTTAAAGCTCAAACCACTGGCTATTGTTATGATATGTATTTGTTTTCTTTTTCCACAGCAAATTGTCATCTCTCTCCAAAATATATAATGTTCTGTTATTCAGCTTCAAATGTATTTTTTATGGTTCTATGAGCCATAGTATGATGTGAACAATTTTGAATTTTTTTGGTTTTTTTAGTTTAGAGGTTGGAATACTCATACAGTTCAGAGAAAAGAATGAAATAGCTCAAAATGATGGTTATTACAGCTGTGACTCCAATGCAAAGATTGCCAGCCCTGTGCCAATTGTAAGCTATTTTTCATCACAATTGATTCTTGTATACTATGCTGCTAGGAAATGGTTCAAAATGTACATCGTGGGGTCCAGCTGGTATGGTATTTATGTTAGCAATTCATTTTTCTTGTGTTGCCTCACTGGTATTTATATTTTCAAACTGCCTATAAGACATTTAAATTAGATCCAACAGAAGATCTTTTTCTTTAAAGTAAGCAGTGTGGAAAGGATTAACTATTATTATTATTTCATTATTATAACTGAGCACATAACTCTGAGGGAATAATTTTTCAGTTAGTTCAGCCTCTTTTTCTGTTGAAAAAATTATTGATTATCAGTAACATTACAGTTTTCTCGCATGGGTTCATTATTAAAAATTATTTGTTGCAATGGATTCATTTATTTACAATTATTTCATGGTTCACAAGCCACTAGTTTAATAAGCAAAATTTGAAGGTCAAGCTGTGTCAATGTTTTGACTGGTCACATTGATCTCATGGTAGTGTTTCTGGTCCCTGAATATAACTCTTAGAATCAGGAATCCAGTGTGATTTTTTAAAAGATTAAAATCTGTTTCTTCTGTGAATAGTTTCTAGTAGTCACTTAAGGTATGTCTTCACTGCAATTAAAAACCTGTGGCTAACCCGTGCCAGTGGACTCGGGCTTGTGGGGTTGTTTCATTGCAGGGTAGACTCCCGGGCTTGGGTTGCAGCCCATGCTCTGGGACCCTCCCACCATGCAGGGTCCTAGAGCTCAAGCCTGGAAGTCTACCCTGCAATGAAAGAGTCCTGCAGCCTAAGCCCCGCAAACCCGAGTCAACTGACACGGGTCAGCCGTGAGTTTTTAGTTACAGTGTAGACATACCCTAAAACTGACAATGGTCCCAGCACAGGTTGTAGAATATCAGCCTTGATGATCACCGTGCAGCTCACACCCCATTTCCCTCATGTGCAGCCTAGGGTATCTGTCATATGCAGGTGAAATTATACAGCCTTGTTGCGTGTGTGGTTGTTTTCTAATTGGAAGTAATGCATGGTAGCTGCTGCTGCTGCTCCTGCACATTCCAGAGCCAAACGGGGCTCTATGCAATATAACCATTATGACTGACTGACTTGTCCTCATGGTCCATACATAAATTCACTTTCAGATGCCATACTCTGTCTTGGCTTGTTCTCCTTGCACCTGGCCTTAACACATTGCCTAGTCTCTATGATCTTCTTCACCCCTCCAAGGTTGTCTCTTGCTCCTCCTTGGCTCTATAGTGCTGCCTGGAACAGTTAATTAAAGCACACTAGCAATTTGACTTCCTCTACTGGCCCAAAGCTGGCATTCTTCCCCTGCACAGCAGGAAGTCAATGGCAATATACATCAACTACATAAGATATGCTGATTACCTAGTTTGCATTGCTTTGAATATGGAAGAACTTCAGAACTTGCTTATTGCTGTGAACAGTGTCAATAAGAAATATGGAATGACGATCAATGTTAGAAAGGCAAAAGGTATGAAACAGTGATGCATAAGGTGGGCAACACCTATACCTTGATGATGGAACAAGTGAATGGAACAAGTGAATAAGTTCCCCTATTTGGGGAGTCTAACAATAGACAGAAGATGCGATGAAGAAATCAAGTGAAGAATTCAGCTTGCAAAAAATGTTTTCAACAACTTTCAAATACTTCGGTGTTGTCAAATGCTAAAACTGCACATAGACACCTCTCCTGTAGGGATGTGAGAGCTGGACACTTCAAAAGGACACTGAGAGAAGACTCAGGGCTTTTAAGTTTTGGTTTTATAGAATGTTAAAAACTACGAATGAAGAGGCAATGAGAAGGATGAATTTTAAAAGAGCATAATTACATGCGACCCTAAGTAAAAGAATAATATCTTTTTGTGGACACACAGCTCATCGATTGCAGAGCAACTCACTTCCAGCATTCAAACTACCAAACAGGATTGCAGGAAAACCAGGAAGAGGGAGGTAGAACAGCCAGTTATGTTACAAACATCATCTGATTGACAGGTAGACAAAGGAGAGTGGAAGTTTTATAACTCTGACATGACTGTGAGAGATAGACGTTGGTGGTCGACATCCTCCTCATTGGAGACATCACTTGAAGAAGACTGCTTGGAGCTAGAGCTGGGACATTTCTCATACAGTGCTTTTTTCGGTGAAATTAAAATTGCAGATTAGGCAACACCAAAATGTTCTTTGAATTTATGTCAATTTTGCCAAATTGTTTGGTTAAAACAAACAAAATGGAACATTTCCTTTTGACATTTTCATTGTTTGTTTCAAAATTTCCTTTAATTTTATTTTTAAAGTGCTTAAAAATGGCCAAAATCAAAACTAAATATTTAAATTTTGTTGAAACAAAGCATTGTGTTTGGCCCAAAACAATTTTTTTTACTTTTCAGTTTTCCAAAAATTTCTAAGAATGTTATTTTTGGTTCACCCCAAAACAAATTTTGTTTTAGATTTTTTTGGATTTTTCAGCAAACTGAAAAATCCGCTATTCACCCAGCTCTACTTGGAGTTCCCTAAAAGCTAACCTCAAGAACATTGAAGATGCTCTAATTTTCTGTAATAACTCAATCCACAAGGTACAAAACATTTCTAAGGATTCTCTGATGATGGTTAATGTTCATTATCTCAAATGAATGTTCATAAAATAAGCATATAAAAGGGAACAAATAGGTCAATATATAAGTTTTTGAGTCATGCTGTCTCTAAATAGCAGCCAAACTACAGGCTAATAAGCCTGGGAAATAAGATGCTAAGATAAAGAAGAATCAATTCCAGCAGTTTCCTGCAATTAGTTACATGTATTCTTCTTTAGGTGCATGAATTAACCTGGATCTTTCAAGTTAAGTGAATACTAATGTTACATCAGGGGTGAAAGTAACTTAAAGGACTTACTGGTACGCCGGAGTCCTGAGCAGGAGGCATGGCCTCAACTGGAAAAGGCGGGGCCTTTACATCAAGATTTAAAGGCCCAGGGGCTCTGGCTGCGGCTGGGAGCCCCAGGCCCTTTAAAGCATCCCCGGAGCTACCAGCTGCAGAGGCAGCTGGGAGCCCAGGGCTCCAACAGGGGGGCTTGGGCGGTGCTTTAAAGGGCCCAGGGCTCCCCGCCGCAGCCGGAGCCCCTGGGCCTTTAAATCTTGATTTAAAGGGCTTGGATATTTAAAGGCCCTGCCTCTTCTGGTTGAGGCCACGCCCCCTGCTCAGGACTCCGACTCCGGCAGCGGGGCTCGGGCAGCACTTTAAAGGGCCCGGGACTCCTCACAGCGGCCGGAGCCCCGGGCCCTTTAAATCACTGCCGGAGCCCTGCCGCTGCTACCCCAGGGCTCCGGCAGCAGGGCTCGGGCGGCGATTTAAAGGGCCCAGGGCTCTGGCCGCTGCAGGGAGCCCCAGGCCCTTTAAATCACCAGCCTGGGGAAGCTGTACCAGCTTACTTTCACCTCTGTGTTACATCATTATTTAGTCAGCCTTACTCAAGCTCAGTAGAAGTTTTCCTGATTAAACACTCAGTTGGAAGCTGCTAAGAGAGTGGTCATAGAAAAGCCAAAATCTTACTTCAGTGAAAAGATGAATGATCTATTCCTGCTTCAATTACAGTTGGAGATGTAGGCCAAGATTTTCAGATGTAGTAGCCTGAATTTAGGCTCCTAAATCTTGGCCAAGACACTAATTACTGACTAATGAACATTCATGGCATGGTAATGTCTCTCTCCTTAGAGGTTTAGGGCCACATTAATACTCAGATAAGGTGCGCATTACACCAGATGTGATTCCATTCATTGAAACGGGCCTACTTGTGCAGTAATGTAATATTCAGAAAATTAGAATCTAGTCCATAATTAGTAGAATTCAACAATATAGACCTAGGCACAGCTTGAATACCTTGACCTCTCAAAGTGCTTTATTATACAGAACTGATGAACATCTGTCATTTGGTAGACACCCAGCTATCATTCCATGCCAGCATACTCCATGACAGCTTCCCTGATACTGAAATCAAGTTTCTTGTTGGTGGTTTTCTGCAGAGTAGTTTGGCGGTATAGAAATCTATTCCTCTGATAAGTCAAAACCACAAGACAAACCTGTTATCAGAAACACTTAAACAGTTTTCTTAAACATGGTTTTAACAGTAAAGGTTGCCAAAGAAACATGCATTTTGCTCTCTGTAATTTAGATTTCATACTGAAATTTCAGTAAAATGCATGTCCCTAATTTGCCAAAGCACTTAAGCACCTGCTTAAATTTAAGTATATGTGCAAATACTTTCCTGAATGAAGATCCTTTCCTGCATTTGCTGTGGTTAGAATATACTCAATTTAACTAGTAAAATACCACCCAAGGGCCAGATTCTGTCACTTTTACTCTCACTGAGTCGAAGATTCATAGATTTTTATGGACACTGTGATTAGCTATAAAATTTCCTTTAGTAATTACTGCATCAAGTCCAAGCAGTGAAATCAGTAGGACTAGTTGTGGAATAAAGCACTAATCAATGTGAGTAAAGGTGGAAAAATCTGTCCCTAAATGTTTAGATTAGATATAGATAGGAAGAAACATAACCTTATTTATGGAGCTATAGCTCTAATGTGTTTTACTGTATGTTTAGTACCATATACATTATGCTTTACAAAGATCAGTAATGAAATGATTCAGTGAACGAGAATAATAGATGAATAAAAGGTTAGGAATAAATCCTTTTTCTAAAAGGGCATGTACAAAACCACATAATAAATATATCCCAGAGGAAAAACTTGAAATGACAAGTCCACACATCTGCTAATCCATTAATTTAGTGCAAAGTTTAGGTATCTTTAAGGTTTATCTAGCATTCAGACTCTAGAACAGAGTGTCCAGGGTGGAGAGATCAGAACTCTGTAAAAAAACATTAAAACATCAAAGGGATTTTCAGTCCAACACAAAGTTAGAAGGAAATTAACAGTAACAGTTGCTGGCTATATTCCATCTTCAGATATAAATGTTGTGGCATGCACAATATTTTTAATCAGAGCTGTACCTTAATATTGTATATGAAGAGTTGGACAGAACTTCTTACAAAAATGTGATTTAATCTAGGGGGTGAAAAAATAAATTTAAAAATAAGCACACCCATTATATATCTACAAGGTGTTCTGCCAATGAGCTAGCTTGATTAACTAAATGTTACAATGCCCCTTAAAGAAACATTTTAAATTCCATACATATAAAACTCATATGGATGAATCTAGGGAAATGGAATCCTTGCACTTCTGTAGGTCTAGGGACTTTTCTGTAGCAACCTGCATGGAACTTGGAGGGAGCAGCACAGGCTGTAGAATGGAAGGGTCTAGGGACGGAGGCAGGAAGTCATTCTGTGAGCATATAGCTGCAATTGAAGCATCCCTGTAAATAGTTCTCTAAAGAAAGAGCCAGTTTCATTTTACAAGCATGAAGTCCTTATGTGTCATTATCCAGCACATGGGACACAAAACACTTCCTTACACTGGATGAAATCCTGACTATTGAAGTCAATAGCAAAGCTTCCACTGACTTTGGGGAAGCCAAGATTTCATTTATATTTATATGTTTATATTTCTTGCTCCCCTCACATGGGCAGGGAGCAGAGAATTCTTGTTTGTTTGTTTTTGTTTTGCTGATGCAGGCCTTAAGTGCCAGTCTCTGAAAGTGCCAGTCTCTTTCTTAAGCTTTTCTAGGTGTTCAAGATGCAATAGACGTTGGTACGGTGTTGGCATATGTGACACATTGAGGGTCTATGATTAAACTTAACTTTTGTTGTGTTGGAAACAGGAAAAATGTGTTTGTCTCTAAACTGATATTCTTTCAGAATGAAATAATTAGACACAGCTATAAAGCAACTCTCTGTTAGACATTGAAATGCACCTTCTGTACACAGTGACATCTTGTGGTTTTCTCATGGACTTCTCCCTTCTGTAAGTCTGAAGAATTCTCTTTACTTGACCAATTGCAAATTCTGTGGGAGGAAGTTTCTCTCTAAATTATACCTGATGTTTCAATGAATTATTTAGCCGTGATAATTTATCTCTGCTAGTAAGACATTTTAAACTGTATCCTGCACACAGCGTGACATGTTAGAGACATGAAAAGAAAAACACTTTCACTTATTCCAGTTTCACTCATTTATCACTCGCTAACTGAAAGGCAGTTCCCTTTATTTCACACAAAGGGAGATTGTGGTGCTAAGAGGCCTTAAGTTCAAATTAGCAATGTTTACATTGTGATTTAAAGCCAATCTCTACATCAATTATTACAACAGGAGATTTATTTTAAAATAGTGTCTCCCCTCACCCCCCGAGTTGATCTCTTCCTCTCATAAGAATTACCAAGCCTGTAATTGCTCCCATATGACTGATTAGTGACTTTATGTCAGGACACTGCTCTTATATTTGAAAAATATTCTAAAGATACAAGCTTTGCCAACAGTCTTTCTGAATGAGGCTCATTCTATTGTAATTAGAGCTGACCAAAAATTGGCAAAAAAATAAAACTGAAAACATTCCATCAATTGTTATTGCCATTTTTTGTGAAAAAATTTTATTACAATTTTTGTTGCCATTTCAATTTTTTTTTACTAGCTCCAATTCTGATGCACATCTGCTAAGCATCCTAGAGGACTCTATGACCCCAGTGTTCATAGTCTTAATAATCCTTAACACAAACTTTCTGCTGTTTTGAGCAGAGACTAAAAAATGTTGCCCCTTGCTCTCCTCTACTTGAGAGCCAAAATCTAGCCCTTCCCCCTCTGATCTAAAGTAAATTAAAAAACTTATATTTAAAACAATGAGCAGATAGAGGGGGTGAAACCCTGATCCTACCACATAGAGACATTTGGTAAAAGGCTGGCCTATCAGTTTAAAGAGATTAACAAGGGAAGAGTTGGATTACCAGCAGAGGGGGTGGCAAAGTGGGCAAGAGAGACCACTAGAAGATTCTCACTGTTATATCACCATTTCTCTCCATGTTTAGGACTCCAAGCCTCCCACCTCTAGAGGGACAGTGAATGAGGTATATCACTGGGACTACTTGTATGAGTATATGCTCGCCAATGCCAATAGGGATTGCTCAACATAAGTTCAGTGCAAAGCAAGGTCTTTCCTGTACCCATGCATGTATGTGTGTGTGCTTCCTGACTGTGCATTTTTAAGAAACCCTTAATGTACAAAGTGGTTAGTAAAATGGGTGAAACACAGAAGTTGTGCCTATGCTGTAGAGTGCAATCTAGAGTGTCCAGGATGGCAGGTAGACTCTTGGGGTGGCATTAAGTAGATGGCAAAACATAAAGAAGTGGAGAGGAGAGTGAAAAAGCCCAGGGTCAAATGCTCATTTTAGTTACACCAGCAGAAATCTGGGGTAATTCCACTGATTATGGGAATTATCCTGGATTTACTCCAGTGTAACAGATCAAAGTTTGGCCCATCTGGGGAAGAATTAGAAGATGACAACAAAAAGCACAGAAAGAAGATGACATTTTTGTACCTATTATAATAAGTCATCTGTGTGTGTGTGGGGGGGGTGTGTGTAAAACTGTGGGCCTGATTCACCACTGCGATATTCCAGTTTTATGCCAGTGTAACTCCATTGATTTCCATGAGCTACACTAGAATAGAGCTGGAATAACACAGTGGTGAACCAGGCACTATGACTTCTTTCTGAGGGTCTCATGTTATAAATAAATGCATCAAGATTTACTTTTGAGATTTAAGATGGCTCCATATTCCCTTGAGGAAAATTACAGTCTCAGTATGTATGTCTTAGGGGACTGTTGATCCTTGTAAATTATGAAAGAGGGTCTCGTTTCATGTCCAGAATTATTATGCAGTCATCAGAATTATTATGGGTTGCTAGGTATTGCTGCCCCTCTTATGCAGCCAGCACTCCTGCCAGATTTTGTAGTGAGACTCACTCCGATGGGGCTGTCTTTGCAGCAGACACTAGCATGTCTAGAGGAAATGGCTCTATTGTATTTTTTTGTTTTAAAGTTCATTTTAAAAATTGCTATTAGATGGGATTTATTCTAACAAAGAGCATGGTTGCTCCTGGTCGGCACTGCTAATGTTTACTCCTTAATGTCTGATGCCGGAAATGCAGAACTAGGCAAACATGATCAGGCTAATTTATCTGGAGGTAAAGCTTTTAAATGGGCAACCAGCTGATCCATCTGACCTATGGCATTCCTGGTGTTAATGGGTCTTAGAAACCACCTGGCAGGGATAAAAAGCCAGGAGGTTCTGGAGTTATATGCTGTACAAAGTGGGGCTGTGCTGAGGTTGATTAGGTTTGGGGACGCTTCAGCCAACTGTGTTTGGGCTGGTGTCTGTTGTGCAGAGTAATATGTAAATATTAGAGCTAAATTAACAATACACCAGGGAACATCCATTTCTCTCACATACAGTCTGAGTCATCAGGCTATATGATGGAGAAGTGCAGGTAGACTAGGGAGATGAAATCTAGCCTCCAGCCTGGGATTAGGGCATGAGATCGCAATGCAGAGCCCCTCCATGCCACTTGATCTGGGCCAACTCAGATCCAAGGGTCCATCCCCTGGCCTGCCCCTGTGCAGTCCTCCACAGTAGCTTATGTCAGACTTTCAATGGAGGCCCCTTCCTCAGTATTCAAGGAGTGTGCTGGCACCATTACATTGCAGCTCTTCCTGCAGGTCCCAACAGTTTTTGCCTTATGGAAAAGTCCTACAGAATTTAATAGAAAATTGTACATTTTTTCAATCGGCTTTTGGACCATCCGAAATTATTGAAGAGAGAATTCTATCCTTGGCGTAGAATTCTATAATATGGTAAAAACTGTGTAGAAAGAGTGTAATTCTCTGTGGGCCGGTAACTGTGGTTTTTCAGTTTTATGCTGAAATCAACCCCATTGAAGTTACATTGACATAAAGCTGGAGAATCCTCTCCTACAAGTAGTAAATTCTGTAAAACACACGTAGATGTCTGTGGGTTCAGGAGTAGGGGTCTAGATTAAATACATTACTTTACAGCAGTGCCTGGATTTAATTTGAGTCATTAAGTATGTTGTAACTATTTTTATTTTAAGTAAGGCATTCAGAGGCCTTGGTACCTAATACATAAGGAATATTTATTATTATTTATTTTAGAACAGGCAGCCTAGTCACTAGCTTAGAAAATCCATGGCATGTAACTTTGTATTAGATTCTAGTGTCATGACTTCTTTAAAGGCCACAAACAGTGATATACTTTATTCAATTTATTAAAGCAATACTGATTAAGGCCCTGACCCTGGAAAGTGATAAATCCTTGCGGAATCTCATTGGTTCCAGTGGGGCTCAGTACAGGCGTAAGTGTTCATACAAGTCAAGCTCTTTGCAGGATAAAGGCCTAAAAATGACAGGCAAAATGGGTGACTTAGTTCTTAGCATTAATCAGCCAACTGTGCCACTATGTTACTTACTCTGTTCTCTCAGATTAACATTATTATGCTCTAGAAATCCCCTGTGCACACAAGGCATTGATCCATACAGTCTCTCCTAGCCTAAACTCCAGGAGCTCCATTGGTGAAGGTGCCTGACTCAACACACTACAGTAGGTTTCATATGCTACTAACCTACCAACAGCACATTGTAGAAGAAGCAAGGGAAGAATGGCCTGGGCTGGTGCTTCTACCCTATATTTTTTATTAATATTTCCTGTACAAATCGTGTTATTAGGGTTCCCTGTAAGACCAAGCAATAATTTAGATGCTGATTAGAGTATGAAATGCAGTGGAACTGTAAAATACTTACTCTCTTGTCAGCCCTAGAATAAAGGAGGAAAAAACTGCCTCCAGCTACACTTACCCTGGCAGCTGGGATATTGTAGTTTAATGAGGCACTTTTTCAGTGCAGAGGTTTACAGAGGCACACACTAATGCTCAGCAGGATTTGCCGTATTTCTTAGTAATTAAATGAAATTACATACGCCTCAGCAGTAGAGTTTTCCTGGAGAGACATAGACAAAAGGAAACCAGACAATTCACTTTGTCAAAGTGTTTCACATGTTTGCCTGACTAGATATTTTTCAATTTCTTAGCTCAGTCATGCAACAAGATAGCTTGAGAAGTGGTTAGAGCAGTATGGAAAATCCTCACTCCAGGTTAAAAGCAGAGAATGTAACGTTTTTGAAATTGGCTTGATTTTTTTGTTGTGTGGAAAATAAAGGGGGGCAGAAAATAAATAATAAGACATTGAATTTCTAAGCTACATTCCATCTGAAATGCTTTCTGAACACCAGTTAATGTAGCTGCATAACATCCCTTCGAAACAGGTAGGTAGGTATCACTCATTGAGGAGGAAACTGAGGCACACAAAGGAAAGCCAACATTTTCAGAAAATTGCACATTCATCTGCTCCCATAGGTGGCACAAGAAATTACCAATTATGTCAGAAACTAGTCATTTGCTCATGCAGTTACTGAGATTGTATGTTTAACTGCAGCTATTGTCTGTACAATTTAGGTGCACAATTGCAGATGCAGTTTTCTGAAAACATGGGCCTAAGGGACTTTCATAAAGTTACACAGAAAATCCAAACAGAGCATGTCCACTGAGTGCCTGAATCAAGGCCTTCCATGTACCCTAGTGAGAAAAGCTTCCTTTGCCACATTCACACCCCAAGATGGTCATGTTGACATACAGAACTAAGAAGAACTGAATCTTTTTTTTTCCACCTAAGAAAATGATAAAATTTCAGCACAAGTCAAATTCACAGACATCAGCATTTGGTCCATTTATTTCACATAAAAATAACCAATTCATATTTGCTGATAGACGTGGCATTATTTTGCTAGAAAGAAATTTTGACATGTGAATACTAATGAAACAAAAACTGGTTGAACGAGTTTCCAGGAGCGGTAACCTTTGATTTCTCTCTAGTTTAAGCTTTAAAATCCCTTCCAATGTAACGTTTCACATAATAAGCCAGATTCCTGGCTCTGTTCCACCTGCTTTGCTTGTTCCAGTGTCACAAAGTAGCAGAGCTGGCACTAGGCATAAGCAGACTATACAATTGCTTAGGGCTCTGAGCAGCTCAAGGGGGGCCCCTATTAATTATTAGTATGTGTTGTGTGTGTATATGGGGGAGGGGGTATTTCTGCTTAGGGCCCCCAATGGGCTAGCACCGGCATTGCAAAGAAGCCAGAAACCCTCCAGCTGATGATTCTCCCAGCCCTATTGAAAAGCAGGCATATCTGGAGGAGGATCGAAGGACGGCACCACAGACTGGTGGCTGAGCCTCTTGTCCATGTGGCAGTGGAGGGATGTGCGTGTAAAAAGGGCTTGAGGGATGCTCCAGACCATTAGCACCATATCCATTCAGGGCTGGCTTTAGGAAGTGCGGGGCCCAATTCGAACATTTTCGGCGGGGCCCCGGCAGGGATGACTAACAAAAAAAAAAACAACCATGTAAAAAAAAACCCTTTCATTTCTTCCATGTATTATTTACTTTCCATAACTATATAAATAATAAAATTATATATTATGTACATTGTGTCATATATGCTGTTGATCGGTTATTAATGAGCTCCGTTTCACATGTGTGGGTCCCCGCCACTCCCTGGGGGGTGTGCACATGTGTGGGTCCCAGCTGCTCCCTGCCCCCCTCATTGAAGCAGGTGTGCAGGGTTACTGCCCTGGGAACTGCAGGGCACCAGTGGACATGGGGCTGGCTGGAGGCAGGGCAGGGGCTGACTGGAGATAGGGTCTGGCTGCAGGCAGGGCAAGGGGTCCAGAGCTGGCTGGAGACAGGGGTGTGTGGGGCGGGCTTCAGGCAGGGCCGCAGGGGAGTGCGGCAGGGGTTGGTTGGAGACAGGGCAGGGAGTGCAGGGCTGGTGCAGGCAGGGCAGGGGGTGTGGGGCTGGCTGCGGGCAGGGGGTGCAGGGCTGGCTGCGGGCAGGGGGTTCAGGGCTGGCTGGAGACAGGGGCTGGCTGAGGGCAGGGGGTGCAGCAGAGGCAGCTGGAGCCCCAGCCTTTAAATAGCCCCCAAGCTCCCCTGCTATCCCAGGGCTCTCAGGGGCTATTTAAAGGGCCCGGGGCTCCCCTGCTTCTACCGCCCCGGCCCTTTAAATAGCCACGGGAGCCCTGGGGAAGCGGCAGGGCTCCAGCGGCTATTTAAAGGGCTGGGGCGGTAGAGGCAGCGGTAGCCCCAGACTTTTTAAATAGCCCCCAGAGCCCTGCAGCCCTACCCCAGGGCTCCAGCAGAGGGGCTCTGGTGGCAATTTAAAGGGCCTGGGAATTGCCCCCTGGGGAAGCCGGGCCACCCCAGTACGGCGCACCAGCTCTTGCCGGTACGCTGTACCAGGGCTTGGGCGCGGGGCCCGATTCAGGGGAATTGGTTGAATTGGCCTAAAGCCGGCCCTGTATCCATTGTGCACCCAAACCAGCCATCAGCTATCCAGACCCATTTCCCTGGGGCTCCATCACTTTGTTTAGCTCCACTGTGTCTTCTCTTGCAGTAGTAGTGTATACAGGCACTTCTCACTGCATGGACAGTGAAAAGGGAAAAGCCAAGACCAAAATGGAGGGGTAGTGCAGTAGGAATGCAGCTGCTTCAGAAGCAAACAGACAGACGATTGGAGCTGCTCAGAAAATTTTCCTGTGGAAAATTTTGATCTTTTAGTGAAAACAAAAAACAAAACAAAAAAAAATTCAGCCAAAAAGTGAAAGGTTTTGTTTTTCAGCCTAAAAGTGCTTTATTTTCCACTTCGTTTCACTCTTTCACGCCTTTCTTTTTTCTAATGGGAAAAGGGTGTTGAAATTTAAAAAGTAAGAGAGTACGATTTTAATCTCCAAAGTAAAACAAATGAACCCAACCAAAATTAAATGAAAATTTTTGAAATATGAAAATTTTTCACTGGGGGAGGAAAAAAAAACAGTTTCAACCAGCTCAACTCCTGAGTCCCTGTCCAGTGTCATAACAGCAAACTTATCCTTCCTCTCTGCTATTTAATAAACAGTTGGGCTGCCCAGGCTGAACCCAGGGCAGAAATTGATCCTTTGTTGTACAGGAATATTGCAAGGGGCAAGGTTGCTGGGAGAGTCTAGTGTGACCCAATTGTGCCTCCTAGTGGAGTAGAGTGAACTGCAGGGTTTTTTCTGAGCACGCACACACATTTCTCAGCAATTATACTTGCCACTCACCGAGCTTTTTCTGTGCTGGCAACTACTCTCTGCAACCTGTTCTGCCTTCCCTGTGCCCAACTGAAAACTGGAGCAGAGGTTTTTATTTGTTCTTACGACTGGAGGAGGAAGCAGATTACTTAGTCTGACGAGATATGATTTTGCAGGATGACTCCATTGGGAAGCCCACTGGTGAGATCAGAGGCCAAGTCATTTAAAATATGTCACCTCGTGCCCTGCACAGTTACCGTGAGTGCATTAAGTCTATCCGATGGGAGAAGAGGGAAGGGAGGCAGATGTGTAATGCTCATGTTTCCTGTCTCCATTCTCATTCTAAAGAGACCACATTGTTCTCTGCACAGTATGGTCATGTTTCTTTGCAAAACGAATAGGGATTTGCTGGGAAACTGATAATCAAATATAGCTGTGGTCGTTCTGACTGCCACCCAGAGCATGGACAGCTTCTGACCTCTTTTATAACAGGGTGACTCTGGTGTAACTCAACTAACTGCATGCTGATGTGGGTATGAGGATATGTCTGTGCTAACAAGCATTAGAAATTGATCTGCGCTGAAGACTTTCAGTAAAAGAATTCCCCAATGTGTCTCCCTCCATTTTGCAGAAATGTCACTGGGCCAAATCTTGCACCTTTCCCTCAAATGCCAGTGAAAGTGAGTGGGAGTTTGCAATGAGCAAGACTCTGATCCTGAAATGGGATCTGGGCAGCCAGACTCCTGCATCTGGCTGGACCCCCCTTGATTTCAATGGAGCTCCACAAAGTGCAGAGATCTACCTCCATGAATCTCACTTCAGGATCAGGCCTCATGTAAGACTGTTATTTATGTAGATAGACTGATAAAAGTGCCCATCACAGGGCTTCAGGTTTGAGCCCTGGGTTTATAAAAATGGAACACTGCTCTTTCTGAAACCACTGAGCGAAGTGAAGCCCTATATTTGAAGTCTTTGTTTACTCTGCCAGAGACTGAGCTTTACTTAATTCACATGAATTTAGAATCCCTTGAGCTTCAAATGTTATTAAGAGTCAACAAACTTTTCCCACCTTTCTTCAGCACAGGTGTGGTAAAATCAAATCAAACCTTCACCACTAATTTCGAGTGCATCTGCTTTAAAATATCTTGGGTACATACAAGCCTGTTCCCAGCTATCCAAATCCGTTTCTAATATGCCACATTAAAATCCAGTATGGAAAAATGCCATATATTCAGATTTAAAATGTAATAAAATGATGTATAGTTGTATGATGGAAGAACATGGAGTGACACAAAAAATACTTACAAATAACAGAGTGTGATGAAATCTGTAAGGGAAATTATAGCAGGTGTAAATAGCCTGAATTTCAATTCATAAAAGCCTGGCCAAAATAATTTTCATTCTTAATGAGGTAATTGTCAGGGTATTAAATGTGAGTCCAAATAAATGTCTCTTTTTCTGTATAATCACAACAGACCTTGGGTGAAATCCTGGCCCCACTGTAGTTTTGTCATTAACCTCAGTGGGGCCAGGATTTCTCCTTTCATTATTAATCAGCTCCAATATTTATGACTTGTTTTAAATCATTCCTTGAACTCTCTCAAGGGGAGATAGCACCCAAAGAGCAATTTAGTAATGATATCAAGCTACCCACTCTTAACTGAGTTCATGGGGATTTAGCAATTAATACCAAGTCACCATAACAACCCACAATATATTGAATTCTGTCATTCACTTGGCTTTTTATTAAGGAGACAGAGATGCCTGGTTCAGTTAGTTCACAAAGATCATACTCTTCCCCTTCCTGCCTGCCTTTTCTTCCATTTCTCTAATGACTTGGGTCTTTTCTGTATGGGGGAATTTCCTGACAGAACTATACCAGCATAATTATACCACTATAGTTATACCAGTAAAATTCACCATGTAGACACTCTTAATCGGGACTACAAGTGCCTTTTTCCCAATACCGCTTCTACTGCTTTCAAAGCAACACAAGCTAACTCAGAAAAAGGCACTCATTCTTAAATCAAACTGTCTCCATGTACGTATAACTATAGCACTATAATTACACTGGTATATTCTGCTGGTTAATTTCCCCATGTAGATAGCCCTCAGTTGTTCGTTCACTCCACTTCACTCTCCACTCTTTGCTGTTCTTTCTCACCAAAAA
Source organism: Emys orbicularis (assembly GCF_028017835.1). Lineage (NCBI taxonomy): Eukaryota > Metazoa > Chordata > Testudines > Emydidae > Emys > Emys orbicularis. Next base: position 46,567,501 of record NC_088693.1, read on the forward strand.
AATCCATCCTTTCACCCCTGGCTCACTCCCACTGTCCACTTCCTCTGCTCCTAGTGTCATGCAGCTGAACACATTTGTGGGAAATCCTGGGACAATGTGGACTTCAGGCTGCATGTTGACCAGGCCTTATCCGCTCGTCCCTCTACTACCTCTACTATACATTTGTTTTCCCCTTCTTCAGATCTTCCGTATTCCTTGCCAAACAGCTCCATTTCTCCAGCTGCATTGATTCTTTCACCCACAACTCCAGCCTCTTTCCTATACCTTCAGCATCCCCATAATACCTTCTGCCCCATCCTTCCTCTCTGAGTACAATCTCACTGACTGAGATTGACCAGATCCATTGTAACTTCTCTTCCCCCCCCTCTTCTTTCTCCCTTACACAAAGGCTAAAGTTTATGGTCTACTCTCTTCCACCAAACTGTCCATCTGTCCCATTGATCTCAACTCCTCCTGGCAACTAATCTCCATCACCACTGCCTCTCCAACCATCGCTCCCTCTTCTTTCTTCCCTTCACCTCTCAACTCATTGAATGCACTGTTTGTAGCTGCTGCCCCAAGCCTGTCTCCTTTAGCTCTAAGCTGGATCCCCTCCTTTCTGTTTCCTGATCTCCCCACTCTACTGAAATTGCAAACACAATCAGTCATATGATTTCAGTGACTTAATTAAAAAATAATTGAATGGATTTTGGTCATTCCCAGATTTTCACAGAGGTGCGATGCTGGATATTTGGTGCTGATTGCATTAGAGCAACTTAAGTAGCTTTTTCTAAACCCACACATGGTCAAATCCTGTTCATGTTACTGACTTCAGTGTAAGTGCTGCTGTGAGTAAGGTGAACAGGCTGGTTTAGCAGCAATGTCCATTGCTGATAGGTGTAATGTGACCCTGCTGAAAAGAACGGCAAAAGTGCAGGCTCTGTTGAGTAGAGCTGTGCAAACCTTAAGTAATGAAACTTGAAACCAGACAAAATTTTACTGGTTGCAGGTTTTGTTCCCAGCCCAAGGTTCAGCTCAAGTTTTGTTGCAAAATTCACAATCCTGAGGAGATTTAAGATGGAATGTCACCAAACTCAGCTTTCACTGACCTTTGTTCTGAGCTTTGGATTAATTCAAACTCCAGCTCAAAATGAAACATGGGGTCCTGATCATGAAGATCCTTGACACCCTCAATTCCCATTGAAATCAAATGTCTCTCTTACCCACATTAATGATTTCCTATTTAGTGATTCAATCTTTAGCTCTCCAAGTGCTTTACGAAGAAGTGTAAATATCACTATCCCCATTTTATAGATAGTTAACTGAAAAATAACTTACCCCAGGTCACACAACAGGCCAATGGCAGGAACAGGCTCCATGACTCTGAGCCTAGCACCCTATCTGCTGGCCCAAGGCTGCCCCCTTCTTTAGTAATGAACTCTAATATTTAGGGCCTGTTTTAATTCACCCTTTATACAGTGGAATATCAGTACTTTTAATGCATGTCTTATGCAGTCATATGTGGAGGAATTGCAATTAATCAGTTAATGTTTGTGCGGTTCTCAGACACCAAAGAGATGAGCACCATAGAAAACACTATAAATAAATTAATTAAATATATTCTTCCTGGCTCTGATACAATAATCTCTTTCTCACTGGGCCCTATTTTCTCTTCAGGTACACATGCACAAATTCACCAGACTTTAGTGGGAAGTGCACAGGGGCATCTTAGGATGGAAGATCTTAGGGTGGGGCCCATGTGTCTTTTTGGTGAGAGATTTGTCGCACTATATTTTAATGTCACTTTATTTTAGAGCTCTATAATTATGTGGCATCAAAGGTCTTGCCCAGTAGATAGTGTAGTAATTGGCGAATCATCCTTGAGGACTGACAACTTACTTTTTGACCAATTGATTGCAAGTAGGTGTTAGGATGCAATTGACCTCCTATCCCAGGCACAGCATTGCACAGTGTAACAGATAAATTATAGGAGGTATTTACTTTCTTTAGAAGTACTACATTTAGGTCATTGATGGAGACAGTGTATACCATGTAAATTAACCAACAGCACTATGTAATAACAAGAAACACTCCGTGGTCACTTCTGACCCTAAACCAGTGTGCTATCATGAAACTTTTAAACTGTAAATTTAGAAATAATTATATTTAGAATTGCTAATTTTATGTATAATTATAAGGTACTCTTCAGTGATGTCATTTTGCTGTTATATTAACAATTTAACAGCTTGTAGCTGGTATGAATGATTATTAATTAATTTCTATTTGTACCCATAAACTACTAGGTGTTTTGCAAACATAAAAGAAGGTGAAGTTCCTGTCCCAAAGGCTTGCAATCTAAGGGACAGATTTTCAAAAGAGCTCATCATCGCCTATTGTTCTGAACAGGAGCTGTTGAGTGCCGAGCACTTCTGGAAATCTGGCCAAAGCACTTATATGTTTAGAGGGTGTTGATCTCTTTGACCTACAGGACAGACAAAAGCTAGGTGAAACTTGTAAATCAGTGGAGTTATTCCTTATTTACAGTGGAAATACTGTTGAGATCAGAATAAGGTCCACAATATTTACCCTGGAAAAAACAAGTTTTTGGTACTCCCTTTTCTCTAATTGAATCTTTTCCCTTTTATAGAAATAGATGAGAAGAGAAAGAACAACTCACAAGGAGAAGTAAGTTAGTTACATTTTTTTAAATAATGGGCTATTGTTTAACAACCATTTTGAAATATATTAATTCTTGTTTTGCTGGTTTATACAATTGTTTATATTATCCGGCTTCCATAACTGACACAGCTTTTAATGGATGAAGCTTCTAGATAAATGGCTTTGTACAAATACCTGTTGCTCCTTTAGTTCTGGTCAATTTCTCCATTAGTCTCTATTCAGGTTAATGAGCACAGCAAACGTCATTCAGTAGTACAGGGGAGATTAGGGATTGCAAGCTTCCTTTCTAATTCTATATGAGGGCCAGAACTAGTGCTCGTTGAAATCAATTAATCTTTCCATTGACTTCAGTGGACGTTAGCTCAAGTATTACGTTTGCAATGAAGTCTAAGGTTAGTTCCTCCAGTCCCATCTCTCTCTCCCCCAAACTCTCCCACCTCCCTTCGATCTCTTTCTCTTGTTCTGGTGTTTTAAGGAGGCAAGCACTGCTTTAAATAGCAATGGGCAGTATTGTTTCAGACTTAGATCCAAATACAGACTTCTGAAGCCTTGCTGTGGTGAGGATCAATGGCATGTCACACACTGAGTGTCAATAGCTCTCTTTGAATACAACAAATGTTTTATTCATAAACAGCATCTTTCCATCCATTATGATACAATAGGATAATAGTATTGGCCTTATTTATGTGAAAGTGTTTTTCCTAAGAGCCAACTTAAATTAATGTCTGTTGAAAGACTAGATCTGTTAGAAAATACACTGACAGTGTACTAATCTCAAACACGCAGAGAAACATAAAGAGGCCTTTCAAGTGAATATTTAAGAAAATGATGAATTTCCATTGCATCACTATGATAAAATACAATAGGAAATTGATAAGATGAAAGAATAGTTCTCTTAGGCCTTGTCTACCCAGTTTTTGTACCTCTATAATTGTTTTGGTCAGTGATGTGACATTTTATGAAACTATTATACCTTGTACAACTCCTAATATAGATGTAGTTATGCCATTTAAAGGGGGCTTATACCAGTATAGCTTAGTCCCCTTCCCATACAGAATAAAATAGATGGTTATAGACACTTTTATACCAGTATAATTACATCCACACAATAGCTTTAGCTATTCAGGTATAGTTACATATTAGTTAGATACTGGTATAGTACAACCTTTGAGTGTAGACAAGGCCTTAGTGTTGTACCAAACTTAAATGTGTCAGCAGAATTCCCTTACATCAAGCCCAACTAAAAGCATATAGTTTGAATGTTTAAACTATTTATTATTTTAGGAGAGTTTCAATAAGAACATAAGAACGGCCATACTGGGTCAGACCAATGGTCCTTCTAGCCCAGTATCCTGTCTTCCAACAGTGGCCAATGCCAGATGATTCAGAAGGGATGAACAAAATAGGACAACTATTGAGTGATCCATCCCCTGTTGTCCAGTCCCAGCTTCTAGCAGTCAGAGGCTTAAGGAAATCCAAAGCATGGGATTGCATCCCTGATTATCTTGGCTAATAGCCATTGCTGGACCTATCCTCCATTAACTTATCTAATTATTTTTTTAATCCAGTTATATTTTTATCCTTCATAACATCCCCGGCAATGAGTTTGACTGTGCATTGTGTGAAGAAATACTTTCTTTTGTTTGTTTTAAACCTGCTGCCTAATAATTTCATTGAATGACCTCTGATTCTTGTGTTATGTGAAGGGGTAAATAATACTTCCTTATGCATTTTCTTCACACCATTCATGATTTTAGAGACTTCTATCATATTGCCCCTTAGTTGTCTCTTTTCCAAGATGAAGAGTCCCAGTCTTTTAAATCTCTCCTCATATGGAAGTTGTTCCATACCCCTAATCATTTTTGTTGCCCTTCTCTGTACCTTTTCCAGTTCTAATATATCTTTTTTGAGATGAGACAACCAGAATTGCACACAGTATTCAAGATGTGGGCATACCATGGATTTATATGGTGGCATTATCATATTTACTGTGTTTTTATCTATCCCTTTCCTAAAGGTTCCTATCATACTGTTAGATTTTTTGAATTCCACTGCACATTGAGTGGATGTTTTCAGAGAACTATCCAAAATGACTCCAAAATATTTCTTGAGGGGTAACAGCTAATTTGGACCCCATCATTTTGTATGTATAATTGGGATTATATTTTCCAATGTGCATTACTTTGCATTTCTCAACACAGAATTTCATCTGCCATTTTGTTGCCCAGTCACCCAGTGACAATCTGTTGGAAAAAAAGAGGTCTCGTCAGTTTGATTGTGCACTTTTATGAATGTCAGTATTTCTTTAATTATTCTAGAATTGAACGTGTGAACATTACTTTTTTGGAGGCTTTTTTCTTTTGGATTATCACTTCTACTATTTATTTATTTATTTGGTTGCACTATGTCTTTTACTGAATGATGATGAAAATAAATCTTTCATTCTTTCAATTCATGTAAATTTATATTTCCCATATGGGTAGCAATTTTATATGGAATGTTAGTTGTATAAGATACTTTATTTTAATGCTGAAAAACACTTCTTTATATCCAGGCTTCTTTTAAAACAAAGTTGGGCCTATTTTACCCAGGAACCAAAAGAACTGCCTGAGGCCTTGTCTATACTACCGCGGTAAGTTGACCCAAGTTATGTGGCTTAGGCCGACTTACCGCAGAGTCTACACCATGCTGTGTAGACCGAAGGTGCTCTCCCATCGACTTCCCTTACTCTTCTCGTAGAGATGGAGTACTGGAGTCGACCAGAGAGTGCTCTGCCATTGATTTTGTGGGTCTTCACTAGACCCGCTAAATCAACACCCGCTGCATCGATTGCAGCAGTGCCAATCTACCGGTAAGTGTAGACAAGGCCTTAGACACAACTCTTTGTATCTAATCATGGCTTTTCATATAGGTAGGTGGCATCCCAGGAACTGGGATCTGATTCATACAACATGCCTTCTTTATGAAGAACTCTTACCATTGATACCGTTACCTTTGTGAATTCTGAGCAATTGTACGGTGTAAAGGTGCTTTAGTTCTGGATATCAACAAAGGCTACAAAGTTTGTAGCTGTAGGTGGGTATGTATTCAGATTCTGGGGGTTACTTCAGACCCATATCTACTATAGGGTTGGCTGCGATCAGGTGAAAGGGGAACAATATATATTCCACAAGGCAAGAAAAGTGTTCCCAAAATTGCAAATCTCCCAGTTTGTTTTCCAAGTAACATGGATATTTCTCTATTAGAAGTGCAAATGCCTTATTCAAGAGGGCGTGCTACATGAAATATTACTGTAACACACGTGAAGCATATCTGGAATAACCACACCACCATATTAGATAATAATTGTCTGGATTGTCTACCACTGACTGAAGCAGAACTAATAGGAACTCAGAGGGAAAACAGGGCTATGTGAACAATACAAGCCATGTTGGGAAAAGAGGCAGTGTAGAAAGACTGAATAACTGATAACTAGCAGACTTGATTCCCCCCACCTCCCCAGGAAATGGTCTGACATGGTTTGACACTTTCCTTCTATGTTTATTTAACCTCTTTCTCTTATTCCTAGTCACAGAATGCCTCCCCTAAGCAGAGGAAGCAGAGTGTGTACGCTCCTCCTGCCATCAAAGGTACTGTTCAGGTACTGTTTCTTGTTATGCTAATGCATGTTTTGTTTCTGCCCACTGATTTTCCACCATCTCCCTAGAATAAAAATCAAGAACTAGATAAACAATGAGTACATTTGCCCATGGATAACTCAACCCAGGAATGGTTGGTTGCTTTAATTCTTATCTACCTGTGCATCTTATCTATGTATTTTCATACTTTGAATTAATTTCCCTCCACTTTTTCCTCTTGAGGTATCCTAGCAGCACTGGTATAAAGCAGTCATTACTTCTCAACTTCTAAATGCTGTCACCAGCCTGTGGTAACACATGCTTAGATCCCAATCGTTCAGACCAGTACTTATGCTTTGAATGGAACTACTTGCATGAGTAAGTGTTTGCAGGATCTAGCTCATACAGTTCACTCATTCTTATTTAGAGCATTCCTTGGTGTTGTATCTTGCCTTTTGGGCATCTGCTAAAAGGATGGAAGGCCAAAGCTGCACACTGACGATCTGATCCTATGAGGTATAGAGCTCTTAGGCTGATATCATGAGGAATTGAGAATTCTCAGCATCTCCCGGGAGGGGTTTGGCCCAGATCCTCTAATATATTTAGGTGCCTAACTCCCATTGATTTCAAGTGAAGTTAACCCTAAATACCTTTAAGGATCTGGTCCTTAGAGATTTTCAGAATTTGGACCTGAATATGAGCAACAGGAGTGGAAGTAGTGATCAGGACTCGTGAACTTAGCCATGGTTTCTGAAATGATGCTGAACAGTGTCTGTCCTTGGCCACATTTGCAGCTAAGTATGTTCAGAACTCACTTTCACCTTTGATTGACACTTATTGCCAGAACTGGGTTATTTTCATAGTGCAGGCAAGGGTCCATTCTTGCAAGGTAGAAAGTGTCTCCTGCCAGGTGCTGAGTGTCCTCAACTACTATTGCTTCTAATAAATGTAAGTGATCACATAGTAAAGAAGTAGAATGACTTTAAGTTAGCACTATTTCCTATAAAGCTACTAAATAATTATGAAATACCCCATACTATAATATGGTAGTTTAGCCTATAACCCAGGTACACATAACTTGTTCCATAATTTGAAATCTCCAGCTCTGCTCACAGTAGTAGCTATAATGATATTACCTATGTGCATGGGAATTATGTACCACGTTGGGGGGAATTATTTACTGCTCTGGGTTAAAATTTAATTTACTGGATATTAGAAATATATTGCTCTATCCAATTATATTGATTCTCTAAAAGAAACAGCCTTGGTATGGGAATAATGTCTATTAACCTCACATATTGTCTTGCTGTACACTAAGTTCAAACTAAAAGCTGTGTAAAAAAGTTCTGGGTGTATGCAAAGTTCAATTTCTGTATTTCCTCATGATGATCTTGGTTGTCATAGGCCCACAAGCTTTAATATCCTCTTGGGGTATCAGGTTCGTTTAGAAACTAGAGTTGCTTACTCGTTCTTTAGGATAGATGTAGGAATGGCTAATTTCTATTGAGATCCTCACTGCAGAGTGACAGATTTTCTAGTTAAAAATTATACGGTTTTCTCTGAGGTAGAAGAGCTCACAGCTGGGCTGAAATGGTTTGTAAATAAAACAAAGCAAAACACCACACGGCCGCAAAGTTATCCCTAGATACTACAGACCAGATACTGCTCCCAGTCACATCACTGTGAACCTGAACAACTTATCAAGTAAATGAATTACTTTAATGTGAACCAGGAACTTTTAGTTCATGCACCCAATGTTCAAACAGGCGAGTTACAGTGCAGCACTTTGGTGTGCACTGCTCTTCACACCCGAATAGTCCAAACTGTGGGGCAGCATAGAATCATAGAACCATGGGGATAGAAGGGACTGCAAGGGTCATCTAGTCTAACCTCCTCCCAAGATGCAGGATTTGTTGTGTCTCAACCATCCAAAGACAGATGGTTATCCAGCCTCCTTTTGAAAACCTCTACTGAAGGAACTTCCATGAACTCCCTGTTCCATGGTTCTATTGTTCTTACAGTTAGGAACTTTTTCCTGAGATTTAATCTACATCTGCTGTGCTGTACTTTGAACCCATTGCCTCTTGTCCTGCCCTCTGTGGCAACAGCGAACAACTTTTCTCCATCTTTTTTGTGGCAACCTTTCAAGTATTTGAATACTGCTATCATTTCCCCCCTTAATCACCTCTTTTCCAAACTCCTCTTTTCAAGTTCTTCAGCCTTTGCTCATATGGGTTGCATTCTGTGCCTTTGATCATCTTTGTTGCTTGCCTCTGGATCCTTTCCAGTTTCTTCACATCCTTTCTATATATTGGTGACCAAAATTAGCTGCGGCCTAACCAGTGCCAAGTAGAGCAGTACTATCACCTCCTGTGACTTGCATGCTATGCCTCTATTAATGCAACCTAAAATTGTATTTGCCTTTTTTTTTTTTTGCAACAGCATCGCACCGTTGACTCTTGTTGAGGTTCTGATCCACCACAACTCCCAGATCCTTCTCAGCAATGCTGCTGCCAAGCCAGTTATCCCCCATTCTGTATTTGTGCATTTGGTTTTTCCCCCCTAAGTGTAACACCTTACATTTATCTTTATTGAATTTCATTTTATTGTCTATAGCCCAGCTCTCCAATTTATCAAGATCCCTTTGAATTTTAGCTCTATCCTCCAAAGTGTTTGCAACCTCCTCCCCCTGCTCCCCTCAGCTTTGTGTCATTTGCAAATTTGATCAGTATGCTCTCTATTCCTACATCCAGGTCATTAATAAAGATGTTAAGTAACACCAGACCCAAAACAGATCCCTGTGCAACCCCACTTGAGACCTCCCTCTAATCTGATACCATTCCATTGATAGTTATTTGTTTGTGGTTGTTTAACCAATTATGTATCCATGTAATGGTAGTTCCACAGAGCCTGCATTTCTCCAGCTTACTTATCAGAATGTCATGTGAGACTGTGCCAAAAGCCTTGCTAAAGTCCAAGTATATTAGGTCCACTGCATTCCCCGCACCCACCAACCAGTTACTCTGTCAAAGATGGAAATCAAGCTGGTTTGGCATGATTTGTAAATCCATGCTGGCTGCTAATGATTACCCTTTCTTCATCCTCCAGATATTCCCAAATTGAATGTTTTATACATTGCTCTAATAGCTTCCCAGGTATTGAGGTCAGGCTGACTGGTCTTTACTTCCCCAACTCCTCCTTTCCCCCCTTTTTAAAGACGGGCACTCCATTAGCCCTTCTCCTTCCAGGACTTTTCCTATCATACATGAGTTTGCAAATATTATTGCCGATGGCTCTGAGATTTCTTCAGCTAATTCCTTCAGCACTCTGGGGTGAATAGCATCAGGCCCTGTTGACTTGAATTTGTTCAAATTAGTCAGACAATCTCTGATTTGTTGTTTTACTTATCCTAATCTGCATCCCTTCCTCTTTATTGCCTATGGTAACTTCGCTAGTGATCCGGTCACGTATTATTTCTTGTGAGAAGACTGAAGCAAAGTAGGCATTGAGCAGCTCTGCCTTCCTATCATCTTCTGTTACCAGCTCATCTTCTCCATTGAGCAGCAGGCCAACACCATCAATGATCTTTCGTTTTTGTCTGACATATTTGTAGAACCCCTTCTTGTTGTGTCTAACATTTATTGCCAGCTGTAACTCATTCTTTGTCTTAGCTTTCCGGATTTTGTCCCAACACGCTTGCGCTATTCCCATGTATACTACCTTGGTGACATGCCCCTCCTTCCATTTCCTGTATGTATCCCTTTAGGTTTTTAGATAGCTAAAAAGCTACTTTTGCAGCCACATTGGCCTCCTGTAGCTCTTATCTTTCCTCTGCATAGGAATAGCTTGATGTTGAGCCTCTAATATTACATCTTTTAGAAACTGCCAGCCCCCTTCGACTCCTTTTCTTCCTAATTGGTCTTTCCATGCCTACTATTTCTCTGAGTTGGTTGAAATCCGCCTTTCTGAAGTCCAGTGTCCTTGTTCTGCTGTTTCATGTCCTCTTTTCCATAGGATCTTGAATTCCATCAGATCATGATCACTTCCTCCCAAGTTCCTGACCACCTTCACATTTGCATTAATTTATCCCTGTTGGTCAACACCAGATCCAAAATGGATGACCCCCTGTTGTTTCCTCAACTTTCTGAATCAGAAAATTGTCCCCTACACAAGCTGAGAACTTGCAGCACAAATTATGCTTTGCTGTAATAGTCTTCCAACAGATATCGGAGAAGTTAAATTTCCCCATTAATACTAGCTTATGTGTGTTAGCTAATCTTGTTACCTGCTTGTGAATGCCCCATTCACTTCCTTTTCTTGATTTGGTGGTCTATAATAGACCTCCACCATAACATTGCTACTACTATTTTCTCTTTTTATCCTCACCCTAAACTCTCAGTAGGTCTGCCACTCACTTCCTCTTGGACCTGAGAGCAAGTGTATACATTCTTGACATACAGCATGATGCCTCCTCCTTTTTCCCCATACTTATCCTTCTGGAACAAACTATATCCCTCAGTGCTGGTACTTCAATCATGGAAGTAGCCATATTAAGTCATAATTGTCTTCATATACCAAGACTATTTTACTGTCTTGTTGTTTTTCTTCTTGCCTCTTTAATGCAGTTGTGGTTCCTAGTCCCTTTTCCAGAATTTAGCCCCTTCCCCTTGACTTCATTACTTGAGCCTAGATGCACATTGGACGGATTTTTGTCACCATCCTCCATAAGACCTAGTTTATAGCTCTTCTTATCAGGTTAGCCAGACGATGTCCAAAGATGCCCTTCCCAGTATTTGATAGATGGATCCCATCCCAGCACAGTAATCCTCTTTCCTGGAACATTAGCTCATTGTTGAAGACACCAAAGCCCTCTCACCAATGCCACCTGTGTAGTCATGCTTTTACTTCCACGATTTAATAGTCCCTTCCCAGGCCTTTTCCTTCAGCAGGGAGCATGGATGAGAACACCACTTGTGCCCCAAATTCTCCTTCTCAGAACCATGTAATCTGTAGTGATCCGCTCAAGGTCATTCTTGGCAGTATTGTTGGTGCTCCTGTGGATAAGTAGGAAGCAGTAGTGGTATGAGGGCTTGATGAGTCTTGGCAGACTCTCCATCACATTCTGAATTCTAGCTCCAAGCAAGCAGCACACTTCTCAGGATTCCTGGTCCGGACGGCAGATTGATGACACTGTCCTTTAGAAGGGAGTCCCTGACCGCCACTACCTGTCTCCTCCTCTTGGGAGTGGTGGTCGTGGAACTCCCATTCCTAGGACAACGCATCCTATGCCATCCGGTTGACAGTCTCCTTCTGATCCCTAGCCTCAGATGACTCTTCCAAGGCACTCTCAGCAGTAGTACCTGTGCAGAGAGCCTGAATGCAGGTGCTTACGTCTATCTGTGTTGGGGGTATACTGATTCTCTTCTTCCTTCTTCTGGAGGTCATGCGCTGCCAATTTTCTTCCCAGTTCTTCAGTTCCCCCTGCACTGCCCTCTCTGATTTTTTGGCACGCTGTACCCAGAGTACCAAATCCTGACTTCTGTCCAGGAAGTCTTCATTTTCTCTCATCTAATGCAGAGTCGAGACTTGAACCTCCAGTCCTTTAACCTTTCTTCCAGTACAGAGACCAGCTTGCACTTTGTACATACCCAGTCGCTTCTATCCTCCAGGAGAAAGACAAACATGGCACATCCTGTGCAGGTCACAACAGCTAATCCCTCACTATCCATATTTTCTTCCTTGTAATGTATCAAGAGCCTGATCACACAATGTATTTACTGTTCCCAAAAGCCTGAATTCAAATACTCTGTGGGAACTCTCCCTAGGTGACCTCTCAGGCAAACTCCCTCTGTTTACTTCTCCTCTGTTCGCTGCTCAGTAGGTTCACCACTGGCTGCCTTTTTATAAGGCTGCTGGCTCAAAGCAGTTGCCCCCGCTCAAAGCCTCCCCTGCTTCACACTTCAATCAACCACTCCAAGCCCATGTAGCCTAGATTACTCCAGATTTACAATGGTGTATCTGATGACAAAATATGACCCAACTTGCTTAATATTTGCCACTAATAGGAAAACTCATATGACACAAATCCATTCATGTCTTCCTCTGTTCATTTGTTATGACAACATGCATGTTATTTAGTATCGGCAAAGGGAGTAAAAAGCAAAGAAGTATAATAAAAATGGATATTGAAATACATAGGCCTATGAAAGGCAGAATTCTGTAAAGAGCTAGGAATAATTTAGATCGTTCTGTTTTAGAAGCTGTTAAAGATCCTTTTTAGCAACGTGTTAATAATATTAGGGCCCATAACTATAAATTACTCTCAAAATATTTGCATGTTTTGCTTTCCACTGGGACCAGTTTATTAATTTGTTCTCCAATTGACTTAGAAAATCTACTTCACAATGCAAAAGAGAATGAGATTTTGGATGCTGGACTACCCACAAAAGGCCGCTGGACACAGTTTGCTCTATATCCTCTATTGCTGTTATTAATGAATAATCTTGGGAAATGGGACAGGAATACATTCTGTACCTTCACATTCCGAGATGAGGATAGTAATAAACCTCAGTTCCTTCCCCAAGCCTTAAAATAGCACTACTACTGGAAAAGAGCAATAAACACTACCATTTGCTATATTGCACTGGCGTTTTAACATTGACTTCTCAGATAACCCCAAGCCCACAATAATTATGCAAACATATGAGTGCAAAGGCTGGAAGCACAGTGCAGCAATAGACACTGAGGCACTGTGAGAAAGATATATTGTAATGGAGGGTAGGATTTATCTTGTGTCTTCAATAGAAAAGTGTCCTGAAGAAACAACAGAGAAGAACCCAAGAAGATTTATACTTAAGTCTGACTCAAGACCTCTAACTTGTTTCCTTGGGCTATTTTTTTTTTTGCAAGCCCCTCAGTGTATCTCTAGCAAGTTTCTTGAAATGAATATGAAATTCCAAGACAGAGAGAGATTACTGATGTACTGATTTCATGACATTTAATGGAGTGGGCATTTAGGGCTGCAGTTGAAGGGAGAGAAAACAAGAGTAAATTAAGTTGAGACAAGATGGATGAGGTAGTATCTTTTACTGGACCAACATCGGTTGGTGAGGGAGACACAAGCTTTCAAGCCACACAGAGCTCTTCTTCAGGTCTGGGAAAGGTACTCCAAGTGCCACAGCTAAATGCAAAATGGAAAAGATTGTTTAGCAGATGTAGTTAACACATATTTTTAGAGACCATTCAAGATGGTTAACACCTCTGAAGTCGTAGGACAAAAAGAGGAGTTAGTGGGTTACAGATTGTAGTAATAAGTCATAAAATCAGTGTCTCTGTTCAGTCCATGATTGTCAGTGTCTAGCAGAGTTATTAATTTAAGCTTCCAGGCTTGTCTTTTGAAAGTATTCGGCAGGTTTCCTTTAAGGATGAGGACTGATAGGTCAGACACCGAGTGATCGCTTTGTGAAAAGACCAACAGAAATTGGTCTAATAAAAGATATTACCTCACCTACCTTGTCTCTCTGACATCCTGTGACTGCCACGGCTACAACTACACTGCATACAGTAAATTAAGTTGTCCTTTGTGTTACCAAATTAAAACATATTGTTAATTTATTAGATTAAAAAGATGGTAAGCAAAAGGTACCTCAGGCAGCAGTAACTTGTGATCAATAGGCCATGCAGCACCCTGGTTAAACTATAGCAGAAGTTGCAGGAGCCCACAGGCCCACCTATCAGTGCTGATGTGTTGGGATCATCACGGACTACATCCAGCTCATGACGGTTAAGTGGGGCCTCACTTGCTCCCTGCAGCAGGTACCTAAATTGCACTACACAGTTTTTCCAGTATGGCTTCTGTGGATTTTGGCTCTGTCCGGTTATTGGCTCCACTGTACCCACTGTAGTCTGTAAATTGCAACATGCCGGTTTGTGAGTTGTGACAAATTCCAAAATTATATGATGGTACAACTGACAGGTTCATTATTTGCAAATATTTGTGTATATTTTGGCTTCTTCTGGATATTTTTTCCTAAATGAAAGAGTCTCTAGGGTAGGAAATAGCTGACTCATCCTAGATTGTGGGGTTTTGTTTTTTGCTTTTTACTGGAATGCAGTATGATGGAAAAATCAATGTGAGTGCTATTGATTTAAGAAGATATCTGCAGAGTGAATCAGACAGCAGACCAGATAACAGTTCCGTACGCTATCCTCGTTAGTATTATATTACTGTGCTTAATGGACGTCAAGAGACATTTTCCATTTTGCTGTTGAAAATGTCTCTCTTTTTTTCGCCTCTCCTTTGACGGTTGCTAATTCAGTGCTAATACCGTAGTTTATATGTTTAGCAATTCAGACTCTGAAGAGACTGTTCCTGTTGCACCAAATTGTGTTTTACCTGAATATTTTCAGCATATTATAGTTTTACTTTATCTTGACACATCATTCTTTTGATATATCCACCACTTCCCCTTCCTAACTCATAATACTACCAATAATGAATAATATACTGCAAACAGGGAAGGGTGAAATTGTTTTGTCTAATTTCAAACCCACTCATAGCATGGGCCAAATCCTCAGCTGACATAAATCAACATAGCTCCCTTGACTTCAGAAGACCTGTATGGATTTACACCTGATAAGGATCTGGTCCTCTATGTTCAAAAGTCCACTGATTTTTTATTAATTATTATTGTTTACTGATTTATTTATTTATTAAATGTATTTGCCCAACTCCACTTACACTCCTGCCTATCTCCCCCAACCAGCACCCTCCCACACACCTCACTCACTTCTGGGCCCTCTTCTCCCGACTCTGCATGCCGCTTCCACTCTCTACACTCACACACCAGTCCTGATCCCCCCCACATCTACTCCCTTCATTCTTGAGCCCTGTCTGCTCACATCCACAGGTTTGCATCTTCCTGTGACGAACAGGATACTGGCAGCCAGAGAGAGGGTTCTGGACTAAGTGGACCATAGGTCTGACCCAATATGGCAAAGTCACAGGGTGGCTGGCCCTTAAGAAGAGATGAGTCTCAGCCCCACCTGTGACATCACCAACTTTCCTTGACAGGTAGGAAAAGGCAGATGGTCATGTGACCCAATCAGGCCTCTGGGGTAGATAACGGAGATGCCTGGGAGAGACTTTGGGTGAAGCAGAGGACAGAGCTGGAGGAGCTGCAGGAAGTAGGAAGGCAGGGGACACACTAGAGGGGACAGGTCAGGGGAGGAAGGACTGAGGTGGGGTGACCTGACCTCCAACCTGTGGAGGAAGGCTGGAAGATCACACCCCAGCAGAGAAGCCCTCAAGCAAAGGATTTTATTATGAAGGTTTTGTTTTGAGTTTTGTTTCTTAAAAGACTGTGTTGCCAGTCTGGTTGGAACTGGTGGAGGGCAATTTAAAGGGATTAAGGAGAAACTGAGCACAAGCCCTGCGTAATAATTTAGCCAAGAGGGAAGGGATTGGGCCTTCCACCAGAAACTGGTATAACGACTCAATAAATTAGACCCTAGGTATCTTGTTTTAAATACTTTGGATTGTGGAAAGTCTCTGGGAGACCTAAGAGGGTGCTGAGGGTAGTGTGCCTGCAGAGCTACCTCATGCCATGAGTGGTGCTCTGGAGATGGTGACCGTACTACAGGTAACCATGGGCCAGATTTTTAATAGTATTTAGGGGCCTAGCTCCTATTGAAATGTCCCTGTTTGGGTCCTGTTGGTCCCACTGAATGACCCAGTATTGCTTGGGTCCTGCTCCCCACATCTGCCAATCCACCCTTCTCCCTGTAGGATCTCACAGTATAGCAAAGCAAGGAAGGATCTTCATTTCCCTTTGTCATGGGCTCAGGGTCTGCCAGGAGCCAAAGGGAGAGGAGAAGTATTGTTCTCCACCCCTCCCTGCCTCTCTAAATCCAAATCAGGGAGAGCTAAAGTGATCCAGGAGCTATATTGGGAGATCTAAATTTGCCCTTCCCAGGAAAGGGAAGCAAGTGGGAATGTGAGTCTTTAGGGTATCTTCACGCTCCTGCCTGTGGGCAGAGGAAAGGGGGCCATTGGGAACCACATGGGACATTCTTCCTCCTCCTCTTGAACCACAGAGGAGAAGTCATAGGTGGTAATGGTGTTCCCATATGGGTAGGGACTTCTGTGGGAAGAGACTTTAAGCTGCCAGTGCAGTAATGCTCCCTCGGTGCATCTTACCAATGTAGAATGAAAAGAGCACATGTACAGTCTTAGGGCTGCTATGTGTGACTGCTCATCCCCACACCTGACTCTGCACCCAGCTAGGCTTCCCTTTATCTAGAGAAATGGGTGTGGCTTTGTACGAGTCATCCCCGAAAGGAAACCTGGGTTTAAATGACAGGAAACATTGTGTGAGGTGTTCACAAACCCCAGACTCGCCAGAGTTCACCTATCTCTATGTTATCTACAGTCTATCGTTATCAGTACTACCAGCCATTTAAACACCAAAAAGCCCTTCCATTCTACAGGATCCCAAAGCACTATACAGACTTCACCAACGATGGGTCAAATTATGGCTACCCTGTGTGGATATGCTAGAGGGGCAGGACAATAGGAATTCTTCATTTGCTCTGATGCTCCTGCCCAAGAAACTACCATAGGATCTGATCCAAAAGCAATTGAAGTCAATGCAAAAATTCCCACTAACTTCCGAGGGCTTTGGATCAAGCCTATAGAGTTGCTCTTTTTGTTTGGTGAGTCAGCATTGCCATTAGCCATCAACAACCCAAAATTAATCTCTTTACTCAGAGTCAGAAGGTGACTTTGGCTCCATTGTCCCTCTTTGAGTTTTATGGCAGCTCAGGTTTTATTCCTCTATACACAGCACTGGTTAGTGTGACAGGTTTTCATGGTTTCACTAAAAACTCCAGGAAAATAGTTGATTTAATTACCCCTTTTAATGTATTTTTGGTCTGCTTAGGAATAAAGGTATGTTCTAGAGATGGACCCAAGCTACTAAGTTTCGAACTGGATTGACTCTGAACTTTCTCAAAGCAATGGGATGTTTAGAGATAGGATTTTGGTTTGGCCTATTATAGATCTAGGATCCCTTTGTGAAGTCTGGCATCAGAGCCATATTTGAACTCTTCCAGTTCAAGCGGTGTTCAGCAGAGCTGGTTGAAAACTTTTAGTCTAAACAGTTTTCCATAAGAAAATACAGTTTTGATTAAACCCAAAAGACCTGTGAAATTGTACTGATTTTTGACAAAATCTCATTTTTGAAAAAAAATCATCTGAAACATGTCAAAACACAACATTTCAGCAAGTTGGAAATGGAAACTTCTCCATTTCAAAATGGCTTTGTTAAAAAATTCACTTTATATATATATATATATATGTGTGTGTGTGTGTGTATATATATATATATATATATATATATATATATATATATATATATATATAAACTTCAAAAATGGGTGAAATCAAAACACATTTTGAATTTACTGATTAGAAACAATTTTTCCCTTTTGAATTTCTCTGCAAAAATTTTCAAAATTTTGGCATTTTTGTCCAGATTCAGGATTTTTTTTAAAAATTGAAATTTTCCAGAGGACAGAAAATCTGTTTTCCATCAAGTTCTAGTGTTCAGATACAGGGATTTGATGCATGAACAGCTCTAGCATTTACAGTGATGGTTGATTGAGCTCATTTTGTGAAATTCCTGCTTGCTCTTTCCTCTAAAGGAAACAACAAGCAGCATAAATCATTAAAAGCATGATGTCCCTCCTGAAATATGTTATTTATTAGAAGCAATTAATACAATATGTTGCCACGAGCCAAATCTGGAACCCTTTAGGCCAGCTGGAAGGTGACTGATGCATCTCATTACTTTGTGACTGCAGGTTAACAAGTTATGTGGATGTGGCCTGGCTAGATGGTTGGGACTGCTCTGCAAAGGCTTCAGTGGCCTAAGTAGTGTCCACTGGCCCTTACCTAACCCTCTTATGGAGCAGGTGGTGAATGGGAAGAGCCATGTTACAGTAGCAGCATCCCTCTCTTAGCTCACTGACCCCTCACTTCCTGCATGCTGCTGCTGCTGTACCACTTGCATTGCCTTCCACACCCAGTCCCCTCCCTTTGTGCAACCGCATTACCCTGATTCAGCTCTGGGGCTCTCCATGGCAACAGGAGAGTGGGTAAGGATTTGCCTTGCTGTGCTGGGATTGGTGTGCCTCACTCACTTAATATTAATGCACTGTGGCACTGCACCATCAGCGTGCTGTGTTTCTTCATGTGTGTAACTTCCTGTGATGCCAGTGTGAGCTACATATGTAAATCCTGAAGCACCGAGAGAGGAGAATTCACCCTGTAGTCTTGTACCTTTATGGGGTTTTCTTTTGCTAAGTGAGCAGCTTAAGTGTATCACAAAATGTATATTCAGCTTTAGTTTCAATGAGTCTGATGTTATTTTGGCTCACACTCCCATACCTGCTTTGGGTTTGTTTATGTTCATCATCAATGTTTCACTCAGAATGCACAAGAACCATGCTGCACATTTCTCACTGCACCACGGCCTTGTCCAAGCTTCCCTGAGAAACCCCATCTAATGTACTGGAACAAGCAACCGAGCTTCCTCTAATGCTATTATAGCAAATAACAGGTTGTTCCTGTGTATTCTTTGTAAAGATGCTACACCTCCGGTGTCCTTGTTCTCCCCCTCCCTCTGCCCCAACATGCAGGAGAATGACTCAAAGATACAATTAAAAAATAATTTGAGTTAAATTAATTAGTGAGTCACTGAATTAGTGAACGGGCTACATTACCACGCTGCCACCTCAAGTTCAATTGGCAGCCACCACTCTGCTTCTGGCTGCAAAATTGGCAGACACTGCTGTAGCCTGTATTTAATTTCCGACCATTGGCAGCCTTGAGCACATTTCATTTCACACAGCTGGCAGCTTCTGCTTCAAAATGGCTCCGGCCTTGGCTGCAATAAATACAAGTTACTGTTAGAATGAGGTGTTCAGTTGAGATTAAGCTTGATATCTGTGATACAGCAAAATGGGGATGTTTGTGTTAGCTTGCTATCTGCCTCTATTACCTGGCATGTGGATATAAAAAAGATTGCACAGTTTACTACTATCAGTCCCTAAACTTCCATAGGTAGTTTAAGGGCCTAATCCAATGCACACTGTAGTCGATGGGAATCTTCAGCTCAGCCTTAAATCCACAAGACTGGTACTTTCGCAGATAATAACAGCTAATGTGGTTTCTTTTCAACTGTGTAACTTTACTCTTTTGCTAGAAGGAGGATAAGTTTTAAAAAAATGTTTGTCTACACATCAGCATTTACAGCTTGTGAATAATTAACATTATTGAGTATTCGTTATCTGAGACCTAGAGAAACAATGTAAACACCACTGTGACATTATTTGCTTGTAAGCAGTAAACAGCAACATTAAAAAAGTAACTTTTTTCAGAGGTAATGGCATAAGAATTAAAATGTGAGAGAGTCAGTATTTTATTTAATATATAAACTAGAAAGTGCAGGAAGAACTGGCTGTGTTGTTCTAGTTACTTGGGGTATGTCTGGCGGGTAGGGTTCGATGTATCGGGGATCGATTTATTGCGTCTATCCCTGAATCGATGCCCGTACTCCACCTCGACAGGAGGAGTAAGCGGAGTCGACGGGGGAGCCGTGGTGGTCGATTCGACGCCGTGAGGACGGCCAGGTAAGTCGAACTAAGATACTTAGATTTCAGGTACGCGAATAGCGTAGCTGAAGTTGCATATCTTAGTTCGAACACCCCCCCCCCCCCCCGCTAGTGTAGCCCAGGCCTTGGTCGTGAAATGTACAGAACTTACAAATTCCAAGAACTTTTGCAATGTTACAAAATTAATTAATTAAAAATTTGTTCAAGAGCTGAATTAAAACAGCTCGTGAACAAAAGATGATCCTTCTGTATAAGAAGATGTAACAGACTCCACTACAGCCACTCATTTGGCAAGATTATTAATCTTTATTTCCTGTCATCAATCATCTGACTAAGGTCAAAGGTTAATATCCATATTACATGACAGACGCCAGTATCCCCTGACTCCAGTGATAACTTGCTTTACAAGCAATACATGGGTCAGCTTTTCAGTGATTTAGGAGTTCATCTCATTTAAAATAACTCCTAGTCCCTTAGGTGTTTTTGAAAATCCCCCCCTATATATAGATCTATATAGAGTTTTATTTTAATTGTGAAAATCTCCAGTTTCCAAAAGTAAAGCTGTGTAAAGACAACTTGAAAATCGTGAGTACTGTCTAAGGACCATATTGAGCTTTGTATGCTCCCAGTTACATCAACTTTTGTTGAGTGCATGTGTGCAGTAAGTGACAGAGCAAAATTGCCCCAGTTAAGAGTGTAACCTTAGTAAGGCTTTTAAGTAGCTCTCTCTCTCTTTCTTTTAAGAAAACATACCTTTAAACCCAGTCCTTCAACTTTTAATGTCAACTTCATTAACTTCATTTGGGATCAGGATTAGGGCCTTCTAAAAAAACCCAATGATTTTGAGGCAGGGCTTTTGAAAAAGTGTGTTTCACATAAGAAACTGTCATGACTCCATGTAAATAGTCATGTGAGTAAGTACAGCAGGAGACAGTGATGGGGTTCTTCTGTACAACTTGAATAAAACCAAGCAGGATTCCAGAGAGGAGTTGATGTCTGTTATATTGTTCTTTCTGGAATGGTGCCTCAAGATTATTTATCTTGATTTCTCCCATCTGGTTTCTCTCTGACCTGAGCAAGTGTCCAAGTTAAATACCAGGCTTGTGATAGTTCTAGCTTTCGAGGGCTACGTCTACACTACATACCACTGGTGGCGATATGCAATGTAGCTATCTGCAGCAGTGAAAAGTAGGCTGCCTGCACATTGTCCAGGAAGGTGTGGTTATCCAGGAACCCTATGAACCCTACAGTAGCTTAATAGCTATCAACTCTATGAACCCTACAGTAGCTCAATTTTTCCAGTCATGACAAATTGAGCAAAGCCTGCATGGCCCATAAAAAAAGGTTTAAATTCTTCTAAATTTCCCTAATCCTATTTATCATCTACTATTCCCTAACCTGCTCTTTTTTTCCTGAGAGAGTCTAAGTGCCTGTGGCTTTTCCCAGTGAACCGTCAGAATACTGTGTGAACTATATGGCCAATCACAATGAACCAGTGCAGCTTGACTATGAATACTGAAAGTGACCTGTTTGTGATCAAGCTGCTGAGTAAATATTTTTTTCAGCAAAGTGGGTAATGACTAATTTCAAGGAAGTTGTGAACTCATGACTATCCAGAAGCAGAAAAAGAGGCTAGATTGTTTGCTGTAAATACTTCACTCACCTCTAATATTCACCTTTGCTAGGCACTGTGGGCACAGGAAGAAGTCTATGCAAGCGGAGTGCTGAGGCTGATGAGGTGAAATCTAGCCCAGGGCCAAGATACAGGACACTGTTCAATTGAAGGTTTCACCAGGGTTATTCCAATTGACAGGAATAGCAACTTCTTGACTATATAAGACACCTAACTGTCTCTAAGGTACTTGGATCTGAGCACCTCATAATCATTGTAATATATTTATTAGAGCTGGTTGGAAACTTTTCAATCAAACCTCTTTCTGCAGAAAAATGCAGTTTAGTGAAAACCTAAATGTTCTATGGAAATGTATTGATTTCAACAGTCCAGGTTGGAATTGAGAGACCTCTCAGATTAACTAATAGTTTTGTGATTAGAGCACTCATCAGGGATGGGGGAGAGCTAGGTTTAAGTCCCCGCTCGGAATCAGACAGACCAGGGACTTGATCCTGAGTCTCCAAGATCCCAGCCCTCACCATCAGGCTCTTCTAGGAGGTGTCTCTGTCTCTGTCAGAACTTTTTTGAAAAGCATTGTTTTCATTCTGCACTAGACCAAAACCACATTTTGAAACTTGTACATTTTTTGAAAAACAGAATAGTTGTTTTCCAGCCAGCCCTAGTATTTATCATCACAACCCCCCTGTGAAAGAGGGCAGCATTATCCCCACTTTACAGATGGGGAACTGATGCACTGAGAAACTCTGGGCAGGTCTACACTAGAAGTGCTAAATTGGGGCATCTGCAGCACATCTGGTGAAGATGCTCTATGCTGACGGGAGAGCGTCTCTTGTCAGCATAATTACTCCACCACAGCAAGAGGCAGAAGCTATGTTGGCGGGAGAGTGTGGTGTGGACAGCGCTTAGGTCGCTGTAACTTGTGTTGCTCGGGGTGTGTGTGTCTTTTTCACACCCCTGAGTAACGTAAATTAGATTGACTTAAGCAGTAATGTAGGCCTGCCCTATGTAACTTGTTCAAGTTCACACAGGAAGTCTGTAGTACAGCAGGGACTTAAATCTGGGTTTCCCAGATGCCAGGTCAGCACCCTAACCATTATCCCTTCTCCCTGACACCACGTCTGAAGCCAGATAGATGCCATTCTCCCTCTGGGGGGGAGACCAGGCTATGGTTGATTGTTATGAATATGAAAAGCTGAAGTATAAACATGAAATGCTTTTTAAGTTACCAAAATGTTTTTTGGCACCAATGCTCCCCCTAGTGGCTCTTACGTGGTTTTTATTATTATTATTTCTGATCAGTTACTAAATTCAATTTGTAAAGGAATCATAGTAACAATTTTAAAGTATAGAAAAGAAGGGTTATAACAGAAAAGAGAGAAGTGATTTTAAAGACTACAGAACTGCTTTGTCTGATGTCTCAACATTATCTTGTCTAGTCTGACAGCAATTACTAATCACTTACACATAACTATTTCCCCAAGTCCTAGGGATATTTGGGTCCTGGGGTATGGGTCAAGCTCATTTCTAATTAGAACCTTGTTAAGTATAACAGAGTTCAAACCCAGCTGCAGATAGTACAGTTCTCATACCAGTGTGTTCAGGGTCTGAAAAATCTGGGTGTGTTTGCAGGTGCACTGAATTTTTGTTTTTATGCTTTGCAGAGAAAACTAGTAAACTGATATTTGCTCACACAGGTTGCTGTTTGTTTTTACCTGAAAAATTCAGTATAATCCACAGTGGTTTCTTTCAGGCTCTAGCTATTAATGTAAGTGCCAAATAATGTGTTTCCACAATTAAATTCTGGTTGTTCTGAGTGCTGCTGCAGGGTATTTTGCTACCTTAGGCCAACTGGAAAACGTACGTCTCTCACAGCATTCAGTCACCCACACTATAAAGAGTCATTAAAGATTTTGCTCCCCCTAATGTTTTGCTGCCCTTGGCAACTTGCCTGCTCAATCTGTACAGTAGAGTGGGACCTGGTTGTATCCAGTGCAGTTCAAACACTTGGTAGCTATGGTATTTTCTGATGCTTGAATAGTAAGGTGATATGCTTTAAGAAAAATTGACTTGGATGTCTGTTTCAGGTAAGTAAAACCATTGATATTAAAACAATAGCACCAACCCAGCATGTTTTTGTTTGATGTATTTTCATTTGATTGAAGTATGCATTAATTTTACTTTCTTAGTACACTTTTGGAAAACCTGTATCTTATAGCAAAGTGGTCCTATGCCCTAGCTAAATTTAAGTCAACACTTCAATTGCTAACCCTGTAAATATAGGAGGAAGAAAATAGGGCTGGTTAAAATGCTGACTTGACAAAATCAAAGCATTTCACGGGAACATGCCTATTCCATCAAAACTCTCAACAGAAGCCAGGCATGTACACACCTGGCTGCCTGCCAGGCAGCAGGGCTGCCCAACTCCTTGGCTTTGTGGGCTCCCAGACAGCCCAACTGGCAGGCTACTTGGGCAACTGTGCTTTCCACCTCCTTGGGATTTGCAGCTCCCAACTCTGCCCAGGTCCCTGGCAGCTTACGTGGCCCTGGTCTGTCTGGCTCTCTTGGCTGGTTGGCTTCGCAGCTTCCTGGGCTACTCCGCTCCCCACCTGTCAGGGTTTCTGGGCTACCTGGCCTCTGCAGAGCACTAGAAGAGAACGTAAACCCAGTTTTCACAGCCGGGCAGGAGAATCATCATGGAAACAGAAAGTATTTTTACACTGACGATGGGAAGCTTGATTCTTATGCTGATATATATTCCAAGACTCATAATACTTATTCCCAGGCTGTGACATTAACACACAGCCTTGGTGCAGAACCACACCAGGCCCAGGGGAGCTTTGGGAAGCAGTATCCCTTAAGAAGAGCTCTTGTGGAGTTTAGAAGCATTTAGTAATCTGTACTGTTTCTTTACATCTGTAGCAGGAAGCCATGCAAATGTGGAATTTTCTGGGCAGAAGCTCAACAGGGAATCAGAGAAGCTTTGTAGATTACGGTTTTGCTAGAGTGAGCTCCCTCTATGGCCAGCCAGCCACTGGACTGCCTCGTCCCTATCCTTTTGAGAAGCTTAGTTCTCATGGGGCACTAGCTTGTCTACTGAGGTAGTTCTAAGTCTCAGGTTGTGGCCAGCCTCTCTGCAGCAAATAAGGAGGAAGTTCCTTGTATCCTATTTCCCTTTTTGAACTCACAATTGGGCCTTCCTCTTCTGATATACTCATCATCATCATTAATAATAATAATAGCACCTCACTCTGAAGGATACCAAAGCCCTTCACAAATTGTTTACATAAATAAATCTAACACTTCCAAGGAGGGCAGCAGCGAAGAGGCCATTTGACACACAAATGGGGGTGCTGAACCGACAGGAAGGGAAAATGTTAGTCAAGGCTATTGTGGCTAACTGCTGCTGTTTTAAAAAAGAAAAAAATATCATGAGATTTTAAATGTTCATGGAAAGCAGGATATTGTTTGCTTTCCCCTCCCCCACATCCACTAGGAACTGCTATAATACCCAATTTATCTATGTCACTTTGTTGAAGGCTTGGCCTTTCTGAGATTTGACTCCATGCTTGCAGGCAGTCAGGATAATTCAAACCTGATGTGTACACTGCTTAGTCTTTCAATGCTGCTTCTAAGATTGTTATGGTTACTGAACATGATCAGTATATCCAATGATCATTCATGTGAGATTCTGTTAGGCAATAGGACTGTACCTGCCTGTAATGAGGGCTGAATTTGAAAACAATGGGGTTGCAGAGGTGTCGCTGAGGAACAATAGGACTGCGCAGGTGTTAGGGAGAGTTTAATTTAGCCTACAGAACCTTTATTACTGGTGATGGAGGAAATTACTACCTAGCAAAGCAGGCAGAAAGATTTGCAATTTAACTTGCAAATACAGCAACTTCCTTATAAATATGAATGATCTCAGGCCTGGTTAAGACATGAGGAGCTTGCATTAAACAATTACATTGTTTGTATTTAAACATATTCAAACAGATGGAGACACCGCAGCCACTAATATAGTCTGTTTTGCCCCCTGCTGTCTGGAATTCTGCCTTTCAAAATGGAGGATGACCTCCAGTTTCTGCCACCAGACCCACAGCCTTATATAACAGTAGCAGCTCCCCACACACTCACAAAAAGGTGTGTTCTTAACATGGGTCCATTGTAATCATCAGTAGGACTTGAATGTGGGCCTATAGGGCTACCAAGCAACCAACATCCCCACACTGCCACCCAGCAGCAGCTGTAACTTGTCTGCTCCCTGTGACCACAATTCTCAGAGCCTGCCCACCATGGGAAGTTCCACCTCAAGATATCTGACTGACAATTGCCTTTGTGATCCCTGATTGGCTCCTTGATCCTAAATATAACCATGGGGTGTAACAGGAAGTGGCCAGGCAACAGTGTGGATTCCTATTTAGCTGTGATGACTGCCGTGCTCCTGAAGTTGACTCAGAGACTCTCGCTAGAATTCTAACTCTCAGGATCCCAACACAGCTCCAGGTACCTGGTATTGACCTTCAGCCTGATTCTTGACTTTGACTCCAGCTTGACCCTCAGCTTGACTGTTTAACCCTGACATTGGCTTTGACTCATGCCTTCAGATCCTACCACTAGTCCTGCCTACCTTTGCCCAGGATCCTGACATAGAATCATAGAATATCGGGGTTGGAAGGGACCTCAGGAGGTCATCTAGTCCAACCCCCTGCTCAAAGCAGGACCAATCCCCAACTAAATCATCCCACATAGGGAACCCTGTTAGCTAACATAGGTTAAAATAGCAGTGAAGATGCAGCAATTCAGGTTATCAGCTTGAGTTAACCCCAGGTTCCTGTGTCTTCACTGCGATTTTTAACTCCAGTTAGCTAGTGTGGGTTAGCTAACCCAAGTTAAGAACATGCTCTTTCTTTGCATTGTAGGCATACGTCAGTCAGTAGCTGGGTGATGCAGCATCTTTAGCTGACAGTGATTAGGATTTCTCTAATGCAAATCCAGGATGTATTAGCACTTAGCACGAAGAAAGCCTTATCCTCAGTACTGAGGGGTTAATAAAACCATGATGGCTGGCTTTGCCCTTGTAACGATAACCTAGAGTACCTGGAATAGTTCGGTAGACCTGGTTAACTCGGATTGTAAACTGTGGTTTGGCTAAGTAGAATACCAGTTACAGAGAGGAGAGGAGAAACATTCAAGCATATGTTCATCTGGAGTCAGATTCTTCTGAAATGGATCCGAGCTGTTTAGATGATCTCAACAAACCCCAGACAAGTAAGTGGTGAAAATTAAAAGACTTGCTCTTCCTGGCAGATTTCTGCTTAGGTACAAAAACTGCAACTACAGTAAGTATATTGTAAAGAAAATGGCATGCGCCTGCTACTTGAAGACCACCCAAACTGCAGGTGTAATGTGGATAATTTGACTGCAGATATATTTGCAAGCTGGCCCATCAATTTTGGTTCCAATTGCCACACTGATTGCCTCATTTGTTACATGTGTAGAAAAGAGCACATCCCCCCTGTTACTGATTTATCAATGTCTGATTGTGTGAGTACCAAGAATGGTGTTTCTCCTTTGCCATCACATCCTTGATAGCAACATTATAATGAAGATAATCATCCTTGCTCAGTGAAGGACTGAGCGGCAAATTTAACAGATAAGCACATACAATTCAGATTTTTGACATAAGACAAGTAAACTGGATCAATTAATCTGAAACTCGCAGTGCATGGGATTTGCAGAAGATGAAAGCAGTTAGCTTATTGACTGAACACATATTTGAATTTTCTAGTGAAGATTTTGGTGCCACTTTGGGTTTAAAAAGTCCACCTTACCAAAGTGCTTTCTGACTACTCCTGCTGAATTCAGGAAGAATGAGTTTCTTTTCTAAAGAGACCAACCTCGGATGTTGTGTGGCCAGGGCAGTAATGATAGCTTTAGAGCTCCCATTAATGAATCTTGTGATGTACCTCACGATGCAGAAGAAAAATGGTCTTTTTGGTCACTTTGCTCAAAACACTGTGGAGAACCTGTGCTAGGAGTTGTGGAAAGTAAGGCAAAGATGGGGAAAAATAAAAAGAATGAAGGCGAATGAAAAGACCAAGCCCAAGGGAAGGAAAAGGGGAAGGATAATGCCCACGAAAAGAACAGCAAAGGAGAAAATGAAGAAAGCCAAGCAGAAGGATTTTGATGCCATGCAGAAACTTGGGGAAGCTGAGAGAGGAGTTAGAATAGTAAAAGCTCTACTGAAGAAGACATGCAGGGGAAAGAGAGGTCTCATCTTCGATTATTCTCTGCCTCCCCATGTATCTCTCTCTCTCTTTCCCTCTCCTCAGCTGCCTATTGCCTTCCTGTCAAATACTTTCTGAACTCAAGATGTGGCAATTCCTTTCCTCCCCTGTTTGAGGTTTCACAGCCTCTGGCATATGCCAGGAAGTGAGATGGTAGCATCACAGTGCAACTTTCCAAGAAGAGGACAGCAGTTGGGGATTTCCAGCTGCATTGTGAACCGCAGACACTGGAATCGGATTTGCCCACGAAAAGGGGATTGAGAAGAGCTCATCAAAAAATTTTTCAGTGGAATAGTTTTCCATTTAAAATGCAAGTTACACAGAAAGTGCAATGTTTTATGGGACTGTGACAATTTCAGCAGGAAAAGGTCAAATCCCTTCAGTTAATTTCATTTTGATGTTTATATTAAAGTATTAATTTTAATAGATTATATCAGATGTGGCCAAACTTACTGACCTTCTGAGCCACATATGATAATTTTCAGAAGTTTGAGAGCCCCGACCAGGCATGCCTTGCAGAGTAGAAGCCACGAGCCTCCCATTCCCGTAGGGCAGAAGCCCCTAGCCCCACCACCTCACCGTAGGGCAGAAGACCCAAGCTCCCCCCTCCCCTCCAAGTCTGGTAGTTGGATAATGGTGGGGGGGCTCTGTGAGCCACATTATAATGTAAAAGGCTCGTGAGCCATGGTTTGGCCACGCCTGTATTATATGTAACACATACCATACATTTTATAGAAGTCTAAATGCAAGGAATCAACATAACATTGAAATGAAATATTTTGACACTATCAAAACCAAACACTTCAGTGGTCCTGAACTGACTTTTTTTTTTTTAATTTTGATTTCACAGGGAATTTTAAAATTTTGTTTTTCATTCTTGAATAGAAGGGTTTTTTTCTGACTATCCTGTAGAATGGAAATACCAGCTCTAGAATTGAGGATGACACATGGATTGGTGGGCCAGCTTTGTGCATGTGGTATAAAGTCCCTTTGGGGGAAGGATAGCTCAGTGGTTTGAGCATTGGCCTGCTAAACGGAGGTTTGTGAGTTCAATCCTTGAGGGGGCCACTTAGGGATCTGGGGCAAAATCAGTACTTGGTCCTGCTAGTGAAGACAGGGGGCTGGACTCAATGACCTTTCAAGGTCCCTTCCAGTTCTAGGAGATAGGATATCTCCATTAATTAAATAAAAAGTGGAGCTCTGTGCAGCTGCACAAAATGGAGTCCTCAGACTGCCGTATCATTTTTTATGTGCACTTATAAAATCCAGATGCCCCATCTGATACGTTACACTAACAGTGTTGTGCATTGCCACAGATGTCACCTCCATGGGGAGAGTAAAAGAAAAGACACCTAGTGTTACTTTTATACAAAGTCTGTTATTATTAGAATTAGGGGAACATTTGAGGTTTATTTTTCACTTCAGAATGAAACAAAGATTTCATATTCAGAGCTCTTAAATAATTCTGCACTAAATTACAGCCATGTTACCCCATTGAAGTCAATGGACTCCAGTGGGCATTCAGCACATTGTATGTTTCAGCAAAACATCTGTATAGAAAAGGGCCCCAACCCAAACTTCTGGTGAAATTTGGATCCAGATTCTTATCCAGATCAGAACTTAACAACTGCCCCTGTTTAATGAGCTGAACCAAACCTCAGTTTATAAGCAGTCTTTAATTTAGAGAGAGTTTGAATTTGGCTCTGGACTTTGCGGTGTAAGTCCATCTCTGCAACTTCACCAGAGTTTCTCAGCGTGTAAATCAGTGCAAAAACTGTCCCTCTGTATAATAGTTTTAGCCTAAAGTTCAAACTCCTCCATATTCCCAGTCTTTCCTTTTCCTACATAGCCTGGGCCAAATTCTGCCTCCGGTGTAACCTTATTGAAGCTAGTGGGGTTGCATGGGGTGAAAATCTACACAATATTTGTCTCCCTGAGAATAAAAGTTTTGCCTGTGTGCAAAGATAGCTATCAGGAGAGAGTCCCTGTAACAGGGTGGCTGGCCCATTAAAAGAAACTGGCTCAGCTCTCCTGCACCAGTCCAGATGCTGCCAGTGAGGTCAATTAAGAGGGCAAGGGGGGGCTATAAAAGATGAGAGTGAGAGCCCACTGGGTCAGTCAGGAAGAGCAGGAGATGAGTGTGGCCAGAAAGAGGAGGTGGTTCCTGGGAAAGGTCTGAAGGCAGGACAGTAGCAAGAGGGGTTTGCTGGCTGGTGTCCCCAAGCCAGAGGGCTGACGGTAGGAGGAACAGCAGCAGAGGGTGAGTCCTGCTAGCTCTATACGGGAGAGCTGGAGCCAAGGGCCAGAGAGGGCTGAAGACAGGAGGGGCAGTGGAGGGGCTTACCACCTAGCAGCTCCTTGCCGGAGAGCTGGGCCTCAGAGAAACCAAGAGAGGCTCCCAGCAGTGATGCCGTGGGGGTTCCTGTTGCGAAAAGCGAGGCTGTGCCCCAGCAGGTAGGGGCAGAGGAACAAAATAGGACTGATAAGGAGTCCAGGTATGGTGGAAGACTCTGGACTGGTGATTAAACCCCCTGGACAAATACTTGATGGTGGGGTTTTTTTGACAGTTGTGAGACTGACAGTCATCTGATTGTAAATAGTTTTGTCTTTAAAGGTAGTTAAAAGACCTTGGGTAGATTCACAAAGGGATTTAGGTGCCTACCTGCCACT
Organism: Emys orbicularis; assembly: GCF_028017835.1. Lineage (NCBI taxonomy): Eukaryota > Metazoa > Chordata > Testudines > Emydidae > Emys > Emys orbicularis. The sequence goes on from NC_088693.1 coordinate 46,598,040, forward strand.
TCAGGTGCATAAGTCCAAAACTTGAACACAAAGAGAGGTTTCCCAGCTGTCAACCCCAAGTGGAGATAAATACCTCCCTCTGCCTGGAATTAGGCACCTAACTTCCTTTGAGGGGTGGAGCTTAGGCCTCTACCCTTCCTCAGCATTGCCTACTGGCTAGCTTAGGTGCTCCCTACTCAGTGTGCTGGCTTTTTAAAATTCCATTTCTGCCCCAGGAATCGCATAGGAAGCCTGGGCACCTAACTAAGGGCAGAGGATTTCACTGGGCAACAGGGCACCTAAAGTTAAACGTTGAAATGCAGAACTGAAAGGCTTGTCTGCATGGCCAGATAGTGTGCGGTAACCAGGATGTAAATCTATAGCACCTTAGCCTGCCATGCATTAACTGGCCATGTGGATCCTGCTGCCCTGTACTAGAAGGTCTGTAGCAGAATCTAGATGGCCAGTTAGTATGCAGCAGGCTAGAGCACTGTACAGTCACACCCCTGGCTTGCTGTGTGGACAAGCCCTATGTCCCCTCTGTGGATTTAGTCCCTTGATTTTCTTATTCTTAAAGGTTAACACGTCACAAAGTGAACAATTGGTCTTAGAACATCTCAGCTCATAGGTGCAATTCTGATTATGTACTTAGCATGATTTTCAGCGTCCCTGTGGGCACCGCACCTTTGAGAAGCTGTCTCTACTGATTTAATTTAAGCACACTAGCTGTCAGCTATTATACGATTATGGGTAACTGAGATGACAAAACGTCAGCCAGAAAACTCCAACTCACACGCAAACCCAGACATCCAACCTCTGCTGCCAACCCCTCAAGCAAGTGCCTGTAAAGAGTAAAGAGATGAGTGTTGCACATATATGAGAAACTATCACATATGTGCAAGGTCTAGTTGAAGTTTGTGACGTTGTGCAGTCTACATGGTTTTATAAAAACATAATAAGTGAATATAATGTAACTGGGATAGTTTTATAAAAAATTTGATAATAAGTGACTATAATGCAAATGGGATATGCTTTGTGCAAAAGGTCTCCTGTAAGGTATCATTACAAAGCTCATAAGTTACTGAGTGTGATCATCCTATTTGTAGAAATGTACCACTCTTGTATCTAAAACTAGAAATATAAAATGTAACTCTGAGGGCCTATTGTAATTATGTAAAGTGTGGGCCATTAATGATGGTTTGGAATCTTGATGACTCCCATTGTCTGCAGATGGCTGTTTACCTGTGAGTCTCCCTGTATATGTGTGTGCTGGCAAGTGAGTAATGAAGTCTTGCAGTGACATGTGATCATGTCACCTGAACTGGAATCCATCTTTAACCTGGTGCTTTTCCAGTGAGGGGAGGGGGTGGAAACCCAGAGGAACAAAGGGTTCCCGCCTTATGCAAAAGATATATAAAGGGGTGGAAGAGAACAGAGGGTGAGAGGAGCCATCATGGAGAATCCCCTAGCTAACACCTAAGCTGGAACAAAAGCTGTACCAGGGGAAAGAATTGTGCCCAGGCCTGGAAGGTGTCCAGTCTGAGAAAAACTTACTGAAGCATCTCTGAGGGTGAGATTATCTGTATTTAGTTTGATTAGGCATAGATTTGCGCATTTTATTTTATTTTGCTTGTGACTTACTTTGTTCTGTCTGTTACTACTTTGAACCACTTAAATCCTACTGTCTGTATTTAATAAAATCACTTTTTATTTAGTAATTTACTCAGAGTATGTATTAATACCTGGGGGAGCAAACAACTGTGCATATCTCTCTATCAGTGTTATAGAGGGCGAACAATTTATGAGTTTGCCCTGCATAAGCTTTATGCAGGGTAAAACGGATTTATCTGGGTTTAGACCCCATTGGGAGTTGGGCATCTGAGTGCTAAAGACAAGCACACTCCTGTGAGCTGGTTTCAGGTAAACTTGCAGCTTTGGGACAAGTGATTCAGACTCTGAGTCTTTGTTAGAGCAGACTGGAGTGTCTGGCTCAGCAAAACAGGGTGCTGGAGTCCTGAGCTGGCAGGGAAAACAGAAGCAGGGGTAGTCTTTGCACATTGGGTGGCAGCTCCCAAGGGGGTTTCTGTGATCCAACCCGTCACAAAGTTGTTGTTGGAATATTGGCCCGAGAACCTTCTTACATAAAGATCAGTTGAGAACTGGGTCTTGCTTTCAGCAGGCTAAATTGAAGGCAAGTGGAGCCTATTATAAGCTGAAACATCTATTTGGCTGACTGCGGGGGCTTCTGCTTATTATCTGACGTCTTAAGCCTGGCTGACTTGTGCAGTGGGAAGGCTAGTGGGGGTGTTAGGGAATCCGCAAAATGAGATGTTTACATACTAGTAAGAGTTGCTTGGAGCTATGAAAGCCTTAACTGTTTACACTTTTAGAGGCTGTCAGGGAGAGATGTATACTAGTCAGTAACAAGGTAAACTGACCTCAGTCTCTAGTACATGCTTTATTCAATCTGTGGAGGATTTACAACAGCATTTTTGTGTTGAGGCTGCTGCTTTGTGCTAATCAGATCACACTAATGCTGCTTAAAGAAACATTTAAATGCAGGGAGAGGAAAGGGAATAGAAAGTGCAACTTGAGAGAATAAAATGGAAAACAGCCAAACACCTGTAATGTGCATGTATTGGCCACTTATAGTGCTTGTTGTGGCAGCAATGACGAGGGGCATATTGATTTTAGTGAGGGGAGGATTAAGCCCAGATTTTTGTAATTTAAGACTTAACAGGAGCTAAGTGGGCAGTTTGGTGACACTTAACAGGCATTTAGCAAATGAGTTCATTCCTGTTGCATGATTGCTGAATGACCATTTGTGATGGTTTATGGGGTTATGGTGCACTGCTGGGTATGGTGATGATATTCTAGAGATGCTACTCCAGCTGTGACCCACATAAAACTGTCATGTTTGCCAGTAGTTTGTTTTATTTGTTTATCGTCACTGTATATGACACAGTGGTGGACGCTATAGAAAGCTTAGATTGTGTTACTGAATAATTTCTTTTAGTTGCATGACTTCATTTCCTACCCATGCGCCTGTGGATAGACAGGGAACAACCACCCCATATTATACTAACCCTACATTTTTTTGTCACTGAGTTACAATGCACTAAAACATTAACATGCTTAAAGCTGGCACTCTTTCCTTATCCACTGTTGTAAACTCTTGTTGGTGATAATGCCATGGAATCCATAGCACGTGCTGTAATCTGTAGGCACTCCAACACCTGTTAAGGAATGAGCCTTAAGTTTGCATTTCCTTAATTACTTTAAATCAGAATGACCATAATGCAGGTTTTGTATGCAGGGACGACGAGGGGGGGGGGGGGGGAAGCCGGTACAAATTACCGGGGCCCGGCGGTCCGGAAGGGGGCCCAGGGCCCAGCTTCCCCGGCTTCCCCCACCCTTCTCGTCGTCTTACCGGGGCCCGGCGGTTCGGAAGGGAGCCCGGGGCCCAGCTTCCCCTCCCCCCTCTCATCGGCTCTGTTTAGCCAGTCCGCCTTTGCTGGGGGGCCCGAAAAAATTTTTTCACCGGGGCCCGAACCTGCTCTCGGCAGCTCTGTTTGTATGTCAATGAACCACACAGTTGTGCCTTTTAACTCTAATTTTGGGGCCCGATGCATTGTTAGCATTGTCTTTGATATTTTACACACATTTATTCTAAGTAAACTGCAGCTGTTTGAAATCGATTTCTAATTGTAACTGAAAATTAAAATCAAGTACTGTATAGACTTCATCCTCTTTCCAGTGAAGAAAATGACAAAACTCCCATTGACCTCAATAGGAGCTGGCTCAAGCCCTGTATTTTAAACAGTGTAACAACCCTGGTTGTGTTCATGCAGCCCATTGACTCACTCGAGTAAGGGTGGCATGACTACGGTCTGCATCATGGGCCAAAACCTGAAGTTCTTGATTATTACAGTACTTTGTCCTTTCTCAGGCAAAACTCCCACTGACTCAGCGGGCCAAAGCTAGCTGGAGGGACATCTCTTATTTAGGGTTCAATTGTGATACCACCATAGAGCACAGGGTAGGAGATGATGTGATATTGCCCTGCCTCTAGGAGAGCTCCTGGAAGCATTGTGCTTTAGACAGCTACACTGCCTTCAGGAGCATCTGCGGAGCACATCTGCTGTGCCTGCCTTGAAGGAGGGCCCATGTGTGCTTCCCCAGAATGGGGCCAACTCTGCCTGGCACAGAAAGTGAGTAGGGGCATAAGCACACAACCTGCGAGGCATCAGATGCTGGCAGTGGCACTAGACTCAAGCCATCCTTGTACGCAGAGGAGGAAGGGAGGGCACAAGGGGAAGTTCCTTTAGCGTCCTCCCTTCACACCTGCACAGTCACCCAGTTATAACCTGGCACTCAGCACGGAGTCAATCTCCCATTGACTATGCTACCCTCAACTGAGCTCTGACTGCAGTGGCAGTTTGCCTGAACAAGGCGATTAAGTGAAAATGAATAAACCTTGCAGAACAATCCCTTGCTACAGATTGCAAGTCACTTATGCAAAGGGAAAAGAAGAAAGCCCAAAATAGGCACTTGGGAAACTCTATCACTTCCCTCCTTGCTGCCTGATTTACTGTTTTACAACTGCCTGGGTCTCTTTCTTCAGTACATCTTAAACTATTTAAGGACTTAATATAGCTAGGATAAAACTTAAACTGTTTTGTCAGAGGAGTTTTGATTAATAAGGTTAAAGGGCTTAGGGTATATTTTTCCACTGTGGTGTGTGGGAAATTAACTAAACATTTTCCATAAACCATAATGAGATGAGAGTTGTGCTTCTTAAATCTTTGTCATATGAAAAAAATTAAGTACAATAATGCATATTTGGCATCTACATTATATAGAACCTGGCCAACATATACAGTGTAATATAACCTACAGTGTATGTATGTATGTAAAATATTTGGAAGAGTAGACAAGTATATGGAACTATTATGAATTTTATGTATGTGGAATTAAAATGATTTCCAATGTGTTATAGGGATTTTATTGGAATGTGAAATTGGGACTTTTTTGCACATCACGTATATTTTACATTTATATACAGAACATTTGAATCTTTGTTTAAAAAATAATTCAATGATGTACATCATGCTGAAAATGCTTCCACTCTCTGAAAAATTAAAATAAACAGTGCCAACTGTTTGGCCAGTAGCATTGACTTTATGGGACAGCATCTTGGCTGGAGTCACTGTCATAGGTCTATTGATTTCACTGAAGCTGAGTTCAGTGGAGTTATGCCAATATACACCAGCTGAGCATCTGCCCCTATATGCTTGCTGACCTTTAGAGGAGTAGTGGAAATGAACTGAACCACCAGGTAGCTGAAGGCAGTAATCCACACATTATCTCTTCCTGAATTCTTACTGGAGCAGGGCGAATGGACGATAGTTAAGCAGCAAGAGCTGGAGCCTACAGGCTGCTGAGCTGAGGAAAGATGTGGAGAGGGAGCATGCTTGCTGCATACTTTGCACCTGTGAAAGGAGGCTTGTATATAGTGGGCCTGATCCTATAAAATGCTGAGTGCCATCAACTTTCACTGAAGTCAACAACAGACGAAGGTGTTTTACACCTTGCACGATTGGGCCTGGTGTACAGAAATGTGCAGCAGGCTGAGCAATGTGACTAACCTCTGTACCTAAAAGGTGTAGCCAGGGCAGAGATGCTTGAGCACAGTCCAGTGACAGAGCTGCTATGCTTAGCCACCATTGTTTAGAAGATTCAGTCACTCCTCCTGCCAATCCGGAGTAATGGCTCATTCATGTGTGCCTAAGAGGTGCACTTAGTAGAAACTGAAAACAGGGGCAGCTTTGAGGGGCTTGGTCCTGACCATAGCCCAGAAATGCACTTGATGATTGTAAGAAAGCAATAGCTCTCCTAGTGAGAGGCTCCGTGTCTCCTGCCCTATGCTGGGTACAGTTCCTGCAGGCCCCCACCACTCGGCAGCACCCGTTCCTCTCAACTTACTGGATCACAGCTTTCAAAACACCATGTTTAGCAGCCCTCAGCATTGTTCCCCCTCATCTGATGCCAGGCAAGACAGAGGCCTAAGAGATTGAGTTTGCTGCTGGGTTAATACGCCTCTACCTCGATATAACGCTGTCCTCGGGAGCCAAAACATCTTACCGCGTTATAGGTGAAACTGCGTTATATTGAACTTGCTTTGATCCGCCGGAGTGCGCAGCCCTGCCCGCTCGGAGCACTGCTTTACCGCGTTATATCAGAATTTATGTTCTATCGGGTCGCGTTATATTGGGGTAGAGGTGGATATGCTTGGGTCTAAAAGCTGAGCTCTGTCAGTGCATGTAAACAGCCTCACATGCTGCTTCAAGTATCATCTCGTGAATAGAAAACAGTTAAAAAACTACAAATAAGGGAACTAATGGTCTGATCCTACAAGAACTCCCAGTGCAGTTCACTCATTAAAGTAGGAGGGCATTGTGGGTATGTGGAGCTCTTAGCAGATCAAGCCCTAAGTCAACTTTCACAGCCTTTAATAAAACCCAACTATTTCTGATATTTTTCATTTTCCAATATAATTTTGTTTAAAATATCCATGCAGGTTGTGCACTAAGGGTTCAGAACAGATCTTTGTATAGAGATGTCAACATTTTCCAAAGGCACGTGTGCTTTTGGGACCGTCCGTTTCTCACTGCTCTATCTCAAACACCACAAAGGGGCCTCATTTTCAGAAAGTGCAGCACACTGACCCTCTGAAAACCAGGCCTATAAGGGGACTCAGGGAGGGCAGCAAAAATCAGCCATTTTGGAAAACTTAGGTTGAGACATTTTGTCAAGTCCTGAAGGTTTGTCACTTTTATTGTGTATATACACATAACAGAGCAAAAAGCAATTTCTTTCATAACAGGAGTGCGTAGGTTTTTGTTTTTATTACTATGTTTTTAAATCTGTTACATCTGCAGGCAGTGAACAGGCAGATTCTATTAAATGTAATGGTAATCACCACTCCTCAGGCACCATACAGCAGCAGAGAGTAACTGAGGCAGATGATCAGCTTATGAAACCAAGGCGGAAAGATACACCATTTCAGCACCAAGCACCGTTTGTTCCAGGTAGGGCGCTTCAAGATGCACAATAGACTTTTAGATAGCGAAAGCCTTATCCAATTTCTCATTGACATTGATGAGCCTTTCTTTTGACTTTTATGGGAGTTGGACTAGGCACTACGAAATGAAGACTAAGAATGTAATGGGGCTTTTGTGGGAGTTTCTGTTGCTGGGCCTTTCTGAGAGGAATGAGGGATGTGCCACGTTGGCATTCAGGTGTTCCAATGCTCCCACCCGCCCCTCCCCTCCTCTCCCAATGTAAACCATTTGTGTTCTCCTGTTCGTGGATACTGCCTGGTACTTGGGGGTAGGAGTGTGGGATACAAATCTTTGGCAAGGTATGAGGGGCCAGATCCTTACCTGGTGTAAATTGGCATAGTTTCACTGAAGTCAGTAGAGTGATGCCAATTTATGACAGCGGAGGACCTGGCCCATTCTTTCTCTAGACTGGTATTCAGAGGGGTGGAATGAACCCAGAGACCAAGTACATCACCACTATGAGGCACTTGGCGTCCACTGTGATCCCAAGACTTATTCCTTGGCCATGTGGTACCCATTTTAATTTTCTTTTATAAACTGTGTTTAAAAGACACATGCACACAAACACACACACACACACACACACACACACACACACAAAACCTCCACTTCTGAGACACGAAGTGGCACCATGTGAATGAGCATGCTCCAGCCAATATAATGATGTATAAAACTGAGTTTATTGCTAATAAGGGACTTGATTGTGTGTGTGTGTATGTATATTCTTTGAATATATTGGTAACTAGCCCTCTGAAGATGTATTAAAACATAGAAAATCAAAAAGATTAAGAAGATATTTCTAGAACGCTTGTTTTTCTGTCTCTAAATTATTTTCCATAAAACAGAAGCGTCTTCTCTTCAGATACTAGAAATCCAAATTCCTGTTGGAACACTAGAAATCCCATTGTACTATTGGCATCAGTTGTGTCCTGTGCAATCATGTAGTGGAATAAAGGGATGTAATTCCAACAGCCTTTGGGCGTCCATGCAGAACTGTCTTGGATTGCAACCCCGGGCACAGAAGGTTGGGGAGAAAAGTGGCAGGGCACGCCAGAGGGGGTAGCCTCATTGGAAGCAGTACATTGTTTCCATGTGTGGAAGAGTTACTTTCAAGAGGGGAAGCAAAGAAGGAGTTGTGACTCTCTTTCAGTGTTCCCCTTGACGTGGCCAGCTACACACCACCTCATGCTCAGAGCTGAGTTTAAAGGCTCCACCTAGCCCTATCTGACATTGGACCAAGTCAGTTAACCTGTGTGTGCCTCAGTTTTCTTCCTGTATTGTTCACTATGCTGTACAGAAGTGCCTGCCTTAATTGTAAGTTATTTGATTTTAGGGGTCAGAGCAAACCTCAGCTGTACACTGTGGTGGAGATATGGGGCCATTTTTTTAAGCAAAGTAAAATAAGAAAATGAATTCCACATCCTTCAAAGGCATTAATGAGTTGTGTCATGTGTGCGCCATTTGCCTCAAATAACCATTGTTTTTGTCAAAAATAAATGAACTAACATATTCAAAAGTGATTTTGGGGGTGCCTCCATTTTTGAATGTCCAACTAGAGACAATTTAAAGAAACCTGATTTTTTTCAAAGGACTGAGCATCTGCCCTCTGAAAATTTGGCCACTTCAAAATGTCTCATGTTGGGGATTCAAATCAGTAGTTGTTTCTGAAAATCTTGGCCTGCGTGTTTCTCGTAGAGATGGGCCCAAACCCAAAACTTTGTATCCAAACACCCCTCTATACACTAGGGCGTTCAAAACATGAACTCAGATCTAAATCTGAGTTTTGCAAATAGCCATTATATGTCTAATGTGCCACAGCGTAATCCAAACATGTCTGGGCTTTGTGGGTGGGGACTGGGGAGGAGGCAGGGTACACAATGTTAATTCAGGCTCACACTATTAAATCAGTCCCAGATCTTATCTCCAATTTTTAGAACAGATGTAATTACAGTAACATTTGGTAATTTCACATCTTGTGCTACCGATTAACCTTCTAATCTGGTGTTTTGATCAGGTGGATAAAAGCAAAAGTCAAGCTGTTGATTAACCAGCGCAGATTTTATGATGTGACCATGGAAATGTCATAAAGTTGCTTCATTTGCACTCATAAATTATCAGGAATCCACAAATATGCTTTGAGGCAGTGATTTCATCTAAAATGCATTACCAGTTCAAAGTGTATTAGTGCACGCTTGCTGCAAACGGTTTGGCATTCAGGCTTTTTCCCTCAGCATTAATTGGATTAAATTATCTGCAGTGAAATCTGAGCCTTTGATTAAAACACTTCTTGGCCTGATGGGGTTAAGAAAGCAAGACAAGAAAAAGGGAAGGCTCAGGTAAAATAAAAAGCAGTGCTTATGCAGTCTTTCTTTTAGCGTGGGCTAGAGAATGAGTTTGAGCAAAGTAATTTTAAAGCACAGCCGCCTAAAGACACCAACCGATTGTTGGGTTGGGGAAGCAGGAGAGAAATAAGGGGCAAGAGAAATCAGAACGACGAGTGGAACTGAGAAATAGTGCTGTAGAACTGATGGTAGAAGAGCAAAACCACCTACAAGAAGTGAGGTTTCAGAGTAGAATTTAAAACCTGAGCACAGGGATTGCGGAGCAGCAAATGAACAGAGCAAATGTAATGGAGCAAGAAGAGTGTGAACAGAGTGACCTTAGGGCATCCAGAGTAGAAGCAGAACAGAACATCCTCTGAGTAAGCAACCTCAGGGCAGAGTGTCAACAGAGCAAAGAGTGAGAGGGGTGAAGCAAACTGAGCAGTGGCTCAGGGCAGCGCATATTGTGAAAGCAAAATAACCTTAGGGCAGAATATAAGCAGAACTGATCGAGAGCATGAGTGTAAAGATGAACTCACAGGATTATTTGCAGTCTGAAAAAACAGATATTTGGGGGCAAGGGAGACTCATTTATGGATCAGCACTCAGACATATCGCGTTACAATTATTATTATGAAATCTATAACTGTATATGTTGATCTTAGCTCTCTCACATGTACAGAGCAACATCTGCTGCCTAGAATTTTGCCCATTACATTAATATTGTATTGTTTTTTTCTGAGTGATATTTTAGAGTCTATATTTGTGGTTTGACCTTGGTAAACTCTTGTATTGATGGATATAGATAAACCCTGAACAGCAGCTGCTCTGGTACCTCTTTCTTACTATTAAAAAAGGGCAGAGGGTATGGAGTACATTGCTAATGTAACATGCATTAGAATCAGAATGAGAGAGGATAAGAAGAGTTTAGTTTTGTCTTTCCAGTTTTGTTTTCTACTTAATTAATACGGCTATGGAATCAGTTGTGAAGTCTATGATGGTGACCAAGGTTACAAAACTTTTACCTTAGTATCACAGGATAGATGATTGTTTAGTAAACAATTTAGATACTTCTAAATAAAAGGGTACTGGGTACAGATATGGGCACAACTCAGAGATTGGCCCAACTAGTTCAGAAAACGTAAAGTGCATTATCTCTGGCAATGTAGGATATTATTTTATTATCTGCTTATCGCTGGCTTACTGCTGAGTCAGCTAGTTCAAACCACATAATCTAAAAAGCCCTAGAAAGTGAACTTGGAGAGGCTTTAAAGGCTGTCTGTCTGTCTGTCATAGTATCTCTTTGGCCTTGTCATAACATTTTGTACCATTGCTGCCGCTATGGGGAATGTTGGGAGATCTTAGAGGTCTAGCTTAGGCACAGCTTTGTGACTTCCTGCATTTTTGCAGTCACGGATGTTCATTGCAGATTAGGTGAAAAAGCTAGAATTTTGTCCTGGTGGATTAAGCGGCTCCACCATGTGGTGCTTTAGAAGCATCCTAGGACAGTAAGGAAGTCATGTAACTTCCATCAAGGCTGAACAACAACAACAAAAGCTTTCACCTCTGAGAATACACAACAACACGAAAGCAAAAAGTCCCAGTTAAGTGAATTTGTTTCTTTAAACATTTGTAAACATTTATGGGGGTGCAACAATCCCAAACTTTTCCCAACAATATCTGGCTCGCTCATGTAAGTTAATGCTGACAATGTCAGTAGGACTTTTGCCTGCTTATGGACTGCCCAGTGTCAGAATTGTTGTGAGTAAGCAGTGGGCCAGTTAGCTGCTGAACACTGGTGGTTTCTGTGTTGCAGCAAGAAAACCTGACACCCAGTATATCTTGGGGCATGGGAGAGGGAAGCAGCTGTTTATTAAACGTGGTTAGATGTTATCAGGTATTTTGCCATCTGCACATCGTTGCACTCTAGGTTGTTTTACTGCGTAGCTAGGTGACACGTTCCGTAATACCACTGATCATATGGGCTTGCCTTCATCTTGGAAAACTGCAGTGCAATAGTTTGGAGCTTACTGTGTAATATGATGAGGCTTGTGACAAAGGTGATGGTGGGCTGTAGGTCGGGGAGATCAGTACTTAACACTGATTGTTTCCTTACGAAAAACACAGGTTTACATGAGAAACAAAAAGTTCAGTGTGCAATGCTCACTCAATAGTGTAACTCCCACTTTGGAATTGCACCCTAAAAAATAAACTTCACTCTTACCAAAATGTCATTCCACGGAACTACATCATACTGGTCTTATGTCCTGTGTCCTCCCCTTTAGCCATAGCTCTTGTTTCATCTCCTAAAAAAAACCCAACCCTTCAATACGAAATATTATGGCTCCTAGCAATTTCTGATTGATCTTTTTATTTCGTGTTCATTAAACAGGTACAGCAAATGTGCATATATAGCTTCTCCAGTGAGAAACAACAAGAGATGAATTTGCAGAGCCATCACATTGTTTTGAGTTGAATGCTCATAAACCTACATTTGTGGGGAATTAGAACACAAGTATTTCTCTTCTTTAAAGCCATTACCTAAAGCACTTGTCCCTGTTGTATGTGGGCACCCAAAATGTTGGGTTTTTTTTTTTTTCACTTCTCACAGTTATGCAGTCTGATGCAAGTGGTTTAAAACATACTAGATAAAGCAGAACTGTGTTGAAGGAGCTGGATTAATTTTGGGCACTTTTAGAAGTGCTGTGATGCTGCTAAGCCAGTGAAGAGGCCCATAATTTGCCTGCTTGATTTAAATCTGAATAACTGTTTGCCAATGATTTGGGTGCTGTAATTCTTGACAGTAACAGGAGATGACAACACAGTATGGAGCTCTGATTGACAATATTAGAGACAGGGCTGATAGCACTGCCTATTAAGGTTGCCTGACACCCCTTACAAGACCCTGTTTTAAGTTGTTTACAACTTTGCCAAATTTTAACTTTTGGGGATAAATTTTTTTTTTCATGTCGAGTGTCTGCCTCAAGCTGATCATTTTGGAACAATTTCAACTAAAAAGGTTCAGTTGTTTCTCAGAACGATGCTGGGAGGAAATGCATTGTTTTGCAAGGCTAGAAAATTCTTCTCTTTGGGAGACTGTTTGAATCCATGTGTTAGAGCAGGGGCTTGAAATTTGGCAAGGGGATGGCCTTTGTGTCAGGGATATGCCTTTTGCTTTTCCTGTGAAATTAAGCCCACACTTGGCCAATTTATAACCTCTTTGAAAAATCTTTTTGCACATGTTCAGTAGAGACATTTTACAGTTTAGTAATTAATATCTTCAAAGATTCCACTGAGCATGTTCCTATGTATTACAAGAGGAGGGTCTGGTGAGACTGGGACTGGTGTGGGGCGAGAGAGAAACTGTGATGGGGAGTTGGTGGGGAGAAGTAAGAAACTGTGATGGGGAGTTGGTGGGGGAGAAGTAAGAACCAGGAAGGGAGACTGGGCCTGGTTGGACAAGGGGACTGGGTGCTAGGGGGAGACTGGAACTGCCCAGGCATGGAGACTGGGACTGGGGAGAGAGTGGAACTCAGATGGGGAGCTTGGAGGAGGAAACTTAGGCCTGGCTGTGCAAGGAGACTGGGATGAGAAGCCTAAAGAGTGGAGATTGGGCCTGGTTAGATAAGGAGAATGGGACAGCGGCTAGGAGTCAGGGGTGGGGAAGAGGCAGGACAGGGACAGGTTGGAGTGGATGAAGCAGAAGGGATCAAACTTGGAAGGAACAGGCAGAGGACATTAGAGAACACTCCATGCCACAGCCTGCAACTGAACTCAAGACTTCTGAGTCTCACCCTTCCTCAGTTGTCAGCAAATATCTGTGACACTCACTGCCAAATGATGTGTCCCATCTACCTCTAGTGCTGGTCCACATAGAGGATAAGAACCTACTATTGCTATCAGTAACTATTTGAGCTCAAGTGACAGAGGTTGGTGTGGTAGATCTAATGGTTCCAACCCTGCTGACGAACGTAGGTGGTCAATTTGATGCCACGTTATATTTATTTTTTTCTGGCTTTTTAAAAAAAAATAGGAAATTACCCTCAAAAATTACATTAAAAAGTCAATCACTAAAAAAATTAGGAAATGCCAGAATTAAGGTTGCCTGTGAAATCTGAATATTTACCTATACAGGATTGAGTGCACATGCTTATCAGGTTCAGAACCATGGGCTAGATTCTGATCTCAGGTATGCCCTGTATAGTCCACTGAAATTAATAAAGTTACTCCAGATTTCTGTCAGTGTGTGACAAGTATCTGTCCCCATGTTTTTTAAGGTGGCAAATTACCTTAACTGTGTTTCTCATACAACACATTAGGTTATTGAAACTGAATAAGTGCCATTGACTGTAATTGCCTGCTCTTCATGCAACCCATACAATTTAACCCTTACGCTTCAGAAAAACAACCACTCTAGTGTAGTAATAGACTAGAACTGGTTGGTTTCATACAGTACCACATGCTAAGAGAATTACCATGACATTGTCTGCTATTGTTGATGGATAGAGCTGGGCAGGAACTGGATTTTTAATTTCTCAGGGAATACCACAATGTCAAATTTTTTTCTGTTATGAAACTGAACAAATGTAAAAAATTAAGTTTCCTGCCAAATGAAATTCTGGGGAAAAAATAATTTGGGGTCAATTTAAACATTTTGTTTTGATAATAGTGAACCATTTCATTCTGATTTTGATTTTTTTTATATATATATATATATATATATATATATATATATATATATATATATATATATATATTATATTCTAGTATGTAATAGAAGCAGTGACAGATTAAGGGTAAAGCACCAAAGCTCACCTTTCTGCGCCTCATATTATCAAAGCATCGCAGTATGAAGCTTTTCCATTGTGACACAAATATTGATCTGAGCCTATTATAGGCTTAATACATCCCTTTGATAGAGTTCATTATGTTCCACCAAGTTTTATATGACAATAGCCAAGCTTTTCAGAAGTGAGTAGGCATTTGGGGGCTTTTTGTTTTGTTTTGTTTTTTGTGGGAGGGGACACTTCCATTTTTGGGTGTCCAGCTTGAGCCATTGATTTTCAGAGGGCAGGTCCTTAACACTTTCTGAAAAGTGTCCCCTTTTAGGTGTCTCAAGCTTGGGTGCCAAAAAATTGAGGAAAATCTTGTGAGTTCTTCAGAAGGCACTTCAGAAAATCTTGGCCTCTAAGGCTATGTCTATACTTACGATGATGTGTGGAGTACAGACCCTGCATGGGTATAAATAGCAGCATAGACCGAGGCATTGCTCAGCCAAGCAGTGTACAGACACACAAGAACCTTAGGGTATATACCCTACATGCCCAAGCAGTGCCTCCCACATCTGCAGTGCTATTTTTAGCAGTGTAACACCTTGCTGCCTCGCCCCTATCAGCTCCTTTCACTGCCGCCTGAAGCTACGCAGTCCAGTGTGTAGCTACACCTCTCCTACATGCTGCTGCAAGCGTAGACAAGGCCTAAGGCTTATAACAATGGGATGCCTACAAATCAGACACGGTTACTTTGGGATGCTGAGGTGGCAAATGAAAGTATGCATGACTAGTACGGAAAAACACATTTGTGCTCTTGGAACAACTGCTGAAGAAAATTCTGTTTAAGCAAACATTTTATTCTTTGTATCGCTGCCGGTCTTGTCAGTTTTGATTATTGGTTACATGTCTGCATGGCAAGTGAGTTAGACTTAGTCAGAAACTAAATACAGTCCCAGCCATATAGTGACTACACATTGTGGGCTGTGGAGGTGGTGCTGAGACCTGGTCATAGAGGCCTTTTATGTTTGTTTTGGACCAGGAGTAATTTCAGACATGAATAATTGGCATGAAATTTGAGGTCACATTTTCCCCCTTTGACTAAAACAATGGGAGGGCTGGGTTTTCAAGCTAGTCCTCAAAACTAAATCACAGCACTATGAGGGCTATTGACGCGTCTTGCCTGGGTCCTACCTGGTATAGAGACACAATAAACTCCAATGTTCTTACTCCCTGTGGTCTCAGATCTGCAGTCCACTCAATCTATTCTCCATGAGGCATGTCAGGTGCCTCATTCCCCACATGATGTCACCCATCTTTGCTCCTACAGTACCTTCTGTTTGGCCAGTCCTGTGCTGTTTGAGAAACCTCTGACTAGCTGTAGCAGCTGCCCTGCTGTTTACAAAATTCTTCCTAAGCGGTCAGTGGAGCAGACATTGATTTGCAAGTGAGGTGATTAGGTTGTATGTGAAGATTGGCCTGGAGGTTTGATGGGATGCTTACTTAGTAAATTCCCTCTCAGGCAGCTACTGGTGCTGGCCAGATGCTGGGTCATGCAAAACTAGCGATAACATAATATAGTAACCAGCAGTCGGGGAAACAGAAGGAATAACAGCACATTGGGTGCACTACTCACCTTTAGAATTGTGCTTTAATTCATTGATCCCAGAACTGCCAGTGTCAAACCTTTCTAGCACAGAGGCACCCATAGATACAAGGAAGAGCCAGGGACTGCTATGTTTACATTTTTGGAGGGGTGTTTGTGGGCCTACCAAATTTCCCAGGGTCAACCATCATCTCATTATTTTGTGGCTGAGCAGAATGCTGTCCACTTCACGTTTGCCTTTGTATTCACCCCCATGGTATTTTAACAGTGGACAAAGTGCGCTTTGGTGATAGTTTAGGAAGTGCTCTGTGAACGTTTCAGATGAAAGGTGCTATTTAGAAGACATGAAATCAATCTGAATGTGATTTATCCAGTTTTTGTTTCCCAAAGCATGCTTTGGGTTGTATTCATATATGACTAATGATAAAGCACGTCGCTAGGACCATAGCGTGCAAAAGTCCATTGCAAAACTCCTGTTGACTTGCCTGGAAGTGACACATTTGTAGCAATGGCAAGATGAAGTTCCCAGAGTAGTTACGTTCTAGTTTTGTGGATGTTGCAAGGGATGAGTAACTTGTACAATCTTCTAATTAATTTACACAAAAGGTGAATTCATTTAGGAGAGGGGCAGCTGAGACCAAGCGTACAAGGATTTGGGCTCTGTGTCTGCACTGCGTCTCTTCTCCAAGAGATGTGTTTCAGAGCTCGCAATTAGACAGATGTTCTAAATTCCGCTGGCCAAGAACCCACAGCCATCTGCCATTATTTTAGCTTTTCAGGTGCTTAACTTGAGTGAGTGTGATATTGCTAGTCCAATCCAGGAGTGCTGTTGGGAATCCTGGAATGGAAGGAAATACTGTTCTATCACAAAAGGTGTAATATGTAATGCTTGTATGAATTGAAAGGTTATGAAAGACAGCACCAATGAAGTCACTTAAAAAACCTTTCCATTGTTTTGTGGGATTTTTGATTTAAACAGCCAGTCTGATTTGAATAAATGTGTCTTTAAATACGATCTTTATATTTGCAGGGGTTAAACATCTGAAAAGTCAGAACGACTCAGCATTCCCAGAGGAAGAAGAGGGTGTCAATGAAAGAGAAGAAGAATGGGACCATTAATTAGCATTGGGCTTGTGTAAGAAAGGTTATTGTGAATAACTGAACTGCTAAACTTTCCATACTTAACATGGAATTCCATTGCTTGTGTTTCTGAAACATTCTTCATCTCACCACTCCAGGCACACATAGCAGGATGCTTTCCGGGGAGCATTCCTTGACTGGATTTTACAGCACTCTGCAAACTTGTCCTGTGATACTTGTAACTGAAGATAAACATTTATTTTACAGTCATTTTTCTTTCCTTTTTTATGACTTAAAAATGTAATTTGCAAACATGTTAGTAATCTAACTTCAGTACTGCCAGAGCTTAATTACTGAATGTGATCTGTACTCCAAGACTTATTGTAAATAGTACCAATTTAAAAGTTACAAATAAATACTAAATTCATTTAGACATGATTTTATGTCGTGCTGTGCTTCTGTCTAACTTGAAGAGAAATTTTTAGGTAAGGTGAGTCTTTAGACCAGGAGCATCTTTTCGCATATTAGGGTTACACCTAGTAACATACTTCAAACCCAAGCTAAAGCAGAGATGCCTGCTTAATTCTGCACTGCATTAGTTCTTTGTAGCTTTCAGTGTATGTACTGCATATAACAGTTCACCACTTCTTGCTTTCCATAAAGGTATGTATCTGATACTGCTCAGTCATTCAGTGATACATTAACTGATTTTTCCTTTTTACTACTGAAGACAATCATATGAGAACATTAGGAAAATCTTTGATTTGGTGGAGACTGGCTGCCTCAAAATATTGGCGATAGGCTGCAGAACCTTTCCGCTCTAAGAGAGCTGGTTCAATTTTGGCCTGGTTCAATAGTGCTGTTACCATTTGACAGCTCATGTCAAGTTCTGTGAGTGCTGAACATCAGGAAAGCTTATGAAGGAGCAGAAAATGAGATGGGGTGGACAAATCATACTTCTTTAAAGTTGTATTTAACATATTGTTCCCTATTTTTAATGGTCCATCTTTAAACCAAGGACAACCTTTCACAACCTGTAGAACTGTGGTAGCTAAGGTTGTCCTTGGTATAAAGATTCATTTTGAATTTAGCCTTTCATCCCCTTGAGTCCCACTTGATAAGCCAAGCTACTGAAAGTAGATGAAGGATAGGAAAACACAGACTCTTTTGTCAATGCCTTGAGTGCTCATTTGGCTCACATTTAAGCAGACACTGTGCTGAGAAGACCTAGCATTCATAGGATCTGTAACAAGTGTTTCTTTGTTTGACAGCCATATCTTTCTCTGTATATGAGTATATCTGTATATGAGTTCTTTATTGCAGCTCCAGTCACAGACATTCCAAGTGATATTTATGGCTATAATTTAATGAAGAGCTGACTAATAGAAGAAATCTTCAGTTGTGCTGTAGACACAGTGCTAAACTGAGGTTTCTTTATAATACAACCAAAGAGGAAGCTTCCCTTCATAAAATATTTGAATGAAAAAAAGTTGAGGCATTGGCCTGGAACCAAGAAGAGGTGGGTTCATTTCTCAGCACTGCCACAGATTTTGGGTGTGACCAACTTACTTACTTTGGGCAACTCACTTAATCATTCTGTGCCCCAGTTTGCCATTTGTGACATGGCGCTAATTTCTTTCTTCCACCACTTATTTGTCTTGCTGCTTTAGATTTTAAGCTTCTCAGGATATGGATTGGCTTTTAGTGCCTATGTACAGCATGTAGAACAGGGGTGCTGGAACAATTTTTATAATGGGGGGTACTGAAACCCATTGAACCAAACAGTAAGCCCTGTATATGAGGGAAACCGCTTCAAGCCAGGAGATGCTGCCGCACCCCCATCATCCCTATTTCCAGCACCTATGTGTAGCACATGGCAGATAACAGTTTATATGAATTAACTAGGAAACGCAGAATCATGCTTCAGTAACGCCATTACATACATAAGACTTAAGATAATAATTACACTTTTATATATACAGCTTGTTGGAGTGCATCAGAACTAGTACAGGCGCGTATTGTCACTAGAGCTGACCACAGAAAGACACTGCTGTTTTGTGGCAACTCTCAACATTTCAAAACCTTTAGAACAGTGGTCCACAAAATTTCAGGGTCGTGCCTTCCCCCTTACCCATGTCTGTGCCTCTTCCCCGCTGCCCTGGGAGCCAGGGCCAGGAGCAGGGCTGTGGCTCCAAGGAGGGGGGGGGGGAGAAGGTGGGTCAAGGCCATGCCTGCAGCTGGGGGAGGGTCTGAGGCTGGGAATGGAGCTGCAGCCAGGGGCCGAGGCTGGGGGTGGGGCTGGGGCCGGTAGCGAAGCCCTGGTTGGGGCAAAGGCAGGGACAGGGATGGGGATGCAGCTGGGGGGCAGAGCGGGGCTTGTGGCACTCCCTCCCTGACCTCTATTGGGGCTGGCCTGGACTTGCCATCCCCCCACCCCCAATGTCCCTCCACACCTCCCCTAGGGGGCTCTGCCCTCACAGTTTGGGGACCACTCCTTTAGAATGTTTTCACAAAACTGGAAATGTTCATTTTTGGATCAAAATCTAAGGGGAGTGGAGGCAGGGGAGTGTGTAGTGGTCCCAGGTTCAAGTCTCTACTTCCCTTCCTGATTCAGAGCAGAGCTTTTCATCCCAGATCACTCCAAATCTGCCAGAGCTTGAACTTGTGTCTCTCACATCCTAGGCCAGTACAGTGAATACCAGGCACTAGAGCATAAGTCTCTGGTTCTCTTCCCCTCGCCCCACAACAAACTTTGTGACAACACAGCATGTTTTGAGAAAACACGTGTTCTAACAGTGCTAACTGTTGCCCAACTTTCTCTTTCAAGCATTGCCCTTGTCCTCTCCCCAAGTGTAATTAAACCCTCTCCTTACCAAGTCCTATCTCTCACCAACTAGAATTGCTTCCTATTCCTATTGTCATCTTAGTTTGCAAGGCCCATGTGGTAGCCTAGACTGCATAGTCTTTGTGATGGGATTTTTCTAATTGGTAGCTACTGCAGCATATTCTGGGTCCTACCAAAATTAAAATAAAAAATAATCCCAACTGCCCTGCCTCAGTTTCTTTTCTGTGCTGTGACTAGTTAGATGAGGCTAAAATACTGATACACTCCAGAAAGCTTTCTGGGATGTGTTGGCACTGCTGCCAATAGGTAGAAGCTAGAAAGAAGCCCTGGAGTTTTGCTGACTGGTGAAGCTGCAGGCAGGGAGACAGTAGCAAATAAACACAACTAAACATCAAGAAAGGGTGATGCGCAGTGTTTGCGCATTTCAGTAGGGCAAGGGCAGGTTTGGTTGCTCCCCACCCTACCCCAGCCTCTGCCAATGGTGTCTGTATAGTTTTTCCCTTTGAGTGGGACAGATTTGTTTCAGGGCCCTCACAAAACTGGAATGACAACATATTTTCCTACTTATTAGTTATGCAACCTTTACTGTATTTGCAGTGTGCTGTAAGCACTAGGATCAAAGCGGTAAGACACATAGACGTGCGCACTGAAATGTGACTACCCCTTTCAAATCCATGAATCATTTGCGGAGGCAGGGGAGCAATTGTTCTCCAACGCTTGATTTGGAAATGGGGACGGCTTGAAAAACCAAGCTACTCTGTGACATAATGCCAGCTTTTAAAGGGCCAGAAACAATGGTTCCTCCTGAGTTATCAAAGGCGCTATCAAATTTCCCAATCCCAAGAGATGCCCACAGGAGGAATTTAGTGGGAGAAAGGCTTCTCTGCCTCTCCACTACATCTCAGAAAGAAGCAGGAAGCAGAAGTGGACCTTCTGACCGCTCTCCTGAGAGCCCAGATAAGGGAGGAGGATTACCAGTCACTCTCAGAAGACATCAGACCTGGGCGGCAAGTTGCAGGTCCTCCCACAGAAAGAGCATGTTAGATAAGGGGAAGAGCTAAAGAGATGGGAATTTGTATGAAGAGAGAGGCCCAGAGGGTAACTTGTGAGGAGCAAGACAGAAGTGATTTGGGAGAAGTCCCACAGTAGGATATGATCTTCAGTTACCACGCTATTTGGATACATCTCTGAATGAAACCCTTATTGGTCCCCCCACCCCCACCCCATCTCTAAATGTTGCCACTGTGTTTCATCATTTTTAAAAGCCTCTTTCTTTTCTTTCCTGAACCAGCAACAGGCTGGCGCCTCCTGCCAAAAGCCTCATATTGCCCGTGGTCATTACTCAGAATCCCCCCTGCATTATTGGGGGGGGGGGGAATGCCCAGCTACAGGGCTACACACAGCTTTTTAGATACGGATCAAGTCAAAATAGGAAAGTTAAGCCCAGCCCAGTCACTCTGTGTTCCCCCTTGTGCCACATAGCCTAAGTGGAGATCAAACCTAGAATATGCTCATAAATGTGCAGCCCGCAATCATAGAGAAGCTTGTCAAGAGCCAAAGTGGGAAACATTGCTGTAAACTGGGGTGAAACTCATGAGGGAACTGACTGCAGCCGCAGACAGAGTCCAGGTCCTCAGCTGTTGTAAACTGGCACATCTTCATTGGCTTCAGTGGAATTATGCCAGCTTAGTGCCAGCGCCCTTGCTTTTAGAGCTGAATGTTAAAAGAACTGGGTAATTTTACCACCATTAATGCCACTTTGGAGTTCTGCTATTAAAGGTAACAATACAGGTAATTAAACTACATGCTTCAAAGCATACAATGGTCCTCTCTAGGGGTTATCCTTCCGCACAGACACACACCATATCCAGTATTGTATACATGGCTCTGGCTGGATGGAGTTAGGGAGCGGGGGTTTTGCATTCCTCTGAAATGTAAGATGTTGGAGACAGGACACAGGCATGGCTGGATCAAGGATTTAGTCTGGGACGACAGGGCTGTTCCTTTGTTCCTATGTACTTAAAAATATTAATCATTCTACTTAGCACTCATATAGTCTTTTTCATCTGAGGAGCTTCCAGACAGAGCAGCCTCTGATTCACTGCAGAGAAGAGCCCAATATTGCAGCCTACTGGCATGGACAGTAATACAGAAAAATATGGGGGCAGCTGAATGTACAGAGGCATCAGAGCTCAAAGAGCAACAGGTGCAAGTCCATCTCCTGTACACATACAGTAGAGCAGTGGTTCCCAAACTTGTTCCACCGCTTGTGCAAGGAAAGCCCCTGGAAGTGGCGGCCAGTATGTCCCTCGGCCCGCGCCGCTTCCAGCAGCTCCCATTGGCTTGGAGCAGCGAACCGTGGCCAGCGGGAGCCACGATCAGCCGAACCTGCGTACGCGGCAGGTAAACAACTCGGCCCGGCCGGCTAGAGACTTTCCCTGTACAAGCGGTGGAACAAGTTTGGGAACCACTGCACTAGAACAAGGCGGTAATTTCAAGTAGCTATTTTAGTTTGGGGGAGGGAGAGCATTTGTTACTCTGATCAAAAAATGTACAAAGGCCCTAGAGCTAACATGAAAAGCATGGAATAAAAAAATTCCATGGCTTTACACAATGAGCGAATGAGTGAGGGGAAAGGGGATTGAGTAAGCAGGTAAACAGTTGCACAGCATAGGCATGCTCATGGGGTGTGCCGGGTGTGCCCGGGCACACCCTAATGCCCATGGGCCGGATCCGGATCTGGCCCCTCAGGGCTTTGGATCTGGCCCGTGGGATTTGCCCCCCATGGTGCTGCAGGCCCCTCGCTGCTTTCAGAAGCAGCCATCAGGGCACCATGTCTCTGGGGCCGGGGGGTTGCTCCAGACACCGCCTCCCAAAGCTCCCATTGGCTGGGAACGGGGAACCGCGCCAATGGGAGCTTCAGGGGAGGTACCTGGAGGCATGGCAAGGGCAGCGTGCAGAGCCCTGTGCCGCCCCGCCCCTCCCCGCCCCTCCCCTGGGGCTGCGCGGGGACGTGGTGAGCGGTGCGGCGTGGGGCCCTGGCAGGCAGGGAGTGTGCCTGCGGGTAAGCGGCGCCGGGCCGGAGCCCGAACCCCTCCTGCACCGCCCCCCCCCGCGCTGAGCCCCCGGCCTGCACCCTGTTGAGATGGGCTCCCCTTCCCCAGGGCCGGGCTGGCTGCTTTAACAACCCCATGTGCTCCCTGGCAGTCTCCCACCCGGCAGCACCAACACAGCTGCTTAAGGTGGCCCGCGGGGGTGCTGCCACAGCCCCCCCCCACCCCCCCAGGCAACTGCCCCCCCTCCAGCGCCCAGGGCCCCAAACCCGCCTGCTGCTCCCTGCGCTGGCCGAGGGCCCGGGCACCACCCGGGGGGTCAGGCCACCCCTGAGCCCAGCCCACCTTAAGTGGGGCCTGGGAGCCAGCAGGCCCGGGGCAGGGGGCGAGCCCGGCCCACAGCCGCCCCCCACAGCCCGGCTGCGAGCTCAGCTCCCCTGTGCTGTTCTGGGGCTCCGGCCCGGCACCCTCGGCCTTGAGTCCAGCCCTGGGAGCAGCCCGGCCCCTCTGCGATCCACCCCGGCCCCGCTGCAATCTGCCCCAGCTGCATCTGCCTGGCCTGGCCCCAAGCGCCCAGCCCGGCCCCCTCTGCCCGGCCCCCGAGCCTGCCTGCCGGGACGGGGGAGCCCAGATCCCCAGCCCCGGGCCTGCCTGCAAACAGCCTATCCTCCTGCACCCCAACCCCCTGCCCTGAGCCCCCGCCCCCCAACTCCCTGCCCTGAGCCCCCTGCCTGCACCTTGCACCCCAACCCCCAGCCCCCTGCCTGCACCCTGTACCCCTCCTGCACCCCAACTCCCTGTCCTGAGCCCCCTGCCGCACCTCTCCTGCACCCCAACTCCCTGTCCTAAGCCCCCTGCTACACCCTGCACCCCAATCCCCTGCCCTGAGCCCCCTCCTGCACTCTGTACCCCAACCCCCTTCCCTGAGCCCCCTCATACACCCCACACCCCTCCTCTGCCCCAATCCCTTGCCCTGAGCCTCTTCCTGCACACAGCACCCCCTCCCACACCCCGCCCTTTATGATGTTCGCCTTTAAAAAAAAATTCCCTGGGTGCACACCCTAATGAAATGTGCTGCGAACGCCTATGTTGCACAGACTAGGAGGGTCTTAAGTGAATAGCACAGGGGACAGCACAAGAGGCAGGTAGCGATCAAAGCATCTGTTGTGGTATGTCCCCCTCCAAAGAACACCCTCCTCCCAATTTCAAGTGCTTCCTCCCAGGAGCTCCCCACAGGTTTTGGAGGAGCTGGAAGGTGGGTGCAACATTTGCAGGCCAGGGTGCCTCTGGAGATGTATTTTTTTCAGTCTACTGCTGTGCCAAGTCAGAAGCCTGAATTTGGCCTTCTGTATTTAGAAAGAAAGCAAAAAGAAAATAAACTGATTTCCTTTTCAGTGTACTCTATCCACACCTTCCAGTATCCCTTAACTCATTATTCACAACACAGTTTCTAGGCTTTGCTATTTTTACATTACCTAGTCCTGCTCCCTTCTTACTTAACACTTAACACCCCCCCAGCCCCACCCCTTTAGAGAGAGATTTACTGAGGCAAACAAATTCTTTAGGAAAATTCCCCTGCTTGGCCTACAGCCTGGTATGTGGTGGTTATTCTCCAGGTACAAAACCAGATAATATTTCAATAGAACTAAAGCCTAAAGATCTGTGCAGTAAGGGCAAGACCTATAGTTCTTGTTAAGACATAATTCCCACTAAAGGCAAAGGAACTTTGCCTGAGAACGGCTCCCGGATTTGGCCATTGGTGTATTTTCTCTTGGGAAAACCAGATTCATAATGTAAGCAGTGCTGGAACACTTTCTGCAATGCTGCTATCAATTTATGCATTCAAAGTGGGGGCTATTCTCCAGCAATTGCCTCTATTTGCCCTTTAGTAGGTGCTATAAAAAACCCTAAGAAAGATTAAAAGGACACACATCTCCCTACCCACCACCTTTCCACAATAGTTTATGTCATTATTAGTCTATTAATGTAAGTGAAAATACTCTTCACTTTACTAGCGCCCCACTGAAGAGCATCAATATTTCTTGGAGACCATCTACACTAGGCAAAATGCCCATCTCACTAGCCACAGTGTGTCTTTGATGGGTCCAGGAGCAATGGATCAGAGGGAGGGGGGATCTCAAGCAGACGTGGCTGGCACAGTACTACAGCCTCTCCCACTCCTGCTGGCCTATACCATGTGGGAGCGGAAGGATGCTGCGTCTTTTGTGTTTCCTTCCCCCATGTTGTGAGGCCAAAGGGGGATATCTCATACAGCATCCAGGTGCTGAAACTTGTTCTGCTCCCTCCTGCTGCCATTGGACAGTAGGGAGTCATGATGGGCCAGCTGATTCGCTCTCACCTGCTGGGACTAGGGAAGTTTGCTTCTGCTGGCTGCTGACAATTAGCCATTTTGGGCTCTCTTCCAGCCCTACCCATGCCTCGTTGCTGGATCTCCTATGATGCAGAGGACGAGGCTGGTCACCAAATTTATTTGGGGTTTGCAAGGGATTTTTCCCATAGGGTGAAGCTGGCAAACTGCTGCCTGGGCTATTCACCTTCTCTCTGGCATCTGAGAGGTCGCTTCTGGAGAGGTTTAAATTACATTCTCACAACTAAAGAGGCTCTGATGCGAGGTCGCTGTAGCCCAATGGCACGCTGAGGCATGGAACCAGAGCACAACATTGGACAGTGAAGGATTTACCTGCCTGCCTTGCACAGTGAGTGGCTCTTTCATCCCCTCTGGCCTATCTCGTGTGTGGAGAAGAGGAGCAGGTTGGAATTCTGGTTTCCAGGCAGGATTCCTCGGCAGGGCTGAGAGGATAGAGGGGGTATTGCCCTCCTACCTGTCTTCAGATTTGTAGAACGCGGGGGCATTGATGCCTAGTTGAAATCCATCCTGCAACAGCCCTGCCAGATACTTCAGGGAGTGATTCCTGGCTGGTTGCTTTAATAAAGTTGCAGCCTCCACATTTAATCATACTATAGCCTACATGTCTCATTGTTTGTATGCCTGCAGCAAAATACTAGCTTCCTGCATACCTCAAAAGCACCTCAAGCCCAGGTCTTTGATCTAGGCGAGCGATGGTTAGTTCAGGTCCAGAGAGAGGAGCATTATAGCTTTTCAGATATTTCTTGATCCCAAAGCCTGAGGCTGGCTGCTCTAACACCTCACTCTCCCTGGCCATTGCTGGCTTCTCAGGATAGCCACAGTGCAGAGGCTTTCCTGCCCAGGCCTGCGACATAAGGGAAATCCCCAGCTTCCACTTTATGCTCGTAGCCTAGCTCCGTGGTACCAAGAGAGTGGAGCAAAGCGGATGATGGGAGGGACATAGTGTGGTCCCACATGTCCATACTGCGTCCATGCATTGCTAGCAGTAGCAGGTTCACTCCATCTTGAAAGTCTTTACCCTGCCTCGACCTGCAGCTGTGCATTGTTAGACTAGTGCCCAGTCAGAGAGTATGGGAACACACATGCCTTTTAGCTGCACTGGTGTAACAGGCCCTCTCAATTCTATTGCACGTTGCTGTGCCCTGCCTCTCAGTGACCACTGTAAGCTCAGTCCACTGGCACTCTCCCTTCTTGACAGTCCTAACAGTAGCTCAGGCATTTACTTAGCTGATCTCAGCTGGGCCTGGAACTCCCATGAGGGGCTGGTTGCCTTCAGTGCCCATTAACTTTACTGACATCACAAGCATAAAAAAATCCAATAGGAAAAATTCAAGTGATCATAGGGGTGAGCACTTTGTTACTAGGGGGAATCTTCATCCTGGAGTTGGCTCAGTAGCATCTGCCAAGCTATAGGCACCCCAGAAAGAGAGAGCAGGAAAAGGCACAGTACTGAAATGACATCACAGGTACAAATGTGTTCACTAGGCAGAGCTACCTCCTGATCCCCAGCTGCGGATTATGGGATAACTAAATCTCAAACCACAAATTTACTGTCCCATGATACTTCACACAATGTTTGTTTCCCTCCATTTTTAGGAGGAATAATACAGACCACTTGATGGATGACACTGCCAGAGGTCGGCAGGAAGGCCGACCCTAAGTGCAGTGACTCTCCTGGAGCACCCAACTCCCTCTGGGCACTGGCCCAGACCACGTCTGGCTCGCGGTCTTGGAGAAAACAAGAGAGAAACCTGTCAGCTCAGCTGAAAAACAATAGAATTCAAACCCATAAAAATGGGCCATCTTTGAATGAAGAAAAAGCCCTCTCTCACCTGCCAACTCAACAAGCAGGAAAGGTCGTTTTTGCTGTTGTAGTCTAGTGCATAAATGTCATTTTAAATCCTGAATATCAATTGAGTCCTATCGTACTTTTCTACTTTTTCAGGCTCCGGAGAGCTGCAGATTATGGGATAACTGACTCAGGCATCCCACAACGGAACAGCTGGAGAGAGTGGTGTGAGGAAGGGGCATTCCCATTTTCCAAAAACCTGTGTTTTTACTGTGCAATTTTGTACCACTAGAAGGACAAATAGTACATCGTTTGTCTGCAGTTGTGCACTTACCTAGTATAGACTGACCCTTAGTGGTAAACTGGAAATATGAGCACAGTTCAAATTTCAAAACAGTGCTTTTCCATAGTCTAATTAGTTGGAAAGGGGTAGATATATATGCTGTATGTCACGATACATGTAAATAGCCCCTGTAACTGTCAGAAGTATAAATAATACCTGTGACGGTGTACCCCATAAGGCTTTATGGGGAGGGGGTGCTTATAAATGTATGTATGACATAACTGGAATATGTTTTGTGCTGCCTGTGCCAGGTAACATATCTCCGTAAAGGTTATGGTCTACTATATCTATTCATCCTATTTGTACATATATATATCATTTTCTACTTGAGGTTAAGAATATGGGCTGTATGCCTGCTTGGTTTCTAAGTAAGCTTTGGAAGGAATTCGCCAGGTTAAGTACCTGATCAGGAAACACTTGGGGAACAATGCATCTTGGAATGCTCCAATCCACATAAGAAGTCTTCCTGGAGACATGCAAGATACCATGTGGACAATGGCGTCGGCCTGTAAAGACTGAGTCATGCAGGGGCAGGTGTCTCCAAAACTCCATCTTGGAGCTGGACTTTGCATAGGAGGGAGGAGGGGGGTCTCCTCCCACAAGAGAGAGCCTATTTATACCTGGGGGAGACCCCTCCATTTTGTCTTCAGCTGGCTAAAGAAGGAGCCTCTCCACCCCCCCAGGATACATGAACAGAGGCTACAGGGGTTGTGAGAGATTGCTGGACCCAGGCTAAAGGGAAAGTAGCCTGTAAAAGGGAGCATTCTGGAACTGGTGAGGAACTTATCTGTATTTAGTTTGATTAGGCATAGATTTGCGCATTTTATTTTATTTTGCTTGTGACTTACTTTGTTCTGTCTGTTACTACTTTGAACCACTTAAATCCTACTGTCTGTATTTAATAAAATCACTTTTTATTTAGTAATTTACTCAGAGTATGTATTAATACCTGGGGGAGCAAACAACTGTGCATATCTCTCTATCAGTGTTATAGAGGGCGAACAATTTATGAGTTTGCCCTGCATAAACTTTATGCAGGGTAAAACGGATTTATCTGGGTTTAGACCCCATTGGGAGTTGGGCATCTGAGTGCTAAAGACAAGCACACTCCTGTGAGCTGGTTTCGGGTAAACTTGCAGCTTTGGGACTAGTGATTCAGACCCTGAGTCTTTGTTAAAGCAGACTGGAGTGTCTGGCTCAGCAAGACAGGGTGCTGGAATCCTGAGCTGGCAGGGAAAACTGAAGCAGGGGTAGTCTTTGCACATTGGGTGGCAGCTCCCAAGGGGGTTTCTGTTAGTTGGAAAGGGGTAGATATATATGCTGTATGTCACGATACATGTAAATAGCCCCTGTAACTGTCAGAAGTATAAATAATACCAGTGCTATCAAAATAATGATTACATGTGAAGAATGCAAAATGAAAATTGTGATGTCAAGACACACTATATTATGAGGAACAAATAAGAAGCCTGTATCGGGCACTAACAAATACCTCAAGCTAACTATGGAATATGTATTAATTAGGTCTCCAAAATACCATCTTTCTGAAAAGCAGCGTATGTGTAATATTCCAACTTAATAATCAAAGCAATGGGACAATGTGAAATCTGCAAAAAATGAATGGATTGCAGATGATTGCCTACCTCTTTAATAATGACAGAGTAACACACCAGCTTCAAATGCCAGAGACTCTCAGTCTTCTTTTTTTAAGCAGCCCATATTTTCAGTTTTCAAGGCAGTGAGGTAGATATGTTGGTTTCTTATTGCATTTTTTCCTGCAGCATTAATTCAATTGATGTTCTTCCCTAATCATGCTAATTATACTGCCATATGTTGCTCTCATCCTTCTTTTTCTGCCCTAATGGGACATAGATTCCCTCTTTTGAATATGTCATTTGTTTAGTACATGTATTGAGGGTTTTAACATTATATGAGTCTTTTAATTGCTTTTTTAAACACTCAGCAGACTGAATATTAAAAAATTAACATGAAGGTCAATTATAAATAATATCTGAATTGCATGTGTGGGGTTTTGTCTTTTTCTGTAAATCTCTAATTTAGAAGTATCAAGTTTATAGGAATTATTCACATGACAACACACACAGAATCATAGAAATGTAGGGCTGGAATAGCATTTGAGAGGTTATCTAGTCCATCTCCTGGTACCTAGGCCATCCCTGACCTGTGTTTGTCGAACCTATTGTTAAAAACCTTCAGTTACAGTGATTCCACAACCTACTTTGGTAACTTATTCCAGTACTTAAATATCCTTATAGTTAGAAAGTTTTCCCTGACATCACATTTAAATCTCCCTTCCTGCAAACTAAGCCAATTACTTCTGGTCCTACCTACACTGGACATGGAGAACAATTGATCCCCATCCTCTTTATAAACAGCCCTTAACATATTGGAGACCATTATCAGGTCCCCATTCAGTCTTCGTTCTCAAGAAGA
This sequence comes from Emys orbicularis, assembly GCF_028017835.1. Taxonomy (NCBI): domain Eukaryota; kingdom Metazoa; phylum Chordata; order Testudines; family Emydidae; genus Emys; species Emys orbicularis. The sequence goes on from NC_088693.1 coordinate 46,627,792, forward strand.
AAGACAAAGAAAGACAGAAAAAGAAAGACCCACTCGAGACCAATTCCATCTGTTTAATAGCACCCTCCATTTAACTCCCCATTTTTCTGCTCTAACAAAAGCTACCTTATAAAAGCTATGGTGCTTACTGGTGCTATAATGCAGATGCATATTGCCTAAAACAGATATTTTCCAGATCAATAAAAATGTACTCGCTGTAAAAGATAAACACTAATATTCAAATGAGATAAAGGTAATCTGAATAGCTCTATTTGTATAGAGCTGTTTAGGTTTCCCAATCAACAGCCCAAGCCCATGAGGTGCAGAGTACACCCATCAATAGGGTAGTTGAATGTGACTTGATGTCATGCAGTGCCTCTCAGGCAGCCATTAGTACCTCACAGGACTGGCCATACTAGTATAGAAAATAACCAATAATATAATCGAATAATAGAGAAAGTCAATAGGATGAACACATCCTTCATATCATATCACTGGCTGCAATAATGTTAGCTCAAGGATGAATTTGACCTCTTGTGTTCTTGAATTTGGCCCAGGAGATCAATCCATTTATTCTTCAAGTAATAAAATAATTTACATTTTTATGGGATTTGAAATGATTGGTCATGACATTCTGAGTAGAGGTGAACTGAAAAAAATCTGGAAAAATATATATATATATATTGGGTTGACCCCTAATGGAATTTTTAAATTTTTCTTTCTGAAATGAAAAACTGAAAAAAATTCAACTGGGGTTGAATGAAAAGTTTTGTTGGACCCGAAACTAATTTTTGTGGTTATAGTTTTTTAGTTATGTTTAGGGTTTTTTTACACTTTTTGTTTTGTTTTAAATAAATTTAGCTAAGTTTTGACACAAGCCATCATTTTTAAGCAAAAAAAAAAAAAATCAAAACATTTTGTTGGACCATAAGAACAGCAATGCTGGGTCAGATCTATCATCCATCTAGGGATCAAAAGCACAAGTGGTATTTAAAAGACAAAAGCAGCTTTATCAGCATCTCACGTTTTTCCAACACCTTTATGTTTTCTTTCAGTTTTGTCAGTCTTTATGCATCACTTGAATATTAATTAGTTAATTACATCACTTGAGTAAATGACAGGTGGTAATGAACTAAAATGTGGGCTATTTGATCTCTGTTGGAGGGCTGTAGTGTTGGCCAAGCTCTTCTGATGGCAGCATCAGTTTCATTGGAATAAAGATACTATAACCAAAGTAGCTGCATAATCAGAATCAGAACTTTTTTGCAAGGGTGTTCAGCCTAAAATGACTAAGGTGCCGGTCCTGCAATGATTTACACACATATTTAACTTTATGAACATGAATTGTTTGATTGACCTCAGTAGGATGTAAGATGACTCACATGAGAAAGATTTTGTAGGGTCAGAGCCTAAGTAATTACAACTCTTCACTCATACCAGATTCAGCACACTTAGGCATGAGAAAAGCACCTTTACAATGTTGTTTTGAGCCCTGCTAAATAAATAAATGAGCAGGAAAGTTAAATCAAATCCCAGAGAAATGAAATGTCCCAAATATTTTTCCCATAATGCAGCTTATATAAAGCAGCTATACATTTTTAAAATGTTGTTTTACTTAAAAATAAATTAAAACCACTACATTCCATCAGAGGTCAATATTTTACTTATCTTGGTTTTCTAAGGATGTGATTTTCAAAAGTCAATGGGAGTTCAAAGTCAGTGGGAGTTGGATGCCTAAATCCTTTAGGTGCATTTGAAAATCCGAGTGTAAAACATGACAAGTCAAATTTTGCCCTCAGCTAAATCAGTGTAAATCCAAATCCTGACTAACCCTTTTGGCGTCTATGGAATTCTACAGGATTTACACCCACATAAGTGAAAACAGATTTTGGCTTAACACATTTGCATGGGTTCCATCTGATAATAATTAAATACCAAATGGCACATTAGCTATAAGGACCCTCAGAAAAAGAATTAGATAGGACACTTAACGTACTGTGATTTTACTTGAAAGTTGCAGTTGAACATTTGTTTTGTATTTAATTCTCTCTCTTGCTGTCATTGGCTATCACTACACAACAATATTCAATTAAAATACACGATTAAATATCTATTGTTACACCCTTACCACTGAAGTCTTGAATATCATTGTTTATTTTAAATTATTTATTATTTCTATAGTGCCTTGCATGGCATTTTACAGCCTTACAAAAAGACAAGAAACCTGCCCTGTGGAGCTCACAGTCTAAAGTAGACATAGTCCAGACAAATAAAGAGGGATGGGATATAATAGAGAAAATCTGTTGATTTCGTTTATCTCCCCTTGTAAATTTCATATTGATTTCAATGGGAGTTGGATGGGAACCAGGTATTCTGATCTATAGTCCATAGCAGTCAATGAGAGTCTTTCCATCTACTTCAATAGGCTTTGGATTAAGCCCTTTGCTCCAGATGTGGGTCCGATCTTGCAAACCCTTACTCACACTAATAGCCCCATTGACTTCAATGGAACCAATCACCTTGGTCAGGGTTTGCAAGATCCCATGTTTAGCTGGTTATGTTTTCCTTAATGTGAGTAATATTTAGGGGGACAAGCCCAAGTCTGAACATAAATGCAAAGGTTAACTGTGGCAGGCCAGCTAAAAAAAAAAGTTAATTTCAAGATGGCTTTGAGGAGAGCAAAATTGCTTGGCAAATAGGAGGCGGCATGAAAAAAGTGCAGAGTCACAAAAGTGAGAAGGATTTGGTAAAATCCATTTATGCTGTGTCATTTTTTCCAAAGACAATCCATATGCAAATGATCAAACATGCTTCAGTAAAGCAAAATTGTATTGATACTCAAATGTTTCACAATCCTTGCCCTCAAATATGATTTATTTAGCAATATTATAGGAAATACGGACACGTACAGCAGAATAAAAACACAAGAGTTGTAGGTTGAGAATTAAATAAAAATACTGGCTAAATCATAATCCATAACTATATTACAGGATATATTCGTCAGATAACTCAAGATAAAAATACAAAATGAAACTTTTGAGGACTATGCCTATCTATGGTGCTCTGGGAGTGCATTTCCATAGTGCAGTGGTTCCAACCTTTTCTCTGCTGCGGCACATCTTGATACCTTGTTATTTTGAGGCACACCACCATATTGTCTCCAAATGAACTCACCCTCTTATCCCCTCGGTTTAAGCAGTTTACCACCCTTGCCATTTACAGTCTGTACAATACAGTTAATGATGCTAGAATCTAACATCATTAACAGTATTGCACAGACTGTGACAAGTATTTTCAGTTGACTCACACCAGCAAGACCCCAGTTCTGCCCCACGCCCACCCAGGCCCCACCAGTTCTGCCCCCCATCTCCCCAGCCCCCACCTCACACCAATTCTGCCTTCCCAGATCCCCCACCCAGCCCCGCCCCCCATATCCCCCACCCCAACAGTTATGCCCCCCCAGCACCCCCAACCCCACCCCCCCATCTCTGCTTCTCCTGGGGTTCTTCCCCCCTTCCAACCCTGGAGTGCTGCAGCAGGGTTCGCACTCCACTTGCAGGCTGGGGTGGGTGGCTCCAGGGGCCCTTCCCCCCACACTCAGCTGGCGGCTGCAGCAGGGAGTGGGAGGGACAGAGGAGCTGACCCGTTGCTCCCAGGCGGGGAGGAGGGAGGGAGATTGAGCTCTGATTGGTTGCTTTGCCTCTGGAGGAGGCAGGGCAGTGAGGCAGATGGCCAATGAGAAGGTGGCTTCCCCCCTTCTTTCTCCCTCCCCCGCCACCCCTCCACAAGAGTCAAATTTGCTATCTTAACCTCGCTTTGGGGAATGGAATGTGACACATGCATAATATTTGAAAGGAGCCTTGTCCCAGACAGCAAAATTACAGAATGCGATCCAGCTCTGACGCTAATTAAAATACATGGGAAGGTTTTTTGTTCTTACATGGAGTTTTTCAAAAAATTCTGTGGCACACCTGTTCAGGCCTGACAGCACACCAGTTGAGAAACACTGCCCTAATGCTCTAGGGGAGATGCATACACAAACCCCATTCCTTATGGTCCCAGGCAATATTGTGTTAGTGCATCCTCAAATGTTTAAGGGGGAAATTCATCCTCCTACAGAGGCCTCAGCACAAGGTCTATACACCATTTAAGTCCCCCTTATGCCATATTTTGAAGAGTCAAATCAGTTGGCGCATAGGTCTCAAGTTGGTTCTCTCCAGTGAGGTAAATTTCACCTCCATAGATAACCCAGGATGTGGGTCAAACACTGGCACAATCTTACTGCAAAGAAAGAAAGAAACTTAACTGATGTTAATTAGAAGACATACTTGAGAAAATGGTGCATCCTTCTTCACTATTTCAATGCAGTCCATCACAGTGCTTAAAAATTTAATACAAACTGGCAAGTCAGGTTATTTATACAGAAGACACATTTGCAGATTAATGATCCAGTCATGGAAGGTGCCGAATACCTCCTCTGAGGTGTATAGCTCGCTTACCTCCCAGCCAAGGAGTTGAGGGTGCTCAATATAAGTGGAGCGTGCTGAACGCCTCACACAAGGCACACAGTGCCTTGCAGATTCTGGGGTGAATTCTGCTGGTAAATACATTTTCAGTAACAAATGTCTGCTGTGTGTAAATCACTACTGCAAATAGATAGAGAGGTCAAATTAATTCTGAAAAAAGTCAAAAGTTGAAATGTGTGGGTCAAACTTTTCATGCATTTGTGCAAAGCTTTTAGTCTCCGTGAATCATGAACGGCACGTTTGGAAAATACGGGTACTCTCTCGTAACACTAAGATTTCATTGACTTCATTTGCAAAGATGCCAAGCATCTGCAGCTCCTACCAACTTCAGTGTGAGCTGCAGATGCTCAGCACATCTGAAAAATCTAGCCCCCCGTTTTTCCACACGGCAAAATCCCGAAGTTCTGACTCCACTCTTACTGAGGCAAATCTTCATTGAATTCAAAGGAAGCTTTGCCACAGTACCTAGTCGGCTCAGAATCTACAAAATTACTTCTGATATGACCATACTGTCTTTTCCGTTGTCAGAATGGCTCTACGGAACCATCAGATTATTTATAGTATATTATAAGAGGAGGTGAAAACCATTCAATGAAAGAATGAGGAGGTACAATTGAGTGATTCAGGTAACTAATGATCTGCCCAAACTCTAGCAGAGTATATATAAATCCTTAACTCAGCAAAAAAAAAAAAAAAAAAAAAAACACCCCCACCCCGCAAAAAAACAGTTATGTTATAATGTATATAATACAATTTCATGTTAACATTTCATTTGTTATTTGCACTGTACAGAAAGTCCATGCTAAATACAAGCTCTGGACCAGATTCAAAAACATTTTAAATGCACTTTTTACACCCTCTATGCACAAATATTTCTTAAATTAAAACTATGCACACTAAATATGCATAGTGAATATATGGCTTATGTGTTGAATGACATGAGTTCCACCTTTTGGTAGTCCTTTAACCCCAATATCGAGAGTTTGAAATATACCCAGTTCAATCACAATTGCTCAGGTGTGTGCAGGCCAAAAAAGAGGCAGAGTCAACAAATATAGACATAAGTGAGAATCGACATAATTGTGATTATTGCATTAGTCCTTATTCAACCTGGGTGAAATTCACCCATGCTGAGGACCAGTATGAGGCCTATGCTCCACTTTAGTCCCACTTAGGATCCCAAAATAAATAGCACATAGGTCTTATTTTGGTCATCTAAACAGGAGTGAATTTCACACCCACTGAATAATGTTGTGAAAGGGGCTATTGGCTGCTTATGAAGGGTTGTTGGTCATGGAGGTCACCACCCAAAGGCCTGTTAAAGGAGTATTGTAAGTTTAACGGCCTAAGCCACCTGGTCAGAACATGCAACCCAGAGGGCAGTGGGAGCTATAGGGTTTCCCTTTAGATTCCAGATGCAGGGGTGAGCAGTTGATTGCAGGGCTGTGTGAGTTAGAGGGAGTAAGCCAGGAGAAGTAGTCATGTGTGACCCTGGAAGGAAGCTGAGGCAGGGAGGGAGCCACTCCTTGGGCACTGTGCTGGCTGGAAACTAACTGCCTGATTGCTGTACATTTCTACTGCTGCTCGGGGAAACAGGATTGTGTGAATATTTATGTAAATAAACCAAATACAGCATGGATTATCCTGACTCCGTGTCACTGAGTTTTCATATGAACAGAATCACCCACAAGGCCCCAAATTTTCCCTTCCTGCTCAGTCTAAGGGGCCACAATACCATCTGCAGACTATTTATACATGGTTTTGCTTAAGTGAAGCCAAAGTGTCACTTGAACGTTCTTGTATCTATTTCCTCTGCCCTGATCTCGAACAATATACACCTAACTCCATGGCAGGTGTGACTCCACTGCCAAGGTCTTACTGAACACCATAGGACATGGTATTAGAACATTTTGATCTTAGCGTTGACAATTATTTAACAGGTTTTCAATCGATATTTCAAAGGCTGGTTTCATTAAACACCAAGTTTTCTCCAAATTGCAGCCACAGCATCAGGATACATTGATTGTTCACATGGGCTGCTTAGTACAACACTAACATTTCTCTGTACAGTCTACATTCTAATTTGTTTCCAAAGATTTTAAGAAATCTGACAAGTGGGACTTAAATGTCATTATGCAATGTGGATGCATAAACAATTGTCTGTGCCAGCTTCAGTTTGGCTTTCCATTTCCGTTGGATGTAGATCAAGGTTACCAGCAGTTTTACAGCAAACCAGTGCAAATGATAAGTGCCTTATATATTAACATGTATCTCATGCTCATTTGGCAAGGACTGGTTTCAGTGATGCAAATAAAATGAAGTCCAAGTTTTGGCTGAAAAAGTACTCTGGCTAGGTTTAAGAAGGCAAAATAGAAGAGGAAATAAACCAGTTACAAATGCATCTGAAACCTTGAGAGTTATTAAGTGCCTCGAGTTACCAGCTCAGGATTTTATGGTTTTTACTATCATTATTTTGTCCAATGATTGTCCATAAAAATGGCATGGTCCGAGAACGAGTACATAGAGGAGATGATAGCCTCACAGAAAGCTGAATTAGGAACTTGTAGTGCTGTTCTGTTTTTCCTGCAAACAGAATTAAAATGAAAATACATGATGTGACATGTGCTCTACCATGAAACTTCAAGTATTTACAATTCTTATAGTGATACATTTCAGATAGATTATTTAGCCTGGAAAAGAGAAGAATTCAAAGAAACTTAAGGTACGGTTTTAATCAGTCCTTCCCTCTTCTACTCTGTCCCACTTCTTAAGGAGATGCTGTAGGGTCAGTTGGCCCCCCAAATTAGTAAAAAACCTACAAGTAACAGAAATGTTTCTATGTTTTTTTAAAAATGCCACTGGAAATAATTTTTCTAATACTACAAATCAATTAATATCCCTCTGCAATGCTTACAACCAAAACTTACAGAATTATGACATGGTAAAAATGGTAAAATTACCTCTCATGACTAAAATGTCAGAAGCCTTTAAGAAGTAGCAAATCTAGTTGTGTATCACAGCATGTTTTTGTTCAGTGGCTTTTATTATATCTTCTGATTTTTGACAGTGTTTAGGCTCACCTGAAAAACACACAAATGGGAATGTACCTTAAGACATTAATCAAGTCAACGGAATGTGCTTACGTTTTCATACATAATATGAACCTGTCTTGTGGATAACACATTGTAGTATTACATCTGAGTAGGACATTTTCCCTTCCTTTTCCAAAGGTAGCCTATCTTATACTTACATTTCAATCATTACTTCCTTTTCAGAGTGAATATGTGGGATTGAGTTTAATCATTTTCATTTACTCATGTGGAAAGACACAGAATGAAAGCACTGGACCAGAACATTAATTGAGACAAATATAAAGCAATTTTTATTAGTCTATTGTTAATGAAGCATTAGAAAAAAATTAAATATATTTTCTGTACAAATTTCAACTGCTTCTTGGGGGGAATTCACCCCTGCGAAGATGGCTACTTAAATCCACTTTGGGGGTGAGTTTCACCTGGAAAAAGAATGATACTGTAAATTTGCAATTGAAGCCTAATTTTAAGAGTTCCATTTGTCCAATCTGCTAACTGAAACAATACCACATGACTTATGTATTAATTCAAAACTAAGCAACACAGCTTGAATTTCAGTTCTTGAATAGTCACAATTAACAGTATTTAGATCACAGAAATTATTTGTGAATATTTTTGAATATAGAAAATTAAAAACTGTGGACAATTTGCCACTATAGAAAGAGGTGAAATATGTCAAATACATTGAATATAAATTTGCTGCTCAGTTCTAAGCAATCAAATGCATATTCTGGTCACTGATTTGCACCAATAAAACCTACAGCTGGTTTGCAGATTGTGGAGGAAGGAAAGCAAGGAAAAACATAGAAGGACAAGGAAGTAGAGGGAAAACAGATGGGGAGATAGAGAAAGGCAGGGGAAGATGTTTGAAAGAGGAAGGAAGCACTATTAGAAGCTAAGAATTAAAGTAGAGGAAGAGTTTTTAAAGGAGGACAAACAATAGTTTGTAAGTGGGAGGAAACAAAAGGAAGAGGATTTAGCTTGAAAACAGAATGATTAGTAGAGAAGTGTCAGAGGAAGAGTATACCAAAGAGGGAAGGAGACGGAAGAGGAGAAAAAGCATTGAATTCACTATGGGTTTGAAATCTTAGTGCCACTGAAGACAGTGGGAGTTTTGCCATTTACTTCAGTGGGGCCAGGATTTCACCCCTGCTCTCAGTCCCTTGCAGTTTCACATATCTGAATGCCATGCTCTAGTATTTGGAAAGCTAGGTCAGCTCCCCTCTGCCTGCCTTTCTAAAGATGTTTATCAGAGCTGTGTGAAGGATGGAAGTTCCATTTCGCAAAGGATTTCAAGATTTCTGAATCTGGCCTCATTCTAAACTGAAATAAAAACTGAGAATTTCAAAATTTTCCATGAAGTAAAATTCTGAAAAGAAATGTTCATTTTGGGTCACACTACCTATTTCAGTTTGATTTCAACTTTTTATAGTTCATATTATAAGCTATAATGAAAAATTAAAAAAAAATGTTTCAGAACAAGAAATTGAAATGTTTGTTCCTACAATCTCAAAATGGGACATCTGGACATAGTTGGAACTTTCCCCCTCCATTTTCCCTTCAAAGTTAAATTCCAGCAAAGTTGATCTGATTTTGTGAAGTGTTTTGATTTTGACGAAACTGCATATTCCAAAGGAGTATGGTTCAGGCCAGGTTTCTCTGAGCAGCATTTTGATCAAAGCTCAATTGCTTTGTTCTTTGATCTTACCTTATTCTTTATCCACATCAGCATATGTTTTTCTCCTAATTATGATTTAAGGGTCAGTGCCCTGATTCAGCATTGCTTTGCACCCTGTTTAGCCCCTTACACCAGCATCAAAGTAGATTAAAATACTACCAAATACCCCTTTGCACTGATGTAAATAATTACACCTGGTGCAAGGAAAAGTATGAAGTGGGGTTCAGGAATCTACCATGTCTCCTTTGACTGACACTTATATGCCAGAGAGTGATCAACTGATGTAATCTGAGCCAACATAAATTACATTGCCACATTGCTGATGTGGATTTTCCTGCTGCTATTCTATCTGGTTATGCTCCAGGAGGCTTTAAGTGATCAATTGATACTGTCCATGTGTGTTTTATACTACTGGTAGTTACTGGATAGTCCTCTACTGTCACAGAGATTGATGCTATAGTTAGTCATTTTTAATCACAGATTCACTGGCTTCTTAAATGTTAGTATTTCTTGACACATTAAGGATAAGTTGTTTTTCAGGAGGTGTTTCCTTGGAAACTTTTGACGGTCAGTTTTGCATGAATGCCGGCCTGAGCAGGAATCAGGTTTGGTTAATGAACTAGGAGTGCCTGCAAGAGCTAAATCTCAGAGTAGGTGCTAGGACAGCAGATCCCAAGTTTTGCCATCGCATGCACCTCCTCTTAGTAGCTATAGGGTGTCAAGGACCATCCCCCCTCTCTATGTGCAGGCATGGTGACACCACCTTGCCCTGCATTTACAATCCCTTCACATCTTTGTAGCGACTGCAGTAGTTGCTTACTCATTTCCATTAGGAAATTATGTATTTTAGTTGTCTTTAAAGCATTGTGTTTTATCCTATTAAAAAAATTAATCATGCTGTCTCCCTTTGCTCGTCATTTACTCTCCCCTCACATCTGTTCTGGTCTTCTCAGCATAAAACAAGAAGCCCCTGTGCCATCTCTCCACAGAGCACCAGCAAGTGCTCCATAGACCACTGTTTGGAAACTGCTGGCATGGGAGCTGGGACTTGGTGGGCAGATACTATGGTGATGGGTAGCACATTAGTACATGCAAAAATGTCTGAGAAACTGAGAGATGCTTGTTGGAGCAACTAACTCTGGGTTGGATCAGAAGCCAAATTTGCCCATGAATGAAAAGAAAAAGGCTATGATCACCCAGGGGAGATAAGCCCTCCCTGCTAGCACACCCAAAGGAGGTGGTCCCAGAAGTGCAAAGGGAACACTAGGGTGGTGCACACCCATCCAAAAGGAGCATGTCAGTGTGGGTTGGGGCATAGTCAGGGCCCCACTCTGCATACACAATGGCTGGTAACTTAAAGGCCATCACCGAAGAGAAGGGGTGTACCTTTTACCCAGGGGTCCCAAGAACCATGGTGGAGTTTGCCCCCTTCAGCTTTTCTGGAGGCATTACACCTCCCTGTGATAAAAAGGCATAATGTGGTACAAACTGATCACCAGTCCATTCTCTCCCTATACTCCTCTCCCCAACACTCCACTGGCTTTAAGAGCCAAACCTTACCCCATATTCTAGGGCACCGGGGTTACAGATATATGGTAGACATTCCTTGCTTGAATAAGTAGAAGCTAGTCCAGCCCAAAAAAGGCCAGTTCACGCCAGAACAGTAGCTTTTACACAATCACGTCCCCCAACATAAAAGACCCCTAATATCTAAAAACACTTTCCATTATTCACGTTACAGAGGATAGATGCCTTTGCACAATTTGTGCCAGTGTAGTCAGATGAAACCCATGTCCAAGAGTCCAGGCAGAATGTATATTCTTTTTCTTACTTATTTCCATTGGGTTAGCAATATGTGTTTTTGCTCTGCAGCTTAAGAGGTTTCAGTAAATGGTACAATTGAATCTGTGCACGTGCCTAACTTTAAATGAGCAACTGTACTATTTATAAGTAGCAGTTCTCAAATTGCTTTTCCTTGCATGAGAGATATGCATGGGTACTCTGGAAGCACATTGGAATTAGCAGATGAAATGAACACTCTCTTCCCAGTTCAGAGTGAGGATGTTGATAGTGCCCTGCTATGATGTCTCTCTTGTTTGCTGAGTGTTACTACATCACTTCTACACCAGACACTTGCTCTCACTGTATCGAAGACCCAACCCTTTGGGTATCACAGACAAACTGCACGGTTCTATGGACTTTTATTGTAAATGTGATGAGAGCACCACTTACTCTCTGGAAGTCTCAGCCGAAGAGCGAAATAGCGTTTGCTTTCTTGAAAATGAATGGCAAAATGTATGAACAAGGCATAGTGACGTTCAGAGATCATTCCATTATTTATACCAAGGTCCTGAGAATTCTAATATATATACAGGGAATTTTATTATTCCACAACCAACTTGCTTTAGATAGTTTATGTTTTTCATAGAGCACCAGGCCTCTGTAGAACCAATTGCTCATGATCTCTTTCATTGTATTCTACAGTCATCTTCTCAGCATATTTTGGTTTGCTTTCTCTATACTAGCTGATGCCCTTTATCCTGAAGGATCCAGGCTACTTTAAAGACTGTGAGGACAGTTTTTTTAAACTAGGTGACTATCGTATGACAACCATTTACCCTTTTGGCTATTCACATCAACACAAGACATCTGTAACAAGGTGGGAGAGTATCTGTTGATCCATGTTGTCAGCAGGTGCTAGGGACCCTGCCTAAAGCTGTTGATGTTCTACAGACTCATTGCATCAGATATGGCAATGGGCAAAGTTCTTATTCCATGTTTAGGAGAAGAGGTGATTTAATGGACAATGGCATCTTCTTAAAATACATTGGTATAACAGCTTCAGATCCTTTGCTCCAATAGTATAAGAGGCAGGAAATGCCTGAAGGATGTTAAGCACTAGTATGGAACTCATCTCTCGTTATATGTTCATTTGCATTTTTTTCTATTTTTAAAATCCCAAACAAACCCTGTTTTATAGAAATATTTTCATAAAAATCTGTAAATATAAAATACTAGTTCTTATACAGAGCATAAAACCTTGAGTGGACTTACAGGACAAATATGTATTTAAGGGTATTCCATCCAACTCTTTCCTTTACCACAGCACTTTTTAAGTCATTTTTAGTTTTACATTGTGTATATTCTCCTTTTTTGCAGAGCAAGTGTGGTTTCCTCTCAATGGTTATATAAAGCAAAGGTTCTGTCAGTCTGTCTGTATCCCTCTGTTGTCTCATTTTGTACTAAGATGGTAAGATCTATGGTGCATGGACTCTCTTTTCATTCTGTGTTTGTGCAGCACCTAGCACAATGAGGTCTATGACTGGGACTCCTAGGCACTATGGGAATACAAATAATAATAATGTGTTCTTCTTTGTTATTGACGTTTAGATAGTAAAGACAATGAATACCATGGCAAGTTTACAAGTTTTACATTGTTAAGTTAAATGAAAAAGTACTTGCTGCCTTATGGGGAGGATGGATGGATGGATACCATGTTCAATGGTAACAACAGATACTTGAGAAGATTGAAACTATATTTCACTTTCACTGCTGGCATAACTTATTCATTCATGACTCCCTGGAGCCCTCAACAGGTAGCTTTTCTCAACTACCTCGGTTTTCACTTCTATGGTCACCTGTTCCTGCTCACAGAGATCCCATTGTCCTCTTCCACATCTGACTCTTAATTAACTCATTGACTTGCTTTTCCCTCAGCCCTCCCTTTCCACCCAAGGAGAAAACATTTTTAGCAGGAAGCAAATATTGATTCTTCTGATGGCATGGCGTGCCTTACAATCACGTTTGTCCAGTGGGACTAAAGAGTTTACATGAGCTGCAGGAGGAAACAACACAACTGTCTTCCTTTTTCTCTTTGGTACACTCCTTAATTCTATTCTGTACTCAAACATTATTTGTCTCTTGCACTTTTGTCACCTAAGAGTGTACAAAAGTCAGCATGATACACCACAAACTGCAATAAACACTGATCACTTAGTGTTCTGTACTGCTGTGACTTACATCTTACTATTTGACTGATACTTGCACTAATACCAGTAACTTGGACATGATTACAGCTGGCTGGAAAACAGAATTTCCATCCCGGGGAAATTCAGATATTTTGACATTTGTTTACATTCTGAATTGGGAGGAAAAGTCAGAATATCAAAAATTTTCACAGAATTAAATGTTCCAAAAAATTGCAGTTCAGAAATGTGAAAGCAAGAGGTGTGTATATTTTTGACTCAAACATTTTAAAATAAAAAACATTGTTTTGAATTGTTATTTTGACTTAAAATGACATTTTTAAGGCAACCATTTCAAAACAAAATTTTCATTTAGTTTCAAAATGTCATCTTAAAAGAAATGTTTTTGTTTTGACTATCTGAATAGAAAATTAAAATATTTTGAGAAAACTGGCATTTTCCTAAGAAAACATAGACTTTGATGAAACCACATTTTCCAGTGAGGAAATTTTCCAGTTGAAAAATTTCAATAAACTCTAGATATGATATACACCAAGAAAGTGGAAAATGAGTTGCTTTAGAAAGTTGTTCATTTGCACACTTAAAATATTCTTGATGGTGGATTATATTAGTTTATATAGCGAATCAATTTCTAACAGACTTTTTTGTAAAGGATTACTCTATCTCCTCCCTTTTAAATGGTTACATTTTGTATTCCATTAAGGCAGTGGTTCTTAACCTGGAGTGCACGCACCCCCTGGGGGTGCAAGATGCCCTTTCTGGGGGTGCGAGACATGCCAGATTTTTTAGAAGGTAAATCATCGAAAACATAAATTAAGCACAAGCACATAAGTACAACTACTTTGTTTCATCACACCTATGTATTTATTAACATTATACATTTTTAACGATTACTGTAATATACAAACAAAAATATATCTAGGTTTAAGGGGTGCGATAACATATTTTTTAGGTTTACGGGGTGCGAGAACATATTTTGTTTTTTGATAAGGGGTGTGAGAACATATTTTGAGAACCAAAGGGGTGCAGGCTGCAGTAAAGGTTAAGAACCACTGCCTTAAGGCTTCCTTCTAGAATCACTTAGCACAATTTTAATCAACAATGCTTTGAAATACAACAGTGACCCAACACATTGTGGGTATTATAGATCAAGCTTTTATTTTATTTTATATTTTTGCGCTAAATACTTGGTTAGAGGGTGTGACAGGATAAGGTAATTCACCCCAGTTAGAATGCATTTATTGTAGGCTGGTCTGCTAGTTTTAATGTGCAGAGGTTATTTGGAATTATGATAGTTTTGAAATGGAAATGCAAAGTATTTTATTTTTAAGGCTGGGATTTCCCTTTGGTATTGGATGTTGCAAATTCATTTAATCTTAATTTAATTGCGCAGACTGGAGTTTTGCACATTGCCTATTTTCTGGATAGCACTGACACAATGTTACACACTCTATGTGGGTAAGTACACAGGTAACATCATTCTTTAATTCTCAAAGGGCGGGGTCTGCCTCTTGCTATGTATTTGTGCAATGCCTAGCACAAGGGAGCCATGACCTCAGTTGGGGCTTCCAGACACTACTGTAATGCAATTAACAACAATATAAATGTAAAATCAGACTGCTACAAAGAAGTTCAAACCTGGGTTTATTTAATTCTATCATCTATGGCACCTCTGTAGGTATATAACTGACTTCAGCTAATCTCAGTAAAATGTAATATGTTTTCCACATCGCAATAGCGATTAGCAAAGAACTTCATGTAGAAACTTTTTGACCTGCTATAGCACACTGCTAAACTCTACCAGATTAAAAGGAGCTGTAACATCCAAGCACGGTGACTAAGGCTTTGTCTACACTGCCCCACAGTTCAGAAAAAGGGGGTGTTAATAAGCTGCACTGTAGCTCCCCCATGTGGGCACAAACTTAAAGGTCCCTAAAAGGACTACTTAAAGGTCCCCATTAGTGCAAACTAGGGACCTTTAAATTCATGTCCACAGAGTTCACATGGGGGAATTACAGCGCAGCACTTTAGTGTGTACTGCAATTCATACCCTCATAATCCAAATTGTAGAGCAGTGTAGACATGGCCTTAGTCAAGAATTACACCAGATCCCTCCTGTTTATTAGATTCACAAAACTGAAAATATTGGAATTGGCCAGGAAAATTTCTAAACTACAAATGGTAGAGTCAGATTGATTTACTGTTGAGATCAGAACAACTGCCCATGGTAAAGAAAAATTAAAGGATGTGCTGAAGTGATTTCTTTCCCAAACTAATGGTTTAGTAGGTGTATCAAACACATTTCTGAAGTGAGAATGGCAGTCAAAATACCTAACCTGCTGAAACTGCAGGCTACTCAGTCTGGGCAGAACCAATTCATTTTATATCTGGCAAACAGTGGTTGTAACTGACTGGAACAGTTTGTACTTCTGATAGATTTTAATTCTTGGTTTCCTTTTTAAAAGAAAAAATATAAATATGAAATATTAAATGTACAAAATAAATCAGACTATCATGATCAGAAAACAAATAAAATTCAAATACCACCTAGGGTGAAAACTCCCTTTAACTTCAACACAGCCGGGAGCTCACCCACAGGATATACATTATCTGACTTCAGCCTTTGATAGCTTGCTTAAGGCAACAAGAATATTTCGTATAACCCTAGTAATTTCTGATAAAGTTAATGGGAACTGAGCATCCAAATGCATTATCAGCCTTGAAAATCTCACTCTTTTTCTTGATTTATTCACTAATCTCAAATAGGCACACAAACATCAAATCCATTTGAAACAGATAGTGCTGTCAAATTATGGATTTCCTTCTATTTCATATGTGACTTTACTTTAATGATTTGCTAATATCCAATATTCCTTCTTAATTAAGAAAATTAGAAACTCTCCATTCCACAGTGTGATTTTTATCTATGTTGGAAAATGGAGGCAAGCAATCACTGAAGCAGATGGTTGAGACTAAATTCAACATCGATCAATGAAAGGAAGTCTCACAGTATGATGCCTGCAGCTGATCACTCATTGAACTTGGATACAAAAATGCCTGCTATACAAATAAATAAATAAATAAATGCATTTAAATTTAAGCTACAGCTAAATGCAGTCTAAGTGACTGTCCAGATTCCTTATATTGTATCATCCTACTGCATAATCTCGTGGCCCAGTTAGTCTGAAAATAGCTCTAGATGCACATTCTAGATACACAAAAGACAAATCAGAGTAATCTAGATTGTAAGATCCTGGGAGCAGGGAACTTGTTTTATAGCTGTATAAAATGATGTTTCCACCAGTAGCTCAATATGAATGAATGAATAAATAAGCAAACACATTCATACAGTGTATCAGGCCCACTGACAGGGGGGTGCAAAGGGGACAATTGCCCAGGGGCCCAGGCGATTTAAAAGGGCTCGGGGGCCCCCAGCCGCCGCTGGCGCAGCTGGGCTAAGGTAGGCTTCCTGCCTGCCCTTGCTCTGTGCCACTCCCGGAAGGGGCTGGCATGTCCCTGCGGGCCTTGGGGGCAGTGGCAGGGGGTCTCTGCGAGCTGCCCCCACCCCAAGCGCTGACTCCGCAGCTCCCATTGACCAGGAACTGCTGGGCCTCCCACCTAGGAGCCGCTGCAAGAGGGATGTATCGGTCGCTTTCGGGAGCTGCCTGAGGTAAGCGCCGACCACCCCCCCGCGCCACTCCTACACCCTAACCCCCTGCACCAGCCCAGAACCCACACCCCAGACCCAAACTCCCTCCTAGAGCCTGACCCCGTACCCCCTCCCACACACAAACTCCCTCCCAGAGCCTGCACCCGGCACCCTAATCCCCTGCTCCAGCCTGGTGAAAGTGAGTGAAGGTGGGGGAAAGTGAGTGACGGAGGGAGGGGGAATGGAGTGAGCAGGGGGCACGGCCTCAGAGAAGGGGCGGGACAGGGATGTGGTCTCAGGGAGGGGGTGGGGCAAAGGGCTTTGGGTTGGCGCAATTAGACAGTTGGCAAGCCTACCAGGTGGGCATGTGGAAGCCCTGGCCATGCCGGAAGAGTGTGCCCAGCAGCGCAGCCAGCAGCTCGCTGGGCACCAGCCAGTGCAGGTGCAGCACTGCCCAAATGTCAGGCGGACCGTGTCCGCACAGCTTGTGCATGTGTGGGGGCCCATTGACTGTTCTGCCCGGGGGCCCGGAATTGCTGTCGGCCGGCCTGCATTGTATCTGGGATGAATAGTTTCAAATGAAGTAGAAGTTAGTTTCAGAACTCAGAATGGCACCAAAATAATTATAGTTAGCATGTTGTCTATCAACAGCATGCCCAGCAATGAGCAATACCCTTTATATGTTCCCATCATTGCTAACGGGATGACGATTAACAGTTGGTGGCAGTCTTGGATATGAGCCCTTTTCCATTTCACTTAGTTTCCAAAGTCACCTTCATAGCAATTCAGCTATTATCTCAAAATCTGTAGTGAATCTAACATACTATGGTTGAGCTTCCTGTAGCAGCAGCACTAGCCCTGATGTTTGCTCCAGCCAGACATTTAACTGTGAAGGCTCAGATGCATCACTGTTAGATAAATTAGAGGAGACATAATTGATGTTTTGGACCATAAATCAATCTCTGGAGGTGACCTGGACCTTAAAAAGGTGGTGTGACTACTGCTGCTACAGTCTAATAATAGGATAAGTTAAACCTGCTACTGCCATGACAGACTTTAGGCTTACAAGTCCCGACCTCTGGCTTTTTTTATAGCATGTCCTAGGGTCAGTTTGTACAGAAATGAGCCTTCTGTATGGGCCATTTAGTTCAGTGGTGCAGGATGTAGGCATATGAGCTGTGCCTTGTAGTTCAGGAGCTTGACTGACATTATTCACATCTCCTCATTAAACTCAGTTATTGCCCTCCCACTTCCTTCCTTTTTAGCCCTTTAATTATTTATTTGTCTCTAAAACAAGCATACAAACAAACCCAAAACACTTCCCTGGTCTATTGCAGCTTTGCACACCCTCCTTTTTGTGCCCTCTTCCAGCAAAACAAATAATTTCTAACCCATTTTACCTTTGGAAAGTAAATAACTCCAGTGGGAAATAAATCAAATGTAGGCTATTACCAATTTCATAAACTGCAGTCCTGATGCCTTAAAATCCTGCCTGTCCTACAGGGGATTTCCTACCATGCTGAATGAATTCCTTTCAATAACACTGAGTTCTCGTAAATAACGATATGCTCATTGCACGAGAACCGTGGACTTTATGCTGCAAGAACTGTATGCCTACAACCGTACTTTGCCAATTTATTCCATTATCTGGTCAGATTTCTCAAGCTATCCAGGATCTGACCGAGTCAAAGTTTGGATGGAGGAACTCCAAGGAACATCTCGGTGCTGCAGAAATAGCACTGGGGGCGCAGTAAGGACCCTTAGTACAAGATGGCTGTTATACCTCTTCTATGGGCACAGCAAGTGGTGCCTCTCCTTGGGCTCCTCCTCTAGTGCATAGCAGGCGTTAACCCTTTCTCAGGCACTTCATTTTCACCCTGCCAAGGCCCACATGTAGCATGCAGCGTGTGACCAAAACCCAAAATGAAAGAGAGAAAAAATATTCATTTAAGAAACTTTAAGTACTGGGGGATTCATTCTTTTCATAGAAATAATCCAGTCTAGAACCTCAGCTTTGTGATCCTTTACTCTGATGAACAATTTTCAACAATAAAAATGAAAGGACATCAAGTGTGTGCGTGTGTGTGTAGGACATGCTGGGGATAAAATGAGGGAGATCTCTCAAGATGAGGGACAACTGAGAGGTGTGCTAAGCTATACTTCCACACACTTATGCTCAGGCAATGCCACCTCATCTCCCAACCTCGCAAGGCTCAGCCTCAGAAAAGACATACCTGAGCCCAATGTTTGAGCTGGGAACAGAGCATGTGACTACCTCAAGCCCCTAAAGTACAAGACACGGGGAAAAATTAAGCAGCAACTTTGTTTGGTTCTCACTAAGTTCCCTTATTTTTCTTCACCTGCAGGAGAATAAGGCCCTGACCCTCACTTACCCATTCAGCTCTGATCAGATTACGACCCTGGCTGCACTGTGGAGAACAAGGGCTACTCTCCCAATACTCCTTGCTGCAAGCAAATAAGTTGGTGAGGGGCAGGGATTTGGAAGGAGCTCTGGCTCTGTCCCCCTCACTCAGTGGCCATGATAACTGGCTGGGTGTATGTGGGGGAGGCGGGGCAGAGGGAGAAGGGAGCAAGCGGGTCCATGAAATGGAGTGGGGTAACGTATTCCTCCCTCAGAACAAGGGGAAAGTAGGGGATGAATTGTAGCGTTCAGAGCCCCAATTCATTCTCTGGTCTCTCCTGGGGCAATGCAGTCACGTGTTGCCTCTTACTCAGGATGGATTGAGAACACGCAGTCTAGCCCATCATAAGCCCTTGAGCGTGTGGGGGTGTAGGTGTGGGGAAGAATGTACAATACACCAGGGGAGAGAGTTGGATCTTCATGGCTCATGCAAAGATGTGAAGGATCCTCAGCCCACAAGGAAGAGTCAGAGGTAATACTTTCTTCTCAACATCCCATTCTTTTAAAGCTTACTTTATCATCAATTTCAGTAGGATTTGTAAGTTAAAATGGAATATCACACAGTACCTTCCTTCTACTTAGATCAAGTTCCACTGTCGCTTGGACACCTTGACACTGGTGATCATATGATCACCAGAGTGCAGACCACAGCCTATGTCAATAAAACCCTTTTCATTTTCATCATATTGCATCATCATGGGTCTTCTTTGGCTATTCCATCCCCTTCCCCCTCAACATTCCAAATTTTCACCTTCCTTGTTAATGAAATGGCAACTTTTTATACTTATTTTAATGATCAAATTACACCTGCTTAAAGTGATCAAAATAAATGGGGGAAGTTGTATTCATTTTTATTACAAATGATTTGATTCATGAAGTTTTGACCATAAGTGCCTACAATAAGTGAGAAGCCTTGTAATAGCCAAAGCAGAATTACCTATTCAAAAAGAAAATGACAAGCAGTTTCTACAGAGTTTATGTAATTTCCCAGTAACTTAAACTTCTATAGTTGCAAATACATATCTAAAATAATTTTGAAATTATGAGTTCAACTGTCATATTTTTGGTATTTTAAGCCAAATAAGTTACTATTAAATATCAAATACTTAATATCAAAAAGGTTAAATTTATTCAGGTCAAATGTTTTTTATTTGATGACACTTCAGTTTCTACATATGCCTGAGGAAGGGCCATTCCTAAACTGCAGGCTCGAACAACTACTTAATTGGACATTTTATGGATATCAAAGCTTAATAGGGATGTAACAGACACGGCGGCAGCTCCACCCTGCACCACTTCGTTAGACTGATGTGTGTTTTGTGATGAGATATTACCATTCAATGGGTCAGTGGGCTGTGTTTCTTGCTGTGCCTCGGTGGGATCTTTCTGGTTTGGATCAGAGTTAGTGAATTTCTCCGAGCTGGATGCGCTAGGAGGACAGTCGAAAGTTATAACTTGTAGGACGAAGGAACTGGGAGTGGAGCTTCTTGGTAAAGGCGTGTCATCGCTTCCCTGACTACTCTCATTTTGTGTCCTGGTTGTTTCCTCCTGTAATTGTGCATCTGCGGGTTTTCTGCTTTGGTCTTTTTGCTGTTCACCAACATTTCTCACAAGTTCTTCTACAGAAAGGGAACAAAATATGTAAATTAGATATGAAATATATGCTGCAGTTGCTTTGATTTCTTAGCAATGGCTCTGTCCTAGAGTTGGACTTGGAAACATTGTGCACATGGGAATTCTTTGTCACTTTTAGTGTTAATACATGTGCACTGGTTTGTTTAAAGTGGATTAAGTTCTGATCTCAGTTACACAGGTGCAACAGAAGTGGTGGTGACTGGATTTGGTGTTTGATCTTTAATCAGTACTTCCATCTGCAGCTGGAGTGGCAAGCATTCCAGGAAAAGCCATGTGCACATGGGAAGGGAAAGGGTGGAAACAGGATGAGATCACTGCCGAGTGCCGTTCCATTTAGCAATGCTGTTTATGGCAGCAATGCTAGAGGGAGCAGAGCTCAGGAGCTCCTGAGACAGGTAGACAGGGAGGGCCTTGCAGAAAGAAGGGAGTGAAGAGAGCTGTGGCAGCTCTGGAGGAGAAGGAATGAATCCTGGAGGGAGGAAGAGGATATCAGAGCAAAAGAAAGAGAACCCAGGATGGAGAGAGCTTTAGGAGGTTACACATTTGTGCTATAACAATAACAGCAGCAACAGTGGGGAGGGGACAAATCTCAAAGAAATAGTACTTCAGAGGGACAGACAGTGAGGGAAGGGAGAGACTGATCCAGGAGGCCAAAGCTCAGTTGCAAGAAGAGAACTGGAGGTAGAGAAAGAAAGGTTGGGGGGATGGCACGGAACTGAGAAAAGGGAAGTTCAGGAGGATATAATTTGAGTGTGGGAGAGAGAGTTTGGTAGGAGGAGCTGGAGGATAGAAAGAGCAGGGGATGGAGAAGACTTGTATGGGAGGGGATAGAGAGCACACTTTGGTGGTGGGGATGGAAGGGTTGACAAGAAGAGGGCCAAATGGCAGATGATGGCTGTTTTCCCTGTTATTAGAACACCTGCCTTTTCCTATCTCTTAGGTTCAGCTTTCAGATCCCTTGATACTTCCATGACAGATATAAAATATCCCCAGTTTTATAAAACGATGAGCATTAGAATTTGAACTGTAACTCCACGAACTCTCTGGGGATTATTGTGTGATTTCCCAAGCCCCCAGTTTTCACTGTTATTAAGTACTACTCTCCTGAATCCTCAGGGCATGTTCTTTTGGAGGGCAATTTGGCCTAGGAGGTGGGAGGTAGAAGAAACATTCCCTCCAAATCTGAGACAAGTTCACTAGATGTTTCTAATATATGGAAGCTTGAACAATTAGCTGCTTTCCCTTCTTTGTCAGTTCTTATGATTTTTTTAGCCGGTTATAGCTTTAAAAAAGGGAGGAACTTCACATTTGGTTTATTGATCCAAACTGCTTACAAACATTAGAGAAACAGGAAATTTCTCCTGGATTCTATAACTGAGGGGACTTTTGATCTCTTCATAGCTATTGCTTCCTCTAGGGACCTGCTACAGAACTGCTAGACAGAACTGGCTGCGTTAAAAGACATTACAAAATCTGTAGGTGTAGTTTGGAAGCAATTTTCATGCAGTTCTACCAAGTTGTATTAATTAAAGCAGATGTCATTCATGGCATAATCTACCTATGGCTTTTGTCCCAAAGAAACTAATTTACATATCATACTTGCTGGTGAATATATGCTTCCATATGGTAGAGCTACAAGCATTTTCCTTGACTTTATCAATGTTTAAGTTGTATCACTAAATTGAGGGGGGGGGAATTAAAAGAATGTTGAACTATAAAACAAAACAGAAAATGGAAAGAATGGAAATTATAAATTAATGTAATACTTAAAAAATTAAAATAAAAAAGCTATTAGAAAGTATGTACCATTAACATCATTCAAACAATCTTAGCCTGTCCTCACTGTGAACAAACAGTAACTGGAAATAATCCTCTGTTTATAACTAGGGCTGTCAAGTGATTAAAAACATTAATCACAATTAATCGCGTGATTAAAAAAAATAATCTTGATTAATCGCACTGTTAATAATGAAATACCATTTATTTAAATATTTTTGATGTTTTCTACATTTTCAAATATATTGATTTCAATTACAACACAGAATACAAAGTGTTCAGTGCTCACTTTATATTTATTTTTGATTACAAATATTTGCTCTGTAAAAAACAAAATAGTATTTTTCAGTTCACCTAAGACAAGTACTGTAGTGCAATCTCTTTATCATGAAAGTTGAACTTACAAATGTAGAATTATGTACAAAAAAACTGCATTCAAAAACAAAACAATATAAATCTTTAGAGCCTACAAGTCCACTCAGTCCTACTTCTTGTTCAGCCAATCGATCAAACAAGTTTGTTTATATTTGTAGGAAATAATGCTGCCCTCTTCTTGTTTACGTCACATGAAAGTGAGAACAGGCGTTCACATGACACTGTTGTAGCCAGTGTCGCAAGATATTTACATGCCAGATGTGCTAAAGATTCATATGTCCCTTCATGCTTCAACCACCATCCCAGAGGACATACATCTATGCTGATGAAGGGTTCTGCTTGATAACAATCCAAAGCAGTGCGGACTGACGCATGTTCATTTTCATCATCTGAGTTGATTTTCTTTTTTGGTGGTTTGGATTCTGTAGTTTCCGCATCAGAGTGTTGCTCTTTTAAGACTTTTGAAAGCATGCTCCACACCTTGTCCCTCTCAGATTTTGGAAGGCACTTCAGATTCTTAAACCTTGGCTCGAGTGCTGTAGCTATCTTTAGAAATCTCACATTGGTACCTTCTTTGCGTTTTGTCAAATCTGCAGTGAAAAGTGTTCTTAAAATGAACAACATGTGCTGGGTCATCATCCGAGACTAGTATAACATGAAATATATGGCAGAATGCGGGTAAAACACAGCAGGACACATACAATTATCCCCCCAAGGAGTTCAGTCACTAAGTAATTATCCTTTTTTTAATTTAATTTAATTTTATTTAATGAGCATCATCAGCATGGAAGCATGTCCTCTGGAATGGTGGCCGAAGCATGAAGGGGCATACAAATGTTTAGCATATCTGGCACATAAATACCTTACAATGCCAGCTACAAAAATGCCATGCGAATGCCTGTTCTCACTTTCAGGTGACATTGTAAATAAGAAGCGGGCAGCATTATCTCCTGTAAATGTAAACAAACTTGTTTCTCTTTGCGATTGGCTAAACAAGAAGTAGGACTGAGTGGACTTGTAGGCTCTAAAGCAGGGGTCGGCAACGTTCGGCACGTGGCTTGCCAGGGTAAGCACCCTGGCGGGCCGGACCAGTTTTATTTACCTGCTGACGCGGCAGTTTCGGCCGATCGCGGCCCCCACTGGCCGCGGTTCGCCGTCCCGGGCCAATGGGGGCGGCGAGAAGCCGCCCGCGTCAGCAGGTAAATAAAACTGGCCCGGCCCGCCAGGGTGCTTACCCTGGCGAGCCGAACCTTGCCGACCCCTGCTCTAAAGTTTTACATTGTTTTGTTTTTTAGTTGAGTTATGTAACAAAAAAATCTACATTTGTAAGTTTCACTTTCACAATAAAGAGATCACATGACAGTACTTGTATGAGGTGATTTGAAAAATACTATTTCTTTTATCATTTTTACAGTGCAAATATATGTAATGAAAAATAATAAAATAAAGTGATCATTGTACACTTTGTATTCTGTGTTGTAATTGAAATCAATATATTTAAAAATGTAGAAAAACATCCAAAATATTTAATACATTTCAATTGGTATTCTACTGTTTAACAGTGTGATTAAAACTGTGATTAATCATGATTAATTTTTTTAATCACGATTAATTTTTTTGAGTTAATCGTGTGAGTTATCTGTGATGAATTGACAGCCCTATTTATAACAAAGTATGGGAGCAGAGTTAAGGTTAAGTGTTCTTAAAAATACATTTCAATACTTTCCATTTTTAAGTTCACATTAATCTAAGATTTCTAGTTTTGAGGATGTTATATTCCAATATTATTTTAAGATGTTTCCCATTTAAATTTCTACTACTCTAAAGAAGGAATACCTTTTCTACTCAGGGTTAAGAAAGTTTTCTGCCGGGAAAAAGATGAAATGCAGTTTTTGCAGACCTGAGATGGTATTTCAGGAAAACTTCAGAACAGAATTTTATTTTGCTATGGTACAACTGATGGCTGTACTGCTCAAGTTCATATCAGAAGTAAATCTTTTGAAATATTCTCACATCTCTAGATCTTTTGAAATATCGTCACCTCCAATACTCTCACACATCTCAGTCTGTACAATGAAAAATTGAGCATCTTAGAATTGGTCTTGGAAAAAAGTCATTTATGTTCTTCCAAAACTTGGGCTGACAAAGGAAAATTAGCATTTTCATCTGAACAGTACTGAAGGCCTGTTCTAGATTATTATTGTACTGGGCCCTTCTTTCTAAAAGTGCCTCTGACTGGTTGAGATCAGTTATCTATTTATCTAAATGTTTACACCATGCTCATCACAGGTTGAGTGAGTGCCTATGGTAGGACAGCTAGTGTGTGGCTGTTTACCTCTGTTACTAATGGCTTGTCTACACGCAGACGTTACCTAGTTTTATACCGATCTAAGATTGTCCACATGCCACCTTAATAAAATTGGGGAAACATCACTCACTGGTGTAACTTTGTGCGTAGACCAGGCCGAACAGATGTTGGTAAATTGGAATATGGGAAAACTTATTATTTTCAATTCTAGGAACGTGAACATACAGTGGAATTTTGGATACTGTGCAGCAAAAACTGTAGGTAAATGTTGGACTTTCTATGGCAACCACTGTATGTCTGCTCAGCCTGATAGCCAGAACAAGTCTGGTATTCTTATCTCAACAAGCATAAAATTGATTATCACCACAAATTGTTTGGGTTCTGACTGTACTATTACCCTTGGTCACCCATTAGCTAACTTGCTAACTTACACAGTAAATTTGATAGGAACGGGACTGTAACTGATTAATGGCAGAACTACCATTGGCTTCAGTGACACCTAGAGCAGGCTGATAGCATAGCCATCCCTGCAAAGCCTGAGTGTGCTACATGTATTTTTTCCACCAAGATTTATGCTACAACTATTGCTTAATCAGTCTTGAAATCTGAATAGTGATTACCATTCCACAGTGATAAAATCTCCATGTCACTCTTAGTTAAATCTGCCTGAAAAAAAGAAAAATTAGTGGTGTGTTCTTGAAAAGTTTTGGCAGGGTAATCACAGGGATGGGTTAATGGTTGGGATTCAGGATAGTCAGGTATATATTCCTCAATGATGATATCATCGCTCTCATTAGGACCCAGACTCCTTGTTCTTGGTATCATGTCTCTCATCTCTTGTATATCTGACTCTATGTCCCGACCCTCCTTACTCCATGCAGGTTCATTCCCTATGAAATCCTCTGCAAAACAGGAATAGAAAGAGAGAAATAAAACTAGGAATTCTTAGCTGATAGAATAGCTCAGCTGTTCATGGGTTATGTTGTGTGCTAGACAGAAAATATCCATAACAATTAAAAACATATCCCTTTATTATATAAGAGCTATATATTATATTGGGGGACTAGCAAAAAAATATGATCTGTGGTATCTGCTGCATGCTGCTGGTACCCAGCTCACTGACTCTGCCTTGTCCGATCCCACTGCTATGATGGATGCACTGGTTTCTAAATGAGGATGGGGCTGGGACTGGGGCTATTTGGTGACTCAACCCAGACAAGACCGAGGTAGCATTGGTACTAGGACAAGAGAAGTAGGCTGACCCAATATATTTTTCAGGGAGGATACTGCAACCTCTAAAATGGGTTGTTTTGAAAATAAGATATTAAAACATCCCAACCGGTTTTCAATTAAATTGCATAGTGTTTTATCAAGGGCCTTCACTTAAATGAAGCTGGCAGCAGTCTCACCTATTTATTGCTGGTTACAGCAAAAGGAACCCTTAGCCCAATCCTTTATTGAAGGTCATTAATCCCAGAGGTAAAAATAGGCTGTAACTTGGCTATTTCACTGAAATCTTGCAACTTCATTCTTGCATTGTTGTTAGCAGTGAGCAGAAGCAGTCAACTCACTTGATCATTGTGGAGGAATCAAAAGAATCAACAAGTATTACAGACCATCTGGCATCCTACTCTGCTCATAAAGCAAAGCTATTGGAAAATACGAACTCCCTTCAGAAGCTAGATCCCTCCAGGAACTAATACCCACTCACACTTACGCATAAACACAACATCTGTCTCTAGATTTATTAGCATTTGATCCATGTGGGAATGTGGTTAATGACTATGGATTACCATATGATTCTGTGGTCTCCATAATATCACTGTCCTGTGGCTGTAGAAGCTCTGAGTCTGCATTATAAACTAAAAAGTTGATTTCCATTGGCTCAGCTGTGTTACTATCAGGGTACTGTAGTACAGAACCAGTGGGAACATTTGGTAGTGGAGTTGAGACAGGACAGGATTTACTAGACAGTACAAAATCTTCTCTACGTCTTGATGCTTTCTCCTGTATTCCTACATCTGCTCTTTTACTGTCTTGGTCTTTACTTCTGTTACTTTCTTTTCCTGATATGTCTGTAGGAAGGTGAATGAAAGAGAGAAGTAAACTTGCAACCACTCATCTGTAGAATAATTGTCTTATATGTGTAAGATGCATTTCTGGTTCAAGTTACTGTACCATTAGAGTGCCTACTAACAAACGTTGGTGAGTGCATAAGGGGAAAATAAAAAATTTAAATTGCAGTAAAGCAGTACATCAAGATTCAGCCTTCACTGCAACCACTTACAGATAATTAAAATTCTATAGTGCAAAACTCCAATAAATAAAATCTTTGATGAATCGAATTATTGTTTCTTTACTTATAGATAGACTAAAATAACTAAATTTGTTTATGTAATATCACCAGTAGCACTGAAGCAATTTAAAGCTAATAGTTTACCAAATTGGAGAGAGAAAACAAATCTAGCTTCAGTATGAACAATATCTATTAATGTCCCTCCTGACCTCTGTCAATGGGAAGGGAACCGGGTTTACAGTTGGTCTCTATAAAACCTTGCATATTTATGTTTTATCTTTCTAGAATCACCATTGCGTGGGCTCACATTTTTTGCAGGCCTCCGAACAGTTGTATGTCAAAAATTTGTGAACTAGAATCATCACTGTCAGTATGACAAATGTCTTACTAGAACAGAGAAAAGCTATAGATTTTTGCATTAGTGACATTTTTATGAACATATTTGTTCATGAAATTACATCACAGTGAATCACCTCCACTCAACTTCCCCATGACAGATAACATGAAGCTCGTGGCCAAGCAAAACATTTTTTTAGGAAACCTACAACTCCACTCTAGGGTCTTCATATTCCTCTTCTCCATACAGTTCTGTCTTTTGGGCTCACAAAAACTTGCCATTGTCTGCACAAACCCCATGGAAACTGGTGGTTAGGAGGTCTGTGAAACTTGAACTTTGAACAGACCTGACACTGGTCCACATTCAATTGTGTTCTGTGTTAATGAATGAGTACTGATTAACTACAACCTCATGTCTGCCAATGGTCAATGAATACTTTCTGCAAACTTTTTTACTTGTTATGGATAAGAGCAAATTAGATAGATAGATAGATAGATAGATAGATAGATAGATAGATAGATAGATAACTATTGTCCATGCTATATTTTAATAATCTGGCCCACATTAATTAAAGAACATTGGACAAAACAATGGAATTTTCTAGGACAGTCCCTAGTAAAATTTCCAAGAAAAACTCCAATGACATTTCTGCAAATGGGTGCAAACACTTGAAACCCAAACTTTGTCTATGGTTTGGTGAAACGATTTGACATAGGTACAATAGCTGTGTTTGAACACAGTCTTCTTCAAAATTCAGGGCCTGTACACCCATGCAAACTGGTTCTGATAAGGAAAAAGAATCCCTGGAAACAACTATATCACTTCTATGTAGTTAGTTTGTCCACAAGTAATTTATCTGGTATACAAAAAAGGCCCATTTCCAAATTGTCTTAAAAATTGATTTTTTTTCAAATTGTGATTTATTACCGTAACATACTTAATAAACACACAGCCAAAATACTTTAAAAAATTAAATATTTTTTAACAAATTGCAACATCCTCCATTGCCACTGAGATTCTAATCCTATTACCCCAGAATCCAAGCAATTCTGATGGAAGTGTTGACTTGCACTGCTGTCAAACATGAAGAAAGGTGAGAAAAATACCGACAACAATTCTTTCCGACAGAAATCACTGAAATGACATTGCAAGCAATAACATAATATGCTCTCTATGTAGGCTGACCAATAAGTAATTCTATATGCTATATATTCAGACAAACTTAAAATGAAAATCAAGGGATAAATCATAAGACATAAAGTAAATTCCAGAGGAATTTAACCTAACAAGCTTAATTTCCTGAAAGTATATCATAGTGCAAGTCATTCTGACTGACTTTCTACCACTTTCAATGCTAACAATAAATGTCAGTATCTCATAGCTATTTATAGCTTCCCACTTCCAGGTTATGAAACAAGTTTAATCACAGTATATGACATCACAAATGCCATAAATTCCACTGCAACCTGCGTAAGCCATGGTGCTTTCGATGTCACAGCATAGCATTATATATTTAGGGATACCTTCAGTAAACCGGGAAGTTCCAAGGATTTCATAGACAGACAAAATATTTGTTAAGGGTTAGTTAACACTTATTTGCGTATTGAATGCCCTCCGAGTTTGGTTATCATTATTATTTATTACTCTAGCACCCCAGGCAGAGAGTCCCATTGCACTAGATGCTGTACAGACACAGAACAAAAAGCCAGTCCCAGTCCCAAGTAGTTTACGATCTGAGCATAGACAAAAGACAATAAATGGATACAAATACACCCCCGGGTGAGTACAAGGAAACAATAAGACACATTGGTCCGTGTGATGGGCTGTGGTCTCAGCACCCCAGCAACCTAACTGTTGTCAAGTTTTCTGTAGGCATCATGTCAAAGGAGAGTTTTGAGGAGGGTTTTGGAGGAGAATAATGACTTTGTTTTTTGGATGTTTACAGGGAGCTTGTCCCATGCATGAGGAGCAACTTGATTAACAGAGGCATTCAGCACAGAAAGCTGGGCTTAATTCTGCTTTTATTTTTGCTTTACTGTTGAGTTTTAAAGTGGCAGTTGATTAAAAAGCCCAAGCAGCTCATAATAATTTAGAAAGTAGAAGAAATATTTAATAAGGAGCATATCTGGGAAATAGTTGTCCGTTGCCAAATAATTTTGCATATGGAATGGTATATTTTCCAATTTAATAACAATGATTTATAAATTATGGTTTACAACACTCAGAACGACAATGGACATTTCTATAACCTGTCAGCAAAGATCACACAGGGCAGGTTTCCTCTAGGATGGCAAAGAGATGTTAAAAAACACTCCTCATAATCAAGCTAACAGGATGGTCAAATGAGAATCATTAATAACAGATTAATCATTTTGCTGAGATTATTATTAGGGCTGCTTGAAAATTTTCCATGAAAACTGATTTTTATAGAAAATTGGGTTTTTAACCAACTAAATTTTTTCACAATAAAGGTCCGCTTTGTGAAGAAAATTTTGATTTTTTTTTAAACAAAATGAATGTCCAAAAACTTAAAAGCTTTTGGTTTTCAGTTTTCATCTGAAAACCAAAATATTTCAGCTGAAAATTTTCCATTTGGATATGTGGCTATAGTGTCTCATGGGAGTTGAGTCTGATTGCCTCATGTTCCTACTTGCTTTTATGGGCTGGGCTTCTGTACCTCAAAGTAGCACCCTGGAACCCCCATATTCACCATGGCGATGTTACTATGCCATGTTTTGTACAAAGTATCATAGTCTTGATCTGTTGAACAATAATATCCTGTTGGACTGTATGTACTATCATTGTATGTGAAGTTATGAAGAATTACTATGTGTTACTGAAATATGTTGCGAGGTTGGGAACACCCACAACCAGTCTTTCAGTTACAACAAAACTGTAGCAATCAATAGCCAGGCAGCGTTAATGGCTCCTCAACACACAATCCACTATCCTAAAGTCTTCTAGGAGAAAGCACGTGGGCAATGGAGACTGCCTGACCAATGGGGGCTGCCTAACCCCCCACATAGAACTATAGGACTGGAAGGGACCTCGAGAGGTCATCTAGTCCAATGGTTCTCAAAGCCGGTCCGCTGCTTGTTCAGGGAAAGCCCCTGGCGGGCCGGGCTGGTTTGTTTACCTGCCGCATCCGCAGGTTCAGCCAATCGCAGCTCCCACTGGCCGCAGTTCTCTGATCCAGGCCAACGGGGGCTGCGGGAAGTGGCGTGGGCCAAGGGATGTGCTGGCCGCCGCTTCCCGCCGCCCCCGTTGGCCTGGAGCGGCGAACCGTGGCCAGTGGGAGCTGCGATTGGCCGAACCTGTGGACGCGGCAGGTAAACAAACCGGCCCAGCCCGCCAGGGGCTTTCCCTGAACAAGCAGCGGACCAGCTTTGAGAACCACTGATCTAGTCCAGTCCCCTGGATCACATCAAAGCTCTTTCCAGCAAGCTGGAAGAAAATATAAGAGAGAGACAGTGGCATCATCACTTGGCCTCTCTCCAGCCCAGCCCCTGACTCAACACCTGGAGGAATATCTGGAGGACAAAGACTTTGAACTGGAAGGTAGTCCCGGTCTGTGTATTGAGGGTCTGTAACCTGCTTGTACCATCTGTCAGGGTAAGACACTGCTTGATTCAAATTGTGTTTAGTTTGTAGAACTTAGGCTGCACATTTATTTTTATTTCTTACGTAACCAACTTTGATCTCTATGCTTGCTACTTATAATAACTTAAAATCCATCTTTCTGTAGTTAATAAACCTATTTTACCTAAAACAGTGTGTTTTGGCTGAAGTGCTTGGGAAATCTCAGCTTAGTTTACAAAGGCTAGTGTTTGTGCACTCCACACTGAGGGAATGGAGAACTGGATAATGAACTTACACTGGCCAGGCTTCTGACCAGTGCAAGACAGTACAGTTCTGAGGTAAAAGACTGGGGAGCTGGGGGGAATTGGCTGGAGTCTCTCTATTGTTGGTTCATGAGTGGCTGGGAGAGCATTCATGTAACTCAGTTGGGTGTGTCCCTGCCCATGGATGGCTCTGTAAGTGCAGTATCTGCCAGAGGTATATAACTTGACATCAGCATCACAGTGTGAGGACCAGCCCAGGTTGGTGGGACGGAGGGCTCAGCTTTCTGACACTGCAGGTTGCACCCCAGGGACTCCTTCAGAGCTTCTCAACCAGACATTATCTCCCACAATACAGGATGGCCATGGAACTCCCATGACACACCACTTTCCCTCACCAAGAGAGGACCAAGACCATGATCCATTGTGTACCCTATGGAGAATAATGGGAGCACGGAGCACCCAAGTTACAACTCCCATGAGGCAGGATGCCATTATTTCAAAATCAAAATATTTCAGTTTTCATTTTTTTTGCTGAAAAGCCAATTGTCTGTGAGGGGGGAAAAAAGCATTTTCTGACCAGTTCTAATTACTATACATCATCTTTTGTGAACAATTATCACGTCTTGATACTTCCATTTCAATGACATTGTCCTTCTTTTAAAATAATATGTCTTCTAGCTACTGTTTTCTATATAATCATGTTTTATAGAATATATTTTCTTAATTAAAGTACAGGAATGTTGTAGGAAATAAGGCACTACTTCACTGGATGTACACACTGTGGAGTATGAATTGAAACCTCCAACAATTCAGTAGCATGCATGGCAGAGGAGTGTTTCTTAAAAGAAATTAGAGTAGACTGATAGAGTTCAGTGGAGTTACACCATCAGGGAATCTGGCCCAACATGTGAATTTAGTGTCCATAAAAGACAGAATTCCTTGGAGAATGACGTCTCCCGTCCTCCATTGCAAAGGAACAATACTAAGACCGGCAGCTATGCAAAGTTCCCTGTACTGCCGCACTCATGTCCCTTACTCTGATCAGTTCATTCAGAAGGTGTGAAACAGCAGCATGCTGCAGTAGAAAAGACACTGAACTGGATCTATTCCAAATTCTTCCATTGACTCACTATGTGACCGAAGGCAAGTCGCTTAACCTCACTGTGCCTCAGTTTGCTATCTGCACAATGCAGATAATTGTTTGCAGTGATGGTCTCAAGATACCAGAGACAGAAGTTGGGTGAGGTAATACCTTTCATTGGATCAACTTTTATTGGTGAAAGAGACAAGCTCGGTGTAGCTCAAAAACTTGTCTTTCCCTAACAGAAGTTGGTCCAATAAAAGATATCACCTCACCTATCTTTCCCTTCAGATGCAGATAATGATACTTAAGCACCGTTGTGCTTTTTGATCTATGGATGAAAAGTGCTATGCAGGTGCTAGGTATGATTATTTTTGTGGAACTGTATATTCAGTTGAAAATAACCGATTCCACCAATCACTGACAGTTTTTACTAATAAGCCTTAAATCCAAAAACCTTAAAAGGAAAAATGTCAACTTACAATTTACTTTTTATGTGAAAATCTCTTTGTTTCAACTTCTTTGTCCTGAGGAAAGCTACATTATATGAGTGATCTTATGTAGTATTTTTAACCTTTTGTCATAACATTTGTGTTATAGCCTGCTTTCTCAATAGATCAATAACTCCCAGTCCCTAAAATCAATTTAGAGATTATTTACTCTAATGGAGCAACCTATAAAACTTGTCGGAGTGTCTTTATAATCAAATTGTTATCAAGTATCATCGCTGCAATTATCAGCTGCCATCACTGCTATCTGTTGAAATATGCACAAGATTGAATAGTCTCTATTATAAAAGTGCTGAAGTGAACAAAGACAGATTATATAGTTACTAGGGGTTTGGAATATTAATTAAACATCAGGGCTTTCAAATTAGAATCCCAGATGTTTGATCATTATGATAATCCACTGTTAACTGCGTCCCCTTAAAGGCCTCAGAAACATTCCACTAATCCTCCAGTGGTGAAAGGTTGAAGACCCTTAGGCTATAGAGCACTGAGCTCCTATGCCATCAATTATATAAGACATGGCCTTTTTAGCAAAATAGAGTCATTCATTTAGTGGGCCTTCTGTTAAGGAAGCTCTTGAACAGCTGTCTAAGTAGGTTGTGTGTAAACACTTTCCTTACCAACAGGGGTCCTTTGCAAGATAAAGCACTTTGCTTTCCACACAAGCTGTTTACTCTGAATCAATATTCTAGAGTGTTAGTAACTATCTCTTCACAATGGGGCAGTGCAAGCAGCCCTGACTACTGATAGATCTTCATGCAAGCTGCCCATGACAACAACACCACCCGCTGGGCCTGGATCCCCTGCTCTGTTCTGCCCAGCCCAGGTACACAACGGACACTATCAGCCCCAAAACCTGGGCAGAGTTGCATCCCAGCAAGTGCTATAGCTTTCAAGATAACGTATCAGCCTGGTAGGGGGCAAGAGTTCAACTCCTACTCAGGAATTTTTAATTTCCTTCCTTTTTTAAAATTTAATTTAATTTGTACCTGTTTGTTATTATTTTTAAGAGAGGCCATTCCTCCCAAGCCCATGGAACTGAGTTGGCAGTGTGGAAAGCAGTGTCCTGTGTGTGCAGTCTACAGGCAGGAGTGCAGACGGCCCTTTTCAGCAGCAGACGTGCTACTGTCACAGTCAACTTGGGAAGCACGTATGAAGATCTCTGCTAACAGCAGGAATGGCTGCTAGCACAGATCTTCCATGATAATAGATATAGTCTTCTTAATAATACATCCAGCTCTTTATGGTTTCTAATAAATTATCCAGCTGAGAAGGACAGTGGCAATGGAACACCCCTGTTGCCTGCTAGTGATTTACTGACAGTATTTCCTTCCTCACTACATGCTAAAGTTAATATATGGATAAGACTCAACTTCAGTAGTAAACCCAGAGCAACCTCAGAACTTTACAAGAAGCAACAGAGATAGAGACAGCAGCATAAGATCTAAAAGTGCCATAGATCACACCACAAACAGCAGAAGTTTGAAGAATGCAGGTAGACCTCTAACTAGGCCGAGGTTGAGGTAAAATAAGACGCTTCTGAATAGTCACCTAAAGCTCAAGTCAAACTTGTGTGGGGTCTGAAAGGAATTTAGTTAACTTTCTTTTTTCCCCACACAACTGTCCTTCTGGATTCCAGGCAAGCACAATGGGCCCAACCCAACTCGCACTGAAGTCAACAGACAAACTTACATTCACTCCAATGGGGCTCGACTGGGGCCTAAATGAGTAGCATCAAAGCACTATTTTATGATACTATAACTGCTTGTGACATTTGCAGCCCAACCAGAAGCAGGAAGTATTGGAAGAATGAATGACATGTGGCAGATGTTGGTTACATCTCTTAATGCCCTACTGGAAGGTGCTTAGATACTACAGTGAGGAAAGCAATATAATAACCTGTGTAAAGCAGAAGTCTCACAAGAAAGCTAGTTCTTGCAAGATTTTTGAGTCTGGTTTTGGAGGCCCAAGAGCACCATGTAAGTTGACTTGGTTCTTTTCTTTGGTGCCTGTGATGGGGTGTGCACCCCACACCAGCCCTGGTAAGGTAAATGAGGGTTTGAGAGGCCAGTTAGGTCACCTGGCATCACAGGAGAGAAGAAGGGCCAGGGCCAACGGATAATGAAGCCCAGCTGGGAAAGGGTTGGGAAAGCACTACAAAACCAGGAGGCTGAAAGCAGAATGGGGTTACAGGGACAGTTACAGTGAAGCCTCCAGGAACAAGAGGAAGTCCAGGGGAAGAGTAAGTCCTGGGATATTGTCCAGGAATAGCCCGAGGAGGGGCTGAATATTGTCCAGAGAAGGTATCTAGACAGTGGTCCTGTAGGACTTCATAATCCCAGAAGGGGTGGACTAAACAGTGACCTGGCCAGAGGGCCAAGTTACCAGAAGAAAGATCATCACAGAGTGAGCAATGAGCAGCAAGAGGGATGCACCAATGATGCAAAGGATTCCTAAACCTAAATGCAAGGAGAAGCACTAGCGGTAAGTGGTAACCCCCTTGCAGTAACTTTCACTTGTGTACCAGAATTTAAGCTTCCATTTTAAAAACAATAAGTCCCCAACCCTTACGGCTGTGAAGATAACCCTGAGCAGTGCAAAGGGTTTGGACTATAAAGCAAAATCTGGTCAATGGTCTTTAAACACCTTTTCTCTCCTCTAAAGAGAAAGAAAATAGGGCCTTTAAACTGTCTGCAAGCAAAATAGCGCCAACCCCTCCCCCCCCCCGAGATTTATGCTGAAGATATTAGCACTGCCTCTGCGAGGAGCCAAACCTCTCCAGTAAAGCCATTACATGCTCATTTCCCATTCCCCTTGCTGCTAGCTTGCACTTCCTTTTTATATGGCTCCAGGCTGGAGACTCAGGTTCTAGCTGTTTTGCAGTTCTTCTGGGTAACCCTTGCCTCTTTCTGTATAGAACCCCAAGGTTATCTAACCCAGATACCCTCTTGCCCTTTCCAAGATGCAGATGGATACTATAGCCTATCACAACAGCTACCAATCCTCATCATGGAATCAAGTATATGATGTTCAACCATCTAACATGTATCCACTTTGTGCCTACCAATACACAACATGAGACTCAGCGGACCCATATGTTTCCTACAAATGTTACAGTGAAACTCCAGTACACATTTCAATAGACTAAGCACTCTATTGAGATGACATTTGCAGGGTGTTTATTCATAGTAGTAGTTAGTAAATATCATGAGCCATTTCAGTTTACTTAAATTCCCTGTAAGCTTGGCTTAAGGACCATGCATGCTAAACTGTCAATTTCTGTTCAGAAGGATTAAAGTGCATGATAGCACAGATGGTGTTCAGCTGAGAGGTTTCGATTTCAGCCTATCCGAAGAAGTAGTGACATGTAAGCATGTAATTGTTCAAAGCAGAGGTAGAAGCCACAAAAAGAGTATTCAGAGGCTTGGTTACAAATACTAAGGGTGTTTATGACTTCAGTATTGTGGTACAAGTGCTGTTCCAATACGACATTCTTCCTATATAGGGCACCTTTAATATTTATCTGCTACAATTCTTAGATAGTGAACTACACCCCTGTGCAGAAGGCCAGCATAAGATATATAGACCATTAAATTCCCATTTAAACGGTTCAGGCCTTAAAAAGGCCTTGTGCTGTCACTCTGCACAGAGGAATTCCAGCCAGAAACAGTAATAGGTATACTCCAAAATATGTTAAATCTAAGCCCATATACATGTTTATGGAGTATGACTCATTCATTCATAGTTTGTAATATTCTTTCTTAATTTTATTTTTAAAAAGGTAAACAGAGGCAATGACTGCAACACTCAAACATAATAACTGATTTAATAGCTCTGTAATGCAATCTAATTCCAAATATGCTTAGCAAAACAAGTAAGCAAGAAAACCAAACTTCCAACCCTCAGACAGGACGAAAGATTACAAAAACTGGGCACAATACCTTATCAACTGGGGAGACCATGCTATATATTAAACATCAGATTATCAAACAGACAACAACCATAACCACCTCAGCATGAAACTGAGTAGTGAACGATGACCCCAAACACAGCATAATGAGGATTCTGCATACAGTTCAACTGAAAGAAGCCAAATCTATTCATAAATCTGTTTAGCCTTTTACATATGACTTCTGCATATCTAGATATTTTTAATGAACTGTTACTCCAGTGATTTATAATGAAGAGGCTTTTTTCTATGATCAGAATAACCTTGCAGCAGAGTGGCTCTAAGGAGCATAGCTTATTGTAGTGACAAGCTGTACTAGGAAGGTACTATAGCCCAAATACATTATGTCTGATTCAAATTCCACCTTGAGCTCATCTGTCAAAACAGCATTTATTCCGGAGAAGACAACTAATCAAAACTGAATAACCATTGGCTAACCCTATAACTGAGTGACTTATTTTTTTACACTTTCAGCAGACAGCTAAAGGGTCATTTTTCAACCTTGTTGGGGTCTGGTGCATTCTGTGACTGCCCAGATGTTTAGATCCATAGATCCACGTAAATGATTTTTAGAGTGGTATCCCAAGTAGACTGAAATACTACATTTTGCTTCCCACAACAAACAAAGCCACTTTTAATCCTGCATCTTAACTTATAAGTTTCTTAAGATTTATAGCCTGATCCTCCATTATTTTGAGCACAAAGCTTCCATTAACATTTTGGCCCTGTTGAATATAACCACATCGTTGTAACAATTTGCAATAAATTTTTTTGGACAATGGAGTACCAAGGTACGCAGCACATTTCCTATACTGCAGCTTATAAAAGTCTTCCCAATTCATATTTAATCTTGCCATGGCAGGCATAGAATACTTTGAACCTGTGATTTTGGCTAATACAGTATGTATTCAAAGTGGACAGCAGTCTGAACGTTATAATTGAATGTAGGACATTGCATAATTTCCCCTCCCCCCCAGCCCTTTTCTAAATGGCACCTTCTGAAGAAGTGGCTGTTGAGAAGCACAGTGCTTTACTATGGAGTGTCTGGCATTTCTTCTCCTCCCCCGCTCACACAAATCTATTTGTGTTTCACAGGACAAAACAAACAAACAGGATTAGTATTGCACAGAAAGAATTGCAAACATATGTAATAAGCTGAAAAGCGAAGCCACCACTGCAAACATTATAAATAAGAAATATGCACGTAAGACAACTAGATGCATTTTTAAAGATCAATGGGGGTTTGAAGGATAAAATGAACATGTGCTGTAGGTAGAGGAGGGTTTCGGAAATAACTTAGAGGCTATTCCCCATGGGTTTATCATACCTTGCACAGCTAACTCTTTCCATCTTTCTTTGTTTTCTTGAATGATCTGCACCAAGTTGTCCTTAAAGCTTGATAGGTCTACCGTTGCTAAAGAATTGTCTGTGGAAGTCCCTCCATCACTTGTAGTACTTTTAACACTGGGTCTTCTTTGTACATCAGCATTGCTTACTGCTCCCAAGCTATGCTGGCTAGAGAAATAAGAAAACTCTACATTATGAAAAGAGTTGAGGGTCTCCATTACATAAAAATAGCTCATTCACATTGATTCCTTAGGATCTATATGTAAATCACTAACTAGAAAACTGGCCTTAGTCAAGGAAAGTATAAGACACATTTCCTTATGAAACAAGTTGTTTCCTGTGAACAATTCTTAATGCCACATTTCTAGGAAATTACTACGAAAATGGAGCAGTGCTCCAACCTCCTGGCTAAGTACTTGGAAGAATTTTAACACACCAAGTTTGTAGCACCTTTCTCTTCAACCCTTTGAAATGAGTGGGGCTGTTCTGGAGAGACATCTGTTGCTGATCCATGCCAGAAAAGCAATACATGACAGAGCAAATTCTGCTTTCAGATGCATGTGGTTGGCTCCAATTGCGAACATACCACAGGAGCTCTGTGCATGTTATCTAAAGGCAGGATTTGGTTCAATTACCTTCAACCCCACTGCTTCAAAACACACCAGTAAAGCAGGACTAAGTGTTAAGAAATGTGTTGAAATATTAACATCAAAATTTGGCATTATCTGCCAAGCAACAGTTAGTGCATCAGGTCAGAAAGTGTGTGTGTGTACATGTGAGAAATTGATATATTTAAAATTAATTCTCTTAACACCAAAGGGTGGGGCCTATTTTGTGGCCATGCCCCAACTCATGTCATACCAGTTTTTGTTTTCCACATAATACTGCTTGCCTAATATGATCTCAAAGATTTAGCACAAAAGAGTAAATGCTTGTATGCACATAAATGGGCTCCAATTTTCCCAACAAAGAAAAAGTACAGTTACAAGTAACATTTCATTGAAAGTATAAGTACGGTGTAAGGAACTGAAAATTAGAACTTCCCTGTGCCCCAGAGGTGTTAAATGGAAAGGACATGGTGTATTTCTAATGTTTTTTTCAGTCAACAACTTAAAATGTACTCCATATGTAATGCCGACAGATCCCGGTCGTCGGCGGGTGGGATCGAACCTGGGACCTCTGGTTGCATGAGCCTCTACTGCATGAGCTAAAAACCAACTGACTGTTAGCGAAGGCTGTAGAAAAGACTCATTTTATCTCTCTCTTTAAGTGGTCTCAGTGCCACTAGATAGGACAGAACTCCACACCCAGAAGGTGTATGGGCTACACATACATTAGTGGTTTCCAGCTACTGGTATATGTGCATCAATGCTGGTACAGACTTCAGTGTATAATATTCTAGGCTCCCCATTCCTTCTATAGGGCCTACTTCTGCATCCCTTATTTAAGCAAATCTCCCTTTGCAGTCAGTGGTAGTTTTGTACAAACAAGGCCTGCAGGATCAGGTGCCTAATGTTAAACCTCTGTGCAAGACCCAGTAGAATGCCTCTGCTCACCTCTCATTCAGTTATGCACACTAATGTGAAACTGGGGGTTGAAGCTGCCTGAACTCCAATTGGAGTAAAAGTGAGCTGTTAAATAGTAGGTAACACCACTGATGTCTTAGTCTAGCACAGTTGCCCAAGGTGGTTGGGAACACTGCCCGCAACAGAAATGCACAAAGAATAAGTTAAACCTAAAAAGCGAAGTTATAGCCACATCATTCTGACACTACCAAATCTAACCAATACACTAAGGAATTATTGCACTGCAGTGTTTTTATAGTGGTATACTACAGTGAAGGGTTAAATCCACACATTAAAAAGAAAATGTGATAATAGACACTTGCTGGGTTTTGCTTTAAGAAGAAATGGCCCAGTATCTTTTATGATGGAAGAGAACCAGCAAACATTTTCTTTTTGTATGTCCAGAAGAAAATTCAACTTCAAGTCCTTAGAGGTGGGTACTTTGTTCTTTATTGTGTTTTTTGCCCTTCCATGCACATAGTGTCCTTGTCCAGTACAGGAACATAGTAGACAGCTGCAATTACAAGATATTGCCACTAGGTGGTAACACAGTATAACTATTCACATCAGACTTCTGCAATATGAACAGATTAGAAAATAATTATGCTGCTGTTGCTAATGCTTAGTTACAAAGAAACACAAAGTAAAAGGAGAAAATGTTCAAACCTGTGTGCCCCAAAGGCAGAACTTTCAGACTTTGAAGCTTCCTCTATAAGAGGAATAATAATTTTCTCCATTGAGTCCGTTAGAAGAGAAAACGTGGGCTCTACTATGAAATCAATGAAACCTGAAAAGCAGAACGAGATTAATTCAGGTTGTACATTTTTCTGGGTCTCAAAGCCAATGACTAGTCTCTGTCTTTATTCACAAACTGGCTCCAACTTCAGAAACCACAGATTAGCAAAACTCTAAAGAGAAATCAAAGGGGTAGCCGTGTTAGTCTGGATCTGTAAAAGCAGCAAAGAGTCCTGTGGCACCTTATAGACTAACAGACGTATAGGAGCATGAGCTTTCGTGGGTGAATACCCACGTCTTCGGATGCATGTAGTGGAAATTTCATACCTACCCCTGGAAATTTCTACTACATGCATCCGAAGAAGTGGGTATTCACCCACGAAAGCTCATGCTCCTATATGTCTGTTAGTCTATAAGGTGCCACAGGACTCTTTGCTGCTTCTAAAGAGAAATGTCACCCAATGATATCCATAATGTCTGATCAAGTCAGAAAAAATTGGACTTCTAGGTTTTAATATCAGGATAATATTCTGAATACAAATGCAATCCAGATTCAATATACTTGAGATCTTTTTTTCTCTCTCAGTGTAATTTCCATAGTTATTAGTCTGCTGAGGAAAACAAAAAAACACCTGGAGAGGTACAGAAGTAATTAAATGCTAATATTTACAGTTTTTCACTCCTGTCTTCACTGAACCCTGTGCATTTCACAATAAGCTTTTCATTGGAGATTGCGATTAATTACTGAATAAAAGTGAAGCCATGACAGAGCCAATGGGCAAGAAGTCAGTCTACCAATGTTACCATTTAGCGCCTCATGCCAATGAGTCAATATTCCAAATTGCTGTTTATTATTCTGTGGAAGTAAAGTGTTATTTCACAGTGTGTAGGAGTGTTCTGTCAAATC
The DNA here is from genome assembly GCF_028017835.1 of Emys orbicularis. Taxonomy (NCBI): domain Eukaryota; kingdom Metazoa; phylum Chordata; order Testudines; family Emydidae; genus Emys; species Emys orbicularis. The sequence goes on from NC_088693.1 coordinate 46,669,786, forward strand.
AGTGAAGAGAACAAGTAATATCCCTGGGAGACAGCATTCATCCCACAGCTCTAAGATGTCAGCACTGAACAATGTACTTTACATTTTAAAGTGCTCATCAAGGTAGAGAATGACATAGCTAGAGAGAATAGGCATTATCTTCTGCTGAGCACTTAACAGACAAAATTTAGGTAGAACATGAGATTTGCTATGGATTTCACACTCTAATGTGCCACAGCACAAAGGTGAGCAACAGGTATAAGCTCAAGTACATTGCCACTTGAGTCTGGTTGGAAATGGAATGGGAGATGTATTAAATTACAAGATAATACTGGAGGATACTGTTCAGTTCAAGGATATGACATCTTAACATATAGGATCTCCCAGTCCCAGGATTATTTGTGGGTGACATGTTGACATTTGTGAAAGGCACTTTTCAAGGCATACTTTCCTCAGCAAACTTTTAGAGTTCATACCTGTTATTGGCCCCATAAAACTTTAAAGTAATTATTTTTATCCCTATTTTACAGATGATGGGGAAAGGCAAGGGCCTGCATTTCACCTTTGAAAAATCAGGCCCTAATTCACTATCCCAAGGCTACACATAAAGTGGTACTGAAATACAAATGATTATTATCTAATCACAATAGGTCCTAACCAGGCAAACACCTACAGTAACTTCTCACTTAACGTCCTAATTATGTTATTGAAAAATGCAACTTTAAGCAAAACGATGTTAAACGACTCCAATATCCCCATAAAAATTAATGTAAATAGGGGAGCTTAGGTTCCAGAGAAATTTTTTCCCCAGACAAAAGACATTATATACATACACTGTATAAGTTTTAAATAATTTTAAGCAAACAATTTAATACTGCACTCACCAGTGATGATTGTAAAGCTTGGTTGAGGCAGCGGCGTAGCAGGGTTGGGGTGCGGGGGCTTGCCCACCCCGCCCACCCAGCATTCCAGCTGGGGAGTGGGCAAGCCCCGGCACCTCGACCCCGCTCCCCGGCGGGGGGCGGGGGGGGGCGGGGAGTCAAACAGCGTCATAAGGGAACATTGCAGGACTTTAAAGGAGTATGTTCTCTGATAGGTCAGTGACCTAATAATGAAACAACATTCACTGGGAGGACGTTAGGTGATGAGTTACTGTACTTGAGTAGTCCAACTGAATTCACTGGGTCCACTCGCGTTCATATATAAATGTCTTCAGGATCAGGGGCCCAATCAGTAGCAGAGTTGGTATTAGAAGTCAGGAGTTTTATTAACTTCCAGTTATTAATCCACTATACCACACTGCCTTAGATATTAGCGTTTTGGGGGGAAAAAACTAGTCTGGCTCCTTCTAAGAAGAGAAAAGAATGTTTAATAGGTTTGTCATGCTTCTCTATGTAAAATTTAAAAATAAATTCTGATTCTTATTGGTTCATAATATGGACTAGGTCCTTTAAATGACTTTTCAGTTGAACAATTTAAAAAGGCTGAGACAATAAGACTTTAAAAGTCATTGAATGGGGAAACATAAATAATATTATACCCATTTTACAGTTGGATTAAGTGAGATAGGAAATCACTTGCCTAAGGTCACACAGTGAGTCACCAGCAGTGCTGGAGATAGATGCCAGGAGCTTGTTTGAAGGGCCTTTTGAAAACAGTGAGTTACTTGTATCCAGCCAGCTTGACTCTATGGGTATATCAATGCTGCGATAGGGATGGTCTCAGAGCCTGGCCTGAGCCTGAATGTCTACACTGCAGTTTTATAGTCAGCTGACCCAGGCCAGCCACAGGGTACGTCTGCACTGCAATAAGACCTTTGTGACTTTGAGTAGGTGGTAACTTCTCCATGCTTTGCTTTACCAAATTCTAAAATGTCTATAGTAATAGCTGGACCCCAAGAGTGCAGATTTCCAGTACCCTGATCTAACCACTAAACATACTGTCCCATATGCTTCATATGCCATGCTGAAAGAGCTTAATGTCCCTTTTGACAACAGCATGTCACTAGTGTAATATGCTCTGATTTCTGTGAGTAAATGTGTAGGAAGAAATGTGCTGTTTATAGTAGTATCTACAGCTTTTTGAAAACATTGTGTGCAGTGTGAGAATGGAGGATGACAACACTACATGCTCCTACATTTATGAGAAAAAGAAAACAGCACTGATCATTACCTATTTGGGACTGAGCCACCATGGTAGATTTGCGGTCACAAAGTGGGGAAAATGGTAGCCCTAAAGCAGCCTCCTTGTCTCCCTGGAAAAAGCAATGTTTCATATTATAAGAATACATATACAAAGGAGAAAGCCTGAACACTGCTCTCTGACCAATTACTTCTACAATTCACTTCTTTTCCTAAATTAAAACAAGCTGTGGGTAAAATAAATCTAATATTGTTTTTTTAAATGAAAAAGAGAGAAGAAAAGGAAAAGTCAGCATTATAACTTAATTTTAACAATTTGCATTGAAAAGAATATGCTGAAAGCAAAGATCTTGTCAAGACCAAAGCATCTGCCACTGTGATTTAGTATTTGTCAGGGAAGGAAAATAAAAAGCATGTTTTATAAGGAGACCTTCTGCAGCCTCACAGCTTGGACTTGGAGCACCCAGACATCATTCAACTTAACTTCTCTTGACGAGACAGTGGGGGAGAGAAGGGGAAGCCGACCATTCTGATATTTTCCCAACTATATAACTGCATTTTAGAATGCAGCGGTCTCCACATTTGCCTGGAAATTCATTGATAAATTTGTAATTGTAGAATTAAGTCCTTTTGCAGGTGCATTTAAAATATAGACCTTTGATATTCTTATCATTTAGCACTGAACGATAATAAGGAACGGATGTAAGAAAAGCATAGAAAAATAATTTCAATACAACTGCTTAAAAACAGCCTCACAGATAGAAGAATGTGCTTCAAATAGAAATGGAGGGTTTCACCACTTCTTCCCTTAAAGTCCAATTGAATTCCAAACCTAAGTGAAGCTATGGATAGATATCTAGAGCTAGAGGAAGAAAGCAGAGAGAAAATATAAAAAATCTATCGGTGGCCATACATACAGAATGGGCCCAGAGAGAAAGAAAAGAGACAGAGGACCAAATTATGGCTGACCTTGTGCTTTATGCCTGAAATGGGTAGAGTGCCCAGAGACCCCTTCCCTCACCCTGCCCACATAGAAGGTACCCATAATTTGACTATAGGGAACAGAAGAGAGCAGGAGCAGGTAGTATTACCAAAAGGAGCTAATGGTCCCCAGAAGTGAACGACATGAATATAAATGAAGGCGATCCACTGATTTCATCTAGCTGAGGATTTGGTTCCATGGGCTTCTACTGCACTAAAGGTTTTATTAAAAAAAAAATTGAGCTAACCAACCTGGCTTTGCTTTCATGGCTTAAGATCAGGGCCAGCGCAACCTATTAGGTGACCTAGGCGGTCACCTAGGGCACTAGCATTTGGGGGGTGGCATTTTCTTCAGCGGCAACCGCAGAGGCCGGAGCTTCGGCGGCCTCGGTTGTCGTCGGCATTTAAGCAGAGGGAGCTGGGGCAGGGGGGCGCGGGGAGGGCCGCCTGCAGCAAGTAACGGGGGGGGGGGGCGGCATGCAGGGGAACTCCCCGCCCCAGCTCACCTCTGCTCCGCTCCTCCCCTGAGCACGCCGCCCCGCTCTGCTTCTCTCCCTCCCAGGCTTGTGGCAAGCCTGGGAGGCGGGAGAAGTGGAGCAGCGACGGCGTGCTCGGGGAGGAGGCAGAGCAGAGGTGAGCTGGGGTGGGGAGCTGCCGCACGGCTCCCCAGGCAGGGGGGGGAGCTGCTATGGGGGGGGCGCCTCAGGGCGGAGGGGGGGGTGGGGAGCTGCTGTGGGGGAGGTGCCTCAGGGCGGAGGGCGGGGTGGGGAGCTGCCACAGGGCTCGGGGAGGGGGTGGAGCGGAGGTGAGGAGCTGCCGCACGGCTCCCCGGGCCGGGGGGGGGGGGGGAGTTGCCGCAGGGCTCGGGGAGGGGGGAGGGCGCAAGGTGGAAGTTTCGCCTTGGGCGCGAAACATCCTTGCACCGGCCCTGCTTAAGATGCCTCCAGAACTCCTCATTGGAATTGTGGCCTGAATATCTAACATCAGGAGCATGTTATTACTTACATTAACATTGGTTTTTTTTGCCAGGATAAAATAACATTGCATTTGAGAACTCAAAAGTCAGGAAATTCCATGCAAGAGTTAAAATCACAGAACTAAAAATCTAAAAACTTAACTCTCTTGAGCTTATGCCTTAAAATACTTCTTTACTGGGTTATGTATTTTTGACATTTCATACAATATATAATGAAAACTGTAATTTCTTATACAATTTATATATTGTAAATTGCAGTACATGACACAGCCTTAAGATTTGACATGATCTTTAATTCTCATGAGCTATAAAAGTTAAGCAAGCTAAGTTTGAAGAAAATCAATTAAATGACTTAAAAATTATTATTTGAAAGTTGAAATTTTATTTGCTTGTTTTTAAATAAACTCAAACCTAGAGCAGAATGCTGTCAGGGCTGGGTGGTTGTTTGAGGGACCTCAGCTTTATGTTTCTTTATCATTATGCATTTGAGATGGGTGGGTGTGGTTTGTGTTTGTTTTTTTTAAGTGAAAACTTTTTTTATGATAATGTTCTAAGGCTTTGCCCTTGAAATTATTACTGATATGTATTTTAAATCTTAGTGCCAGCTGAATAAAGTTTTCTGTCTAAGATAATGTCCATTTTCCATCTGTGCCCACTTTTAAAACTGCATATTAAAAACTGCTATGTTCTCAGAAACTCTCAGTTTCTGCTGCTTTTGTCTGTGTTGCAGTGTAAGCAGGTAAATGACATTTTTAAAAAATTTAAGTTCCAAAGTCTTGAAATGTCTTTATCATACTTAGGTCTTCTAACATGAACAGTGTTTTACTATTTGGAAATTAACCTTTTTGACTGACCAACATAGTACAGAATGCAACAAACATACAATAAATAAGTTTTCAATTCCTTGTCAGTCCTAATGTATCATCATCATTATTATCACATATTTTATAAGACAGGTTGGTTAACAGACATCAAGCTGGATGTCAGAGCTCAAGCTCTTCATATTACATTTCAAGTACTGCTTTTATTACATCCATTTAATTTATCAAGCCAGTTTCAGTTAAAACAAAGTATTAAGCCTTCACGTGAAACTCAAACTGAATCTTGTTCAGAAATTGTAAGTTTAAGTTTTATTTTATTACTTTTGTTTTTTTTATGGCTTTGCACTTTCTGGCTTTGACTGAGACCAGAAACAGACAAACCAAACTAGTGTGAAATAGTTATTATCATCTAATTCCCAGTCTGGACGGAAAAAGGAAATGAAATTCCAGCACATTTTCTACTTTGCATGGGCTCTGAGTTCAGCTAAATGTTATAATCCGATCCTGCAGTTCTTATACAGGCACCGAAGTCGATGGGTGGGAGTTTGGGCTGTATACAGACTGCAAGACTAGACACTCCCCCTATTTCTCCCCTTCCCTCCCTCCCCTCTCGACTGCTTGTCTGCAACGTATTTTAGAAGCTTTGGAGATTCATCTCTCACGAACATTAACCAGAACTGTTCATATTAGAGATATGTGCAGCTTATATCCTGTCTCGACTGACCCCTTCCAGGTTAATGTAGGACTACTCCTGTTTGAAAGCCACAAAATACAACATAGCAAAAGGACAATCTAGATGGGCCAGGCAGCCAATATCTATCTTTCCTTATGTGCTTTGTCAAAGATGTAATCACTGAAGGTGCTATGATATTATCTAAATTAGGTTTTGATCAGTTTTTTTTATGGCTCTTTTTGTGACAACATTGCTGCTTCTCTCTGGGCCACTAGGTCCAATTTTAATTTAATCATTGTTGTTTTAAAGCTTTGTCCAGGGCCCAGACTCACAGGGATGGGCGCTATATCCCAAATACAGGGGGATAGTTGCTTTAGTTACTTTGCTGACTCAGGAAGACACTGAAGTATCTATATGCTCAACTTTCTTTTCCTTTTGTAAGGATATATTTTAATTTAAAATAATTATGGTGCTCTAAAATGAACTATTCAAATGCTGTACAGAACAGTGGGGAAATACCTCTTACCCCTTTGGTGATCACCTTATACCCACCCCACTAAAAGCTACCCATTTAAAAGCAAGTTAATTTCAATGTTAATCTCTTCCTAAGAAGTGCCTAGAATATTCTACCAAGTGCTATTTCTCCCATAGTGCTTTAATACTGAGGGCATAGCATAGTTGCATAGACTAAAATTGAGCATTAGGAAAATACGGGAGACAGCAAAATGCATTTTTCTAAAATGTCCCCACCAGGGCCGGCTCCAGGGTTTTTGCCGCCCCAAGCAGCCAAAAAAAAAAAAAAAATCCGTGATCGCGATCTGCGGCACTTCCGCCGCCACTCTACTGCTGCCGCTTCATTCTTCAGCAGCAATTCGGCGGCAGGTCCTTCCCGCTGAGAGGGACCGAGGGACCCGCCGCCGAATTGCCGCCGAAGAGCCGGACGTGCCGCCCCCTTCCATGTGCCGCCCCAAGCACCAGCTTGCCACGCTGGTGCCTGGAGCCGGCCCTGGTCCCCACTATTAAATTACCTATTTTACCCATTCCACTATTGCTTCTTTTGTTACCATTTTAAGGGCCCATATCAAAATGATGCTCAATATTGAGATAAATAAAAAGGAGGGGTTAGAATATATTTTTCTCTTATTTCAAGCAATTTTTAAATCCTGAACACAACAGAAAGCAAAAATCACTCACTCAAAGTTAATTGGTAAAGTGATCACAGGTGGTCTTTTTACCGAGACAAACCCAGTTTTTCACATGATGTCCTAGGATCGTAGACAATTCTTGAAAGACACCTGAAATGTCCTGTTTTTTTCATTTCACCACTTGAAATGTTTGCTTTTCCCCCCTAACTACACAATGTTTGCTCAGTGGTATTGCTAGACAGTAGAATTTGCTCTGCGTTTACAAGCAAGGAGTGTTTGGAGTGACTAGAAAGGTAGAAACAAAGTAAACATTGTCAAAGCACTTCCTCTTTATTTAAAATTAGCATTAATTGCACTTGCTCAGTGATTCAAGATAAACTCATTGTTTGTTACTAGAAAAAATTCTCCACTCTGTGAAATAAACACATGTTGCTATTGAATCAGAAGCTGGCAATAGTACACCACACATTTTTTAAAAACTGCATTTTGTCTTTTGTACGACTATTTCACCACCACAAAAAATACTGCCACATTGCTGTGTCACTGTGTTTGATTCCAAAATTATGGCCACATTATCAATAGAAAGACTCCCATTAACTTGAGTGGTCTCCAGATCAGGCCCACATTGGGCATGAAAGGAAAATTCCATCATCCCTATGTGGCATACGCACTAGCTCACAACAAGGGGGAAAGGGAAGACTTATGTAATATGATATGGATACAACATTCATCTGCCTTCTTTGCTGAACACACATCCTTCACATATCCAGGTACTCCCTCCTACCCAATGCCTCTTTTTAGTTCAGAGTGTATACAGATCTCTGTCTAAAGAATGAAATCAGCTTGACAAATTATAATACTTTTAGAGAAGAAAAAAAGCTAATGCTTTGGAGCCTGCCATCAGCTGAAATTGATATTAACCAACATCCTATTCATCTTACTCACATGAGTAGTTGTACTGAAGACAGTGGGACTACTTCTGAGAGTAAGGCAAGCACGATTCTGATCACTCTACTAAATTATAACTGACAGTATTCTCGCAGGTGGAATTATAAAATATCTAACTGTAACTAATACTTTAACTATGTTAACAGATTTTGAAAATGGCACCTGTCGAAAAAATTCTTCCATCAGTGCCGTTGTCCACCGGTAGTGCAGTTCCCAAGATTTTGCTGGATGGCTTATGTCTGCTGCATGTAGAATCAAAGACATGGCTTTGGCTTTGTCTATCCTGTCAAATCAAGGACATGCTCCAATTATCTCAGAACAAAAGCAACTATTTAAAGTCTTTTCTTGTGCATGAACTCATTTAAAACTTCTAAAGAACAGAATGGAAAATAACCTACCCCTCTGTCTGCTGCAGAGTATGTCGCATTGTTTTAATTTGCTGGAAATGTCCTGACATATCTGTTGACAAGACCATCTCAATGACCAGGCTACGCAGTTCCCTAAAAGCAATCAAAAGCAAAGTTACTAATTACAATTCATTTATTCTGTTTACGGAACATTTGCTTGAGAAGCACTGGTTAATTCATATCTTTCTAAACAAAAGTGAACACTTTTTTAATTAAAAAAAGCACTTCAAGACATGATTAGCAACTGGAACCTTATGTCCCTAAGGGGATTCTGTGGCAGCAGCATACTTCACAAAATCAGCTCTGCAATTATTATTTCAGAGTCGTGCTGTTTTGTGATTCCTCTTTTCTAGTGCATAAACTATAATTAAGTGCAATCCTGGCTATAACTCTTCTGCTTATTTCACCCCAGTACTAGGATCATCACATTCAGAAAGAGGGGGGACCAATTAGACCGTTGGGTCCACTACAACAGCAGGAGGATATAAGCTTCCAACTTAGTGTACAGCAGATACAACACTAATATTAGCTGCTAGAAGGTTCAGGAGCCATTTAGGAGACCAAGAAGTGTCAAGTCTGAAATGTTAGGAATTCAGGCTATTTAAAGTTCCTCTTTATTCTTTTCCACTTTTTCAAGTTTGGTCAGAACAGCACCAGTGTCCAATACCCCACGAGCTTAACACTATGGACCATTACAAAGTGGCACAAATTAGAACAGCTCTACATTTTATCTACAGCTTGTACATATTTCTTTCAAAGACAAAGGTTTGTCTGTCAACCTTCTATTCAATAAACACACAAATATATGCATGTATAGTATAAATCATTAACTCCCATCACTAGCAATTGCTGATTTGGTAACAAGTGCTTTTTCATTCACTGACTCTTAGTGACATGCTGTATACATATCCCATTAGGGTGAAAGGGAGCTGCAGGTAGGTAGGAGGATGTAGGGGAGAATACATAACCTTAAATGTGTGTTTATGAAGCATGCAACCTTATGCATAGTTCTGTGATCTTAAAATTCTTTCTTCCGTAATACTGAGACCTTGGACTCTACTGCTAATCACTGATAATGCAGCTTATGAAGGGCCCAGTATCTAGGGTTACCATATTTAAAAAATAAAAAAAGAGGACACTCCACGGGGCCCTGCCCCCGCCCCTTTCCCACCCCCGCCCCCGCCCAAACTCTGCCCCTTCCCCACCCCAACTCCGCCCATTCCCCGCCCCTTCCCCAAAGTCCCCGCCCTAACACCCCCTCCTCCCTTCCAGCCACGCAAAAAGGGCTGCCCAAGCGCTACCGGCTTCACGGTTTGTCGGGCAGCCCCCAGACCCTGCGCCCCTGGCCGGCGCTTCCCCAGCGCAGCTGGAGCCCAGGAGGGGAAGGGGAAGGCGCAGGGTCTGGAGGCTGCCCGGCAAACCGTGAAGCCGGTAGCGCTCGGGCTTCGGGCAGCCCCCATGCCTCCGGACCCTGTGCCCCCGGCCGGGCACTTCCCCTCCCGGGCTCCGGCTGCTGTGCTCCTCCCCTGACTCTTCGGCTCTGTTTAAGAGCCGAGCTGCCCGAGCGCTCCAGCTTCGGGCAGCCCCCATGCCTCCGGACCCCAGCCGCCAGAGCAGAGCAGCTGGAGACTGGGAGGGGAAGTGCCCGGCCGGCAGCTGGGGTCCGGAGGCAAGGGGGCTGCCCGAAGCCGGAGCGCTCGGGCAGCTCGGCTCTTAAACAGAGCTGAAGAGTCGGGGAGGAGCACAGCAGCCGCAGGAGGGGAAGTGCCCGGCCGGTATTTTCCCAGACATGTTCGGCTTTTTGGCAATTCCCCCCGGACGGGGGTTTGATTACCAAAAAGCCGGACATGTCCGGGAAAAACCAGACGTATGGTAACCCTACCAGTATCAGACCTTTCAATGGGAACTCCCTGTTGAAAATCAGCAGCGTCAATTAGATCAAAGACATGTAGGAGATGGTATGACACTACACCCCATATTTATCATGGGGGTATGATTATGATATGATTATGATGTAATCAGTGGGAAATTATGATTTGCTGAATATGATTATCCTATTTGTATCCATGTATCCTTTTTGGATCTGAAGTTATGAATATTGACTATGTATCTGAGTTTCAAATGTGGTTACACCTGGGTGACACCCATTACGCAAAATGCTTTCTGCTTAGACAGCTGGTGGGGAAGGGCCTATTCAGGGTAATGGGCCATTAGGAAAAACAATAGGCCTTAGGACAGGGGTTCCCAAGCTTGGTTTGCGGCTTGTTCAGGGTAAGCCCCTGGCGGGCCGCGAGACACTGTTTACCTGAGCGTCCACAGGTACGGCTGCTCGCAGCTCCCGGTGCCCACGGTTCGCTGTTCCCGGCCAATGGGAACTGTGGGAAGCGGCGCGGGCGGGGCCACTGCTTCCCGCAGATTCCATTGGCCGGGAATGGCGAACTGCAGCCACTGGGAGCTGCGAGCAGCCGTATCAGGTAAACAAAGCGTCTCGTGGCCTGCCAGGGGCTCACCCTGAACAAGCCGCAAACCAAGTTTGGGAACCCCTGCCTTATGAGAAGCTTATCTCCCACCTGGTGAGCCTTCCTGAGATCGCTCCAGACAGCCTGTAAATAATGGCTGCTATGACTCAGCAGGGCATGCAAGGGTATGTGACCAGACCACATGACACTGATCTCCATTTTGGGTACCTGTCTTTTTCCACAAACTGGGCTGGGAACTGTTTTTTGGAACAAAGGGTTCCCACCATAGGCAGGGAGTGACATCATCTGTTGTTCTTCACTCCCCCACAACTCAACACCTGGAGAAGCTCCGAAAGAAAAGGACTTGGAATGGGGGTGGGGATCCCAAGTTGCAAAGCAAGTGCAGCTTGTGCCTTGAGAATCTGCAAGCCTGCTTGTATCATCAGTCAGGGTGAGAAATTGCTAATTCATATCCAATCTTTCTAGTATTATTAGGCTTAGTTTGCGGTTTTGTTTATTTACTAGGTAATCTGCTTTGATCTGTTTGCTATCACTTAAAATCTGTCTTTTTGTAGTTAATAAACTTTGTTTTAATCTAAACCAGTGTGCCTTTGAACTGAAGTGTCTGGGGAAAATCTCAGCTTGGTTTAACACAAGTGTACTGTGCATATTCCTCTCCACATTGAGGGAGAGGAGAACTGAGTAATAAATTCGTACTGGTCGGGGTTTTGACCAGGGCAGGATGGCACAGCTCTGGGATCCTAGGCTGGGAAGCTGGGGGTTATCTTGGCTGTAGCCTCTCTATTGTTGGTTCATGCAGCGGCTGGCCAAAGCCTGCACACAACTGCAGTTGGGTGTGTCCCTGCCTGTGTGAATGCTGGTGGGAGTGTAGGACCGGGAGCGGTCTATAGCCAGTTACAGCAGCACAGTCGGGAGGGCTCTCAGTTACTACAGAGAATTCTTTCCCAGGTGTCTGCCTGGTGGGTCTTTCCAACATGCTCAGGGTCTAACTCATCGCCATATGTGTGGTTGGGAAGAAATTTTCCCCAGGTGAGATTGGCAGAGACCCTGGTGGGTTGGATTTTTTTTTACCTTCCTCTGCAGCATGGGGCACAGGTTACTTGCAGGTTTCAACTAGTGTAAATGGTGGATTCTCTGTATCTTGAAGTCTTTAAACCATGATTTGAGGACTTCAGTAACTCAGCCAGCAGTTAGGAGTCTATTACAGGAGTGGCCTGCAATGTGGAGGAGGGCAGACTAGATGATGATGGTCCCTTGTGATCTTAAAGTCTGAGTCTGTGAGTAAAATGTGGCATTCAGGGGGTTCTAGAACAAACCTTGTTAAACATTAGTGTGAAATGCTATGTTTATGCTTTTAAGATATGAGTTAATTACAATTCTGTTTAGAGGAGATGTGATGGTTTATTAAAAGTTTTGAGACTGAGCTCCCTCAACAGTAGGTTTAAGCTGGTGTCACTCATTAATTTCAATGGATTTACTACTGATTTGCACTGGTGTAACTGAGTGGAGATTCAGACCTCCCTTTGCTATTCAAATAATGATGTGCAACCATGGCAACCTTGCCTGACCTCGTGATATGACACTAATTAACCTGCATCCCAACTGTTCCTCCTGCACATTGCTTTGAACTTGTACCCTTCAAATGAAGCAAGCCAATTTTTGTAAGAAACAGGCAGAAGTTGCATGGAAACTGAGGGGTTTATATTAGTTACACTCTGCTGTTTTGGGGGAAAATAGGAAAGAAAAAAAACCTAACACAAACCTGAAACAAACTTCTACTCCCTGTTTCTACAGATTTTTCTTTCCTTTGAATTTGCAATTCTTGAGCTCACTTTTAAGAGTAATCCCTGAGCCCCCGCTCAGCACGAGGCCCTGTCCCCTGCTCGTCCTCTTCCCCTCAAGGATTGTCCCTGGCCAGACTGGAAGCCTGAGCTAGGCCGTGGTAAGAGCTGCCCAGGGGGTCTGGACCACTGTGGGGAGCCCCAGACCCTCCCCCTGCCTTGGGTGGCACATCCAAGGAGGTGGGTATACAGGCTGGAGGTTGCTCTCGGGCACCCCAGCCCCCTGCCCAGGGCAGTTGGAAGGGCCAGGGCTCCCTGGGTGGTTCTTACCACAGCCTGGCTCTGGCTTCCAGCCAGGCCAGGGGGCGAGGCCTCGTGGGGAAGAGGAGGACCAGGGGGTGGGGGATTGAGGGAAGAGGAGGGGCAAGAGGTGAGGCCATGGAGGGGGTGGGGTTCCTGCATGTGTCCTGTGTTTGCTTTTTGAAAAGGTGGTCGCCCTACCTGACACCCAGAGGTTGCAGGACAAGATGTCTACCACCACTACTGCCAGCGAAGACCACAGGGCACCCATTTGCCAGCACTGCTGCTGCTGTGTGAGCCACTTAGAAGAGTACCCCTGTACTGCTGGGGAGGTGGAAGCATGGCGGATCAAAGGATAATGGCTGGTGTGGAAAGGGAGACCAAATTCTGCTCACAATAATACCTGCACAGTCCAATTGTCTTTGAGGAGTTGCATGATGTGAGAGCACAATTTAGTCCACCATGTACATAAAGCTGCAGTACTGGCCCAGACAGAAGCCTTTCTGTGTAACATCTTCTTAATTTGCATGTATTCGTTTATTTCCTCTTTGAAAGGAGGGTGAAAGGATTGCTGGATTTTTTGGAGAGGGGAGGTAAGTAAGGGAGAAGAGTATGGAAAGAATGGATTTTGTGTGGGGGTGGGTGGGTGAGGTTTGGTTGAGGGAAAGAGCGAGGAATGACTATACTACTTGGGGAATGTCACATGTATTAACCTCTGACAAAGCCCTTGTTACAATGTTGGCAGCACTTCACTGATTCAGACCCAAACCTTGTGTTTAAAGTTAATTGAGGCCGACAATTTATTAGCACATTCTCCCTGATGTTAAGAGGTAGAAAAAATAGTAATGCAAAAAAAAAAAAAATCTCAATCACTTTTCTTTATCTTGATGAAATAATTAGCAAAGCCATAGTTTAACCAGGCATGGGCATTAAAAAAGATCAGTACAACTGAAGAAAACAGGTCTGACAGTACTTAAGAAATGAATCAGACAGGAAGTGTGTTGAAAAAGTCGAACAAATTATCATTTCAATTTACTGCCAATTTGCTTTATTGTAAGCTTCAAAGCTATTTTAATGGCATGAATTTCAATAAAGAGAATCAAAAAAGTTCATTCTATTAATAATTAAAAAAACTGAAGTGCTTCTTTCAAGTGGCTAAATGGATTTTCCACTGTGCTATTGAACCAGGGCAAACAATAACAGGGAAACAAGAATATTTTTGAACTTACAAAATGAATACCAGGTGATCATAATTTTCCAACCTGACCCTCAAAATGAGGTCAACCAGTTCCACAAATTGAGTGGGTATTCAAATCAGTACTTAGGCACGCACAGATTTATTAGAGGTACCAATATTAAGTGCTGATTTATGTGACCAAATAGAGAATTGGGTGCCCTACTTTAGCTCAGGTAAGTAAATCCATGTATTCATGTTTGAGTATCGGTGATAACATAGCAGAATTTTCAGAAGTCTTCACAATTAATGATACCTAGCTACATGTAATAATTGGGCTTCCTGCCTCTATTAAATAAATATATTATACTCTCATTAAAGGGGCCAAATTTCTGCCCCCTATGGCTGCCATGCAACCTTGCTGACTTCACGTGGGTTGGATGAGTATAACAGAGAGCAGAATCTGGGCGCTGTGTAACCATTCCATATAAAGAAATTCTGATACAAATATCTATACTAAAACATCACTAACGTAAATAGGAAATACAGAATAGGTCACAATAAAAGGTATTTCAATAGCTAGTGCAAGCACAATTGGAGAGTAGTTGAACAACTTCTAAAAGAGCATACTAAATTACCACTAAAGCAAAGAGAAATGTAAGAGGAAGAGACAAAGAGCACCACTGAGAGAGAGGTGCCACATTGTGTACAGTCCAGCATAAAAAAGAAGGAAAGTCAGTATGAAGATTGATCAGTCTTGGTAGAAAAGACTATTTTAGAAATACATGTATATGCTACAAAAACTACACTATTACAGTCCAGATCCTGAGACCTGCTCTGCTCCAGTCTCCCAATGCAAAGCAGCATGGAGCTGACAGATCTGGGCACTGGAGGCTTCTCCCAGCACTGGGAAATCCTCTGCTGTCATAGGGACTCCTGTTCTATTCCTATCTCCCCTGCCCCAGCCACCTGAGGAAGGAGGAGTGGCTGGGATGCACTGGGTCCTGTTGATCCCAGGCTGCTAGTGTGGCCTCTGGGGGCAGCTGGGTGTAAATTCAGTCAGTGCCCAAATTGCACTGATTTATGTTGGGGACTAGTCCTTGGTGACCCCAAGATCAGGGAAGCCCAGAGATGTCTTTGCCCCAGTCCTTTCCTGACTGTAGCTTGGCTGGACCAGATTCTAGTCCTATATATCTTAAGGCACTTAGATAACATGTTAATGAGTGTGACAAACATCTAGCTAGGATAAAATATCTATGGAAAAAAATAAAGAGAAAAAGTTTAACTACTGACTCCACACCTCCATGTAAGTGGCATAAAGATTCAGAATCTTTCACCCTCTAAGTGACACAAACTGCTGGGGATTGAAAGGTATCAGCATCTGAAAGTTGTTTGCTGGCTCTTCTAGGTCCCCAAAACACTATCACTTTCTTCGTATTCAGTGGCAGTCTAAGCAGAGGAATCACAGAGATGGAACTATCCTTTCAATCCTCAGAAGGTAGAAGCCTCCAGAACAATGTTAAGTCATACTGGTGGAGGCAGTGTGGGTAAGAGAATACTCTCATAGCGCAAATTTAAAATCAGTTTTCAGAGCTATTGATCTTTGTCCAGAACTAAATTCATTTAAAGAATTTAAGGACAATGAATGAGAGTAAGTGTGCCCTGAAAAAAAAAATAAAGTCAAAAACATGTAGCAGTCCGCCTCAATCATAGAGATGAAAAAAATATTTTATGTATGAGGTGTGCCGCAACAATTAAGGGTAATTAATGGATTAAAAATCAATAGGTTTTAACTCCCTGTATTGTTAAATATTAACACCCTGATTGTCTATAAGCCAGTTTTACATATTCCATCTCTGAATTCAGCTACATGCAACTGAATTGTCTAACGATGGTCTGATTCCAAAGAGGAAATAAACAAATACATGCAAACAAGAAGGTGTTATACAAAGAGGCTTCTGTCTGGGCCAGTACTGCAGCTTTATGTACATGATGGGCAAAATTTGCAACTCCTCTGAAGACAATTGGATTGTGCAGGTACAGTATTATTGTGAGCAGAATTTGGCGCTCTGTCTTTAGGGACACCATTCCCTGCCAGTAACACCGCAATACAGCTATTGGTTAGATATTTTAGGGGTACTTGAATGATAACAGCTCTACCAATAGTAACACAGGAAGGCTTGTGATTTGAGTTCTCTGCATGCACTGTTGTACACCATAGCAACTTTCTTAATAATGGAAGACCTCAAGGCAGTCCCAACAATTATCATTTATGATATTGTGGCTCAAGTTATTGTGAAATGTCAATTACGATTCTGATCATCTTTTTTAATGCCCACTTAAGTTCTAATGCTCTTACATGCTTCCTTTCCAAGGCTTCTTCAGTTTCAGCTAGAACTCAAAGGGCATGTCTACACTTCAGGCTGGTGGTATGATTCTCAGCTTCAGGAGACATACTTGCTCTAGCTCTCAGAATTAGCGTGCTAAAAATAGAACATAGCCATGAAAGTGGGATGGATTCGTTGCCTTTAGTACGTGCTTAGGGTCTTGGATGGGTACGTACACGGGGTGGCTAGCCCATCGTGCTGCCAGGACTACATTCTATTTTAGTGCCCTAGCTCAAAGAGAGTTAGCATGAGTATGTCACCTCCAATTCAAAGTGTACACATATCCAAAATGAGGTGCAAAGGAGAAGACCTACCCTTTTTATTTATTGGAATCATCCTTAATGTCCCAATAGATCTTACCTCCAGTCATCTTTGGTTAAATTTGCCAGAATGTTCATCTCTTCCTCTTGCATAAGTCTGTAAGCAGCACTCACATGATGATTTTCAAGAACAGAACGATCATTGTACAAAATTGCAACGTCTGACCTAGGTATAAAAGAGGTATGATTAGCAACAGGACACTGATGTTAGCATAATAGAGAGAAAGGGGCTCTGTTGCCATTAAAGGGTCTGTTGATTTAGTTTGACATGATATTTATTTCGTCCTAGAAGATAAAGATCTGAAAAGAAAACCTCACAGATAATGCCTCATAATAAAAAAAAAAGTGCAGCTATGCCGGTAATTGAACTTACTTGCCATATTAGCTACTGTAAAGGGCAAGGACCAGATTTTGAATGTATCATTGTTTTCTCTTTATAATATGTAATTAATACATCAGAGAGATTAATTTGTGAGGAAAATCCTGAAAAAATGAAATTAAGAGAAAAATAATATCCTCAAACAATATTACTCCTTCTTCCACCTGTCTCACAAGCATTTGGACCAGGTACATCCAGTGGTATCAAAGGGGCCTTCTTTCATGTTTGTACCTGTTACATCATTTAGCAATAAAACAGCTAATTCACGAGGTATACAGGATAAGGGTCCAATCCTATAGTATTTACACAAAGAAAACGTTCATTGAATTTAAAGGCAGTTTTGCCTGAGTCCTACCTAAGAAAAGATTGCAAAATCAGGCTCGCTCTGACTAAAAAAAATTATAATAATACAACTTATATGATATTATATGTGGGGCAGGGAGTGAGATCTGTACTTCAAGTTGTCTGACAGTTCCCATTATAAAACCCTGTTTTCAATTGCTTATAACTTTCTTGAATTTCAACCATTTGGGCTAAATCCATGCTAGATATCTACCTCAGGCTGATTTTATTTTAGAATGGGGAGTTAGAAAGAGGTGGGAGGAATTTCAGCAAAAATGGTTCAGGTATTTCTCAAAATGGAGTTAGGGGAAATATATGTTCCTCCCATGTGAAAAAATTCTAAACACCATTTCACAGAGAACTTCTTGAGCCTCCATGCTTTGGAGTGGGGATTTGAAATGTGCCAGATGGGGGTAACCTTGATGTAAGGGGTTTGACCCGTGGAAATCAACCTGAATTTGACCAAGTTATTAGCCTCTGAAAATCTCAGTTCACACTGATCTGTAGAGACTTTTTAGAGTTTAGCAGTTAAATTTGCTGAAGATTCCACCCATGATAAGCATGCTCCAGTCCAGGGTTATAGTGCCCGAGCAGGCCTCTTCCTGCAATTGCTCCTCCCAGCTGCTTGGGGCAGCTATGGCACCAGGGATGAGAACTGATCTTTCTTTTCATGTCAATGCCCTCCTCCCCTCAAGCTGGTGCCACAGAGTTCCTGTGTGATGTCGGGCAAGTCATTTAAACCAAACTTTTTGCAAGTGGCTTCTGTGTGTTCTCCGTTTTCTGGAAGCTCAACCTGAGATGTGCACAGGGGCCTGTACTCTTAAGTTGACTATTCCTCTCATCTCCACTTCTGGAGGGCCTTAAAAACCGACTTTGTTGGGGAATTATGATGCCAGTTGGGCTAGAAGGAATATGCCCTTGCCATCAGGGCTGCCTCCTCGTCATTTCCTGGGACTCCAGAAACCACGCACTGCTGGGACTTCATCCCATTCCTGAAAGGTGTCCTGACCAGACCAGACCAGACAGAGGGAACCTGATAACATTGCTACCTCTCCCGGCTTTGGCTAAATCCTGAACACCAACAGGAATGAGACTTGGGTTCTTGCTGTCACCTCCTCCCTCAAGTGTCATTTTCCCTTCCCACCTTATTTCTTCTCTTTCTTCTCTTTCTCTCTTTTTGCCTTCTGTTTTAGAAGTGTCCTGCTTAGCCGGCCAAGACTGCATATTTTGCTTTGAGTCTGTGATCAGAGGCAGCTAAAAGCAATGCCTTAAACAGCCTGATGCTAGCTCAGATTTGCCAGGTCTCAGACAGAAGCTGCATTCTCTAATTTTATTATTCATTTCTGTCTTCTCTTGTGTGTGTTTGGTGTGTTTTGTCTTTAAAAAAGAAAAACTGGATGGGATTCAGCAGCAGCAGCTCCAGCCAATCTGAACGAAATGTTTGAATAGTGGGTAGTGAATGAGGTCTGGGGCCACACACTGGACAACTAAGGATAAAATTAAGTATTTTGTAGCTGCTCATTCACAGTGCAACATCCATCCTGTGCACTGAATGAGGAAGGTGTCCTATGGAAAAAATAGTATATGTGATCATATAATTAATTAGCAACGGTATCATAATGAATAAAGGGGCTGAATTAAGGTTGCACAAGCAACCATAATTCTGGCATTTCCCAAATTTTGAGTGCTTGACTTTGAAACTTGACCATTCCTTTATTGTAGTGTTTTTGAATGTCATACTATATCAAATGAGAGGAGAGGTACTAATCTAGCAAGCAGAAGTGCTCAAAATCAAGCTATTCAAACTACTCATGTGCAGTAGAAGATAATATTGTAATGGATTCACCAACGGGGGAGCTTTGCGACTGAAAAGTTGATAAATAATATGTAGCTTCTATTCTGAGAAAGGTCTGCTTTGATTACCTTGTATAAAGAGAGCTCTAAATATTATTTTTAAAGAGTTATGACCAGTGGCGGCTCTATGTATTTTGCCGCCCCAAGCACGGCAGTGAGGTAGCCTTGGGCGGCATGCCTGCGGGTGGTCCGCCGGTCCCGCACCTTCGGCGTACCCGCCGCCGAATTGCTGCCGAAGCCGCGGGACCAGCGGACCTCCCGCAGACATGCCGCCGAAGGCAGCCTGACTGCCGCCCTCATGGCAACCAGCAGGCCGCCCCCCGCAGCTTGCCGCCCCAGGCACGCGCTTGGTGCGCTGGTGCCTGGAGCCACCCCTGGTTATGACCTTGCTATCACTTGTTATCATTAGTGGTAATTTGTTAAGTCACAACAGTGTGCTTGACAATATGACCTCTTCCTGCATCCCAACTATTTCTGATTTGGGGACAATTCATACCTTCAAGTCAGTGGCATTGCTATGGGTACCCACATGGCCCCATAATATGCCAACATTTTTATGGCTGACTTAGAAAAACGCTTCCTCAGCTCTTGTCCCCTAGCACCCCTACTCTACTTGCGCTACATTGATGACATCTTCATCATCTGGACCCATGGGAAGGAGGCCCTTGAGGAATTCACCAGGATTTCAACAATTTCCACCCCACCATCATATTCAGCCTGGACCAGTCCACACAAGAGATCCACTTTCTGGACACTACTATGCAAATAAGCAATGGTCACATAAACACCACCCTATATCGGAAACCTATTGACCGCTATACTTACCTACATGCCTCCAGCTTTCATCCAGACAACATCACACGATCCATTGTCTACAGCCAAGCTCTAAGACACAATCGCATTTGCTCCAATCCCTCAGACAGAGACAAACACCTACAGGATCTCTATCATGCGTTCTTAAAACTACAGTACCCACCTGGTGAAGTGAAGAAACAGATTGACAGAGCCAGAAGGGTACCCAGAAGTCATCTACTACAGGACAGACCCAACAAAGAAAGTAACAGAACACCACTAGCCGTCACCTACAGCCCCCAACTAAAACCTCTGCAGCGCATCGTCAAGGATCTACAACCTATCCTGAAGGATGATCCCTCACTCTCACAGACCTTGGGAGACAGGCCAGCCCTCACTTACAGACAGCCTCCCAACCTGAAGCAAATACTCACCAGCAACTACACACCCCACAACAAAAACACTAACCCAGGAACCAATCCCTGCAACAAACCCCATTGCCAACTCTGTCCACATATCTATTTAAGGGACACCATCATAGGACCTAACCACATCAGCCACACCATCAGGGGCTGGTTCACCTGCACATCTACCAATGTGATATATGCCATCATGTGCCAGCAATGCCCCTCTGCCATGTACATTGGCCAAACCTGACAGTCTCTATGCAAAAAAATAAATGGACACAAATCAGACATCAAGAATTGTGACACATTCAAAAACTAGTAGGAGAGCACTTCAATCTCCCTGGACACTCAGTAAAAACTTAAAAGTGGCAATTCTTCAACAACAAAACTTCAAAAACAGACTTCAATGAGAAACTGCAGAACTGGAATTAATTTGCAAACTGGACACCATCAAATTAAGCCTGAATAAAGACTGGGAGTGGATGGGTCACTACAAAATGTAATTTTCCCTCTCCTGATACTCGTACCTTCTTGTCAACTGTTGGAAATGGGCGACGTCCACCTTGATTGCATTGGCATCCTTAGCACTACAAAAGTAATTTCCCCTCTCTTGATATTCACCCCTTCTTGTCAACTGTTGAGAATAGGCCACTGCCACCTTAATTGAATTGGCCTCGTTAGCACTGACCCCCCACTTGGTAAGGCAACTCCCATCTTTTCATGTGCTGTGATATATATATATATACTGCTTACTGTATTTTTCACTCCATGCATCTGATGAAGTGGGTTTTAGCCCATGAAAAATTATGCCCAAATAAATTTGTTAGTCTCTAAGGTGCCACAAGGACTCCTCATTGTTTTTGCTGATACAGACTAACACGGCTACCCCTCTGAAACCTGTTCTAAAGTGCTCTGTGATGATTTCACTACTCAGCTAGCTCTGCTGTTAGTTAGGTGGAAATGTACCCTTGAAACAATGAGTACTATTAAAAAATTCAAACTAACCACTCATGTGTATGGTATGGTACCACGGAAACTACAGAAGTAAAGCAGGATTGGAAAGTTTGTTTATTAAGTGAACAAAGCATATCCTACCTAAATAATGACAGTGTTTCTGTCCAGTCTCTTATTAATATGGGAAAATCTATGATTTGCCAATCAGGTATTTTGGTGAAGCACACTTTTTTTATCCACATAGCTAATCATGGTTGTTTTTAATCAGTGCAGAGATTTGACATGACTCTGAGGGTAATTTCTTCTACCTTTTTGAAGCAATAGAAACATGGATGAAAGGCGAATAGATCTCTTTTTTTAGGGTCAGATTCAATATGTACTAGTAAGTATTTAACTGTAAAACTCAGAGTTTAACAGCTTAATTTATTTTCCACTTTTGCAGTACTTCAAACCAAAATATAAAAGACTAAAATAGAAAAGCAGTTTAAACTTAGAACAACTGATTGAAGTGATACAACAATTTATTTTTAGCCGGACTGTGTGAATGCACCAGTATGTTGAAAAGGAAAGGGCTTTTGCTGGTAATCTAGCTGCAGACATGGAATTTGTTCATCATCAGATTTATCAAACCATATGTCCCAAAGCACATCAACTGATTAACCTGTATGCAGTCCTTACAGCGTTTAAAGCGTACCACTGGCAGGCAGTATAACCTCAGGTAAGTGGAAGAACACTTCTGTTCTCGTTTATGAAGAGTGGTTTTCTTGCCAAAATAAAAGTGATGGAAATAATTGTTCAGTATTTCAGTACGGCTGAGGAGGTTCCTGATGAGCCACTCTGCACTAGACTGATCCCTAGTTCCACAATCTAACTCTCATTAGAGGGTGGGGCATTGTGTCCCAATGATGCCTGGCTGCTCTAACTCATACCGGCTGTATCTATGGGCCAAGGGGTCATTATGGAAGCCAGTGATATCTGACATACGGAGTCCTGCCCACACCCCTTTCCCAAACTTCAGTGATAGAGACAGCACCACCAGATGTTCCCCTACTCTGGGCAATCTCAGGGCAGCAGCGGGTCAGGATCTGCCCTACAGTATTTAAAGAAAAAAAGATAGCTTTTTCTATAGTTATAACAAAGCAAACCCTGCCCAACATACTTTTAAATGATATAGTCATTTCAGCAAAAATATACTTAAGTCAATTATTAATTATTATTAAATGTCTTCATATGCCATATCATGAGAGGCCCAACCCCACCCGCACTTCTGGATTAAGGAAGAAAGGGCATGCTATGCGTTTTATACCTTTTTTTCTACTGCAATAGCATTAAATTTCCACTTACAGTGTTTTTCATTTGTAGATCTCAAAACATTTTTAAAAGCTGGGTAAATATCACCCCCATTTTACAGGGAGGGAACTTGAGGGAAAGAGACTTTCATAGCAAGGCAGTGGCAGCGTCTGGACTAGAACACAGGGCTTCTGATTCTCAGTCCAGTGCTCTCTCCATTGGACTACACAGTACACAGTATAGATGCTCTCAAAATAGGCAGAGAAAGGCACCTCAGACTCTCCCCACTCCCACCAGTCTAACTGCCATTTGTGTCTTTGAAAATGTCCTCGTGTCCCAAGGATCTTGCAACTTAATACAAACAAATACGACACCCCAAATAACAGTTCAGGTGGGTTTGAAGACATTGCTGGAGGGGAAGCAGCATTTAAGGAGGGATATGGAGGAGGGCAGGGAGGGTGTCTGGGGACTGGGAGGCCGACTTCAAATAGATGACCTAATGGGATACTATAAGAAGGAACTAAGCCAGAAATAAAGTGAGTGGGTACAAAGGATAATGAGAAGAGAGAACGCTCAGAAATATTCTGTACAACTGGCATCCTTGTCAGTCAGTGTTCCAAGCATTTTGCCATGACCCCTCACATATCAATGAGCAACCAACGTGAAGATTTCACTTTAAAGATATGCAACCAGATCCTGTGATCCTTATTCTCACATGCTGTCCTTGCTCACATGAGTAATCTCATTAGCTGTATCAAAGCCAAGGAGGCTACTCACATGAGCAAGGATGACATAGGTAAGTAAGGGCTGCAAAGCTGACTGCCATCTGTGTCCAAAGAAGTAAAACATTTTAGGAAGCAGAACTTTAATGTTCACAGCAAGGCCAACTTTTGAGAAATTGCTGGTCAGGTGAAGCATTTCCCGCTGAATGAGTGCCAAGAATCTCCTTTTCAATGTACTAAGGTACTATCTTGACCACAGCCAGTGGCACTGAGCCTTGCAACTGTGATCCAAAGGGTATGAACCTCAGATCTATGCCACTAAACTGCCTTCATTTTTCTCCTAGATCGTGCTGCAACAGCTGCATTCAGACATGCTATCACAAGATGAAGCACGCTTACCTTGTCTGGATATGGAAATTGTTTGTGGTCCCAGTATGCTCATAATCATGGACTGCAGCTGCGAAGATCATAGCTAAAATTTCCAGTTCTGTGAGCCAGTGCTAGTGAATAAAAGCAAAAACCAGTCACATTTTGTACAACAGCTTAACTGTGATATTACATTATTGAAAATGTTTCTACATGTAGCTTAATTAAACCTTACTTTTCTTTTTCTACTGAGTCATAAAATCTTGAACATTGCTAAATACTGTAAACTACAAGAGTCTCCTTCAGCTTCTGTTGACTTCATTGGGACAAGGATGGGCCATTTATGTGCAACAGCAAAGTAAAACTTGTATGTTAAAAAAATTAAGTAAATTGTTATTATTTGATAAAAGCTTGTGTGATAAATTTGGCAGAGGTTTTGAACATGAGGTCTTTTGTCAGCCAGCCAATGTTTGTCTCTCGCGAAATGACTTACACGTAAAACTTAATATTAAGTTACAATTGTAATTTCCCACTTAGTGTAAGATCTGATGAACAACGCACAGTGTTTTTCCAAGTACATCATCAACATTAAACATAAACTTTACCAATCCTGCAATATGGAAACTGGGTTATTTTTTTCTTCTTATAGTTAAATTACTGCCATTTTAGAAGAGTAGTTTTGTATAAAACTGAGGTCTGCTTGGTACACTTGTGACACAATTTTATATTTTTTTTTTTACTTGCTATCTGATACTATTCCGTGCTGCTGCATTTCTAAAGACACATGATACGAGTTCTATTGTCTTGCATAACACATTTACTCAGTCTAGATGACATGTATTCCATCTAAGACTGAACCCAGTACAAATCTAGTAACAACCACAAATTAACCACACATAGTCATATGCCTGGTTTGGCCGAAAATGTCTTACACCCATTTTGTAATTTTCATTAAATTGAAGGTCTCTTTGGATTTGATACATACCATACTCACCCACCCACTATCACGATTATTATTATGGCACCAGGTTCATATCATACAAGGTACAAGTGCTGTTTCATAAGCTGCCTGGATATGAGTACCACAGATTGTTTCATGAGGATGAAAACAGCCAGTAAAGATTCACTAGTATTTTAGAATAACATAGTGGGACATGCTGAGAAAAGATAAGACTGTCTGAATGCTGAGACTACTGACTAGTTGGTGAAGCTATGTAGATTTATGAAGAGTACAGTTAAGGAATGAGAGAAAGTACTGTAAGAAGTTCTAAAAATGGAAACAACAACCTCCATAGTATTTTGTATTATAAAAACTAGGCCCTGAGCTGGGACTGACTTCCACAATGTTTTCAACAGAACAACTGAAATAGAAACTCATACATTATTAGTAATTAAAGCTAAACAGAAAATCTTTAAGCCTCTCTTCCCCAAATCATTTTTTTAGCAACCACAATAGTTGCTGGAAAATCCTTCTATAAATTAGTAGAGAAATTCTTGCAAAGGTGTCTACGGACTGCAGTCAAATTTCACGTGAAACTGTATGCTGGCAAATATTGTAGCTACTACAGTAGGGCAGACAATATTCAGTTAAGTATTCAGATAAAACACACGTGGTCCCTTTAGCAGATTGAAATACAAAGCAAAAATCTTCCAAACATCTGCCTTTATATAAGACATGGAATGAGGACAGGAAAGATGGTTATGTCATATCTCCACTTTTCATTGCTCGGAGTTGGAAAAAAATAAAAAACAAGGTATGGTGGGAAATGTAAGAAAGTGGGAGTATCACAACTCATTTAATGGTGGGGGAAGAATATTTTCCCCTCCTTTGAGCATTGTTCACAAGATAAAAAAGAAAAACAAATGAACAATGACTTTAGAATCCCCATACAATTTTCTACATTCCACAAGAATAGGTATCTGGGGGATCAGATTCATTGGTTCCTAACTGTAGACCCGTATTATCTGTCCCACTTGTCTCATCTGGAGTTTAATCACAGAACACATCAGATAATATTGACCCTACCCTTCAGTTCAGGGAGTTTAATGCAAGGTTGGAGGCTAATTCTCCATCACCCATAATCCTTGACTTTGTATGTCTAATAGACACCCGGCTGAATGAGACACCTGGTCCTTGTTAGCTCTGACTTCTTCAGATGGGTATTCAGCTATTTGAGCCACATTAGGGCCAGGGAAAGATTTTATCTGTTATTTGACTCAGATTTCAGATACTAGAATTATCCCAGACCAAGATCTTCAGTATGAGTCCAAGGATTGGACTAAGATAGCAGCAGAAAAGGCAGCTTCTCTGATTACCCGAAAGTTTTGGATAACAGATTCCATTGTGTGTTCACTCTGGGTAAATTAATGTTAGTATGATTTTTTTTATTTCTTGACTTTCATAACCCTAGTGGTCCAATAATATGTGTGTGTGTGTGTGTGTGTATATATATAAGTATATATATATATACACATATAAATATTATATATATATATATATAAAATTCTGACTATCTAGGTTTTTTGGCAAACTGGAAAACATAGCAATTCTCTGGAGGACTGTAAAACTAAGGATACTAAAATGTATGCGTTCTGTAAAAAGGATTAGAGATTGTGGGGTTTCTAAAACCCAGCTTTATGTTATCTTTGCTTTAATCCATGGCCCAGAGAAGTGCAGAGGGAAAAAACAGGATCAATACTTTGCAGTTCTCTGTCTCAGTTCCACAAGCTACAGAGAAAACACAGAAAGACTACAAATGACATGCCTGAACTGATAAACCACTCCTGTGGGCACCCGTTATATAACAACATCAAAGGTGGGTGAAATATCCCAGGCACATGTCAGAGAGGAGAGTGGCAGTGCAGATAAAGGCATTAGAAGGGATGCCTGCTGTGAAAACAATTAGCTTGTGAGCAGTACTGTGTGTCACTCTCACCAGGTAAATAAGGCTGCAAGTTAATTAAGTGGCAGAAGCAGGAGAAGACAAACATAACATTTGTGCATTGTACTGTCAAGCTCCCCCAAGTGAGGGTGGTACGATCTAGCTATGTGAGGTACTTATATGGCCCCCATCACCTCACATTCTTTTAAATGTATTT
This sequence comes from Emys orbicularis, assembly GCF_028017835.1. NCBI lineage: Eukaryota > Metazoa > Chordata > Testudines > Emydidae > Emys > Emys orbicularis. The sequence continues at coordinate 46,696,504 of NC_088693.1, forward strand.
ATCCTCCAGATACCCCGGTGAGGAAGGGAAGTACTATTATCTCCATTTTACAGAGGGGGAACTGAGCCACAGAAGGACCAAGTGACTGGTGCAAGGGCTGACAGGAAGTGTATAGTGGAGCCAGGAACCGAAACTGGGTAAGCTGAGTCCCAGGCTACAGTTCTAACCATGGGACCATCTCCTAACTCAGCCTTTATTACATGACATTAATACGTTGCAAGGCAATGGCATCAAGAGGGCCTTTTTCAAGCACGGACACTCAGAAAATATTATTTTGCCTGGTAGGCTGCATCGCTTTGAAAACACTGTTGGCTTTCTGCTGTCCCATTAACAGTGACAAGTTATCCAGGAACAGTTATAATAAATATTTTCAACTGTGGCCATCTAAAACAGGCCTTAATTGATTAAGAACCATTTGTATAGGCAGTGCAAATTATTATGGTGTTACACAGGACAAGGAATAGCTATAAAGCCTAGGAGTGTGGGACAGAACTCAATACACCCAAGTGCATTCTGGGTACTGATATGCAAATACTCAATAGCAAGGATTCTAATGTGCAATGTATTCCTCCATCCAGCGTTCAGAGATACACTCTGGGTGTCATTGAACTCTGTAGGCTGAAGTCAAATTTCAGCATTAGGGCTTTCTTCTTCTAGTCTTCATATTTATATAGTGGTAATAGTTTGCTAGTCTCTTTACAGGCATGTATTAACTAATCACTCAGGGTGAGACTTGAAGTCATTGCTCCCAGTGACACCAGTGGGAATTGTGTCTAAGAAAAGACTGCAGAATTTGACCCTCACTTTGTAAGAAGCACTATAGTTAACATTTACAGTATTAAAATTAAATGCCTGATAATTTAGACACTTTTCTAGAAAGGAAATCAAAATTGCCTAGAATACTAAGACCAAATTCTACATTGTCATTGGGCTTGATCCTTTTCCCATTGCCAATCAATGAGGAAATATCAGGCACCTATATTACAGGTAACCCCAGTGATTTAAACTGTGTACAACGTGTATATCAGGGCATAACTTGAAAACCCGTAGAGCCAACTGTAAACTTGCCATTTTCACAAGTGCTTTGTACTCTACTGTCTTACAAACAGAAGTCATACAATATATTATTACCACTTCCGTCCTCGTTCTCTGTCTTTTAAAACACAACGTTCACACTCAGGACTAAACAGCGTCCCAAAAGGTAATTGACAGATGAAACATGAATTCTGAGTCAGGACTAACAAGTGTCTAACTAGCCAAATTTGTAGTGTGGAGATTCCTTACTGAAGCAATGTCAAAGGGCAATAGTATAAACATTGCAAGTTAGAATGAGTGTATGTACCTGCTTCAGCTGCCAAAGGCAAGACAAACAGAAGCATTGGGACATTGTAGCAGTACAAAGCAATCTCCTGGCTGCCACAGGCTCTATGAGGAGCAAGTGAGCTCAGGGTGTTCAAGGGTGTAAGGATAAGGCCTTTTCCTGTAGCCATATTGTAAGGCCTAAAGCCTAAGTCCTTTGTCTGCAGCCATATTAGGAGAGCAGCAGCCATTAGCTGAGAAGCAGGAAGTAACTTCCTCACATTCCATCTAAATTACATTAAAACATTGTAATATCGGGCTGTTAAGAAGGAGATTCATCCTAATAGTACCCACCATCACCAGATAAAGAAACAGATCTTAAGCTGGTTAAGGAAAACTTAGTTTGATAGCATTCTGTCTGGCAAGAAACCAATTATCAAAAGTTGTGGTTGTGAAATCCCCATTTCTTTATTGTTTTGTCTTTATGGTCCCCGCTTCTCTATTGTTTGACTGTATGATCTCTGTCTCATTCTTTGATTGTTTCTGTCTGTTACATAATTAATTTTGCTAGGTGTAAATCAATTAAGGTAGTGGGGTAGGATTGGTTAGAGAATTTTGTTACAACATGTTAGGATTGGTTAGTAAAATTTTAGTATAATGATTGGTTAAGGTACAGTTAAGCAGGACTCATGTTTCACTATATAAACTGGGGTCCAAAAGGAAGTTCTTTGGGACCAACTCCAGGACACAACCCTATCAGAGCTGCCAGACCTCAGAACTCTGCCAATGACACTGTGCAGAAACTGGAGTCCCCCAGTTGGACCTGATCCTGACTGGCCATCAAGAAAAGTTCATCTGTTTTATTGGGACTGGGAGTGGTGAGCACTGTATGGGTAGTGTGGGCTGGTTTTGATGATTGTTAATAGATAGAGGATAAGGATAAGGATATTACTGTGTAAACTCTTTCATTGGTAAAAGGTCCTGCAAACCTGCACAAAATTATGCCCTGAGCCTAGGAATTGGGTAAGGGTGGGTACTTAAATTGACAGGGATATGCCTGAGCCCTAGGAACGGGGTAAGGGTGTGTGCCTAATTTAAGAGGGTTATGCCTTGAACCCTAGGAACTTGGTGTAACGGGGCGGGACTCACCCCTGCGGCGCCTCCTGCTGGTCATCCAGGGAATTAGCTCTTCCAGCCTCCGGCACACCCTCTGCAGGCCAGTGTCCCGCTTGCCGCTGGGCCCGAGTCCCTCCTGGACCCCGGTGCCCCTTTTAGGCTAGGGTGCTGCCCCCTGGCAGTACCCCCCACAGTCTCAGGGTCTCCCCACCCAAGGGAACCCCAACCCTCTATCCCCACCTCTCCTCAGTCATGGGCTACTGACAGTCACCATCTAGCCCCCGCTCACTGGGGCAGACTGCAGTGTAAAAGCCACTCATCATAGGCAAGGGGTTTTTGGACCTGCTGCCTCTGCCTACTTGTGGGTTGCCCCCTGCAACCCCACTACCTAATTGGCCTTCCACTAGGCCACAGTCTTGGGGGTTTCCAGGCCAGAGCTCCCCAGCTCCCTTGGCCTTCCCCCAGCCCTGCTCCACTCCAGGTACCTTCTCTCAGCTCCCTGCAGAGAGTCTCTCTCTGGCTTCTGGCCCCAGCCCTCTTATAAAGGCCAGTTGGGCCCTCATTAAGCCAGCCTCGGCCTGATTGGGGCGTGGCCTCAAGCTGAGGCTGCTTTCCCCAATCAGCCCTGCTTTTCCTTCCCTGCCACAGCCCTCTCCCCGGGCTGTTTTAAGCCTTTTAAGGCAGGAGCGGGTGACCACTCCGCTACACTTGGTAAAGGTGGGTGACCCTAGAATGTATGAGTAATAGAGAATTTTGTGCGGGTAACAAGGGATGCACTGGTTCAGTGCAGTCCCTTACCTGCAGAGCCCTCAGCAGAGATTAAAGCTGCAAAACCTTCAGGGTAAGGGGCTGGTAATGGAAACAACACTTGCCCACCCTTGTGGATGAATACCCCTCTAGGTCACTAGGACACTCTAATCACTTCCAGGGATGATCAAGGGAAAATTAGGAGAAGACTCTCTCTAAAGCCTTTTTGCTTATGTAGGGAGAATCATCCGCATATTATAGCCCATTTTCCTTCGCTGAGTTCTAAGAAGAAAGGAAAATGAATAGGCTGCCTCATCCACACGTTCAATGCGTACTTCTAAACTACACTATTGTTCCCTGAGGAGAGAATCCCCCGTGGCTAGAAACGGCCCCACACCCAGAACCCCAGATCCTGATTGAGATTTGTATCACAGTATGCAGCTCAAATCTGTCTGCAGAATGGATCACACACCAAATCTAAGTATCAGAAATTTGAGAAAGCTCTCATTTAGATTGAGTGTCCCCAATTTTGGTTGTGATTATAGCTGTGATTTTCATGCAACCTCTGTAGAGACATGAGGTTCAGAGCCAGTTCCCGAGTTTGGGCCCATCTCTAGAAAAAGCCCCCTTTAAAATTATTGACATCTGTAGCACCAGTAAGCCTGCATATAGATACCCATGTAGATACCTATATAACGGTGAGTTTGAGAAACTAAAGTGACTGAGTTCTGTAGTACTTCTTACCATGATACCAGTATGAAGCATTATGTAATGCACGGTTTGAGTAACATCAGCTGCATGGATCAGATTGTGGTATGGATTTTTGTACTTGCTGTAACCAACCTCCAAAGCTTCTGCAAATGAAATAAGACTGGGCACAGGGATCTGTGAGAAGCAAACATTAGAATAAGCTATGTTTCTCTTGCAACAGCTACAAAGTCAATGGTGTAATAAATAAAACATAAATTAACACACAGTGCAACTCTGATACACCAGTTCACAAATATCAAGGTGATGGGGCAAATTACTAAAATGTAAAGGACTAGAACCTGATCTGCACTGGAGGAATTCACAGACTGCTCTGCTCCTGTTCCCCTTAGGGGACACATTCCCCTGCTTACACTACGTGCAATGTGGGACTAGCATATAAGGGGGAATGGACTGTACCCAGAAAGGTGCAGTAGGGGAGCACTCCCCGTGAATGCCTAGGAACTCATGAGGCATTCATGTAACAAAGGTATGACACATAGGATTACTAATAGAAGACTGATCTTTATATCCTGGCCCCAATCACCTAACCAGGAGGTCAGGGTTACAAATGGTGTTCCCTGACTTCAATAGCCTCACACTCCCTCAATGTGGGCCTCACACTGTGCACAAGGAAGGACTGTGAAGTACAGGCACAATCTAGCTCTATATTTTTTTAGGCAGTTAAATAATAAGTTTTTCCTAAGACAAGACTCCTAGCGATTTTGTGTGATAAACTGAAAACTGGGTTTCCACAATGACAGTGAAACTTGAGTTCAATATCATAAATATGATAAATAATAAAGTATTGCGCACTTTGATAGCACTCTCTAGGTGAGCAGCTCAAAGTGCTTTACAAATATGAAATAGTTAAGTCATACAATATCCCTCAGACAGCACTGTAATGTAGCCTCCTCTAGGGTGGCACATGGCAGGTGTTTAACACTATGCCATTAAAACAATTTAGAACAGGAAGAGGAAGTGAAAAATATAGTACTCAGCTGAAATCCTAGTGAGGATTTAGGTCCACAGATTGTGATCTAAGCTATCTCAAGTGCTCAGGACCAAAGTTTGTGTGTCTACCAGCACAGTGTCTCCTTCCCAAGTCTGGGACATGGGCTCGGTACTAACTCATAAGGAAGCAAGCTACCTGTGCACTTTTTGCTTCACTCTGCTGTGCACTGGGGACCTCCCATCCAAAAAGCTGAAGACCTGCTTAGCTTTCAATCTTTGTCAGGATCTCAACAGCAGCAGAATGACTGTAGACAACATTAGGTGGAACTTTATTGTTATTACAATGAATATAGTCTGATGTCCTGTATGTGATGTCTTTTAAACTTTGTAATTCTGTACTTCATTTGTTCAATAAAATATAATTTTAAACATAACCCCATTTTTTAATATTTTAGTCTTATTTTTATATTTGAATTTTGTGTGATGCTTCTGACCTTGAAACGGCTTATAAGGTCATATCTGGTGAACAGCTCGTACATCATGAATTTCAGACTGTGCTCTCCACTTGCTTCATTTAGGGCAAACACATCAAATGACCATTTATCAACATCCTGCAGATTAAAAAATATAACACTTTCATATGTTTAAATAGGTCCCAGCTAATACATGGAAAAGTTTAAAACAATATCTATTTCCCCAAAGTCACAGGTTCCTTTTACTTCATGTTACTCATACTAATGGTTATTCTAATACTAATAACAAACCTAGTTAGGAAAATTATTAGAAAAAAAAACTTGTATCCTGAGTTATATAATTGTAGGATAAACTGCTAGCTGTTTTGTATGCTCACAATCTAAGGCCCTGATCTTTCAAACACACAAATAGCTTTACACACATAAATTGTTCCACACAGAGTTCAGTGGAACTACTTGTGTGCTCTTTTGCATAGACTATGTCATAAATACTTTAAGAAAATCATGGTAAACACTATAACATTTGTCTTTTAGGGAAACAGGTTACATACTACCTTCTTGCTTAAGAAATACTATTGTCGATTGTATGTTGTAGCTATATACAACATGATTACTCTTCCCCCCCATCCCAAAAGAGGAAAGACACGCTGCTCTCTGAGTCACTGGATTTCTACTATAATTTGGCGCTGATAAAATCATGACAGGTAAATTTTATAAAGCAATTTTCTACTCAAATTTATCCTCTTGCTCTAATGATATCTAAATGAAATCATAATGAAATTGAGGTATAATAAATATAATCATATGCTATTTATGAATTTTTCAATATGGCTTTTATCTCTTATGCATATTCATTTCTACAGTACCATATATGGCCATAATACTTTCAGAAAAAGCACCCTAATTTCATCCTAAAAAAATAATTAGCACACATACAAATATATTGAAATTACACAATGATTGAACTGATTTCACCTTAAATGTTACTATCACTTCTGCTGGGTATGCCAAACCAACCATGTTAGAGGTCCTTCGGTACATCCTAAAAGAACAAATGCATTATTTATTAGGTGGTACTTATGCCATTTTAAAACATTTCTTTTTTCAGTTTCTCTTTTATAATTTCTGAATTAAGGGCCTAATCCAAAACCCATTCAACTCAGTTGGAGTCTTTCTATGAACTTCATGGACTTTGAAGAAGGATCCTGTGTACTACAAAGTGTGACTTTCTGGTCTAATAATACATTGCTAGGAATACTTCTTGCTCCTCTAAGTAATTGTTGTAGCTATTCATATCACTTAATGTGAATAAAGAAAATATGCTATTTTAGTTTAGTATTGTCATCAGTACCATTACCACAGATTCACCTGCTTTGTCTCCTAACAAAAGGATGGCCTACATGTGGGCCTCAGGTATTAAAATATTCAGGCACAGATCCTCAGCTGGTGTAAGACGGTGCTGCTCAATTAATTTTAGTATGAAACCATGAGTATCAAATATAACTAAGTTAACTGTTTTATTACTTAAGTAAATGTGGAGTTGCCAAAGATAGATCATTTAAGTTGTTTGGAATAGAGATTTGGATACACAACTATCTCTGACCCATTGGAATACAATTTATCTAATGTAAAAAAAGCAACTATAGGCCTGAGACTGTGGCTTATTCACCAAAAGACACTTTTGCAAATATTCTGGTCCACACATAGGTAATGGTCCTCATAAATGGTGTTGGAAATGTAACTCCCTTTGTGCTACTTTAGCTCATATATTTCGGCAGCCCTCCTGTATCAAGAATTTCTGATGCGGGGGGTGGTGTCAAAGGACCAATTTCATATTGGATGCTAAGTTGGAGTTTCATTGAAGTTTCACTCTTGGATATATTCCTGATACCTGGAAATTACCTGGTAACAAGGCAGCATGGTTCCAGAGTGCAGCTTTGGCTGCAAAAAAATGAATCCTGCAAAAATGGAAAAGTCGATCCCCACCAAATATTGATGCCTAGCTCAGGGATATGGCTGATGTCGCAGCGAATGAACAACTGGCATTTCGCAGAAAGGGAAAGCCGGAAAAATTCAAAGCAATTTGGGCTGACTTTTAGAGGTCTATGATTAATGTAGACCCTGAAGATAGTTATGTCACTTCCCGTCCCCTCCCCTCCCTTTTTCCTAACCTTCTTTATTTACTTTGTGTATTCTGGTCAATCTGGTATTTTGGTATATTTGTTGTATTTGAAAAAAACAATACAAAATCATAAATAAAAAAGTAAATGTTGAGTCTTTGGCACATTTTGGTGTAGATAGGTCCAAGCCATGGAGTTTGGGTCCAGAACTTTCCAAAATTCAAGAGGATTGGTATCTAGGGGTTTCGTTTAGAACTCAGGACAGACCATTAGAGAGATGGGGCGAGGATGGCATTCAGATGTAGCTCTGAACTTTCCCAGATATTTGGTTCAGGCTCATCTCCAATTTTGGTACACATTCTGGCACCACTTGTTGGATAGCACCATTGTGGTTAAACATGTTATCTGCCATCACACTAAAATCCACAATCACCTTTCTACAAATATCCCAGCCTGTACAGCATGTACGATGCTTCGAAATTTTGGCTTTTCTTCGGGTCTCCTTTTCGTCATCCCCATTTTCCTCGTGAAGGTAGAAGCCAGCCAGTCCCGTACTTCCAGTGGGACTGAATCGGATTGGATGTCAGAAAGTTCATCTTCAGTATCCAAAAGTCTCCTACAAAAGATATGAATAACTGAGAATCAGGCAAACTGAAGCAACGAGGTGGGAATAAGTGACCAGCTGATAACATACAGTTTTAATGGCAGTTAGACTAGTTTGTAGCATTGTCTCTGGGTCACTAAACGCTTACCCTGCTCACTGGGGAAGGGCTTTGATAGGGCTTGGAGCACTGGAAAAACCCTTTGCGGTGGGGGAGGATGGGAGGGAGTGAGGGAGAGGGGCAAGGGAGCTCAACAGGGAGCAGTTGTGACAGCATTCTACATGCCTCCTATTCCTTCCTTCCTTCGACCCATCTTTGCCGTCAGCGTGTGGGAACAGCTTCTAATCTCATCTCTTTCCCCCACCTCCCACCCCCTTCGCTTCCCACACTGTAGGGTGTGGGAAGATCACATGCTGTCCAACCCACCACATCTGGTTTTTGGTGTTTAAGTTACAATTCTTGCAAGTGCGGCAGGTTCCAGTGTGGTTGGTGGGTTAGGTAGGGTCTGACTGAGGTCTCTATGACCTAGTCAGCTGCTTAGGCATTGGTCTGTATAGGCCAGTAAAGAAGGAAGTTTGAGGGCAGGCCAGGTGCAGTGGCTGGGTGCACAGTAACTTGAATGCAATGGCCATACCCATCTGCTGGGAGTGTGTGCAGGGTTTGCAGTCCCAACCATTTACAGAAAAGTCCAACAGAATGTCATAGCAAATGGAAATTTTTCTGTAGATTTTTTGAACCATCAAAACCTGGCAAGGTGGGCATTTGCCTCTATGTCTAGAACAGCTTGTGCCTCTCCTCATTTCATCTCTCCAACCTCAAGCATGGAAGAGGGAAGATTATTGAGAGTCTGGCATAAAATAGAGCATCCACATTTGACTATATTATGGTGCCTGTGTTTCATTGTTTCTGGGTCCATTTCAAAAAAAAGTTTTCCTTTCTGTACTGGAGTGATAACTGTCTAAAAGCCCTAGACACAATACTATGCCTCTAGAAAGTCAACAGTTTTTCCTCAGAACATCTGAACAATTTCAAACTACTACAGCTCTGAGTGTGGCATCTGTTGGTAATAGCACAAAAATTGCACATCCATTATGCATCATTAACAAATTACTCCAGAATTATATAAATGACTGATGAGGCTAAATTTGGAATATTTGCTGTGCACAGGTCTGGACAACCTATTATAAGGGAAAAAACAGTAGTGGTGGAAAAGGTGTTGTACCACAAAGGATAACAATAACTTGGGCACTCAAGGCTCTCAGTTAATCCAAAAGGTTAAAAAAGCTAATCCTATGTTCTTTAAAAAAAGATATAGGAAATGAGGTTCGCTGGGATAGCAGAGTTGGGTTGGAACCAGAAAGAGTTTCCCTTGCTCGTGTCTTCAGGGGAAGCCAGTGATTAAGAACCAGGGATTAATCCCAGCTTCACACTGCCTCCAGTTAGGGCTGGTCTTCACTATGGGGTGATCGATGCAGCAGGGATTGATTTAGCAGGTCTAGTGAAGACCCGCTAACTCAATGGCAGAGCGCTCTCCAGTCGACTCCGGTACTCCAGCTCCCCGAGAAGAGTAAGGGAATTCGACCGGAGCGCGTCTCCCGTTGACTCAGCGCAGTGAAGACACCGTGGTAAATTGACCTAAGCTACGTCGACTCCAGCTACATTATTCACATAACTGGAGTACTGTAACTTAGGTCAACTTGCCCCCATCGTGAAGACAAGCCTGTAGGCACCTAAATCCAGCTCAGCATCTCTGAAAGTAACAGATGCCTCAATATGGATTTTGCTATATACACACGTATGAATATTTAGGCCCTAACTTTCTGTGCCTCCATTTCCATATCTGTAAAATAGGAATGATAATACTTACCTACCTCCCACACAGGGCTGGCCTTAGGCATGGGCAAATTGGATGAAAACCCAGGGAGCCTTTATAAACAGGGCGTCTCTGGAGCAGGTGTGGCCCTCCCCCTGGCCCTGGGTTGAAGGCACAAATTGATCTTGTTCCCCAAATTTAAACTACAGTGTAATCCACATAAATCCTCAATAGTTCGCCTTTATTATAAAACATCTTTCGGGCGATTGCAATGTTTATAATCCTGACTATTTGGCATTTGATATATGTATTATATAACCAGAAAAAAAATCTTATAATCCCTCAATCATTTTATAAGTGTTCAAATTATTTCTCAAATGGGATGCAATTCACCTGCAATGTAACAGTTGTAGAAGGCACTTCAGTATAACACAATCTTAAACTGCATGGGAATTAGGCTGCTGCAGAACAGGCACACACCCATGTATGGTGCAGCTGGTCCTTTGTTTTTGGTTTTTATTTTGTTTAAAGTTTCCTGGGAATTATCTGTACTTATAAAAAAAAAATGAAAAGATGGGGGTGGGGGGGGAATCAGTAAAAACTAAAATGAAGAGCCAGCAGCCAGAGCGGTGAGGGCTACCTGGTATGCACGGAAGGTGATGGCAGAGTTGGGGTAATGTGGGCCTTCCGTTCTTTGCAGGCTTGTCACTGCAGTGGTCAGGTGGTCTCTGCTGCCAGACCCCAACTCCTTTCCCATCCTGCTCCGCCACTATGCAGCAGCAGCTGCCAATGGAAATTACCTGAGGCGGGACCAGGTCAGGAGAGTGCAAGCGTTTTCAAAATTTGGGTTAAAAAAGTGGGTAAAACCTGACTGTTTTTTCAAAACCTGAAAATTTTTCTGGGAAATTTGGTAAAAACCAAAAATGAAGAGTTTTGTGTATAGGCTAGTGCAGAAGAGTTTGAGAGCAGGCCAGGAGCATGGTGGGTGGGAGCACATTAACTTGAAAGCAATGGCCAGAGCCATGTATTGAGAGAGTTCAGGGTATGGAGTCCTCATCCTTTACCCAGAAGTCCTATAGAATTTCATAGAAAATAACTTTTCTATAGATTTTTGGACCATCAAAAGCTATTGAATTTAATACTTAATTTTGTACCTGCTATAGAATTCTTATGGATAGCCCCCAAATCCTCTATTCTCTATTAAAGTCTACAGAGTTAGAAAGTAATTTCTCTAGAACCCTCTTGGCTTGAGTCCTCTGGGTTTCATTCCTATTAACTTTTCCAGTCCTTTTCTACAATGGATTCCAGCCCAAGGAATGGTGAAGCCGCATTAAAAGGGCTCCTCCAGGCTGGAGAATTGAATACTTTCCAAATTCTTCATAGCCACCACGTACAAACCCATTTTCTCTGACATTGTGTGTGGGATGGGGGAGCTTGCTATTTTTCATCTGAAAGGAGATTAAAAACTAGAAACTGGTTGTAAATTTAATTTTCTCTGGCCATTTTTACTATTCCCTCACTAAGATAGGGCCTAGTCTGCCTGTGATGGATGTTAACAGGAGTTTCTATATAAACACAGAGCAGGAACAGGGGAACAGGAGAAAATTGCCTTTTTAACCAAGTTGTTTCTTTTTACTGTATAGTTTCCCCCTCCTTCTTTCAAGGCACATTCCAGCAATTCTCATGGGACCCCTTATTTCTCATGAGAGATTCCCGGGTGGCAATTTACATGCAAGAGACAGTTTGACGGTACACCTACACTGCATGCTTGTTTTGGAGGCATGTAAAGTACATACCTGCCCTCAGCATGGGTATAAACAGCAGCGTAAGCAATGAGGCACAGCTTAGGCAAGTAGAGTAAGGACACACCTGAAGGGAGTGAGTATATAGGTGAGTAAATACCATTCACACTCTACTCACCCCAAGCTGTGCCTCCCTATCTACACTGCTATTTTTAGCAGTGTGGTGCTGTGCTGCCTCCCGGTGCTGGCGCCTTTCCCCTCTGCAGGAAAAGACTCCCCCCAGCGGGGAAAGGCTCTGGAAGAGGGGAGACAGAGGGAAAAGGCTCTGCCAGCTCCCCGTTGCTCGAGCCTTTCCCTGCAGCAGAGAAAGGCTCTGGCAGGGAGATGCTGAAGCCTTTCCAGGCTGCCAGCCCTCTGCCAGAGCCTTTCACTGACACATGTAGCTACACTCCAAAGTGTGAATGCAGCCTGCTTTTCACTGTAGCATGTAGATACCTAGACCTTACACGCTGCCACCAGTGGCGTGTAGAGTAAACATATCCTAAATGGCTCTCATTCCTGCTTAACAAACTAGGAAACCAATTGCTGCAATACAGACATTGTACAGTGGGCCAGATCCTCAGCTATTATAAATTGGTACAGCTCCCTTCCTGGGATATCTAAGAGGACAGTAAAATATCAGTAAGTTTTCCTAATGCATTATTAGTTTCTTTAAAGAACCCAACTGAATGAACATTTTAAACGAGTGCTTTGAAAGGCATCAGTCATTCATATATATATTACCTTCAATATCTACCATTACTGTCTGGAGTTCCTCTCCTCCAATTCCATCCTAAACCCCTCTCCAATCATGCTTTCACCCATTGCACTCAACTGAAACTGCTCTTGTCAAAGTCTCCAAAGGCCTCTTCCTAACCAAAAAGGAGGGCAACAAAAATGATTAAGGGGCTGGAGCACATGACTTATGAGGAGAGGCTGAGGGAACTGGGATTGTTTAGTCTGCAGAAGAGAAGAATGAGGGGGGATTTGATAGCTGTTTTCAACTACCTGAAAGGGGGTTCCAAAGAGGATGGATCTAGACTGTTTTCAGTGGTACCAGATGACAGAACAAGGAGTAATGGTCTCAAGTTGCAGTGGGGGCGGTTTAGGTTGGATATTAGGAAAAACTTTTTCACTGGGAGGGTGGTGAAGCACTGGAATGGGTTACCTAGGGAGGTGGTGGAATCTCCTTCCTTAGAGGTTTTTAAGGTCAGGCTTGACAGAGCCCTGGCTGGGATGATTTAGTTGGGGATTGGATTTAGTTGGGGATTTGAGCAAGGGGTTGGACTAGATGACCTCCTGAGGTCCCTTCCAACCCTGAGATTCTATGAAAGCTCAGAACCAGTAATTTGCTCTGTCAGCTGCCTTTGACACCATTAACCATGTTCTTTTTGAAATCTTGTGCTCCCTTGACTTCCATGGCTCTGTCCTCTCCTCATTCTTCTCCGACCTCTCTAATCCCTTCTTCAGCAGGTCCCCTTGGAGGATCTTCCTCATCTGCCCTCCAACTTTCTGTGAGGGTTCACAGGGCTCTATCCTTGGTCCTCTTTTCTTCTCCTTCTAAATCTTACCTATGAGTAATCTCATCTGCAAACATAAATTCAACTACCATCTTCTATGCTGTTGACTCAAAGATCTGCCTCTCTACTCCAGACCTGTCTTTCCATCCAAACCAGGATCTTAGCCAAACTTTTTGACATCTCCTCATGGATCTAGCTGTCAACTCAACATGGCTAAAACAGAGCTCTTAAACTTTCCTCCCAAGCTCTTCCCCAACTCCTTTCTCAACCACGGTGACCACCACAGGCCTGTAATCTAGGCATCATCTTCAACTCCGACCTCTCAACAGATCCTCACACCCAGGCTTTGCCTAAATCTTACATTTTTTTTCTGCAGAACATGTCTAAGATGTGGCCTTTCATATCTAATCACACAGCTAAAACTCCTCCAGGCTGTCATTGTCTTGTACCTGACCAGGACAGTGATTGTGACGATGAAATGCTAAGGGAGATTAGAGAGGCTATCAAAATAAAGAACTCAGTAATAGTGGGGGATTTCAATTATCCCCATATTGACTGGGAACATGTCACCTCAGGATGAAATGCAGAGACAAAATTTCTCAATACTTTAAATGACTGCTTCTTGAAGCAACTGGTACAGGAACCCACAAGGGGAGAGGCAACTCTAGATTTAGTCCTGAGTGGCGCGCAGGAGCTGGTCCAAGAGGTAACTATAACAGGACCGCTTGGAAATAGTGACCATAATATAATAACATTTAACATCCCTGTGGTGGGAAGAACATCTCAACAGCCCAACACTGTGGCATTTAATTTCAAAAAGGGGAACTATGCAAAAATGAGGGGGTTAGTTAAACAGAAATTAAAAGGTACAGTGACTAAAGTGAAATCCCTGCAAGCTGCATGGACGCTTTTTAAACACACCATAATAGAGGCCCAACTTAAATGTATACCGCAAATTAAGAAACACAGTAAAAGAACTAAAAAAGAGCCACCGTGGCTTAACCACCATGTAAAAGAAGCAGTGAGAGATAAAAAGGCATCTTTTAAAAAGTGGAAGTCAAATCCTAGTGAGGTAAATAGAAAGGAGCATAAACACTGCCAAATTAAGTGTAAAAATGTAATAAGAAAAGCCAAAAAGGAGTTTGAAGAACGGCTAGCCAAAAACTCAAAAGGTAATAACAAAATGTTTTTTAAGTACATCAGAAGCAGGAAGTCTGCTAATCAACCAGTGGGGCCCCTGGATGATCGAGATACAAAAGGAGCACTTAAAGACGATAAAGTCATTGCGGAGAAACTAAACGGATTCTTTGCTTCAGTCTTCACGGCTGAGGATGTTAGGGAGATTCCCAAACCTGAGCCAGCTTTTGTAGGTGACAAATCTGAGGAACTGTCACAGACTGAAGTGTCACTAGAGGAGGTTTTGGAATTAATTGATAAACTTAACATTAACAAGTCATCGGGACCAGATGGCATTCACCCAAGAGTTCTGAAAGAACTCAAATGTGAAGTTGCGGAACTATTAACTATGGTTTTTAACCTGTCCTTTAAATCGGCTTCTGTACCCAATGACTGGAAGATAGCTAATATAACGCCAATATTTAAAAAGGGCTCTAGAGGTGATCCTGGCAATTACAGACCGGTAAGTCTAAGATCAGTACCAGGCAAATTAGTTGAAACAATAGTAAAGAATAAAATTGTCAGACACATAGAAGAACATAAATTGTTGGGCAAAAGTCAACATGGTTTCTGTAAAGGGAAATCATGTCTTATTAATCTATTAGAGTTCTTTGAAAGGGTTAACAAACATGTGGACAAGGGGGATCCAGTGGACACAGTGTACTTAGATTTCCAGAAAGCCTTTGAAAAGGTCCCTCACCAAAGGCTCTTACGTAAATTAAGTTGTCATGGGATAAAAAGGAAAGTCCTTTCATGGATTGAGAACTGGTTAAAAGACAGGGAACAAAGGGTAGGAATAAATGGTAAATTCTCAGAATGGAGAGGGGTGACTAGTGGTGTTCCCCAAGGGTCAGTCCTAGGACCAATCCTATTCAACTTATTCATAAATGATCTGGAGAGGGAAAAACAGTAACAGGAAACTTGGAAATGGCAGAGATGCTTAATGACTTCTTTGTTTTGGTCTTCACCGAGAAGTCTGAAGGAATGCCTAACATAGTGAATGCTAATGGGAAGGGGGTAGGTTTAGCAGATAAAATAAAAAAAGAACAAGTTAAAAATCACTTAGAAAAGTTAGATGCCTGCAAGTCACCAGGGCCTGATGAAATGCATCCTAGAATACTCAAGGAGCTAATAGAGGAGGTATCTGAGCCTCTAGCTATTATCTTTGGAAAATCATGGGAGACGGGAGAGATTCCAGAAGACTGGAAAAGGGCAAATATAGTGCCCAGCTATAAAAAGGGAAATAAAAACAACCCAGGAAACTACAGACCAGTTAGTTTAACTTCTGTGCCAAGGAAGATAATGGAGCAAGTAATTAAGGAAATCATCTGCAAACACTTGGAAGGTGGTAAGGTGATAGGGAACAGCCAGCATGGATTTGTAAAGAACAAATCATGTCAAACCAATCTGATAGCTTTCTTCGATAGGATAACGAGTCTTGTGGATAAGGGAGAAGCTGTGGATGTGGTATACCTAGACTTTAGTAAGGCATTTGATACGGTCTCGCATGATATTCTTATCGATAAACTAGGCAAATACAATTTAGATGGGGCTACTATAAGGTGGGTGCATAACTGGCTGGATAACCGTACTCAGAGAGTTGTTATTAATGGTTCCCAATCCTGCTGGAAAGGCATAACGAGTGGGGTTCCGCAGGGGTCTGTTTTGGGACCGGCTCTGTTCAATATCTTCATTAACGACTTAGATATTGGCATAGAAAGTACGCTTATTAAGTTTGCGGATGATACCAAACTGGGAGGGATTGCAACTGCTTTGGAGGACAGGGTCATAATTCAAAATGATCTGGACAAATTGGAGAAATGGTCTGAGTTAAACAGGATGAAGTTTAACAAAGACAAATGCAAAGTGCTCCACTTAGGAAGAAAAAATCAGTTTCACACA
The DNA here is from genome assembly GCF_028017835.1 of Emys orbicularis. NCBI lineage: Eukaryota > Metazoa > Chordata > Testudines > Emydidae > Emys > Emys orbicularis. Next base: position 46,712,754 of record NC_088693.1, read on the forward strand.
TACAGAATGGGAAGAGACTGTCTAGGAAGGAGTACGGCAGAAAGGGATCTAGGGGTTATAGTGGACCACAAGCTAAATATGAGTCAACAGTGTGATGCTGTTGCAAAAAAAGCAAACATGATTCTGGGATGTATTAACAGGTGTGTTGTGAGCAAGACACGAGAAGTCATTCTTCCGCTCTACTCTGCTCTGGTTAGGCCTCAGCTGGAGTATTGTGTCCAGTTTTGGGCACCGCATTTCAAGAAAGATGTGGAGAAATTGGAAAGGGTCCAGAGAAGAGCAACAAGAATGATTAAAGGTCTTGAGAACATGACCTATGAAGGAAGACTGAAAGAATTGGGTTTGTTTAGTTTGGAAAAGAGAAGACTGAGAGGGGACATGATAGCAGTTTTCAGGTATCTAAAAGGGTGTCATAAGGAGGAGGGAGAAAACTTGTTCACCTTAGCCTCTAAGGATCGAACAAGAAGCAATGGGCTTAAACTGCAGCAAGGGAGGTCTAGGTTGGACATTAGGAAAAAGTTCCTAACTGTCAGGGTGGTTAAACACTGGAATAAATTGCCTAGGGAGGTTGTGGAATCTCCATCTCTGGAGATATTTAAGAGTAGGTTAGATAGACATTTATCAGGGATGGTCTAGACAGTATTTGGTCCTGCCATGCGGGCAGGGGACTGGACTCGATGACCTCTCGAGGTCCCTTCCAGACCTAGAATTTATGAATCTATGAATCTATGGAGAAAGGGGTAAAACGTGAGGTGGCAAAGTTTGCAGATGATACTAAACTGCTCAAGATAGTTAAGACCAAAGCAGACTGTGAAGAACTTCAAAAAGACCTCACAAAACTAAGTGATTGGGCAACAAAATGGCAAATGAAATTTAATGTGGATAAATGTAAAGTAATGCACATTGGAAAAAATAACCCCAACTATACATACAATATGATGGGGGCTAATTTAGCTACAACAAATCAGGAAAAAGATCTTGGCGTCATCATGGATAGTTCTCTGAAGACATCCACGCAGTGTGCAGAGGTAGTCAAAAAAGCAAACAGGATGTTAGGAATCATTAAAAAGGGGATAGAGAATAAGACGGAGAATATATTATTGCCCTTATATAAATCGATGGTACGCCCACATCTTGAATACTGCATACAGATGTGGTCTCCTCATCTCAAAAAAGATATACTGGCACTAGAAAAGGTTCATAGAAGGGCAACTAAAATGATTAGGGGTTTGGATAGGGTCCCATATGAGGAGAGATTAAAGAGGCTAGGACTTTTCAGCTTGGAAAAGAGGAGACTAAGGGGGGATATGATAGAGGTATATAAAATCATGAGTGATGTGGAGAAAGTAGATAAGGAAAAGTAATACAAGAACTAGGGGCCACCAAATGAAATTAATGGGCAGCAAGTTTAAAACAAATAAAAGGAAGTTCTTCACACAGCGCACAGTCAACTTGTGGAACTCCTTGCCTGAGGAGGTTGTGAAGGCTAGGACTATAACAGCGTTTAAAAGAGAACTGGATAAATTCATGGAGGTTAAGTCCATTAATGGCTATTAGCCAGGATGAGTAAGGAATGGTGTCCCTAGCCTGTGTTTGTCAGAGGGTGGAGATGGATGGCAGGAGAGAGATCACTTGATCATTACCTGTTAGGTTCACTCCCTCTGGGGCACCTGGCATTGGCCACTGTCGGTAGATGGACCTTTGGTCTGACCCAGTACGGCCATTCTTATGTTCTTATATCTCAATTATTGCAACATACTTTTCTTTGACCTTGACAATCTTGAACCACTCATATCCATTCAGAAAGCTGCTGCAAAGATCATATCCCTAGCCCATCACTTTGACCATGTCACCCCTCTCTCTGAATCCTTTCATTGGCTCCCCCATCTCTAACACATCAAACATAAGCTACTTATCTTCCCTGTTAACACTTTTCATCGTCTATGCCCACCCTATCTCTCATTTACTATCAAGATGTTAACTCCTGCCTCTGATTGGTGCAGTCTCCCTTGCCCACTTGTTAAATTTTCAAACAAGCACCTTTGTGCTTTTTCCTGTGCTGCTCCTCTTGCTAGGGAGGAACTCCCTGTAAACATCTGCAAAGCTACTTCATTATCCTCCTTCAAATTGCTCCTTAAAAACTCTCCTTTGCTGTAATGCCTATAAAAACAAACAAACAAAACCTTGATAATGTTTAGGTTACTGGTGCATTTGATACCACTGCCTATCATGCTAACTCATATTATTTCATTGTTTCCTTGTACTCCCATCAATCTGCATCAATCTGTCGTCTCTTGACTTATACTTAGGGCTTGTCTTCACTACCCGCCCGGATCGGCGGGTAGAAATCGATCTCTCGGGGATCGATTTATCGCGTCTCGTTGGGACGCGATAATCGATCCCCGAATCGACGCGCGTACTCCACCAGCCCAGGTAGGAGTAAGCGCCGTCGACGGGGGAGCCACGGCGGTCGATTTGCCGCCGTCCTCACAGCGGGGTAAGTCAGATCAGATACGTCGAATTCGGCTACGCTATTCCCGTAGCTGAATTTGCGTATCTGAAATCGATCCCCCCCCATAGTGTAGACGTAGCCTTAGATTGTAAACTCTTTGGGGCAGAGATATTTTTTGTTCTTTGTTTGTATAGCACCTAATACAGTGGGGTCCTGGTCTCTGAGGAGGGTCCTCCCTCCTATGTTCTATGGTAATAGCAAGTAGTTTCATTCATATTTCTATATATATACATTAATATCCTTATTTTATTTGTCTTATGATTTGTTACAGCTTATGTTACTTGTATTCTAGCCCAAAACTGAAACAAAAGTAAAAGAAAAACAAAAACAAAATTAAAAGTTCCTCAGCAGTATAAATCTTTGAAGCTCAGACTGCCTTTTCTTCACCCACATCCATTTTAATATAATAATAATAAATAATATCATACATCCTTCACTCCAAAGGCCCCCAAAGTGTTTTCCAAGCTGTTTATACAAGGATCACTCTCCCACCACTAAAAAGCTGTCGCCTAGAGGATGAAGATAACACTGAATTACTGTGCACAGCAACACTACTCAAATGTTAATAGGGATCTTCAATAGCCACAAATGGTTAGGTTGAAGTCAATGGGAGTCTTAATTTTAGGCCTTATCTTAAACATATAATCTTGAGCAAAGCTGTATGCTTTATCATCATGTTGAGGCATTTGTTCAGTACCAACAATACAATTTTATTTTGGATATCATCTTTCATACAAAGATTCCCTGAGAAGTGAAAGAGCTACAGCTATATCAACACCATTTCCTTCAACACAATACTAATACTAATATAAATGGACTCTTTATTATGTCTGAAGGTTTTTGCCTTTGTTTACAAAAACACTTCTCTTCTCTCAGACTTTACAGGCAACCATGTGAGTTGAAGTGCGTGCTCTGAGGAAATAAGCCACAGAACTAGATGTGGCACAAACTAACAATATCAACTGTGATTACAAGTGGTGCTGGGCACAACTTTTGGGAATAAACTTTTTGTCAACCCAAAAATGCAGATTCTGGTCAATCAAAATATTTTGCAAATGTGTATCTAATTTGTCAAATTGCTTCAGTTGAAAAAAAACCTCCCAAACAGGAAAAATTCTGAAAAAAATCTAAATGTTTTGTTTGACATTTTCAAAATGAATTTTTGTTTTTAAGTAAAAAATATTTTAAAAAAACCCCTCGCAAACAAAACAAAACATTTCATTTCACATTGGACAAAGTGTTTTGTTTGAGCTGAAACCATTTTTTTGTTTGCTTTTCAGTTGACAGAAAAAATTGAATTTTTTTTTGTTTCAAGTTGGCCCTAAACTTCCTCTCCCCCCTTCACCTCAGTTCACCCTCTGAAACAAAAATTTGGTTATTCACAGAGCTGTAATTACAGCAGTACATGCACTACAAACTGTTTTTTCCTAAGTGTTTGAGAGAGACACCTAAGACTTTTGGGGAAATAAGGTTTTGTAGAGTAGGGAATTATTCAGATTGTACATTGGTGATGGAAATATGAATGGCCTTTGGTTAAATTCATTAATGATTGTGAGGCACTGAGGTACTACAGTAAAGAGAGCCATATAAGAATCTAGATACCTAGCTGACAGGATATATAGATGAATAAACAAACATATACATTTGAGTAGTTAACCCAAGGAAAACTAAATAAGTTACATACTGCACAATAGAAGTAGGTAGCCTTACTCTAACAAGTAGATTATTCATTGTAATTCACCCTATACCTATTACGTAAAATACACAACCCTTGTCTAATAAAACCTGTTATTTTTGTCTACTTCCAAATCTATTCACTTGGTCATGCTAATGAACGATATCTAATTACATTTATATAGGTAAATACCCTACCATTAGTTAGTTATAGGACTCTGGAAATGTATATGCTATAACATACAGATCTTATGACTCGTGAATATGCATTAAAGTAAACATTTCACTTCACTTTCACTGTACAGACATTTATGAACATTGAAAATTGCCCAAATTGAAACATACTTCTCAAGTCATAAAAATCTCATTAAAGCATATTATAAACAACTTTAGATTGTCTTAAGTATTATTCACCAAATGCACTTAAGTACAAATGTGATTGAATTGGGATACAAGGAACAATTGAACAGAAGTGTGCATCAACTAGAAATATTAATATAGTACTTACGTAACAGTGGATGAAATTTTCTTTTTGACCTTATGGCTGTCCGTTTTTGATTTGGCTGAGCTGCAATTTGTTTTGATACCAATTTTGTCTTTTTTATCCTGGGTCATTTTGTAGCTGCTTTTTGTTCCCTAACCCACTGCAGTAAATCACTACATTAAATATATTAAGTAAATTGTACGGCCCCTTCTCCTAAGTGCAGGTCATTCTTACTATTACTACTGTTGCTCCTAACATAGCAGTAACAACAGCAGTGCGGTTCTAGAGCAGATGTATTATGAGGTCACTCTGATGTAATTACTGATCACTGTAATGTAATCGCTGATCTATGTAATCTTGATGGTATACCCATGTGGATGGCATCATTTAACATACAAAAATTTCACACTAAAGAGCATTTTTACTTGTAATCTCCAATTACCTATACACGTCAAATCTCCATTTCCTTACAAAACTTCAATAAAAGAACAAGGAATTACTGATTTTTTCCAATGAAAGTTATTACTGTCCAGATAACCGGAACTCATGTTAATTAAGACCAGGATTGGCTATAGATTAGTTGGAAAGCCTCACGGACACTCATATTATTCCCCCTTCTTGATACTCCTGCACATTTAACAGTTACGTTTGACACACAGGCCTTGTCTATTCTAGGGAATCTACCTGCTGCTGAGCGATCTAGTACAGCTGAACTAATGCTGAACAGGGTTTAATTGCAAGTAGAGGAGCAAGAGGAAGGACCGTTCAGTGGTTAGGGCACTAGATTACAACCTTGGAGACTTGGGTTCAAGTGCCTGCTCCACCACAGACTTCCTGTATTACTCTAGGCAAGTCAGTGTCTCTCTGTACCTTAGTTTCCCATCTGTACAATGAGGATAATAGTATTCCACTACCTCACAGAGAGATTTAAGACTCAGACTCACACATGAAAGATTATAATGGGGCCATCTAAGTATTCAACACCTTTGCCGCAAATATGGTTAAACACTGCAGGTGAAGAGAGCACGCCAGCCAGATCTGCCTCCAAACCCACCTCCCTGTAGGATTTAAGCATGATTTCTTAAGTCATGATAAACACAGTTTGCCCTGGTTTACACTTGCAGCTAAACTGTGTTTAGCATCAGTTCAGCTGTACCTGTGACTTTCGCCTGCAGGCTGCTCAGCAGGAGGCCCTCGGTGTAATGCAAAATTCAGAATTGCCAGATAGTAACTTTATACATAAGAGTACTTCAAAGACATTATGTGTGTTGGAGATGAAAGATCTTTCAACTAAGCTAGAAGTACAATCCCTTGAAAAGACAACATCAAACTAGTATAGTATCATCACATACAGTAGTGCCTACAATCAAAGAAAACATGAAGAACTGGGCAACACTGAGAACAGAACCATGGAACTGTATCATACGCACAACAAAATGAGGAAATAGAAAACCTCAGTTGTACTAGAGTTGTTGAGATCAAAGAGCTTAAAGCAAAAGATTTTTTCATGGTCTGATTCTGAAGGAGTTAAGACATTATATAAATAATAAGCAGGAAAAAACAGAACCAGCATTAATCCCTAGAGCTGTCAACTTTATTCTCAACACCCCTGCAGTCACAAGAGAAGACAGAGACAAAGAAATATTATTCAGAATGAATTCTAGGAGACAGGATTCAAAGCACATGGCTTAGCTATGTGTGTGCAAAAAGAGTATTTACAAAGTGGAGACAGAAAGAAGTAATGACTGTTAAAAGAAAAGATTAAGACAGAACATAGGTTTTGTGAGTTAAAATTTGGCAGGACTTTGTGCATCTGCTCCTAATTTCCTGAAAAAAATCTCCTTTGGGGCTGAAACTTTCCAGGTTCATTCACAAAGTAGAGGTGATGACTTTCATTTATTTTGATTTGAGAAAAATTCCTTGCAGCTGTTTTTGAGTTACTGGAAAGTGAAAGGGGAAAACACTACTACTACAAAATTTGTTTTTAGACTTTTTTCACTTATCAATAACTCAAAGTTACTCAGGAAAAACCTCCAAATTTTGCTTGGAACAAGTGAGGACCAGGCTCTTTACTACTTATGAATAGAAAAAAAAATTACAAATCAGAAAGTTAGATCAAACTGAACAATCACTTCTGAGCATGTTTGTTTAAAATTTTCATTTCATGTTCATTTAAAATCATGCTAAAAATTAGCTGATCTTAATGAAAGCCTTAGGTTTTTTGTAGGGGTTTGTGTGTGTGTATACACATGTGCACGCTACTTTCCTGGCCTCAAAGCAGAGACTGATGCTGGGATGATCTGCAGGAGAGTGACCATAAAACATGCATCATCAACCTCCATATTAAGGCTCAGATTCTGCAAGCATACACACGTTACTTAAGGAGACATGTGAGAAGACCCTTGAGTAGAACCAGGCAAACGAGGTTTGTTGGCAATTTTGAAAAGTTGAAAAAAAAATAGTTTCAGGTCAGACCAAAAACAATTTTTGAAATTTTCAGAAAATCAAAAAGTAAAAAAATAAATATATATATATATGAAATATTTTGTTTTGATTTCAACCACTTAAATGTTTCTGAACTTTAAAAAAAATTAAATTAAAGGAAATTTTGAAATGAAAAGTTGTTTCATAGAAAAAAAATCAAAACATTTTGATTTTTTCTTAACTTATTATTCTTTCCCCCCTTAAATAACCAACTTGGTGACATCAAAATGATTCTCAAAACATTTCATTGTTGCCAAATATGCATTTTTCATGGAAAAAAAAAGGTTTGGCCCAAAATTTTTCCCCAGCTGTACCCTTGACTTTGCTCAATGGGAATACTCACATGCATAAGCATTTGCAGAATAGGGAATCAAATGTCTCACTGTTTCAGTTATGCAACTGTCTTGTAAAGTCAGCCTTGCAGAAAAATGTATCCAGTCAAATAACTGCAGCACCCAGCCCTCAGCTCCCCTCTATCCTATTCACCTCACTAAGTTGTTTACTCTGCTCCCCAGAATCCTATAAATATCTGGGAGGTGTGAACTTCAAAGCCTAGTTGAAATTATTTAAATTTTAGTATGCATAGACAGGTAATATTTTCTCTACTTAAAAACTAAACAATATGAAAAACTAACCAAAAATCCCCTATATTAATGTAACATTAAATTAGCTAAACACAAAAAGTCAGGAAATGCTAAATCTAAGATTTATTTTATTGATGTAACATTAATTCTTTGGCACTGCACATATATAATATCTTATATTAAATATATCTAGTATGTGGAATGTGGGTGTGTTAAGATTTTGCATTTAATTATATTCATTCCCTGGGTGGCACTCCCATTGACAGTAGTGGGAATGATGTGCAAAAACTGAGTATAGAATATGGCCCCGAGCACTTAAAATGTACTGTAAAAATGAGAGACAAATTAATATTGTACTTAGAATAACTAACAACTTGATCTATTTGTCATGGTAGAATGCTTTTTACAGAGTGTAACTCTTCAAACTCCAAGTATTGCTAATTTCCAGCCTTTTCATTTAATTAGAATTTTAAATATAATAATGGAATAGTCAGAAGTACATTTCTTCTCCCTTAGGAATACATAAAATGTACTATGGAGGAGAGGAGAGATAAGAAAATGAGTCCAAATTTAAACCACTTAAAATTATCTGATGGTGAAAAAATAAACTCTTACTGCTGATCTGTCATACCGCCTGTGAAGATACTGAAGTTCTAATTCAACAAAATATATTTTGTGGCTTCCACAGCACCCAATGTTATATATAGTGGGGGGAAATTGGCTCTTCAACTCAGTCAACTGATTAAGCCAGGAATCAACCCCTGGAAACAGTTTATAAAATAAAGTGCTTTTCATACAGAGAACTGAAGAACCCATGGGAAGATAGTACTTATAGTCCAAAAGGCCAATTCATTCACATTTTTAACCACCATCCACGACCTTTCATAAATTTTACTGGCTTAACTGTTCTCTCCCTAAATTAACTTACACAGTTGTATCCAATTCTCGAATACTTCATATCTGCCTCCTCTAGGTTCCTATCCTAGGTCAACTGAAAAACTCCCATTTACTTCCATTGAAGTTGGATCAAATACAACAGTGGTTGAGGTCCATCTTGAGCAGAAATAGGACTTTCTTGCCCAAGCAAAAAACGTATCAGTCTTACAGGGAAGAGTCCACCTCCATATTAGCCTCTCAAGGGTATCAAGGAGCATGCTTAGAAGAGTTGTCCTGACATTATTGGCAGTAACTTAATTGCAATAAATGGCAAAGACGATATGGAGAACTACAGGCACTGTGGTGATAGAGTAGTGGTGGGACACAAAATGTCTAATTCTGGATTTCATTGCTACAGAAGTTAGTGAAAAATTTCACTTATGACCCTCCCTCTTTCAGCTGCCTTTTCTGTTCAGAAGTGTAGATCTATAGCCCAAATTTTCCCAACGGCGCAGGAGGGTTGTATCTGGTGTCTGGCCCAGGGCCATCTCTGATTAAAAAGCTCATTTCACAGAAGATAAGGCTGAAGGTTTCTAAAATGCAAATATTTGAATGTTCTATCAAACTGCCTTTTTTTGACCCCCACATGATTTTGGAAAGAAGGGAAAACAAGGAAGATCTTTGGAGGCAGTATGCAAGGGTGATGAGAAGGGAACAGGTAAGTGAAAGATATTATAAAAGAGATTGAGGGTTATTTTTAATTAGGACAAGACTGAAAAATTTAAAAAATCGGTAATAATGTTCAGTTAGTAAAAATCAGTAACTTCTTGAAAATGGCATGATCAGTTTACTAAACATCGTATATGAACTGGGAGGAGAGGAGGGAAATTTGCTGAATTTAACCAAAATCCCATAGATTTGCAGTTATTTTAGAGGTGTTTCATATCCCCAGTAATTGTGCTAAACTCACCTCTCAGAAAAACCTGCAGCTTATTACAAAAGATCTTTTAAAAAGGGTTGTTTTTTCTATTTTTTTGTAAAGCTAAGAAGGCTTGAAAGCTTTTTGACAACACAAGCTTCTTTAATAGCAGTTTTCACAGAAGTATCTTTTGTGAATTCTCTTGATGGATGCACAGAATCATTTTCTTTGAATGAAGCACTTATGGCTGGCAAGGCTACTTCTGGTATAATACATTCAACCATGTCACATGATGGAGCCTGACTGAGAATAGTACTGTGAAGTCATGGCAAACTCAGCTGAACTGTAGTTTCAAATTACATTATCAAACTTAAGTAGATCAACATTTTAATTTTTTGTTTATGGAATCATCACATTCTATTACCCATCTGTCAGGTCCAAGTACAAAGAGGAGTCATCTAGTTTATATTTCGCCATTTGGACAATAAATGCCAGACCGGGCGTCCTTCCCTCAGTGGACTCACAGTAAACATCTGTTTCAGATATTTGCTCATCCTTGTTGAAATCTCAGATAGATTTATTTCTCTAGGTATTTCATAATTTAAAACACAATTTGCTTGAATATATTACCCATCTCCTCTCAAATGAATTGTGTCACCTGCTGAACACTCACCCTTCTTATTTTCCATGGATAGGTACTGCGCCATGTAATACACATTGTTTTCTTGATTTAGAAATGAATGACTTAATCAGTCAACCTTTTGGGGTGGAGGGATTGGGGCAGTATCATTTTTAAATTTAAATGAATATCTAAATCTATTTTAGATATTAAGATTTCACCAATCCTGCAAAGAGATGTACTAATGTAGATCACTATGCTGATGACCTCACAGAGGGTTCAGTACCAGCACATCTGTTTTTGCATGGTCAGGACCTAAGAGTCTATGAAAATGCATCACTTGGTTTTCAGGATAAAATCAGTTGTTTTATAGCTTAGAGAGTCAACTGGACTTCACAATTTATATGTTCTGTGAAAATAGAGACTGTAAATGCCCCATAATATCAGGTGATGAACTAGAGCTGTGCAGATTTTTCAGTTCATTAGCAGTTTTGAAAAGTTTTTTTAAAAATTGTTTCAGGTTGGCCTGAAAACAAAAATTTTCAAAATTTTCTGCAAATAAGAAGGCTAAAAGTTTCATTTCAGGTTGAAAGAAAATATTTCTTTTAGACAAAAATCAAAATGTTTTGTTTTGATTTTGAACATTTTTAACACTTCTGATTTTTACAAAAAAAGGGAAATTTTGAAAATTAAAATGATTTCATACAAAAAAATTAAATGTTGCATTTTCAAAATGCCAAAAGTTTGACTTTTTTCAGCTTTTTTTTTTTTCAAAATGAACAAGTTTGATGAAACCAACAAATTCGAAAAACATTTTAGAGAGTCAGCAAATCTGCATTTTTCATCGAAAAAGGTTTTGGTCAAAAAAATTTCACTCAGCATTATGATGAACTCCTCCTATCAGGTGCTTTCAATAGGAGCTTAGGACCTCAGAGGAGGAAATAAAATAAAATTTTCAGCAAAAGTCTTCACTGAACCTTGTTACTCAAACATACACTGGTGACATAGGAATGCAAAATTATGCATGTAGGTGTCTAACTTTAGGTAAACAAAACGTAACATTTTATTTTGAGTCAAACAAAACATTTATTAAAAGAAAAAATTCCTCATAGATTTCCACCACAACATTTGTTGAAATATATCTATATTTCAACAAAACATGAAACAGCATGAACTTCCCGGACACCACAATGAGCTTCAACAATGGAACCCTACAGACAACTATATACAAGAAACCCACAGATAACCACACCGACCTTCACAGATCCAGTAACCACCCCAAACACACTAAGAAATCTGTTATCTACAGTGAGGTCCTCAGATAGCAGAGAATGTTCTCTAAGGAGAAAGTCTTGGATACACGCCGTCACCCACTTCAAGCCACCTCCACCAAATGAGGACATTCCACTAGAGAAGTAGATCACATCATGGAACAGGCCATCCAAATACCCTGAGAGAACCTGCTTCAATACAGAAAAAAACTCTTCAACTTCGCACCTCTAGTTGTAACCTACCACTCCAAACTGGAACCCACGTGGGGTATCATTAAACAATAACAACCCATACTTGATGGGAACCACATCCTGAAAGAAATCTTTCCCACACACCTTCTTCTAGCCTTCAAAGGATATCCCTCCCACACACCTCGCTAACACCATCAAGCAACAAGCAACAAGCAAGCTCCCGACAGCTCAGCATACACCAACTAAAAGCAGCACCAGACTCTGCCAGAACATATGCAAAACCTGTAAACATATCTCCAGTGCTACAATGAACAATACTTTCCATAACACACCTTTCAAGATCCTTGGGTTCTACATATGCTTATCACAACATATGGTGTATGTCATCCATTGCACTAAATGCCCCAACAACTATGGGGGTGAAACCAATCACTATACTCGCACAGAACTATGATAAGCCAAAATCATTATATCATCCATTGGCAAACACTTTTCACAAAATGACCACTCCACATCTGAGCTCTCAGTCCTCATCCCCAAAGGAAACCTGCACAAACACCTTCAAAAGACAAGCCTGGAAGCTTAAATTCATAACTTTGCTAGACATTAAAAATCATGATCTTAATAAAGACACTGGATTTATGGCTTATTACCACAATCTGAAACCCACTAACCTCCCTTCTTTGTCCTATTATTGCAGGAATGTTAACAGGCCACTTCACTTTGAATGACCCCATAGAATGTGTGTTAACTACTTATGCTAAACAAGCTGTTCAACCTTGTATTTAGCTGGGACACAGAGTACCTTTCCCAGACCCGAAGAAGAGCTCTGAGTAGCTCGAAAGCTTGTTTCTCTCACCCACCGAAGTTGGTCCAATAAAAGGTATCACCACACCCACCTTTTCTCTCTAACTTTAGGTTCTTCAGTTACAAAAAACTGGCCACAGTAATTAAGGCAGCCATGCTTTACAGACAGAGGGATGTGGAAAATAATATCAATAAAAGGCACAGGAGCTCCACCGAGGGTAGGGGTGACAAAAGTGACTCCAAGTCATCTTTGTAGTTGTCTCATCCAGGTTAGCCTCTCCATTCAGCTTTTTGTGCAATCTGGAGCAGCTCCAGGGCTGCTCTGAGTTGAACTAGATGCAATGGACACAAAGGGGCTGTTATAGTAGCAGGGGATCATAGGAGCACAGGGCAGCTCTAGGCCAACACACCCCATCCCCGGGGCTAAAGGCTGCCAGAGAGTTGGTCTAGAGCAGGCTACACTGGCTGTACTGCACCTGGGGATCCCTCTGATTCTGGTTGTTTCAGCTGATGTTATGCTCCATTTGCCCTACTGCAGCAGTTCAAGAAACCCTTGCATGGGGCACGATCTGGCCCAAAAATTATATAAAAGCTGAAACAATTCTGAAATATTTTTTCTGTAATATATGTGGCATATTCAGACTGCATGACTGTGTGGTGGTATACAGATTTTACCACCACCTGGTTGGGATGGAATGCAGTAACTCACGTATGCCTCCACCACCCGTGAGAGATGTGATCACATCCCAAACTCTTATTTCACTTTAGCTTCAAATTTTAAGATTTTAAAAAATGATTAGGATGATAGCTGCATCACCTGTTAATGTGCAGGTGGTTGAAAGTGGGTGGTAAGTGCATTCAGTTACCAGAAATATACATTGAACATTTATGACCCAGGGTGGTTGTTACAGCACTATTCACAAAGTGTGTGACATTATTGCCCTTCATTTCTTCAGGCTCATCTGCATTATTAATTTTAACACCAACCTTCTTTTCAGAAGGGAATGTGTGCAAGATTATTTAGTATATCACTGAGTTATCCTGCATTATTTCAAGACCTCTAAAGCACATAGTGATTCCATCTTCAGTTATAACTGTAGCAAGCAACTGTCAGTTCTCAGCTTCAAAAATACAAAAACTTATGTATGTAGTTCCTTTCATAGAAAGAACCAACAGCGCCCAAACTAATTACTAACTACATGCAAACTAACCTACTACTTCATCCACCTCTGAAACACAGACACCTCTGAGGTAAAAGGTCTTAGAGATTGCAACCTTCAAAAGGACACTAGACAACAGTTCAACACAAAGTCAAGAATAATTTATTCAACTGAAACCACTGGGTTAGACAGGCAGAATAGAATGTATTTATTTACAGGCATTTCTATGGCTCTCATTGTAGTAGAATCTGAAAACAAAGTGGAATTCAGCTAGAACACCAGGATTATCTCTGGACTTGCAAAACATGTCATGGATCTAGTAGTAAGGACTAGAGCCAGGTGAATAATGATTTTTCATTTTGGTGGCTGAACCAAAAAAATAAGCCACAACCCTGAACGACATAAATTATATCAACCTAAGTGCCGGTGTAGACAGCGCTATATCAGCACGAGCTTCTCCCACCGACATAGCTACCACCGCTGGTGGAGGCAGGTGTTATTAAGCCGACAAGAGAACTCTCTTCTATCGACTTTCAGTGTCTCTGCCACAAGTGATGTACCTGCGCCGCTGTAAGTGCTGTAGTGCAGATGTAGCCTTAGTGGGTGGAATTGGGAAAGTGAATGGAAAGTTAAGTTGTAAACAGAGGCATAACAAGCAGTATGCTGGAGTCAGAATGTCTGTGCTAGCTAAGATAAGCAGGAACACCTTAATGCTAGGCAGGGCCGCCCAGAGGATTCAGGGAGCCTGGGGCAAAGCGGGGGAGCTTGTACTCACTGGGCGGCGCTCCGAGTCTGCGGTGGCGGCATTTCGGAGGTGGGGGGCCCTTCAGTCACTCCGTGTCTTCAGCAGCACTGAAGTGCCCCCACCGCCGAAATGCCGCCAAAGACCCGGAGCGACTGAAGGGCCCCCCGCCGCCGAAATGCCCCCGCCGCCGCCGACTCGGAGCGCCGCCGGGTGAGGAAAGGGATTCTCGGCCACGGCTCGCGGGGCCCAGGGCAAATTGCCCCACTTGCCCCCCCCTCTGGGCGGCCCTGATGCTAGGGATAATGGACAACAAACCTGGAATGTGAAGATCAGATTCCACATGGAAAATGCATGGGCAGAGCATGCTGTGCAGGGATTCGTTCCTTCAAAGTAACCAAGCCAGTCCCAAACCGTGTGATGCAATGTATAGTAAATGCAATGTACTGTGAAAATATATATAAAGAAAGAGGTTTTCTGTCTACCTTTGGATGTGTGGTACGTCCTATATCCACCACCTACGCTTAAGTCTGATCACCTCAGTATAGCTTTACTGTATGCCAAATAAAGGAACTTTAGTGACAAAATCTGGATTCGAACTGAGTTTTTAGATCCCAGAGAACTGGATGAAGTATTCTCCCACAACTGGAAAAGATGTTCTGGATAAGCCAAGTGGAAAAGGTCTCAGATGGAATCCCAGCAAAAACATGTTTTAATGGCAGAAGAATCAGATCCTATGTCTTTCCTGAAAAATAAAGTCTCCAGTGCTCCCTCACGCTCTCCTGGGGCATTGGTTAAGTACTAACCAAGAGAGACCTCACGAATAACCAGCACTACTTTTTGAAGCACCTGAGGCCTGTTTAACATGAGACATATGTTGACATCAGAGTACAAAATGGCAATTTCATGGGAGCATTGTTGAATTTGTATTCTCAGCAGATAATTAAGACTGCAGCTCTTTTATTCAATTACTGACCTTTTCATTTCTCATTAAAAAAGAAACTTTTGCAGCAACTTCTAATGATCAAGAATAGCAAAAATCAGCAAACTTAAACAGGTATCACTACAAAATGATGGTGACTTTAAGAAACTTACTTTCATTGTTATGTTTTTCATTTCCTATTTGGATATTAAAAGAGTAACATAGGAATATTTAAAATTGAGTGGCAGACTACCAAACTCATAATAAACCAGCTTTCCTATCATGCACATGCCCTTGACACATTCTGACTTCTTTTTGCTTTAAGATTTCTCACTCACTCAGGAACTGTCAAAAGCCTCCTTTGAAGATTGAAGGCTTCAGCTTTTTTAATGAGACATTTACAGTGACTGCCCAAAAGGAAAACATAATTTCACATCGCTCTGGAAGGCTTTCCCAACTGCCAGGCTACTTTCTAAGATGATTACTTTCAGCACTTCGTAAATGAAGTTGTTAGCATATTCCTTGGAAAAGGATAGTAAAATCTTAAAAGGAATAATTTTCTACCACATTCTCAGATGATATGATAGAGTGTAGAGCAACACATAACCAGACAGAAGGAAAACAGGAGAACCTGAAAGATTTCCTTCTTACTGTATTAAACATCTTAATTCTAAACCCCAGTTTCAATATGTATTGCATCCTGTAAATAAACCAACAAGGCTCTGGCAATTTTACTTACAGAAATATACATCCAACTTTTCTATGCAGACCCAGTCTTCTCCTCTGACTCAAATGAAGTATAATGTACAAATATTGATAGCAATAGCTCCTTAAGTCATAGCATAACAGGCTGGCAGTATTCATCCAAAACACCCCATCCTGTTAGCATGTGTTGATTCTGCTTGGAAAGGATTGGGTGGGTTTTGCTGGCTTATGTGGCAGGTGGCTTATTACCTCATTTGGATATGAGAGGTAAGAGTGGCTCTTACAGAGGATATAGGGTGTGGGATGAGCAGTCTGGAGGGAGGAACCCTAGGAGCAGTGAAGTCTTGGACAAAAAGTTTGTACTGAACCTTATGGGGCTTATCTTGTAATGTGTAGCACACAGGAGGAATATCGGGCATGCAGAGCCCCACTGATTTCAGTTGTGCTCTGTGTAAGAGCAGCAGGTTGACTACACGTTACATATTTGCAGGATCAAGGCCTACATTATTTTATTGTAAGTTTTTCTGTTAATAAACTAAATCCCAGGAAGGGACTGAGTTTGGATTCAACACAACGTGTATGAAAACAGGCTGATAAAGGTACCTGCTGACAAATAGCCACTAAGTAAAGTAGTGCTAATTAAAGAACGCTCTGCTGCAGTCCTTAAGTAAGCAAATCTCTTGCTGAAGTCAATTTGAGTTTTGCATTATTAAGAAATGTATATTCAGGCTCAAAATATCTGCGACTAAATGCTTCCAGAGTACTACGAGGAGGAGGGATTAACCCATCCTTTGATGATCTAGGCTATTATTTTTAATCTACTAATAGATAAATGTAATTCCATTCCAAATTTTCATTGGAGAAACCCTGTGTGGAACAAAGCACCTGCTTTCCTCTTGGATGGGTAGTAACTGTGACCACATACAATTGTTTCTTCCTACTTCATTCACTGGGACTTAATATTTTATCATTCCTGCCAAATGACAGATTTCCTCCCCAAAGACTGGAGAGAATTTGTCTATGGATTATACCTAAAAACTTTATACTGGGGATTTGGAACAGAGTTTACCACTAAGGCTGATTAAAATGCAGTTACCTTTTCTGCATTACCCATGGCAGAGTGCTATGTAAAAGAGCTAGTATTAGTATGAATACATTATAATGGAGATTTCAGTTCCCTGTGCTGAACAATAGCTCTTTTAATTTCCAAATTGATTTCAGTGGTGCAGAATCAAGACTTTAAGGAGCACCAGAGGGAATATTTTGTAAATATAAGGCTGTGAACTGACTCAGGGTTGGGCAGCAGTTTGTGTACCCGTCATGGGTCAAACTGTCTCTGTCTCTCTCTCTCACACATGCACTAAGTAAACAAATAACAAATGATTAAAAGTACATTTCATTTTTTAAATTATTTCCGTTTTTATTATTTAACAAGCCACTAGTAACATAGGTAAGTAAAGCTGTTATATGTATTTGTTTGTGTATAATACAAAATACTGGCAGGGCCACGTTACAGCTGGGCATCCATTTATAAAAGGGAATGCTGCCAGAACTTAGTGGGTTTGTGAACTGAGGTCAGCACTCATTTTGAATTTGCATTTGAGAATAAAAATTATCAGTAGAGTAAAAAAGAAAGAAAAATATCTCAGGTTTCTTTCAATTTTGTGCTGTGAAAAATGAGATTACCCTACAGGGAATTTTTTTAAGAATAAATGTTGCTTTGCATAAGGTCAGAGAAGAGTGAAAAGTCCTTTATTCAAAGATTTAGTTACAGTTCGTGAAAATATTTTAATAGTCTCAGGACATAAAACTAGTCTCCTTAGGAAAGTAGCCTGTGGGGAATGGGAATTTTCCAAACCAGTGTGAAATTACATATGTTTGTTCTTATTTGGGCAATCAAAATAAGCCTGCTAGCCCCCTAATGGTGACTAACTCATTTGAGGATTTGCTCACACTAAATGTAATGCACCTGTTCCATCCACAGAATATGTTTGTGTGGCATTTTATCCTGCTGTTTGTATGAAATTCTACCTGCTGGCCATCATGGGCGCTTAGACCTGCTCAGTAATGTCCTTCCACCCAAAGCCATAAAAGCCTGGATACTTCATTATAATGGCTCTGTTCATATCCCCACAGTACCCCATGTTTGAGAGGAGCCAAAACTCACATTATGTACATAGTCATGGTACTCCTACTGAGAACTGGGTTAGGAATGGTACATCCCTCTAACCACAGTGTTTGAGAAGTGGATGGAGAGAATACTTTCCCCGCACCAGCAGTGCTTTATGCCTTTGTCTACAGCTGACTATGCTGAAATCTATTTAACATATCTCCCATTATTACTAATGGGAATTACATGTTTTTTTTGGCCATGTAGCAATAGAAGAACCAATCACTATGAACTGCATGGTCCCTTTTGAAGTAAAATGGTAAAGAACATTCTAAAGGTTCCTGGGGAAGTGAACTGTGCAGGCAATCACGAGAAAATAATTGTTTATAACTGGCAGTGGACACGGCATACTGGAGAGATTTAAAAAACAAAATTTTCTGTCCTGGGGAAAATGAGCAGCATTGCAATATTACAGCATCTATTACAGGGGTTCTCAAACTGGGGGTCGGGACCCCTCAGGGGGTCACGAGGTTATTACATGGGGGGTCGCGAGCTGTCAGCCTCCACCCTAAACCCTGCTTTGCCTCCAACATTTATAATAGTATTAAATATATAAAAAGGTGTTTTTAATTTATAAGGGGGGCTGCACTCAGTGGCTTGCTATGTGAAAGGGGTTACCAGTACAAAAGTTTGAGAACCACTGATTTATTATCAGGAAAGGCATAATCCAAAGAAATGTGCAGCATACTTTTCTGAGGGCTTGTTCACCTGAGGAACCCACCCAGGCTAAAGGGTGTGATTTTTAAACAGCCTTCATTAAACCAAAAGCCTTGAGTGGACACTCAGTTCACTTTAAAGCAGGTTTATTTTGGTTTAGCTTTAGTCAATTAGGAACTGATTTAAGATAAAATGTCCACAATGGGGTTTGCACCAGTTTAACTAAATCAGTATAAAATGAATTAAATTAAACTGGTGTAGCTTTCTCATGTAGACAAGGCCTGAGCCTCAAGCCTTCTACCTTAGCATCTTTGCAGATGGTTGGTCAGTAGTAGCTCTAGGGTCAGCATTTCAGGTTGGGCACTGGAACTTGTCTTAGCTCTGTATATGCTCATTACATCTCCAAGTCAGCTAAATATTTAAGCACATACCTAACTTAAAAGCACAATGTTCCTTAGAGCACATGGACAGAGGTCAACGAGACTCCTAATGTGCTTTACATTAGGTCCTGTGCTTAAGTAACTTGCCGAACTGGAGACATTCAGGGCACTTTTGAAAGTGTCTCTCAGGGCTATGTAATGGCGGACAGGCTACTCAGTAAAGTTCTTCTGGTGCTGCAGCTTTGCAACCCCTTACAGGAATATGCACATGCTAAGGACAGGAATAGGGCCCTGCAGCAGCTGATCCTGCCTGGCTCCTTCTGATGCAAGAATTAGTCTGTGATGTGAACTACTGTGAATGGTGCACAGACTGCTGCTGACGGTCAATTTATTTTGCAGTGATTTCATTTTCTCATTTTTCAGAGTGGCGCGAGCCCCACAATCCCCCCATGGGAGAGCCTTCAAAATTATAGATGTGCAATGCTTGGTATGTGAAGGTTTCACATTAAAGGAAAGGGAACAGAAATATTACATGAGTATTTCCATCCATCTTTCTAAATGTAGAAGCTATTCTATTCTATAAAGGTTCTAATGCTACACTCATCACCATAGTATCTGAGCACCTTCCAATAGCGCACTAAGCACACTGAGATGAGTTAGGTCCTTGAAATGATTATTAAAAGGTCAGGCATTCTTAAATTGAATAAGGAAACAGGAGCAGACACATATTGGACATCCAAACAATATTGGAGAAGCTTTGACAGGCATTCTTGGAAGCACATTCAGTTCAGGAGAAAACTTTAAAAGGTCAGCACAGTGAAATATAAGACCTAGGGAAACACCAGAAAGTTGCCTTACAGTTAGTTTAACTTCAATTACAGGCCAAGTTTTAGAATTATTTCAAGAAATCAAATATAGGAATATTTAGAATTTACAGTCTCATTAAAGTCAAACCATTTAAAAAAAATAATTGCAAGTAATAGTTCTAGTAACAATCATCAAGTTTTTATATTTGTAAAAAATAGAATAAAACAAATCCTAGTTTTTCATAAAGCTCTTTATTGTGGGCCAGATTATGATTCTCAGACTTAGCTTCATTAGCATTTCACTTGACAACAACTCTCCTTCTCTTCAACAGACTGCTGGATTTTTCAGTTACACCATTCATAAATTCTCATGATATAGGATTGTGCTTCACCCACTTTCCCATTAAAGTAAACGGGAACTGAGCAAGCTCTCCAGAAGGTGACATTTGATCCCCTGAATCTTAAATTCCTTCGCTTACTCTTAAACCCCAAGAGCCATATTCTGTCCTTATGTCTTCTGCTGAGCACTAGCTGATGTCAGCTGGAATTAAGAGCAAACACCAATGGTAGAATATAAATCCCCATCATAAAACTCTTGTTTTTCCCCCTTGAAGACTTACCTGGTTTCATCAATATAAACTGCTTCCAACACAGATGCTGCATATTCAATATTCTTTTTTAAATCCACCACATTAACATCACCTTTCTCCAGTTGCTTGACCAGGCATCTTAATCTGTAAAAAAAACCAAAATATAAACATCATTGTATGTTCTGGGATTCATAAAAATCTAGCAACTATTTTAGTAGCTGTATTCTATTTGGAGTTTAGGAAATAATACAGTTGTCCACAGTGCAAGCAGGAAACCTTTATCTTGTCTCTTTTCTATTAAAAAGCACCTGTTTTTAGAACACAGATAGTAGTAATGAGCAGTGCATTTTTACAACTTTATGAAACTGTAACATATTAAGATGAGATAATTAAGATAACTTCAGTAAAATCAGAGGAGCTCAATAATTATTAGCACAAATATTTTTTTAAAAATATTATGATTAAAGCTATGAAGGTTGTATCTCTAATTTATACATAACTAACGATATTAGCAAGAAGTTGATTTAGTTCTAAAAACTGCCTTTAAAAACAATCATCTGTCAACAAGATGCAGTGAAATGTTAGCCTTAGCTTCAATTCCTGTTTTCATTTTTATTTTCTCCTCCAATACATTTTAGCCTCAGATTTTGCTTTTGTTATTAAACTAAAGTTAAGCTCTATTGCTTTCATTTGTTTAGAGAGGATTCACTGTTTTTGCCAGATGCAAGGTGGTAACTATAGCATTAGAAAAATCCAAACATATTCCCCTGTGTGTTTTTTGGTTTTGAGAACATGCTTATGCATTATAAACGTGGATACGCCCAAAAGTTAAATGCTTCCATTTAAATGTCCATGGCAATCAATTTATGCTACTAAGCTATTAGATCATCAGATTCCACCCATTCCCATTGATGGGGGAAACTCAGTTCTGAGCTTGCTTAAGTTAACCATATAAAGCAATGAAACTTCAGTCCTATCAATGACAGTTCACTGTTGTCCCAGACATACAGGAAGAAAAGTAAGAACAAGGGATGTAGTTTAATTAGGCCACAACTTTATTAACTGAACTCCTCTGAGAATTACCTGGCAATAACTTGTACACTGCATGTCATGATTCCTTCCTTAATCATTTGCACCTATTGGGTGAAGGCTGTTATCAGCACTCCCCTTTCCCCCAGCTGTCCCCAGACTGTTGCTGGATGCCACCACACTCCCTTCATATAAGGGTAAAGGGACTTGTCTCCTCACAGTGCCAGATATTAGAAGCCCTAACCCTGTTCCCCAGATTCTTTAGGGGATGCCTTCCCCTAAGTCCACTTCCCATTCCAGTTTATCAGGGAACTGGACCCACTATGGAATGAGTACCTGCACTGGGCACCTGCCAAGTTGTGACAATTTGAACCATTCCTCCTAACCTATCTAGGCAAGTCCTGGAGCTGTTGTGGGGAAGGTGAAAACAAAACAAAAAATCCTGCTCCAGCCAATCTGGAAGTGAGGGGAAAATTCCTTACTAGTCTCCAAAGAGGCGATCAGTGCCATGGCCACAGGAGATCACAAAAACCTGGCCCACTGCAATCCCATGCGCGGGAGCAACTGATATGGGAGAGGGCTCTGTCTGGCAGAACAGGACATATATGGTCCACAGAGAACCACGGGCTTACCTGAGCTCCTCCTGCCAGCCCGTAGCTCAGATGATGCCCCCTTCCCAGCCCCAAAGAGGTGGTGAACCATTAAAGGAGCCATAACCCTTTTCTTCCTACTTGACTAGACAAAACCGTTGAGACTAATGGGGAAAAATTAATCCCCTGAAAAAAGGTGTACAAGTTTTTCAAAGATGCATTTTCCTTTTTTGAATACGGCAATTTATTTTCTTTCAATGCTGAAGTGAACCACAGGATTATATGACATGACAGAAGCATATCTTTAAAATGAAATATGCCAATTCATTCCTTTTAATATAATTTTATTAAAACTATTATCTTGACTTTTTTCAAGCTAATGTAGAAGTGCAAGCTTTTGGCTGAAGAAGTGCATTTAAATATCTGAATCTCCCTTCAGAAATAATTTCATATTTGTGCCCCTTTTGTGAAAAAGCAGTTATATTTCCTATCCTTGTGGTTCCAATGAGACACTAAGATAAAGGTTAATTAATTAAATGTAATGTGGAGCCAATGTCCATTCATTATGATTTTTATTAGACCTGTACTCACTATTGGATCACTCTTGATTAAAATTTATGGACTTAAAATTAAAATGCTATTTGCAGCAAAACTCTTACAATAAATGTAAAGTATAAAAGCACCATATTATCATCACCAGCATCGTGGTTCAGGCATGGACCAGGACTGCATTGTGCTACGCGCGCTACAGACACAGAACAAAAAGACAGTCTCTGTCCCAAAGAGTTTACAATCTAAGTAATCAACCATAGAAACAAAGCTATTTTCCCCACTATATTGTTCTGACATGAGTACAGATATGTCCTGGTCTCAGCTAGGGTTGCCAACCCTCCAGGGTTGTCCAGGAGTCTCCAGAAATTAAAGATTATTCTTTAATTAAAAAGGATGTCATGTGATTAAATCTCCCAGAATACGTCCAACCAAAATTGGTAACCCTAGTCTCAGCCTTCCTTGCAGAAAGCAGGCCCTTGGGGATATTCTTGATAAGCAATGTTTTTAAAGGACCAGTACTGCTCCTCTGAAGTCATCAACAGTTGTGCGACTGATGTCAATAACAGCCGGAGCAGGCTACATGTTCGCCTGCTGCTCTTTGCGGAAGTAGATATTAACCACCTGCATTTTTTAAACTGGTTTTACAAGGATTCTGAGGTTAGGTCAGGATTGCCTTCAGGGGTTGCTGATTTTTCAGCAAAAACAGTCTGGCATTCATAAACTGTTGATTTACATCATGTGTGGGTACCAGAATTTCTGAGGTTCATGACCCATCTGGGTTTTGAATCTGTTTCACACCAGGGTAACCGCCTTGATTTCAACTCCTGATTTACACTTGTGTAAGTAAGAGCAGAATCAGGCCCAATGTTATGTACTGTAACATATATATATAATGTGATACTCTGTTGTACCAAACTAGCCTTTTACACCCTTCCCCCTGAAAATTAAAGTGATCAGTTCTGACTTCACCAACATTACAAGAAAATGAACAGCTCAGTTAGGTTTAAATTATTTCAGCTCTGTCTGCAGCTATCTGGGTAGATCAGTCCAGGGCCATATATAAATACATACATATTTTAATGCCCCAATGCCTTCCACCTGTTCCTGGTTGGAATACTGAAACCTGCTTTCTTTTGCACATGCATTTTCATTAGCTGAGTGGGTGGTTTAATTTTTTTTATCTCAAGTACAGATTCTAATTTAGAGTAGAAAAAGCAAAAAATTAAACCTTAAGTAATAAACCGCTAGGAGATCCATTACACTTTCCCAAAAGACATGAAGTCATAACTACTTCAGGCAGAATGATGTGCAGTGAGCCCACTTTAACCTTCACAGCTCGGAAGGGACTCTGTATAAATTAGTAATAATCAGGGCACACAATAGACCAAATTCTGCCCCGCTATAAGCAGCTGCAACTCCTCAGAAGCTAATGGAATTGTGCCTCACTACACAAGAGATTAATTTGTATGTAGGTATGTATGTATGTATATATAAAGAAGGGAAAGAAGAGTCAAAATAACAGTGCTATATTATTTAAATAACTGATACGCAGTTTGACTTGCTTATTTGTTCAAGTAAAGAATAAATATCTAGAAGCAGAAGCTCATGTAGTTAAATGGATGTTAGTAATCTGCAGGAAGCGAATGAGTGGCTCTTATTACTGAAAGAGAATCATCATATGCCAAAGTACCAAGCACTTATAGTTCATCAGTATGTGTTTACTCAAACATTTTAAAGAGTTCCCTGCTGTATTTTAATGAGTGCAGAGGCCACAGAGCATCAGTGAAGATATAAATATGGGGCTTTATTAAAGACCCTGAGATGGAGAACTTAAAAGAACATGAAAAATCACATTTGTTTGATTTTTTTTACCACTATAATTACAAGGAATCCCTAAAATTACTCTAATAGAAACTTAGTAAGAAATAATGTTCTTCTGTCTCTCTCCCCACTCCCCCCCCCACACTGTTTATTTTGTGCACTTGTCAGCCCTTTGCATATTGTCAGTTTCATGGTTTTGCTGACGGAAAGGTGCACATGTCACCTAGACTAACATGATGACAATGACTCTCGTGGACTGCTGGTCTGGGGAGCTCACTCTGGTTCTGCAAAAGGGTCTTCTTCAGTAAGAGCAGCAGAAAAGCTTGGGTCAGAAGAGTCTCCTTTTCCTATGATCTCCACAAGGAGCTGGGGAATAGCAGGAGCTGTAATAGCCTGCTGGATGAGCCCCCTTTCTTCACACATTAGAATCTTGCATAGGAGTAGAGAGAACGAGAAGCTTGGTGGGGCAGGGAATCCCCTCCACGGAGGCTGGCGAATAACTAAAACCTGGAGAACCAAGGGAGAGTAGTTCTTTCCTCCTCAGCGCCCTGCACAGAACAGGGAAGCAATGGAAACCTGGAGAGTTTCCACCCCAGGCCTCAGTAAGGGGCCAAAGGCCCATGGCGACAGGGTGATAGGAACAGTGAGGGGGATTCTTCCCTCACGGGAGTCCTCTACAAGTCCACGGAGGAGTTTGAAAGATAAGAGACTTTACCTCAACACTTGATGCTGCCTGCTGAAGAGACAAGCAGGAAGATGCACAGAGGGAGAGGGCGGGGCCTGAGCACCTCTTGTGGTATTTCTCTCAGACCCGCCCTGTAGAAAAATACCCTTACGAAACAGAAAAACCCTTAAAACTTCTTTTGGAAAAGGAATTTTAAAATACAGATAGAATCTGGGGGTAGGGAACTGTGTACCAGGACGGGAAGTGTGGGAATGCAGCCCGAGGGAAGGTGTGATATTTTGTGTGTCCTTCACTGCGGGAAGGGAAGGGAATGACATAATTTAGGTGCTCTTCAAAATGTGCTCCGCACTGCAGCCCCTAGCCTTCCCTGTAAGAAACCTGTTCTAGCTAAAAATCACCTTACTGAGAGAATACATTGGGCACTGCTTCTACTCTCCCAATTCCTGATCTGACATGGGCAGGACTTAGCCCATACAGGACAAACAGAAACAGGGGACATAATGTCTTATTATTGTTACAACTAAACCATCATATCTGCAGTTATAGTGGCATACTGCTATAGTCACATGAAGTGTTGGAATGAGAAATCAGCATTCCATTTTCAAATGAACCTTGTCTGGTGCCAAGTTCATCCTCATCATAAAAACGGGGCAAGGGTTTTCTGAAAGAAAAAATCCTAATGTCTATTCTGAAAGTTAAAGATTAGGAAATAAAATCCAAATGAGTGTCTATAATTTAAAGAGATGCTTTACAGGCAGAATGACAAAACATCTAATTTAAAACCTGCATTATTTTTGTATTTTTGGCTCTTATGCAGAAAATATACAGTAGCCAGCCCAGGGTCACGAAGGTGATGGGGAGATAACCGCAAACAGTTCAATAGGACAGCAAATACAATGAATGATTATGATCTGATTGTGTGAATAACTAAAAGAGACTACAGTCAAATGTAAACATGAAAATTATCAGACCAGTAGGTGGAAAGTCCTCTTTCAACTCAGATTAGCAGAGGAAATGATAGGAATAGTGTTCTTTTTTAAGTCATCTTAATTAACTGGTCATTTACCCATTGAACCGTATATCACAGAAGATAACCTAGCAATGGAAGCTTTAGAAGTAAAGCCTTTCAAGCCAGAGAAGCATGGTGTGTGGGCTGAGGGAAGAGAAGAAATGAAGACCAACACAAGGTGCACCTGTTTAGGGGGAGCTGCCTGAGACATTGTGTCTGAACTAGGCGTGGTTCCTGTGGGAGAACTGGCTGCTGCTGCACCCTCTTAGAGAGTGTAGAACCAGATCTGCTGGCTGTTTCACAGGACCACCAAGAACCACCACTCCTATCGCAGGTATGGATAGGGCACAACATTACCACAGTACCTGCCGACTGTACTGTAGGGCTAACCCCTTAGGACTAGGAATGTTTCTGGCCCCGGCACAGAGGCATAAAGGGGAAGGAGGCAGTTCTTGTGCTCTCTTCCTCCCTTGTGGAAACATAGTCTGTCTGACAGCACTACGTATGCTCTCAAATTACTTTAAAGATTTCCCCATTTGGATTCCTCACACAAATGCTAGTAAAGCCAGGGCAATTCAGTTTAAAAGCACAGAATCTGATTTAGGCCACAGTCCTGAAAAGTGAAAGCTGTGGGTGGATCTCTGCACTCACTTGGAGCCCCACTGAAGTCAATGCTGCTCTTTGCAAGATCAGGGCTTTGGACTGTAAGTTCTAGGCCAGGGACTGTGTCATCCCGTGTTTCTGACAGTGGTGAACTCACTGTGTTCAACAAATAAATATCAATAATTGTTTTTTTCTTGACACTGTCTCCACTATTTCTCCACCTCCTTTCTTTTCCTGTATTGGTCTATCCCTTCTTCCCCTTTATTTTCATTTTCTCATTCCTTCTTTCTAATCTTCCTTAGTATTTTCTTCCTCTTCTCCCTTTTCTTCTGTCTTCTCACTCTTTTCTAACCATCCCTGTTTCTCTCTTCTAATTTTCACTTTTGAACTTCTCAGCCTCTCCTTAACCACTGCACCTCAATCTCTCCCTTCATCCATACCACACTCTACCCTGTACACCACTCACAAATGCTGCTGCCCCGACATTCACATACAGACACGCAGAGAGGCCTCCCACATGGAGACGGAGATGGACCTAGATGTCCACACAGATGTCTATCCTCCACTCCCCCTCCAAGAGATGCCTGTTCCCCACAATGAAAACCAGTAACTTAGAGATGCCTGCATCCTCATCCCTTCCCAGCCTCCCCCCCCCACCGCCACCGCCCTTTGCACGTACAGAGTATCTGCCTAACACTAATATCACAAGGTCTAGGGGCAGGGACTCTCTTTTTTCCCCCTCAGATGAGATTGGCACACCACTGACACTACTTCATGTTGTGGTTCTCCAGTAGGCCAGGCTGGCTCAGTACTTGGTCTGCCATGTGCACTGCTCCCTCAGTGTTTGAATTTGTTATGTTGCCATGGCATGCACTGTAGGGAATCTCAGATCACAGCATAGAATGTTAAATTAAAAATACAATAGGCAGCAGAGGTGAGCCAGGTCAAGCCCTCCTAGTATCCCCATCCTAGCTCCTAGCCCCACTCTTCTCCACTGGTGCATCCCACCCCACATAGATGGATCTAAATTTTGTTGAGGCATGCTGAGATTGGATATGGATTAATGCTTAAATTGCCACCCAGTGGAGGGGTTCTATGGGGAGCCTATAAATCCTAGGGCCTTCTGGGAAATCTGCCTGTCAGCCACATTGACCCTACAATATGATATTACAAAGATAGCAGTGTATTGATACAGTTTGCCTTCTTCAACAGAGTTACTAGCCTAGTGGATGGGAGGGAAGCAGTAGACAGGATATATCTTGATTTCAGTAAGGCTCCGACATGGTCCCACTAGCATTCTCATAAGCAAACTAGGGAAATGTGATCTAGATGAAATTACTATAAGGTGGGTGCACAACTGGTTGAAAGACTGCACTCAGAATAGTTTGCTGTCAAACTGGGAGCATGTATCTAGTGGGATCTCACAGAGGTCTGTCCTGGGTCCAGTACGATTCAATATTTTCATTAATGACTTTGGGAATGAAGTGGAGAGTATGCTTATAAAATTTGTGAATGATGACACCAAGCTAGAAGGCAAATTGGAGAATTGGTCTGAAACCAAGATGATGAAATTCAATAAAGACAAGTGCAAAGTACTCCACTTAGGAAGAAGAAAATCAAATGCACAAATATAAAATGGAGAATAACTGCCTAGGCAGTCATACTGCTGAAAAGGATCAGT
The DNA here is from genome assembly GCF_028017835.1 of Emys orbicularis. Classification (NCBI taxonomy): domain Eukaryota; kingdom Metazoa; phylum Chordata; order Testudines; family Emydidae; genus Emys; species Emys orbicularis. The sequence continues at coordinate 46,741,278 of NC_088693.1, forward strand.
TGGTTATAGTGGGTCACAAATTGATTATGAGTCAACAATGTAATGCAGCTAAGAAAAAGGCTAATATTCTGGGGTGTATTAACAGGAGTGTTGTATGTAAGACACAGGAGGTAACTGTGCCACTCTGTTTGGCCCTGGTTAGGCCTCAGCCTGAGTACTGTGATCCCCCAATCCATGATTGGGTGCTGCGATAAGAAAGATGTGTGTGGACAAAGTGGAGAGAGTCCAGAGGAGAGCAACAAAAATGAGAAAACCTGACCTATGAGAAAAGGTTAAAGAAACTGTGGATGTTTAGTCTTGAGAAAAGAAGACTGGGGGGGGGGGGAATGAAAACAGTCTTCAAATACGTTAAGGGCTGTTACAAAGGGGGTGGTGATCAATTGTTCTTCATGTCTACTGAAGGTAGGGTAAGTAGTAATAAGCTTACTCTGTAGCAAGGGAGATTTAGGTTAGATATTAGGGGAAACTTTCTAACTATAAAGATAGCTAAGCTCCTGAGTAGGCTTCCAAGGTGGAATCCCTATTTCTGGAGGTTTTTAAGTCCAGGTTAGACAAACATCTTTTCAGAGATGGTCAAGGTATACTTAGTCCTGCCACAGTGCAGGGGACTGGACAAGATGACCTCTTGACATCTCTTCCAGCCTGATATTTCTATGAATTAGAATCATGGCTCATATTTGTGTAGGGAAGGTAAAGCCAGACAGAAGCTTCGGCTGTTGACAGTGTGTCACAAGACGATGTCTAAGAGATTCAGAATAGGCCAGGCAATCACAAAAGGACAGAGGATGTACAATTAGATGATAACAAGTGGGTACTGATGGCACTTTTGTCTCCTGCATTAATAAGCCTGGTAGAGTGTGTGGAGCTGATCCAGAACAGGCAGAGTAGGACACTCCATAGGGAAAATCTGTCTGATTATAATTACCTGGAACATAGCAAAGGTTACAGAATGATTTCCCTCAGCAGCCAAACTAATTAAATGGGTGAGCATGGCATGCGAACTGTCAGTAGATAGTTACTCAATGTTGCATAAAAGCAAAATATCCACAGAGATTAAGGCAGAAGAGCTGACAGATTTAGTAGAGAGATCAAATGCTTGAGGAAACAGTAAATATGCCAATTAATGAGACAAAGTAACAAGTAGTTACAACACACTTGGCCCAAAACATCAAGAAACAAAGGAAATTATAGGAACAAAGAGGAAAGTTCCAAAACTGAATTATTGTTCCAGTTGTACCGGACTTTTTTCCTCTGTTAACAGTGTTAGTTTGCCTTTGAATTAAGTGTGGTAAATGGAAAGGAAATATGAGACAAGTCATTAGGCAAATACATAGACATGAATGCAGTTACCTCTTTCTCAGAGGTGGAGATTTATGGCCTGCGAACTGCATTGCTAACAAATAACAAACAATAATGATAATAAAAACTGAAGGAAGGGGGCCATAGCAATAAAATAAGAAAAATGAACTATTATGAAATTAGGACAAAAAAGGAGGCAGAGTTATTGATGCATCATGCAAAAGAAATTCTTGGCTAGATTTGTGGACAACAAAGCATTATCTTCTTAGGAGAATCAGTAACCTCCTTCCAAAACTAGCAATTGTGGTTTGCAAGGATGAATCTGGATGAGGAGGACATCTGCAATTGGTAAACTGTGTGGGAAGAGACCCCCTCTTGCAGCACATTTTGTTAGACTGAAGTTGGGTGCTTGCTGAGCACCAGTATCATGGCTGGGTAACAAGCTTAACATATCAATAGGCAACTTAGACAAACAAAGGGAAAATGGGGTTTATTATTATCATTTAACACTTAGACTGCAGTAATTCCCAGGACTAGTTGAGATAATCCTTGTGTGCAAAATGTATTAATCCTTTGAAAAATAAAATTGGTAAATACTTATTTGTTTAGTGGAGTAAGGGCACTTGCTAATGTTTATTTTAGTGTATAACTGCAAGTTTTATTTAGAAATTTTAATATTGAGCTACAGTCTAGAAAAGTAAATAACCGCTCATAACTATGAAAATATGGGTATTTGATCCCTTCAAAGGAACTTTTAAAGACCTAAAAAGGGAATAATCTGCATCTTAGAATTGAAAGTTGGGGGAGGAGGGTAGCTATTCTGATAATGTGGTTAGTGATGATTTGTTCTTTACAAATCTCTAGTAACTTTAGTAAGATTGTAATTTTCCTCAAATTGCCTAGCCCTCAAATTGGAAACCAATTTTACCACCTGTAGGCGACACTTGCAATAACCTGTTAAATAATATTCACAATTGACAGAACCCATGACTCACCCAATAATTCCCCAACTTCCAAAGGCAGCAAATATATCATTATTCAAAACATTGCCACCATGAGCAAGGGGTCAATGTCCCATCAGTTATAAGAACTCACCATCCCACTGCACTAAAAATAAGATTGTTCGTTTGTTTCAAACAATCCCCTGTCCCCCGCAAAACAAACCCAAGATGGCTGGACCCATATCAGTTCTGAGCTCAGGTAGCTGCACAAAATACTTCAGGCATTTAGAGGAGAACCAAGAAATAGGACTATAATAACCCAATATCAGAACAATCATACCTGCTAAACAAATTAGCCTATTTCTCTTTTGACTTCTAAAATTCCCTATAAAAATAATCTCCCCCTCCCTCCCATAAGTGTCTCAAAAACAGCTGAACTTTATACTTTACAAGGAGGAATATCTATTTATTATTTAATTGCATTCCTAAAACACCAAAAGGCACATATCTGAATAGTATGGTGCTTCTGACAAAAACACAAAAATACCATACATCGAAAAATATCAGAGGAACAGAAATCATATAGCACATAGTACTAAACAACCAGATAGTGCGCCTACACACAAAACCTGAATTCCCTACTTTCTTTAGTCATCATTGCTAAAAATAATATTATTTGTGTCTAAAAATCTTTTTGCATCTTAACAAAAGAAATAATGGCCTTATGGATGTTTTTGCTGGATGCAAAATAAATATTGCATGTGAAAAATGAAGACCAGAGATGTACTGTATCACAGTGGTTCTCAAACTGTGGGTCGGGACCCCAAAGTGGGTCATGACCCCATTTTAATGGGGTTGCCAGGGCTGGCGTTAGACTGGCTGGGGCCCAGGGCCAAAGCCGAAGCCTGAGCCCCACCATCCGGGACTCAGGCTTTGGCCTCAGCCCAGGGCAGTGGTGCTCAGGTTAAAGGCCCCCGGCCCAGGGATGAAGCCCTTGGGCTTTGGCTTTTCGCTCCCCTGCCCAGGGTGGTGGAGTTTGGGCTTTGCCCGCCCACCCCCACCCCGGAGCAGCAGGGCTCAGGAAGGCTCAGGCTTCAATCCCCCCTCTTGGGGCCGTGTAGTAATTTTTATTGTCAGAAGGAGGTCGTGGTGCAATGAAGTTTGAGAATCACTCCTGTATCATATAAAACGATGCAATGTCAGGCCTGATCACATACCTGGATGAGAGACCTCAAAGACAGACCAAGGAAATGCTAATATAGATTCAGTAGATGTGTGTTTTCCTTCTAAGTCAGTATTAAACTAATGTCTCAGAATAGCATTAACAGTGCCTAGGCTACGACACGGCCAGATAACATAGCTTCAAGCACGCTAGCCTTTCAGGGCTTTTCGATCATGTTAAGCTACCAAGACAGAAAAACATCCATTTTGCCAGTCAAGACAAGGCCTGTATGTCAATGGCAGAGCCAGACTAAGGTCTCCTGATTCTTACTCCACTGTCCCAACTTGAAAAACACTCTTTTCTTACTGGTTATCTCACATTTTCTTTCTATTTTTTGGGCAGCATCTCCCACTGTCTCCTGATACTATGAAATGCGAGAAGGATATTTCTTAATATGTAAAAAATATCACATTTTAAGGGCAGCAAATGGGTTTTGTGATATTATTTTTGAGGCTCTCCTGTAACTGAGCATATGCTCAGGAAACATTGTTGTTGCTAAGGGTTTCAAGAATCACATCTATTTCACTGTTATTTTAAGCACCACCAGTGGTACACTCTGATCTGTAATTATGATTTAGTCATTAGGAAATAAATATTCAATATGCTGTAAATTCAGCTGATGTTCTGATATACTGAAACTACCCCATACTGGAGGATTAAACTGCAAATTTTGGCCTCTGCAGATATATATTATACACCAAAATCTACATTTTAATAGAGACAAAAGACTATTTTGGTGGTGGGAGTAAGGTGGGTGTGAGAAGACTGAGTAGATTTGAGCAAAATTAAGTGGTTTTGTTTCACAGAGGGATTGTGCAAATTCTTTGTGTGGCTTCATTTCGTATGCATCGATCATATGGGTTTCCACAGTGCCTAATTCCATAGTATCTAACACCAATGTATTTAGCATCACTTGGGTTTCACTTAACATTTGGGTTTCAAACATATAGGAAAACTTAAAGCAATACTCAGTCAAAACTTCTGAGATTTTTTTAATATTGGGCTGAAACCATGCAAAACCACAAAATTTCAAATGATTTCCATGTGAGACCATAAACAGACCCAAGCCTTACAAAATGTTTGTGAACTTTGGCAAAATTCTCAACTAACCTGGTCCAAGTGTTTGTAACGAAAACCAGGTGAGTTTTGCCAAGTTTCAAGTTTCGTTAGAAAAGTTTCCAATAGCTCTGATAAGGAACAATCAACACATGATTGTTGATGCAATGATGCAAGAAGCTAATTTGATTCCTCCACGGAAATAGGCTTTTCAGGTCCACACCTAGTTGAGAGACCCCACGGATCAGATTGTTTAGTTTATTTGTATTTATTAAGACTTTTTTTCCAGTTGCGTCTATTCAGTCCTCTGGGTACATGAAACATTTATAATACAAAAGTTAAAACATCTCAACTTAACCATAAAAACAACAGGCATCCTAAGGAAAAAACCTCCCCAGTCTCCCACACCCTCTGCATTAATGATGGAAAACACCAGATTATTACGATGTTCCATTTAACCAATAGCCGAATGCTCTATTGGCACGACAGGATTTTTGCCAAGTGCCTTCTGGAACACAAAGGGTTTCATTACATACTGAAGATAATCTATGAAAACAGCCCCCTCTCCCTGACAGCAAAGGTGTGCGTCTGCTTCAGAATGAAAGGGACATGGTAGGGACATGATAGGACACAATTCCCATCCTACTGATCTCTAATCCCATACTATGAACACAATGCAGAGTATGTCCAGCTATACAGGGTGAACCAGACAATTGCTGAGAGATCCACATTGTCAGAGTGGCCTTGAATTCCTGGAGTGAACTACAGGACGCACCATCCCTCTGGACATTTAAGCTATTTCATGTACCGTGTGCTTGATAACAACACGAGAGGGCACCATGCTTGTAAAACTCAATTGACTCTTTATTAAAATAACTATTTATAGAGATGCAGCCAGCATTCTAGCCATGTGCACACAGACTGACTTCCTGGTGCCTCCTCCAAAAACTCTTCCCCCTTTTGCAACTTGTGCTCCTCCCTCCAAGTTCCAGGCAGGTTGCTACATAAGTCACCATGAATAATTTAGATTATCTCAAAGCACCACTGAGAGCAGCTTTACCAACTCAAGCAAGGATACTATGGTGCAAGTGAGGTGACTTATGCACTAATATTAGTTCTATCTTCACCCTGTGACAGGACTCACATATCAAATGGACACAATATCAAAATGGATCTGGGAGATCTCCTGAATTTAAAATCAGATGTCAACAACTCAGCCATATCAGCTCTTCAGCACACTCAGTTCTTGTTGAGAGAAGTGCTCTGAGGTCATCTGAGTTAATAAGAGCCTTCCAGCATCATCAAGCCCATATTCGTTGACACATGGAAAGTCAGGAGCCTCATCCAGAATCAAATCATGGATGGAAGAACTGGTCAGGAATTTTTTGACAAAATATTGTTCATTGTTTGCAGGAAAGGGTCAGTTTCAAGTAACTTTTCAACTTGTAAAAATTATGAAAAAGTTTGAAATTATCAAAATATTGTTTTGACCTTTTCTAAATAAAATAAATCCAATTTTCTGGTTCAAAACAACTTTTCATTTCAAAATTTAAGTGAAGTATAGTGAAACAGTTTAAAAATAAAAAATGATCAAAATCAAAACAAAACATTCAGAAATTATTAAAACAAATGTTTTAATTGACCCAAACTGATTTTTTTTCTTCAGATTTTTGAGAAATTTGAGATTTCTATTTCTCATCCCGACTTGGAACAGGAACATTTTGAGATACCTCAAATTTTCCTGGGACATGAAACACATTTCCTGCCCAGCTCTAACAGATGGTAACAGTTTTATTATCTACCTTGCATTAAACAAGATTAATCTAAAAGTATGATCTCTTAAAAAGACATCATCCCGCGCCCCTCTAAACACCCTATTCATAGCCAATGAGATAGAAATTAAATGTACATTTGTCTCACATCTTCCCCTTTGCCTTTATGTATCTAGTCTTTCCCTGCTCATCATAACAGGGACCATTGGATTCAAGCCTCCATGAGTATTCCCTTTCTCCCATTCAATTGCCATACTCCCACCTAACAGCCGTGTGAGCAAATTAAAGACAGATAAGGTAAAATCTGTAATACTGACTTGTAAATTGCAGATTATCCCTTTATTGGCTTTCACTGTTTTTTTAACTGCAGATATAAATCCAAATTCATCCCAGATGTAATACTACTGACATAACTGAAGTTACTCCAGTGTTTAATTTGGCCCATAACAGTCCCTTCTGCATACGGCACATTATAGAGACAGAGAGATTGATTTTTTAAAATGGGTGGAAATTGCCAAATATGTGCAGAATATTTATATGTCAAAGTTTTCATTAGAATTTAGCTAACTTCACTATTAAAAACAAGCTGAAAATTAAATGTAAAATATCCAGCTTGTCAAAAATCATGCCTGAACAAGATGAAAAACTTTTCAGGAAGGTCTAAACTCATATTGAAGTTAATCTAACAAACACACCAAACTGCATGCATCCCTTATTCCCCATTGCCACTTTAGCAGCTTTAAAAGCTCCATTTTTGCTTCAAACAGTTTTTTGATCACTGTGTTCAAAAGAGCTGTTTGAAGCAAAAGTGAAGCCTTTAAATCTTCTAAAACAGCCACTTGGATTTCTTCCTCTCCTTGACAAGATCTGGGACGTGTGTAGACTCTCAGGATTCCTGCAAGATGGATCTTATGGGGCCTGCATTCCCACCATATTTTTGAGAACACCAGCACAGTAAAATGATGAATGGGTTGATATATTGTTGAACATACATAGTACAGTGAGCTGCTGACCCACATTATACCATTAGCTCACATCTGCTATCCTTCCTTCAGCAGAGGCCAGTGACACGGCCAAACAACATTAAACCAGGCAGATAACAATGTTTAACTTGACTAGCGGGGTCTCTTAGAAGTTAATATTTCTATGTACCATAAACATGGTTTTTAAATGACACAAATAAGTACTATGATGAAGCAGAGTTATACTCAGTATGGACTACCACTTGCGTCTGAACAGCTCAATTACTATTAGTTCTTGTATCCTAACAATTCAATTAGATGATCACCTCATCTCACGGAAAAACCTGTGGCCAGAAAATGGAAAGCTCCAAATATATTCCCTCACAGAGATCTCCCTCACATCACCCTGTCAGAGGACAGGACTTACCCTTCTCACAAGGAATGCACCAGGCAGCCTGTGGAATAAGCCCCCAAATCTGGCGAATCCATGGGAAACTGTGTGAAGCCACCTACACAATACAGAGAATATGCACCTCTTCACTGGCTCTGGTCCCTAATGGCCTGTCTCCCATACAGCGCTGCCAGAAAAAACTTCCTGCCACGACTACGTTTGGAACTCATGGAAAGGACAATATACTCCTGGGCTATATTATCTTTTTTTACCGATTTCTGTAGTACTGGAATGGGGAGGGGATGATGTGTTCACTTCCCCCATCCATAGCCCATACATTCCTCTCCCTTGCCCACTCTCTCTCCTCTCTTCTTCCCCAACACCAGGCAAGGGTGATAATTCTTTTACAGGGATGGCTGAGCCACCTCCTTCCATGTGCAGAGTCCATTCCATGCCTAGATCTAGGAGTGAGACAGTCTGGGTTGGTATATTTTTGTCTAAAACTCATGCTTTGACAGTTTCGTGCTACAAAGGAGCAAGTTCTCTTTGCTATCCTCAGAGAGAGCTATCACATTAAAAGTCACTTGGTGTTCATTTTGTTAAATACTTCACCAGTCAGAACTGGAAGCCTTGTTAGGAAATGACTTTAATCAGTAATAATAATAATGAAATAAAGTAGTGTCTCTTTGCTTTTTAAAGCCTTTTTTGTGATTACTAAGGTCAGATTGATAAGTGTGGCATGTTGAAAATGAAGTCCCTGTCGAATGATCAAAGGACACTATTGTCTATGACATTTAGTAAACTCGCGTTTGCTCTTTAATAAAATAACTCATGAGCAAACAACTTTTCTTCACTAAAATTAAAATAAGTACTATTTTTGTCATAAATTCTCCATGCAGTTTGATTGCAATATATACCAGAGATCAATTAGTTAGATTTGTGGGGGGAGAGTGAATAACTGTTATAGCCAATGACAGAATACCCTTCCTTCAGGGCACAAAACAACATACATAAATAAAGCTGTATATTTGCAGTAGCCATGACTTTTGTGACAAAAATATGTGATAGGTGTTTCCCTTCCCCTCCCTAATAAGTAGTCAAAGTCTTCATAACCCAGGTGTCTGCTGCAGAGATCCAGTAACAGGATCAGGACCCTAATGAGCAAGATTCCACCACAAATATTTACAAATTAGGATATCTATGCCCCATATCTAAGGCCCATTGACATCAATGGGAATCATTCCATTGACTTCAATGGGCACTGAATCAGGCCCAGTCTAGTTGAGTATGGCAGGGTCATCTGGGTTTTTGAATGGTTTAAAACGATAAGTTAATTATTACTACGGTTGTTGCTGTTTAAAATATTTTTATTGAAACAAGATTCTCCCTTCGCTCCAGTAGTAGTGGAGTGCAGTTTGGAAGCAGAATGTCCTGAACTGTAAAATAGCAAGCTCTTCAAAGCATGGACCACGTCTCCAGATGTGTCTGTATAGTACACAGCCCCAGTCTTGAAAAGATTTACAGAAGTGCTGGACTTTTAGCACATGAATAGTTACAGTGACTTCAGGGGGATGACTCTCATGCTGAAATTTTTGTACATGTCTTGTCTTTGCACGACTGGGGCCTTGACTAGGACCTTCGGGTGCTATTGAAATAGAAATAATTGTGTAATTGTGTGCTATTACTTTGAAAAAATAGTGTCTAAGTATATAGCCACTGGATATTTTTCTCCTTCCCACTTCCACCAAAACACACACCTATACCTCTCAGTGGTGCAGGGTAAAAGTTCAATGGAAACGGCAAAAGCAACCTAGTTAAAATAATACACAGTAGAAAGGAAGATATAGATACAGATAAAAGAGGCAAATACCCCCATGTTCACTAGCTGGCTAACTTACTTAATGCAAAGAGTAATTATGATCCGTCTGAGCCCTGAGTCATATTTTTGGTTTAGAAAAGGTTGTTTTAAAATTGAGTCTCAGTTTTCCAAAAACATATGATTTTTAAATAGCCATCACAGTAACAGAAAGTAAAAGTTATGTGATATTAACTATTGGCTAAGGATGGGTTAACTATTTTTCGAACAGTATTTCAAAATGTGTCAAGAAGCATCAGGAGCAGTGGACACAGTCTCCTTTTGAAGGGATAAGTGTATAAATCTAAAGAAATAAAAACATTTGCATTATGAACTATCATGTTCTGTGGCATAAAGTACTAAAAACAGGAATTTGCTGAAGTGGCCTGGAAAAAAATGTAACCAAATTCATTCCTGTGTCTTTTATTCTGAAAAATTGTCCTGAAAAATTAATAAACAGCTTCAAGCAAATCTGTTTTCACTAAGGAAGAGATTTTTTCTTCAAAAGGCTGAACAAGACACAAATGCACCAACACAACAGCAGTAATAATTACAGTACAATTTTGCAGTAAAATCATTGCCATCTCAGTGAGACTGTAGGAAGAATATAATGCATGTAATGTATATAGCAACTTAAACACATGAATAGGCTTTTATTTAAAATTGTAATACTGAAATTAAAATGAATAAAGAAAAAATAGGAGATGCTAGAATTCAATAGGCTACTTGTGTAAATCTAGCTTCTGGTATTGTAAATTGTTAAAAATAAATGTTCTGCTGAAGAACTGCCAAATCAAAAATACTTAAAAGCAGTGCTTTGGTAATGAGAAATAGAACCATTAAGGAATAAAACACACCCAGGAGCTGTATAAATGTGTAAAACAAGAATCAATTAAATGAAGACTCCTCTATATCACCATACCATGATCTGCATGGAGCATCAAACAAGGTAAAATGTAAAATTAACATTATAAATTATATGCAAAACTGATTTCACGTACTAACATTTACTGTACATAGTTTGCAATCAGGGATATTGTTTACTTGTGAGGGTAGTCCCACTGAAGTCAAATGAGACCCATGCAGTTTACTGGGTGTGTCAGTTTTTTTGGAGAAGTCCGTAAGAACAGACTAGGCTTTGACTGATCTGCACAGATATTAGACATCCCATAGCCACTTTTGTAAGAGTAGAGAGTTGTCTTGGTGTCATTGGGCATAATTTTCCTTCTTCTATTATTACACATAATTGCTGCCTTTCAAATTAGAGCTAACTGCATTTCAGTGATGATATGTATGTATATGGGGCCAATTCTGCAAAACACTTGCTACTGTGGTGGTAGCAAAATCAAGCAAAACCCGTTGAGCACAGGAAGAGGGCCATAGCAGTCATGTGGCACGTTCCTGCCTTCTCTCACATCCTATGGAATTCCCAGAACCCCAGACTAAAGGGTTCAGGCTCTATAGGTGTGGAGGGGGTGAGCCAGAGTAGAAGTCAAGGAATGGCCATTCCGCAGCCACTGGAGATTCCCCTGACTCGGTCATCACTATCTGCAGCAGAGTCCCCCCTTCATACACTGAAACCGACTTGATGGGACTTTCAGAACATTGGCCAGAAAGGAGCCAATGGAGCATAACTCTAGACAAATTCTTTTTATCACGAATGGAAGACTATAGCAGAAAAGTCAGCAATGGCCAAAGTGTTAAATGCCTTTCTTGTTTCAGTGTTCACCAAAAAAAAGTTAGCAGTGATCAGACGATTAACCAAGAACAGCAGTGTAAAGGGGGAAAGATCTAAGGCTAAAATAAGGAACGAACAAAGTTAAGAATTACTCAGAAAAGTTAGATGTCTTCAAGTCAGCAGGTCTTGATGAAATACTTAAGGAACTGGCTGAAGAGACCTTTGAGCCATTAGCAATTATCTTTGAGAACTCATGGAGCACGGGAGAGATCTCAGAGGAGTGGAAAAGGGCAAACATGGTACCTATCTATAAAAGGGGAATAAGGACAACCCAGGAAATTATACACCTTAATTTTGGTACACAAAAAGATAATAGAGCAAATAATCAAACAATCAATTGGTAAGAAGATAATAAGGGATAAGTAACAGTCAACATGGATTTGTCAAGAACAAATCATGTCTAATCAACCTACTATCCTTCTTTGAGAGAGTAATAAATATTGTGGAGGGGGGCAGAAAGTGGTAGATATGATATATATCGATGTTAGTAAGGCTTTAGATACTGTCTCATATGACCGTCTCATAAACAAACTAGGGAATCTACTATAAGCTGGGTGCACAACTGGTTGGAAAAACCATTCCCTGCGAGCTGATATCAATGGTTCACAATCAAGTTGGAAGGGCATATCGAGTGGGGTCCTGGAGGGATTTGTCCTGGGTCCACTTCTAGTCAATATCCTCATAAACGATTTGGACAATGGTATAGAGAGCACACTTATAAAGTGTGTGGATGATACCAAGCTGGGAGGAGTTGCAAGCACTTGCAGGACAGGTTTAGAATTCTAAATTATCTCGACAAACTGGAGAAATGGTCTGAAATCAACAGAATGAAATTCAATAAGGACAAATACAAAGTACTATACTTAGGAAGGAACAATCAATTGCACAAATACAAAATGGGAAATCATTTCTTAGGAAAGTACTGCAGAAAAGGATCTAGAGGTTATAGTGGATCACAAACTAAATATGAGTCAATAATGTAACACTGTTGCAAAAAAAGCAAACATCATTCTGGGATGTATTAGCAGAGGTGTAAGCAAATCACAAGTAGTAATTTTTCCACTTCTACTCAGCACTGATAAGGTCTCAACTGTGTCCAGTTCTAGACACCAGACTTCAGAAAATATACAGACAAGTTGTAAAAAGTCCAGTGGAGAGCAACAAAAGTGATTAAAGGCCTAGAAAACATGACCTACAAGGAGGTCTGGAGAACAGAAGACTGAGGGGGGACATGATAACAGCCTTCAAATAGGTAAAAGCTTGTTATAAAGAAGCGAGTGATAAATTGTTCTCCTTATACACGGAGGGCAGAACAAGAAGCAATGGGCTTAAACGGCCCACGGGACCGGCCCCTGAGCTTCTGCCTCGGGAAGCTAGCCCCCAGCCCCTCCCTTGCTGTTCCCCCTCCCCCGCAGCCTCAGCTCGTCCCGCCAGCGGCGCAATGCTCTGGGGAGCGGGGCTGCGAGCTCCTGGGATAGCGCAGCTGCAGAGCCCGGTCTGACCCGGTGCTCTGTGCTGCACAGCGTGGCTGTAGCGCCTCCAGCCACCAGTGCTCCAGGCAGCGCGCTAAGCAGGCAGGGAGCAGGGGGGGTTGGATAGAGGGCAGAGGAGTTCGGGGGGATGGTCAGGGGGCGGGGGTGTGGATAGGGGTCGGGTGGTCAGAGGGAGGGGAACAGGGGGGGTTGAATGGGGGCAGGGGTCTCAGGGGGCAGTCAGGAAGGAGGGGGGGTTGGATGGGGTGGCGGAGGGCAGTCAGGGGTAGGGGTTCCAGGGCCAGTCAGGGGACAGGGAGCGGGGGGTGGATGGGGCAGGGGTCCCGGGGGGCTGTCAGGGAACAGGGTGGGTTGGATGGGATAGGAGTCCCGGGGGTGGGGGGAAGGGGTCAGGAGGCGAGAAGCGGGGGAGGGGCGGATGGGGGGGGGACCAGCCCACGCCCCTCTCCCCTAACCGGCCCTCCATACAATTTCCAAAACCCGATGCAGCCCTCAGGCCAAAAAGTTTGCCTGCCCCTGGTCTAGATAATACCTAGTTCTGCCTCAATGCAGGGGACTGGACTAGATAACCTATCAAGGTCCCTTCCAGTCCTACACTTCCAGGACCGGCTCCAGGGTTTTTGCCACCCCAAGCGTGCACACACACAAAAAAAGCCGCGATCGCGATCTGCAGCGGCAATTCGACGGGAGGTCCTTCGCTCCGAGCGGGACCCTCCGCCGAATTGCCGCCGAATAGCTGGACGTGCCGCCCCTCTCCGGAGAGGCCGCCCCAAGCACCTGCTTGGCAAGCTGGTGCCTGGAGCCGGCCCTGTACACTTCTATTTTTCTGTGAAGGAGGGCACTCCTCTCAATGTATGTCTTATGATTGCCTAGAGCAAAGAACTCAGGACATACATGAGTTTGGGTCTCTTCCCCTATGCCTTCTGCAAAAGATTTTAAACTCCATCTCTTGTGAGAACTGCTAATTGCAATTACTGCTAAAATTTTCTTAGCTAATCTGCACATACGGTGTTAAATCAACTTGATTCTCAACCTACTCTTTAAAAACATGCTGCTGCTATTTTTTGTGGGTCCCAATTATGCATGTGCTCCATGTTTGTGATACGGGATTTCCAAAAGGTGGTGAGGTTTGTTTCAGAACTTGTATTTTTAGCCCAAAGTGTAATTTTGTCTTATATTGCTACCTGAAACAGCTCTTCACTGAGCCAATTTAGTAAGTACAAACTGTAATTTAAAAGGATAAGATTAATCTCTTGATCCTTTTTGTACATGTAGCCAATTGCGATTTGTCTGGCTACATAGGTTTCACACCTATTTCAGCTAAATCGGCGATCAGAATTCAGTACCTAGCAATCAAAGGCATCATAACTGATTTATGACAATGCCTGGAAGACTTGAGGCTCAGAAACCAATGCATAGATTACACTGACTCATAAATGTCATTTTTGCATTTGTGACAGCTGATAACATTTTACTTAACTTTTTCAGATCATACAACAACAGAATAGAATTCACTTCTACAAACCAGAGATCGTGTAGTTACAGCATTTTCTGGAATGTGCCATGCCTCTCCGAGAAGATGAAAGCATGCTTCACAGAGGGCCTGATTCTCCACTCCAGTACACTGAATGCATGCAGCTAGATCACCACTAACTTCAGTGGTGTTAAACCAGCACAAAACTGGTATAATCAAGTGGAGGATCAGACTCCAAACTTCTTGCGGAGACATTCCATATGGGCTGTGTCATAAGAAAGCTAAAGCAATAATATACCATCAAAAGGCCATGCAACATATCAAGAAATGTGCCAACATTTACTCCAGGATAATTGACCACTGTGTATTCCACTGCATTTAATGATCCAAAACACCAAAATAATGAGCATGTTAAAAAAAGGCAATTTAGAAATTAGGAATACTTGAATCTTCCTAGAACTGATAAACTCACACATGGAAGTTCAGAAGTAGGTCAGAGGCAAAGCAAACACCTACTTGTGTCTTGACCGTTAAAGTTGATAATAATTTTCTAACAATTTTTAATAGGCATCAAGAGCCAGACTGGTATAAATCTGGAGTCAGTCCACTGGAGTCAATTTAGCTCCATATGCCACACTGTCAATTGAGAGTCAGCTGGTATAAAATCGATGTAACTCTATGTGCAATATTCATAGGGTTATTAATTTACAGAATGTCCTAGATTTCAAGTTTACATATTGGGAAGAAAAAACTAGTTCTGCATTAGTTTATATTACTATTAATAAGACTAATTCTGCAGTTTAATAGCACTACTCATGTAAATAGCTGCTGCTGAATTGCATGAGGCAGAATGAGAAGCAATTTCTTTTTATGTCAAAAGATAATATAGAAAGTAAGTTATTGAACAAGGTTTTACTAGTTGTTCCTTACTATGTTCCTGTGGCAAAAATGCTCTCATTTTATCTGACAGGTTGATTGTCTCACTCAGTCCCTAAATGATGCACCTACAAACTACAGCTCATACTGTGCCATTAAGCAGAATCCCCTATTGATTGCAAAATTAACCAAATAACCAAGTGCATCTAGCTATATTTAAATTACTTGTGCAACTGTCTGTAATTATTTAGTCATTTTCACCACAAAATAAATGAAAGCACAAAAAGCATTTTCAATAGAAAAAACAGAATGGACCTTTAGGTACTCAGAGCTATACAAACCATTTTCAAAAACTTTTACTAAGCTTAAATGTTATTCTGAAGATCTGTGCATCTCTGGGTATCTGAACTATTCAACCTAATGTTTGTTCAACTTCCCCTTGTGCATCCTTCTAAGGACTTGAAATCTGCCTAGAAACTTGACCCCTGGAAAGCTCAGCCTCTGGGATCCTGACTAACAGGTTTGCGGCATAATTATGCTTTTTTTGGTAATAGTTTTACTGAATAAACTGTTATCCTTCAGTCTCTGCAAAATCATCAAATTCATTCCAAGTAGGAACTAGGTTAAGTTTGAATTGCAAAATAGGAAAGCTAGTGAAGGTCTTGATTCTATCTCATGAAGAAATTGCTTTTTAAATATTTCCTTTAAAATCTTGGATTGTATGTGGATTTAGAAATAGCCTTGTGCGTTTAATAAATACAAGATACACAGTCCAAATAATCCGTAAAAAGGATTTGCAAGAGGGATTAAAATAGTATAACTAGATAAAATGTGGCAGGCAAAACATTCCTCGAATAAACATTTTTCTTTCCCATTGCTTTTCAAAATCCATTATACCAGACATTTATTATTGTGACCTTCATTTTTGACATCCTGTCTGAGTACTATAATCACAGCTACATTGTTCACTTTATACTAAAGATTAATACAGCTCAGAGAAGAGGGGTGATAGTCCACCTAAGACAAAAACAAGCCAACAATGGACAATTTTAACACTGGGGTAATCCAAGTCTTGATTCAGGAAAGCACTTAAGTATATGCTTAAAATTAATGCTTTCCTGAACCAGGGCCTTGGACAGGTACAAAGGAAAAACATACAAAAACCAGATGCTGGTTTAAAATTTGCGGCAAATCAGCATTTTTCAAACACCCTCCCGCCCCTCAAAAAGCAGTTTGTAAGTATTCTGTTATCAGTGGCCCATGACTCTCATCTTTAACACCAATATTTAAATTATCTTCTCTTCTCTCTGCATATGTATTGCATTCCTCACTGGATAAACTGTGAGGCTGAGAAAGAAACTGAGCAAAATGTTCAATGTGGTTTTGCCTATGGGTCCTTCTCCAGCACAGGGCATAAGCATGCACTTTGCTTTAATGGGACTATTCGGGTTCTGATAGTTAGGCACCTGTTTGAAATTTTTTTCTGGATTGCAATCAGGATGAATAGTTTCCACTTAACACTACCTTTAATATTATATGATAGTATATAAAGAAGCCACATTATAGTGAGATTATACTCTGGAATGAGATTCTGAAAATGACATTGATTCAGATGGGTCTCTGTGCTAAGCCATTATCCACCTTTTACGGATCTCCCCACTGTGATCTAGGTCAACCAAAAATTGACCCTTTGCTATCATAGCACCTGGCTATTCTATCGGCTTATATGACTCCCAACACCACTGCAGACCCGAGGGTGCTCAAATGCTATTTGTTCACCCCCTTTACATTCACCTCCACCCATTATTAACTCCTTGTAGCATGGGAATTGTAATCGGATCATTGGCCAGTATTTTATACCTTACTTTCCCCCCCTTCCATTTTTTACTTACCAATTTTCTCTTGCTAGACCTTCTCTCTCCCCCTTCCTCTCCATTTTCATCTGCATAACTTTAACAGGGAGATTTCCATTATACTACACTATATATTTTTAGATCTAGGGCCAGCTCTGATGTGCATCTATGCTCATGTGCATCCATTTAAATTAATGGAGATATGCCAGTTTATAAGGATCTTAGCCCACACATTTTTTTTTATGCTCCACTGTGCCCTTAGTGTCTGGTTGGTGGTATATGGATTGGAGTTAAAAATAAACGTTATTGTTCATTAGTAGTAGTACTACTGGAAATGCAATTGCCTGAAGAATTGTAAACAAAGGCAAACAATAAAAGCAATGTATCAAGTTTGGGGAAAGAGGGGCATCATTTAATGGTATATTGCAGGGAATGGGGGTAGGCCCTTGTTTCATCTTCTAGTGAATCAGAAAGAGAAAGCAAGAGTAAGAAGCATATTAGTGAAATATGAAGATAATGATAAACTGGAAGTAGTTGCAAATAACAGCAAGAACACAGAAATAATATAGAAAGATTAGAAACGTGGGCAGAAATTTTAGAACATGAGATTCAATTGTGAAAAACACAAGCAAGTACCTAGCTAAGCCAATGAAAGGAAGAAAAATGCAAAGTATGACTGCATAGAGACATTACATCCTGGGGCAGAGAGGAAAGGTTACAAGAATGAAAAATGGACAATTTGGCGACAGCCAAAATAGGGTAGAGCCTACAAGGATTTGAAAGGTGGTGACGAATTATTTAGGGTAAGACATGGAGATATAAACTAGGAGTGATGGGATAAAATTAAGAGAGGGGACATTTAGGCTGAATATCAGGTTAGGGTTTCCATCATTTTCCGTGGGAGATTATTGCACAGCCTGTCACTTGTGACATTTAAAATCTAGACTGGACAAAAACACTAGAAATTGTATGGTAGGGGACAATTCTGAACTGACAGAGAGATGTACTAAACAGCCTGTACTAGGACTTGTCCATGTCAAACCTATATGATTTATAATCTTTTACAACTACAGGACTCATTCTGATTGCTGAAGAGAGACGCTAATGGTACTATGGAAACTGTTGCTTCAACAGTGGCAATAATGGAACACATCTCACAAACTGTTTGTGAATCCCTAACCTTGTACTATACGTGAAAATTGTCAATGCATTTCTAAAGAGCTCTCTGTATAATAAATATTGTTCAACATGCTTTGTAGTGAAAGCATTTTTATATATGGTAGAGTACATAATGGCACATTAGCCTTGGCCTAGAAAGAACTGCATTTTGCTTCTTTATGTCATCACATCTGGGAGAAACTGAAAGTGTTGGGCCAGACACTTGGCAAGCGTAAACTTTCATAGCTCCATTAACTTTAATGGAGCATCACCAATTTAAACCAACCAAGGATCTGGCCTATCACCATTAAGTTTCCTTAGCAGCACTGAAATACTACAATATAAGGCAATGAAAAGTCCCAAATAAATGAAAGGACTGGGAAAGAGTTGGTATACGGCTGAAAGGTCAGTATTGAATTGCTTTCCAACACTGAAAGTAAATGTTAGGATTATCATAAGAACAGGACTCAAGATATCATTGCATTGACTAACCCAGTCACTCTTCGTAATGCTACTTTTCATTTGTATACAGTACTTTAAGAACCTGGTTCTTCGCTTTGCTAGACTAGTTGTAAACTGGTGTAATTTCACTGAAGTCAATGGTGTGTCAATCTAAAACTACTGTTCCCAGGTAGGAACTGGACCTTCAATCCATATAAAGCACTTACATCCCATTTACTCGATCCTTATACAGACAAAACTCTCCGTGAAATCAGTGGGAGCATTACCTGAATAGGGAATGCAAAAGCATTGACTTTAATAAGCATGTACTTGTGGAAGAGAGTTAGCATAATTTATTTGTACAGTAAATTTATATGATAGGACTATAAAATTATTTTAATTCCTTTAAAGATATTGCGGTGTGTTTCTGATTTGAACTGTATGAACAGGGCCAAATTTAGGTGTGGCATCAATGGTGGTGTAAGTTATACATGGTTGTCCTATTCTCTCCTCTATTACACAGGCTCAATTCCTATTTAAATGAATGTGAATTGCAGCTGTGCAGCACAGGGGGAACTGGACCTTTACATTAGTATACATGGGCCAGGGCAGCTAAGCCGGCATCTGGAAATGTTAATTACACCCCTGGGAGTTTTACCATTGACGTCAATGGATCTAGGATTTCAATCCTGTATTCCTGCTGCTGTCCTCCATTGGGTTCCTGCTGGAGAGTCACCTTTAACCCCCACTGGAACTGCATCGGACCCCCAGTAACAGGAGCCTCTACAGCTGCACAATTCCAGCCTGTCTGACTATGGTGCGTCCACTTTTTCTGTCACAGTGGCCCCTACACATCCCATTCTTGGTGTAACAGAGATTCCAGCTCCTTTGTACCATCACAACTATCTAGCCATCTAGGTAGGTATATGGCTCCCACTACCATAGTATTTGAGTGCCTCCCAAGTATTTCAAAATAGAAATAACAGCAGTGATGTCTCACTCTCTATTTCTCAGACTTGAGGTGAAATAACTTGTTTAGTACGTAGGTTTTTGCTAGTTGTTTTTTTTTTATGGTTGTCTAGATACATATGTACGTGTGTTGTGTGAGTATGCGTGTGCACACATGTGCACGAAGAAAACAATAAAGCTAAATCAAAATTTGCATTTAGCTGTGTGGTCACTCTTCTGACTACCAGGAGTGAGTTCCATAGGGATGGTTCAGTACATTTGAGGATAAGAAAGCATCATACAAGTATATATTTACCTCCATATAAGATTATTTCACAAGGATGGTTCTCCTTCATCTCCAATAGCACAACTAATCACACAGGATCAAATATTCAGATCACTTCAAGTACATATATATAAAAAAAAAAGGATAATTTTATCCTATTCCATATACCTAATCTGAGACTATAGAAATGTATAATGAATAATCTACACTGAGTGAGCAATAAATATAGAGAATCAGAAACTCATGAGTATTATTATATGGACCTCAGTTCACTTGTTTGATATTATCCTGCCTGAATGCACAGAGTGAGGCTATGGGGGAGGAGAGGGGAGGGAACAAAGAGGAAATGAAACAATAGCAAAAATAAGGGTACAGTCCGAATGAATTGGAGAATGCCCCTGCTTGATTCCAGCCAGGCTGGCAAGCCTTACTTTCCCCAGGCCTGAGCCCAGGGTCAAAAGGAATACTAAACCATTACAGGACTGCAGACTGGAAAAGGGAGGTGGGCTGTGAGAGTTGCTGGGGGCTGTCCAGGAAGTGTCAATGAGTGCTGACAGGGATAAAAGAAACAAAAAGAGAGAGACATGCTTCAGCAGGGAACTCTGCTTCTGTCTAGCTAGAGAAGGAGGTAACTGGGCTGAATGGATCTTACCAAAGCTTTTCAGGGAAGATGAAGGATTAGGTAGGAGAATCGTGTGTCTAACCCTTTATTGTTTTAACCGTAGTCTCTGATTGCCATGTACTGTGGGGTTGAATGAATACATAATGCTTTGTTTTGAAGAAGCTGTTTTTGAGTCATTTTAATCAGCTGCTGTCACAGGCTCCCAGAGGGAAAGTGCTTGCAGGTACCAAACCCGGTTACCCCCACACCCAGTGAGCGTGTGGGAGGACCTGCTTCTGTTCCATTCTGAGAGAGGTAACGGTAGCAAACCTGTCCCCAGAGGGATGCACGTGAGAGGGACTAAAAGATGCAGCTTGCCCTGTGACACGTTGTATTAATTTATGCAAATTAACAGGATCATAACGAAAGATGGGTGAGAACTGCACAATTCAGATTTGGATCTCACATCCCTAAAAGCAGAGGGGTGTCTGATCTGTAGTTTTGATTCAGCCCATCACGGGCCATGGGATCAACTGTGTAATTCAGAGAAGGGTTCAGCTTCTGAAACCCTAGTACAATCCAAAGTTTAGAGTTACTTGGCGTCAGGGTTTTGGACCCCATCTCAAATTATGATCGAACATGTATGATACATGGTTTTCAGCATTTCCCAAGACTGAAGTGGGATCAGTTGTTGCTTATTCCATAGCAGAAAATAACTAAAACCAGAGTCAGATTAATGGATAGTCTAAACCTTAAAAAAAATCTTCAAAATGTATAGAAATGCTATAAACTTTTAATGGAATTTCTGTAATTATGAACAAAATGGCTGCCAATTGGCTGAAGCCCCAAAATATTTTTCTCTGCATCTGTCAGAATGTAGCTATGTGAGCAACTGTGACGCTACCGCAACAATAACCATCAGACAAAATGTCGTCTTCAGTCCATTAACAGAGCAGAAAATCATCAGAACATTCCATAAATTTGGCATATTTTCTTATTTAATAAATAATATTGATAATAAATGCTTTGATTTTTAGTATTTATCTAGCAGACAAGACACCATTGTATTGTTACATTGTTCTTTTCCATTGTTTTTGTTTATTAATTTGATGTTGATCATCACTGAACTTTGGAAAAAGTGTATTCTAGCTAACAGCCTGAAGTTAGCCATTTTGGATTAAGATTTAAACTAGATGCATAAACAATGACTTCAAAATAATAATCAGAGTACATGAAAAGCTTAGGCAATAGTTTATGTACTGGGTAAATTTTGAAAGCCAGTGTAAACAGTAGATATTCTATGGCAAAGCTACTTTAAATTACTCAATGAGCTAACCTCAGATGACAATCTGATTCACTGTGGATACTGCTGTAATGTTTAAAAAAGTCAAAGAAATGAAGGAATTGGCCTGCCTTTTAAAAAAGCCTAATCTAGGTCATATACAAGTGAGTTGTTACAGGATTTAATCCTGATTCAACTTCTTTTGCTTTCCTTTTGTGAAACATTTTTTTTAGTCTGCATCCAATGACAAAATATCAGCAACATTTAAGCATCATCATAATGAATTGTACAAAGTTATTTCTATATAATGACTTTTAAAAAATTAAATACTGAATTGTAATTAAATTTGTCATTTACAGGATGAAGCAGCTATGGAAGACAATCCAAATTGAAGATAAATGGGAAAGGGAGGGGGTAAAGCACTTATAAGCCCCAAATTCTCCATAGAGTTAAGCCTTGATGTATACCCCTTTCTTTTAGGCTATCATGTCTGAGGTTCCGTGTCCACTGATCACTCTTGCCTATCTCACCTTAACTATTTATGTTCCTTGAGTCTTAATCAAGTTCATTCAGAAAAGAAAGCTTAATGCTCCTGGTTGTTCAGTTATATCTTTATTCAACACCAGTTCCTCTACTCTGGCCCACACAACTGTCTCTGCAGGAACAAAGCATTACATCATCAATTGCCCAAAAGGTTTCTGCCATATATAAATGAACATATAGGAAAACTAAGCAATTTTGCACCAAGGACATTTTTTTAAAGCCTTTGGATTAATTGGTGGTGTTAACTAAACATCACATTTGCACAATGTCTCACACTATCTGAGTGTGTGGCCTGGGAACAGTCAATAGTGTAAGTCATTCACACAACAGTGGGCTACCTTGATTTTGTTCTAGAAGTATGCTATGAGACTTTTTCCTTCAACATTCAGTACATCTGGGGATAAGAATACATCACATAGCTACATTTTTCTCTGTTCCAATTGTTTACCCTCATGTACTACTGCAATTCACCTTACAGTACATGATTTGTTATATAATTTACAGGTAAACCTCTAATTAACAAGAATCTTTGCTATTCTTTAAACCTAGTATGAGAATATTCCACTGGATTATGAATGATGCTCACGCCGATCTATAAATGCTACGGTATACAGCAGTATACATGCACATTAATAATTTTGTTTCATTAGAGATGGGTCTCAGCTGCAAAATCAGATCTAGATTTCAAACTTCTAAAGGTGCAAATGTTTGATTTGGGGCTTTGATTTAACCCATCATAGTTATGGGTTATATGTGTATTGCAGATATAGAATCAGGGTTAAATTCTGAAACCTTCCCTCTCCCCAAAGTTTTAAGTTGTCTAGAGCCAGAATTTGGGAATTAATGATTATGATGAATCAGTTAAGTCAACATTGCAAAGATTAAAAGGTCCCATGAGGCCCCAAGTTAATGTTTTTGTTTTTTGACAGTTAAATTATTTATCATTAGAGAGTAAACAAAAACAAAAACCCAGAAGTTTGTTTGGAAGATCACATAGTAGCTGTGTGACATTTGGAAGTTAGGTCAGTTACAAAAGGAAATATTGGGTTTCTAATACAGCTGGTAGGGAATTTTCCAAAGAAACCATTTTTCTTCCCAAAATGCTGATTTGTCAAAAAACCTAAACTTTTTGTGGGAATGTATCCGTCTTCTAGATGAAATGTTCCAGGTCAAACATGGAATTCCTGTTGGGGGGTGGGGAGAGAGAAAGGCCAGGAGACAGAGAGGGACAGATAGAGACAGATCCTAGAATAGCCAGTGTTTATGGCATTTACCTGGGATATGGCAGACCCAGGTTCAAGTCCTTGCTCTGCTGGATTAGCTCTCTGGCTCCCTGAATATTTAATAATTCACTGATTGAGAGCAGGGAGGTGAACCTCAGGCTCCTATATCTCAGGTGAGTTCCCAGGCTACTGGCTGTTCTGTAGGATCTCGTTTCTTTGAGAAAATGTTTGAAAGGTCCCAGTTTCATTCTGAAGTGGAATGAAAACAAATCCCCACACTTTGAAATTTTTTGTGAACCAGAATTTTTGTTTTCTAGCCAACCCTCATTTCTAACACAGCCCGGATGATTTAACTTTATTGAAAGAATATCATGCAGAAAAATCAAAGTTGTCATAAAAAGGCAGTGAAATCATAGAAATGTAGCGCTCAGGAAGTCATCAAATCCAGCCCCCTTTGCTGAGGCAGGACCATCCTTGACAAGTGATCATCTACCCTATTCTTAAAACCCTTCAATGATGGGGACTCCACAATCTCTCTTGGGAGCCTATTCCAGAGCTTAACTACCCTATAGTTAGAAAGTTTTTCCTAATATCTATGCTAAATCTCTCTTGCTGCAGATTAAGCCCTTTATTTCTTGTCCTACCTTTAGTGGACATGGAGAACAATTGATCACTGTCCTCTTTATAACAGCCCTTAACATATTTGAAGGCTTATCAGGTCTCCCCTCAGTCTTCTTTTCTCAAGAGTAAACATGCCCAGGGTTTTGTTTGTTTTTTTAGACTTTCCTCATAGGTCAGGTTTTCTAAACCTTTTTCATTTTTGTTGTTCTCCTGTGGACTCTCTCCAGTTTGTTCGCAAGTTTCCTAAAATGTGGTGCCCAGAACTGGATGCAAGTAGGGTCTCAGTGTCAAGGACAGCTACCTGCCATGTCTTACATATGGCAATCCTCTTAATGCGCCCCAGAATGATATTAGTCTTTTTGCAACTGCCTTACATTGTTCCACAAAATTATTTGCACCTGCAATTTTGCTGACACGAAACCTTGAGGCAAGATGGAACCCCTTTGAAAATCATGGCCATAAATTTGTAAGAACTGTAAGTGCAAAATATTAGTAGGGCGAGTAACACTTTTACTTAACAAGCTCTTTTGTACAGCAGATACCAGCTGTAAAAGTAGCTATGGTACAAGCCCCATGTCAGCAGGCTTGAACCCTGAAATTTGAGCTGAAGGACTAGAGGTAATAATATAAGAATCTTGTATACATGAAATAAAACACTGACTGGACTATTGACATTTTGTTATATAATTTTCTGTGTCTCTGAAATTATTGAGTTAATTCCAATCTTTAAAGAGAATACATGAATTCCTCTTCCCTCTGCTTTATTCCTCAGAACCAGGGTGGTCATTCTGGGTGGTCAGTTCCTGTTCCAATGTAGGTATTTTTTGCAGTAACCCATGGTCTTCTGAACTCTAGGACAGAGCAATAATATCCCCAAGAATAAGTGAGTTAACCCTCAGTTCAGAGGTTGGAAGTTAATCTCCCAGTGGGCCTAACCTTTCAAGAACAGTGTCTACTTTGTGCATCTGCCATCAGCTGAAGGTACAAATGAAAGAATGTAAATTCTAACTACTCAATTTAAAGGCGCAAACTCTAGGCCCTAAACCTACAATGAGATCTGCTGCCACAGGCAGACTCTTGACCCATGTGGATTGGATTGGAGAGAGATCTTGGTTAAATATACTTATAGGCTGATTGGAATTATATACTGTACACTCCATGCTCCAGGATCAGGCCCCAAATCTGGGGAACTAAATTTATAGAGCCCCTGCCTTGATTTTGCTACAGAATTATTGTAATGCCATACATGAAGCCAAGAGGAAAACATGTTATCTTTCACAAAAGGAGTAAGGGACTGATTGATCCCACAAGGCTTCCAGGCACATTTAATGAAAGTAATCCATATATTCCTTTCATTGAATGGGTGAAATTAATAGCATCTAACGACTATTGAGTTCTTCTATAATATCCTTTACAACACTCAATTCTACACATGAAAGGCCTGCTCTCTTCTTTAAATATTACCATGGTATTTTCTTTCAATCCTCCTGCCCCCTCCAATATTTTCTTGCAGTGAATAATCACTTTCAAGATTTTGAGTTGTTTTTTTGAATCTCCTTAGCACTTCCCCAACCCCACTTTTTTTAAACTCTGGCACTATTCCAAAATATATCGACTCATAAATCATATTTAAGCAGAAAAATCTTTAAACAGTATTTTGCAGACCTACATCAGTCAGTGAACATGGAAACTTTTCAGTTATAAATAGGATTATAGGAACTTTAGAAAAGTAATTTAAGAGGTTTTCCAGACCTTTTAGTGTTTTGAGTTTTTAAAAAAACCAATATAAATATATCAAGATTATCCTATCCACACTGCCTATGGAATCTATTTAATATATTAGTCATTGCATAGAAACAAATGCTCATTTTTTAAAGTATAAACACTGTTGTACTTTGTAACTTATCTTTTTTTAGTATATTTCCATTGTTATTAATAAAATTACATCTATGTAGCCTTTGTACTGCAGATCAGAGGGTTTGATCCTCTTACTGATTGGAATTTTCTCACAGATTTCAATGAGAGCAGGATTGGGTTCACAATGATGGTTATAAGTTTTTTGGTTTAGCTGCCAACCTTAATGACCATTCTAAATCTAGAAATGAGAATGCCCATATGTTTAACTCTCTTCTCAATAATTGTATTACACTAATATGTCACAGTAGTTTGTTCTCATCGTCCCTTTTATGCTTAGGTGAGATACAATATCATTATTAACATTTGTATATAGTGCCATAGGTATGCATGGCCCTGTATGTAGTGAGTAAAGGCTCAGGGTTTAACTCTCTGTTGCCTTGTACCTCACCATGACTTACATCAGTAGAAGGTGAATTCAAATTGGGTGCATAATGCTACTAGAATGGAAGCATTTTACACCCACTTTCTAGGTGTCTACAGCAACTGCAGCGCAGTGGAGAATTAGGCCCAAAGAACTTGATCCTCAACTGCACCAAGCTCTTAAGCCATGTTTCCAATAGAGATGTTTACATTAATAATAATAATAATATATGGAGATATACCTATCTCATAGAACTGGAAGGGACCCTGAAAGGTCATCGAGTCCAACCCCCTGCCTTCACTAGCAGGACCAAGTACTGATTTTGCCCCAGATCCCTAAGTGGCCCCCTCAAGGATTGAACTCACAACCCTGGGTTTAGCAGGCCAGTTGGATATACATAGAATGCATCAAAAGAGGCACACTTACCATTTGTCAACCAAAAAACCCATACTGTCCTCATTAAAAGCCAGTGCATATAGATAAAACCAGTCAGGTCATCCTCAGCTAAAAATCAAATTTGACTGGGAAGAGCTTTCTATGTAGAAGAACATTTGAATTATCATTTCCTGTTCTGTTATTTGTTTTCTTTGGTCAGTCCCCAGGTGCATAGAAATATTTTCAAAGTCGTGTTTATCATTTAAACATGAAAATGCTGGAAAGCAGCAAACTGGCAGGCTTCTTTAGCAGGAAGAAGTGGATTTGCTTAATGTCATTCTGGCACACAAAACATAAATCTGTCCTTAGTGGGAGATGCTATATAGACTAGTCCTTTATTGTTCCTTTCACAAGTTGTACACTTTCTGATTTGGCAGAAGATCTTTCAACTTTTGAAGTGTAACTCTGCCTGCATGAATTTACACGTTCACATCTAGATGATTGCGTCTCCCATCAAGTTCAGCTGATGAGCTACAGTCACTTGGGTCCTGAAATTAGACCAAAAACCAATTCTGGACCTGCAGTTTATCCACAAGTGCCACAGATGAAGACAATTGTAGATGAATGTGCACTGCTTTTAGCTTTACACCTCACACATCTCTCAGATTTCAGCAATCCCGTGAGCTCATAAAAGCTTTCAGTCCGAGGTGGCAGCGTTGCAGCCATCAAATCTTATCAGGGGCTAAGAGCTCCCAGATGTTGAGGTCAACACTGCGAGACTGGAGGTTAGACTTGAGAGTCTCTTTGTAACATTAGATAATAGCTGCAGAAATGTTGTGCTATCACTCTTCCTTTAGGACTGCATGCAGCTCAGAGTTTCAACAGTACATCTTTCAGCAAGGTTTGCCTAGAAGCACAGCTGCTGCACACCTCAAACTAGAAAGCATTAAAAGTTTGACTGTGCACACCTTACCCACCTTAGTGAGCAATTACGCACATGAGTAGTCCCACTGGCTTCAAGATACTGAGATAAACGTGTTCATAGATGTGAGTGTGGGTTGTACAATAGAGCCCAAGAGAGTTTCATTTCTGTGCTATTGTTACAGACACTCAAATATACATATAAAAAAAATCAGTTACATCCTAAAACAGGGATAAAGCAGATATTTGCTTCTCAACCAGACATTCTGGGTCATAGTCAATCCCCACATCAATGAAACCTCATTCAAGATAAATAGGAAAGGGGTTAGATTTCTTTAAAGTTAAGAAAGACTGTGCAATGGTGCTGTTGCAGCAGCTTGAAAAACAAAAGGGGAGTCTGGTAAATGCACTGGCTGGAGACAGGAAAACATGTGAGAAGATACTGCGTGCTTTTGAAATGGTAGAAAGATTTCCATTAGGCTAGTTTAATAAGGCACATGCCTGACCAGTCTTTCATAATACATTGCAACCCTGCTTCAACAAATGGAGCCTGACTCTCCACTCTCTTACACCAGTTTTAGACCACTTTGGCTCCACAAACTTCAATCTGAAACCAGAGTAACAGAGTGGAGAATCATGCCCATACGACATAGCGGGCCTGAAACTTATTTACAGTTGGGCCCTTTTAAGGCCTCTTTATACTGCCAGAGCAACTTTAAGTCTAAAGTAGAATGTCCAGTCAGACCTTTCTATGCATTATGGCTGTGTCTGAGATCTGACATTGGTATTTTTAGTCAGAAACCACAGGATTTTTAAAATAGCTTAAAATACATGACTACAATGGAAAGAGAAAAATAGAGCAACCAAGACACTTTAATGTCAAACTAACCCTCAGAGAGAGAAGAGGCGTTTGTGGCTCGCAACTAGGGACCCAGCAATAGAGTTAATTGATTATTAGCAGAATGCCCTAGCAGATGATGCAAAAGGAAGTATTCCTCTAGTAGCCAGCCTGAGAGGAGTTATGCTAAACTCAGTGCAGCTGGAAATTGCTATTTACATAATTTACAGGATAGCACAATGGGGCCCTGATCGGGGTCATTAGGTGCTACTACAATACAAATGGGAGTTTTATGTTTGTGGAGTTTTACAAAGTTCTCCAGAGTCTATTATATTCTTCATATGCCTCGGTAGGCGTTTTTACCTAATAAAGAGGCACAATATCTAACTCCATGAGCATTTGACTTTTCAGAAATGTAAGAAATCTGGATGTGCAAATACTCATGCATGCATGGGCACATGCCTATTGCATATACACTCCAGTATTCCTATTACCTGGAGGGAATGAGATTTGTTAACACAGCGATAACAACTAGAAAATGAATATATTCAAACTATGAATAATTAGATTATTAGCTATGTGCATTCATGATTTTATACTGTTTTGATGTTATTTTAATTTACCACACATTTCAATGAAATATCAAGCAGATTTATAAATAAATGTTGACTAAACCTTTCATTCATGTTAAGCCAGCCCATGAACCTCATTAGTATTTCTGCCTTTCTACATGCAACAAGAAATATTGACAAATTCTGAATGTTGTGTAGGTGACTGTCATGACGTGTCCACCTTACACAAGGCAGAGCAGATTAAACTAGGTCAATTAACCTTATATGTTGCACCTGGCAGAGAGCCATGGCTCAATAAAGCCTAAAGAAAGATGAAGATCAGCTGGGAAGGAGCAGGTTGGGCCTGTATAAAGGAATGAAGCTGCTAAGCCAAGGGGCCTGCAGGAATAGTAGCCTGCAGTCACTTGTGGAAGAAGGGAGGTTTGTTTGGGGTGACAGAGTTTGGCAAGGAGGCAAAGAATGAAGGTACTCTACAGATACTCCCTGGGAAGAGGGAGTTTGGGCTGGTAAGTCAGGGGTTGGCAAGGAGAAGATACAGAAGGGAAGTAGGAAGGAGTCAAGGGAAATAGTGACAGGGTCTGGGAGCAAGCACACTATAGTTGCTGGACATGGGCTCTCCTTCAGGTGCAACATATAAGGTTAATTGACCTAATTAGAACCCAGAGTGGTGGGTGTGTCAGGTTTCCCTGCCAGCTGCTAGAAAAGTGGCACAGGATGTAGTCTTGGATCAGAAGACTGGACTGGCATGTGGATGGCCGATCCAGTGGAACTTTGATACCTTAGAGTGGGAGGACTATACAGTGACCTGGCTGGAGGGCTGAGTCACACAGGGGGAGGAGAACTGCAAGTCTTGGAGAGAGAGAGAAGGAACACATTATGAACTGTCAGAAGGGGGCGGGGGAATGTGTCAGGCCTAAAAGGAACTAATCCCCAGATGTGGCCACAAAGAGGTGCCACAGCAAGGAGTGAACCCCATTACAATGACAGTACTTCCACTCTTCCATTGCCATTTCCCTAACAGTGTAAAAACTAGAGCCACCAGCTTCTGCTGTTGTAGAAAATGTTCAGCTGTGAGAAAATACTTGACTGCTCTTCTGGCTCAGGGCACCATTATTGCTACATAAGAAAAGTAAAAGCAATTTAAATAAACAAATCTGTCTCCAACTTGCCCAAGAGTGATTGAGTATACAGTACAACTCCATCAAGTTAGACTAATAGGAAATATTAAGGCTATTTCTCACAAGGACACCATCAGATTAGATAAAGCATCAGTGGGGCAGACCAGCAGACCATAGCATCAGCAATAGTACATACCCTTGTACCATATATGGAGAAAAGATTGCACTGTAGACAAATGCCAAGGCCATGTAAGTGGTTCATACCAGCAGAATCAAGAGACACACCATATAAGAAGTCAAAGCACTTATGTGCTCTCTTCCTGTTACTTTGGGTTCATTCTGAGACTTCTCAAAACAAATTTGTCGCCCAACTAAGTTTTAGGAGTTGGGTATCTGAATCACGACTCAACCCTGCAAACCAAGAAGTCTTCTACACTCAAAATCCAGTGCCTAAAATCCTCATTCAACTTAACTAGGGTTACCATACGTCCGGATTTCCCCGGACATGTCCGGCTTTTCGGTGCTCAAATCCCCGTCTGGGGGGAATTGCCAAAGAGCCGGACATGTCCGGGGAAATAGGGAGGCATAAGCCAGGGTCCGCCCAGCACGATCCGCCGGGTCCGCAGCACAGCCCAGCTGCCCCAGCTACAATGCTCAGGTGGGGAACGGGGGGGGCTCGGGCTTCCCTCGTGGGCGGGGACCCCCCCGGGCACTGGGGGACCCTTCCTGTGGCCCCGTTGCCCCGCGCAGCTTGGAACCCGGCGCCGCGGGAGCTGTTTCCCGCGGGGACAGACAGGCCGGGGAACGTGCTCGGTGGCAGGAAGGAAGCTGCGGCCGGGGCTGCAGGGACCCGCGCTGCCGAGCGTCTGAAGTGGAGTGTCCTCTTTTTTCAGTGTTGAAATATGGTAACCCGAACTTAACCCAGTGAACTCAAACACTACAGGAAGACACAACTGAAACTAGCTTGAATAGCTCATTAATTTCAAACTTTAAGCAAGAGATATCAGGCCTGATTCTGATCTCTCTCATGCCAGTGTCAGTCAGGAGTAAAATTAAAATTAGGCTCATTACAAAGAGCCTGAAAGATAAACACGGAAGTGGTGATTGCTTATTTTTTAATTATTTGAGAGTTGACTTCACAGTCAGCTTTTCACCTGTGAGTGATAAATATGCTGGCGAAATGGGTTCCTGGCTTAGCATATTTTAACTGCAAGGCTAATTACACTATTAGAAGTTTCCCAACTGCAACTGAAAAAATGCCCTGGGAGCTATATCAGGATACAAAACCTGTGATGCAATGGAAAATACCACTACATGGTACTGTTCTAACAAAGCAGGGTATGTTATCATTACAAATATAGTCCATCGTGACAGCATAGTGGATGTTGCACTAAGAATAAAGCATTCCCATCAGTCCAAAAGCCTTGTAATCTTAATTTTACAAGATTCCAGTGGTTTTATCTAAACTTGGATATTGCTATATTTACCAGTGTCTCTTACCCAAGTGCTTTAGAAAAAGGTTGACTGTGTGCTTTGAATAGACACAAGAAACCATGCAGGACCAAACTATTTCTTGGTATAGCCTGTGATTTGTTTTACAAGACTGCCAGTTGAAAAGAAGAGGGAAGCCAGGGTTACCAGGCTATTATTTCTTTCGGATACGGTCCTGCCTTAGCACCCAAGTTAAACTTAATAATTTTATAGTGGTTCTCTAGCAATTCAATGACCTCTGAAGGAAAGATCCTTATGTAGCAATGCCTCTCAGAATGCATTTGCAGCTCAGAAATTAGAAAATCATCATCCCTCAAACAATAATTCCTGTTGCACCAAATAAGAAAGAACTTTTTTCATTTAAAAAGTGCCACATAACTTCATGCAGGTCTAAATTGGAAACAGTTTATAGCTTTGCTTTCTTGTGTCAGAATGCATGCAGTCTTTAATTACAACTTGGTTGTTTTGCTTATTCATTTGGCACTATTAAGGGACACACATGTTCAATCTTAAAGTCAAAGCAAAAAATAAGCTACGTAGTAGAAAGGTTCCAAGGACCCCAGGTTCTCTACATGTTCTTACTAAAGAAAAAGCCTTGGAAAGGTCACAAATTAATCCTGCTATGGCCTGGTACACAAGTGGCAGCCTCTGTTTAACTAATGGTGCACTACTACTTGTTTTGTTCCTTTTGGTTTCTCATAATACATAAGTTGTTGGGCATGAGAGACAAATAGTGAGATAAAATTAAATGAGCTAAAAGAAATTATACAAGAATTAGGGGTTCCCCTAAATAAAAAAAACTTACTAGAAAATGCCAGGTTTTCAATAAAAGATTCTAATGCAAAAGGCTTTACTAGCTTCTCGCTGAAATTTGCAAATTACACATTGTAGGATATTTACATTATTTTCATAACTAAATCTTGACCAAAAATAACATACTAGTGTCAATAATAAATAGTTCTTTTCATTTTGTAATGATGAAGGGGTTGTGAGTGGTTATTACAAACATGACATAGCAATATTTAGATAAACTTTCCTAATCTATTTCCCTTTGTATTGTTGGAAACCTTCCAAAAATAATTTCATTTAGAATATTTGAGTCAAAGGACATCTTGTTTGGCAATTCACCTGTGGCCATGCACATATAAAATAGTTTAGTACCAATGTGTACAATTTTCTATCAATCTGACAATGCATATATTATGCCCTAATACACATTTTCTCCTTAAAAATACTATACTAAATACGGTATCGTGAAATAACATTTCTTATGTTTCATAATAATTTTTTTGCTGAATGGTCATTTATAGTGGAAAGTAAATGTTAATAGAGATATCAGAGACCCTAAAACTCCAAGTTAACTTGGAATAAATCCCTGAAACGCACCAATAAGTTGGCAAGCTCCTACCCCTGCTTCAAACAACAAACCTAAAGCCCCCTCCACACACACACACTTCCTACACATTAGGTCCCAGGACATACCTCTAACCTTAAGCAGTCTTCTAGTGAGCTGGCTCAATAGCTTAAACCTTCTTGATTCTGACTTCTTCTAGAGACTGCAATATGGGGGTAAGAAAGAAGTGGCAGGAAAACTCTCCTTCAGAGTGCCTGCCTACACTAGGAGAGCTTTTACCAATATAGGAATACTAGTATATTATACCAGCAAAGCGCTACTAGTGTGGATACGGCTACACCAGCAAAGCTTGTGCCAGTAGAGTAAAACCACCCCCCACAAGCGAAACAAGTGTTACCAGTGAATCTGCAGCACTGCCAAGATACCTGTGCTTGTATTAGGGACGTCTGCCTAGCTTTGTTGGTCAGAGGTCACACCTCTTTACACCCCCTACTGACACAGCTATGCCTGCAGAAGACCTGGCCTGAGAAGAGCCTTTCCAGGAATAGCCCCAGGAGGTATCACAATAGAGGGTTGCAAGCAACTAAATCAGTGCCCCAGAAGTCAATACACCCTGGGCAACAGCATCATCAGTGCTCAGAATTTTATTGCAGAGCAAGCCACCACCAAGCCTAGTTTTGCCTGTTTCCAGATTTCACTGTGGTAGATGAGGACAGCTTAAGTGGGAGTATCCTACATTAATGTCACTGAAACTTAAAGATAGTTTCTCTCCCTTGAATCAATTTTTTAAAGTACATGTTTTCAGAACATTTTTAGGATCACCTCCTGCCTGTATCAAAGCACTCATTTTTTGCACATTTGGTTTAGAGCCTTTCATCCCAATGGATCCCAAAGTGCTTTGCAAAATGTCACGAAACCCTTATTAAACTATACAAAGCTAGAGTCAAAAGTAAACCTATCAAGTGTTCTAATATTTGTCAAAAGCAAATTTCAAGCTATATTTTTGTTTGAAAAATTCAAAGTTTGCACTGAGTTGGTAAGTCACGTGGTATTATTTTCTGTTTTCTGGTTGGATGGCGTAGGTAACTGACCAAAACAGAGCAAGCTATAAATATTGCAATCAAATATGTGATTTACATAGTAATGTATGTAAACTAACATGACTTAGGTAGTCAAGATACTTCAATTCATAAGATAGTGTGAATTGCAAATTGTATATTTGATTGTAATATTTATAACTCAGATGAAGAATTATTCAATTCAGAAATTTGCAAATTATTTCTAGTACCAAATCCATTTAAGAATTTTTATACTGATTTGCATAACACTGGCAAACAAAAGTAAGTGACAATTGCCAATTTTTTCTGCTCTAAAACTTCATATTCATAGCAATATTTCTGGTCACCATTAAAGTGGTACTATCTGAAGGAACAACTGTCTAGGAACCCTTAGCAACACTACACGATTGAACACAAGAAGTGAAGAATATCGTTTGTAACTGCAATGCAAGTTCTTTCAATCAGGGACTGTCTTTGTGTGTGTTTGTACAGGACATAGAATGATGGAGCCCTGATCCTCACTAGGGCCTCTGTAATATAAATGCAAGATAAAATAACGGTAAGAATTAAATAGGTAGGCAACAAATTTTAATATACCATCAAGCTGGTATTTGGCCAGGGTACTGGTGTTACACACCTTATTTTTGCAAAAATGTGTGTAACCCCTTTGGGGTTTAGAGAGCATGGCCCTTTAAATCTTTTTCCTAAGGGGGAGGGGGAGAGTAAGAAAAAAGGCGGGAAACTCCAGGGGGCAGCGCTGGAGCTCCAGGGAGAGGGAGAGGGAGAGGCAGCCTGCAGGCCCTGGAAAAGTGAAGCAGCGGAGAACCTGCCTGAAGCCTGGGAAGGACAGGGCCGATCGGGGACACCCCAGGACAGGAGCCAGGAGCAGCACTGTGCCAGGGAGGAATTGCCCGAGAAGGACAGGCCGGAGCTGGACCCAGTATCACGGCTGCCCAGAGCTGCATGGGGCTGTGAGTACTGGGGCTAGTGACTCTGCATTGGGGACAAGGAGGAAGGTTGCTAGCTAGTTAAGTGGGGAGGTGGTCGCTCTGTGTGGCTTTGCAGAGAGCGGCAGAAGAGGGCACCGGAGGGGTTTGTTGGGGGAAAGTTCACTGGCGCCGAAGACGACCAGGAGCACCCAAGACTCACCACTGGACTGGAACTTTGCTCAGGACTCCTGAACTCTGTGTGCAGACACATTGCTCAGTGTCTGCCCTTCCAGACTGTGCTACCACTGGGCCTGTGGGGCCTTGGCTTGGATGCAGCCCTGTCTTACTGCTCCCCCTATATTTCCCCTTGTTGTTTTTCTCCTCTCATCCCTCTGTAAATAAATATTTTCCTTGTTATATCCACTGTACTTTTCCTGTGTGTGTGTGTGTTCACTCTGGGGGGTTTGGAACAGGTGCCCCTGGGGTGGAAGGGATTTCTCCTGCTGCGTTCCTGCTCGCGCCTCCTCTTGGCCAGAGCTGCCTGCAGAGCAGACTCCATCTTGGCCACGAGGGCGCTAAAGTTACATGTGCAACAGGAAATAATGAAGATCTTGTTTATCTCTTATTTCATAAATGACATTTTCAGTAGGACAGTGTCCCTCATGCCAGGCTGGGACACTAGTTTGGTGCTAATACACAGGGAAGAAGGGTCAAGTACTAAATCAAAAACACATTTTTTTTTTAAATGGGGAAATGTCATTCAGTGGGTGTGTTTCTAGTTGGATCCTTCAGATACAAATTCTTGGCCCTATGCTATTTAATATTTTTATGAATGAGCTGGAAGAAAACAAAATCATAACTAATTGTTTGCAGATAACACAGATTGGGGCAAGTGGTAAATGAAGAGGCCAGGTCATGAATAGAGAGCGGTCTGGATCGCTTAGTGAACTGCATGCAATCAAATATGCATTTTGGTGTGGCCAAATATAAGATCATACATCCAGGAACAAAGAATGTAGGACATACTTACAGGATTGGGCCATCACGGAGGATAATCAGCTGAACATGTGCTCCTCGTGCAATGCTGTGGTTAAATGGGCTAATGTGATCTTTGGATGTATAAACGGGAATAGATCAAGTAGGGGTAGGGAGGTTATATTAGCTCAACTTGGCAAATGCTATTGGAATATTGTGTCCAGTTCTGTTGTCCACACTTCAAGAAGGAGGTTTAAAAATTGGGGTTGGTTCAGAGAAATTCCCCAAGAATGATTAAAGGGGTTAGAAAACATGCCTTGCATTAGTGTTCATAATTTGTTTTACCGTAGCTCCTAGAGAGGGACTCAAATAATTCAATGTAAGGAAAAGTGTACAAGGTGTTTTGATCAAAACTTGTACATTCCTATATGGGGAACAAAAACTTGATAAAGGGCTCTTCAATCTAACAGACAAAAGTACAATAAGATTCTGTGGCTGGAACTTGAAGGTAGAAATTCAGACAAGAAATTTGGCACAATTTATTTAAATACAATGAAGGTAATTAACCACTGGAACAACCTCCCAAGAGTAGTAGTGGATTCTCCATCAGTGGAAATTGTTAAATCAAGACTGGATATTTTTCTAAAAGATATGCTGTAGTTCAAACAGAGCTATTGGACTTGAAACAGAAATTCATTCAAGGAAGTCCTCTGCCAGTGTTATATAGGATGTCAGATTAGTCAATCACAATCCCTTCTGATCCTAAAACTTCACAAGGAATCTCATTTAAAGAAGACAATTACCCCTAATATCGGGGGTTGAGAGTTCTAGAGTGACAGAACCCCAATATCTAAAAAGCAGAGTTGAGGAAAAAACTATTTTAGCTTTGCTCACTCTGAAATGTTCATGACATTTTATTTCAGATCTCAGCAGATTTACACAATTTGTTAATTTCCTTCAATCTTGCAAAATTATCATTGAATTAATTTAATCTGTGCACACCAAAAAAATTATCCATTCTTGTTTAAAAAAAACAAAAAACAAAAAACCAAAGCAGCTTTCTATGCTGGTAAGACACCAAGGAAGAAAGGCCTTGTTTTTGGCCTGCAAAGCTTTCTACCCAGTGGAAAACCCAAAATATTTCAGTAATAATGGAAAATGTTTCACTTTTCTCCTGTCTAGAAAAGGCACAATTCCATGACTTTTCAGGGGTTCTTCTAAAGAATGAGACTTCTTCATGTTGCCCAAGGAATAACTCATCAGCGTGTTGTGTCCATTTACCCTAATACCTATCTAGCAGTATTGTCCAACTCCTGATCGCAACATTTTGTTTTGCCTGCTCCTCCAGTTTCACAGTGCAGAGATGCAGTTGTCATTGCCAATTCTACTGTTTTCTAATAAACAGTGCTAAGGCATAGTTAATTTTTTCTGTTTATTTTTTTAAGTTCATAAATAGTTTGTCATATTTTGAGCAACTTTCTAGACATTCAAAACCGTTTTCACTGACAAGATTTACTTCTATAGCGCACGAACCAAATTTGTTAAGTAGAAATAAAATGATTTTGAAAGCTGCTGGGAAACGGGCCATATTTAATACAGTGCTACAAAATTTGTGGGAAGAAGAACGCCTGTTTTCTGTCAGAGAATGAGTGGCACTATATCACAAAATGAATGGATGATGTTTCCCAGGTACTTTATTATCCCATCTCCTAGAACTGGAAGGGACCTTGAAAGGTCATCAAGTCCAGCCCCCTGCCTTCACTAGCAGGACCAAGTACTGATTTTGCCCCAGATCCCTAAGTGGCCCCCTCAAGGATTGAACTCACAACCCTAGGTTTAGCAGGCCAATGCTCAAATCACTGAGCTATCCCTCCCCCCTATTGTCATTTACTACCTATTTCAGATTAGTTCTCAAACACATGGTTTTAAAACTTTTATTTTGCTTTTGGAGTTTTGAATATCAGCCACAGAAACCTCATACTGTAACAAAGGGGTTGATGAAGAAACGGGGTTTGATCATTTAACTGCCCTTTTCCTTTGGACTGTGAACTAACAATTTATGCCAAGGCATTGCAGCCTGATCTTCCTTCTAACTCTGACTCTAACGGAGATATATATATATTTTACTTTGCTAAAGCACAAAGTAGGTTGTAAAAGTTGATGAACCTGAAGCAAAACATTTCAATGTTTCCAGTTCCGTTAGAAACAAATCCTGAGTGGAGTGCCTGTCTCAAGTAGTTAAGCTAATGCTGAGCAGATGAATGAATCCCCTCCCCCCACCCTTTGGTACTGATTGTGGAGCCACTGCTAGATGAAGTGCAGTAGAACCTCAGAGTTATGAACACCTCCAGAATAGAGGTTGTCCATACCTCTGAACAAAATGTTATGGTGGTTCTTTCAAAAGTTTACAACTGAATATTGACTTAATACAGCTTTGAAACTTTACTATGCAGAAGAAAAATGTGGCTTTCCCTTTTTATCTTGTAGTTTACATTTAACACTGTACTTTCTTTCTTTCTTTCTTTCTTTCTTTTGTGTGTGTGTGTGTGTCTGATGCTTCTTGATTATGTACTTCCAGTTTCAAATGAGGTGCGTGGATGGCTGGTCAGTGCTAGAGTTACCATTCGTCGGATTCTCCCGGACATGTCCGGCTTTTTAGGTTAAAAATAGCGTCCGGGGGGGAATTTGTAAATATCTTAAAATGTCCGGCATTCTCCGCCCCCTGCAGAGCACGGCGCGGGTGATAGGGCGGCCGGCTGGATTGAGCCACTGGCATGGTGCTCCAGCAGCCAGAGCCTCTCCTCCCCTTCCCCCCTCCTTTCCCCT
The DNA here is from genome assembly GCF_028017835.1 of Emys orbicularis. Classification (NCBI taxonomy): domain Eukaryota; kingdom Metazoa; phylum Chordata; order Testudines; family Emydidae; genus Emys; species Emys orbicularis. The sequence continues at coordinate 46,780,048 of NC_088693.1, forward strand.
GCAGCTTCAAATCACTGGCCAGGCGGCCTCCAGCAGCTCTAGAGCTCCTCCCTCCTCCTCCCCCTCCCCTGCTGCCCAGCGTGCCGCTCCCTGGGGAGAGCCGGGGCACGGCTGTTCTAACCTGCTTTTGCAGGGGGGTGAGAACCGCCCCGCAGCAGGGAAAATAGAGAGGTTAGCTCCTGTCTGGAGCCCAGGTGTCCGTTTCCTCGCGGGGCGCTGGTCGTGCCCACGCTGGAACGGAGTGGGGGCAGGGGGAGGGTGACTGCGGGGTACTTGACCGATGGAAAGGATGCCTGGCAGCAGTAGCAGTGCCCATCCTGGTGCTGGGGGATAGATTTTGGGGAAGATTTAAAAAAAAACAAAGCCCCAGACAGATGATGGTTAGAGGCCTTGGGGGGTCCCCCCCATTAATGTCTTCTGAAGTCTCCCCACCCCCAGGCCCTCTGAGCAAGTTGTGGCTGTGTCCAGCTGCCCCCTGGAGTGTGCTGCGGAGCAGCACGGTAAGGGAGCCAGGGGGTTGGAGAAGGGGCAGGAGGGTTCTGGAGGGGGCAGTCAAGGGACAGGGAGTAGGGGGGGTTGGATGGGCGTGGGAGTCCCGGGGGGTCTGTCTGGGGGCAGGGATGTAGATAAGGGTCGGGGCAGTCAGGGGACAGGTAGGGGGTAAGGTTCTAGGGGGGCAGTTAGGGTGGGGGGGTCTCAGGAGGGGGCAGTTAGGGGACAAGGAGCAGGGAGGTAAGGGTTAGATTCCCCCTGGTAAGGGTAGTCTCCCCCAGGCACGGGTTAGTTTCCCCCTGGAAAGGGTAAGTTTCCCCCAGGTACGGGTTAGTTTCCCCCTGGAAAGGGTTAGTTTCCCCCTGAGAAGGGTAAATCTTTTAGCTATGGAAAAAAGAAATTTATATTTTTATACCGGATTGGCGCTGGACCGGGTTAATAACGCCCCCACTGTTGGCTTTGATGCCCCGGCTGACAGTGTTAAATATATTAGGGGTGTGATTAGGGTCGCTGGACCAATGGATAAAATGGTGTGGATTATAATGAAGTCTCATGAGCATGAGAGTGAGAATCAAGTCCTCCCAGTGGAGCATGGAGAGGAGGTAGAGGAGACTGTTTGTGATGATCATGGTGAGGAGATTTTATCTATCTTACCGATGGTTTTTACAAGGGACACTTTTAATGATTTAACTATGGAAAGTTTTAATCCAGATTTTAAGTATTTAAGTACATTTGATGATCCATATGTTAGCGAATCGGGATATCTTAATGCTCATTTAGTTAATGGGTCTAGTTTATTAAATAGTTTTAGACCAAGTACTGATTTTAATAGGGATCGTAATAAGGATCTTAACAGTACTGGTAGTAGTATAAATATATTAGAAAGTAGTTCGTGGAAGGATGGGGTTTTTTATTTAGAGTATCCCGTTGATAGTTTTAATTGTCCAATATGTCCCCAGATATTACCAACATTTGGTAAATGGGCCAAACACATTAATGTGGTTCATAAAAGTAAAGCCATACGAGTTGTATGTAGTAAATGTGGAAAATCTTCTCAATATCATAATATAGCTTGCCACTACCCCAAGTGCATACCCAAGAAGGCGGATACCCCAATGAAGAGCCATACGTGCTCGGTCTGTGGGCTTGGTTTTCATACTAGATCTGGATTGAGCCAACACTGTAGACATAGACACCCTGCTGTGAGGAATGAGCAAAGAAAAGAAGATATGGCTGCTAAAAGTAAGATCAAAGAGGGATCGACTAGATCTCGTATATGGACCAAAGATGAGGTTGCGCAGCTTATACAGTTGGAAAGGAAATATATTGGGAAAAGGAATATAAATAAATGTATTGAGAGCGAGATGAGGACCAAAACGAATAAACAAATATCAGATAAAAGACGAGAATTAGCAAAGAAGAAGTTAGTGGTAACAGGAGATAGGGAGGAAGTGACTGAGGTAGAGGACATTAGAGTAAATATATTAGAAATTCTGCCCCCAAGAGAGAGGATTTTCCCACTAAAAGGACATCCAGAAGTGGATTTAGTGGAGAAAATATGTAAACGGGGAAAACAAAGTAGGGAGGGAAGAGAAATAATAAATAGTTTAGGGGAAATTGAAGGATTATTAAAGGAGGATTTAACAAAAGCTCTCGGATGGGCAATGTTGGAAAAATTATGTTATTCATTAGTAGAGGGAAAGGACCCTAGAAATGAAAGTCAAATAGAGTTGAGGAATAAAGGAAAAGGGAAGATGAGAAAGGAGGGGAGAAGGAAGCAATTTAATGCAATTAGGAGATATGCTACAAAGAAAGCTAAGTATAAATTCTATCAACAATTATTTGATAAGGATAGAAGAAGATTGACTCGCATTATAATGGGAGAGCCAGATAAGGCTAAGTGTGCTATCCCTATGAAAGAAATTGAGGAATACTATGTGAATATTTTGGGAACAATTGGACATGGTAATATGATAGGGTGGCCATCATCCACAGAGAATGCGGATAATGATATATTAATGAGTCCGATCTCTGTGGATGAGATTAGAATAGCTTTAAGAGAAATAAGAAAAGATAGTGCTCCTGGCCCAGATAAAGTAAAAGTGAGCAATTTGTGGGATATTTTTAATTTAGACTCCTTAATACTTACAAAAAATTTTAATATATGGTTTCTAAATAGACAGGTACCAGATGAATTTAAGAAAAATAGAACGATTTTAATACCAAAGACACAAGATGAGGAGGAAATGAAGAAGTTAACATCTTGGAGACCATTGACAATTGGGTCAGTTTGGATTAGAATCTATACCAAAATATTAGCAAAAAGACTGGTGGAAACAGTTAAGATATGTAGTAGACAAAAAGGGTTTATATCCGCCCCTGGGTGTGAGGAAAATATTGCTATATTAGATAATTTGATTAAAGGGGCTAAACGAAATGGGAATGAAATTGCAATAGTGTTTGTAGATCTGGCTAAAGCTTTTGATTCTGTGGGACACGGACATATAATAGCCGGGTTGAGAAGATTTGGTATAGATGAACATTTTATAGATATTATTAGGGACCTTTATGATAATTGCACAACTAGGGTATGGGTGGGTGATGAAGTTACTGAGTCTATTTTAATTAGGAGGGGGGTCAAGCAGGGTGACCCGTTGTCCCCAATTTTGTTTAATATTGCTATGGATCCCCTTTTAACTAGATTAGAAGTAGAAGGAAGTGGTTTTTATGTTAAGGGCAATGGTGTCACGTCATTGGCTTTTGCCGATGATGTGGCAATTTTAAGTAGCTCATATAAAGGAATGATTAAAAATTTGGGTATCTTAGAGGAGTTTTGTAAAAATACTAATCTCTCTGTTAATGTGAAGAAAACGAAAGGCTTTCATATTTTAACTAAACATAAAACCTATGTAGTTAATCCTAAGGATAATTGGCAGATAGGGTCAGAGGAGATTGAATATGTTCAACCAGGGGATTTTGAAAAATATTTAGGAGCTAGAATAGATCCCTGGATAGGTGTAGGGGGACCGGTACTTAAAGAAAAATTGAAAGATTGGAGTGAGAATTTAATTAAGGCCCCATTAAAACCGGCCCCAAAAATATTAATTTTACAGACATATATTTTACCGAAGCTATTTTATAATCTTCTTTTAATAGAACCCCCTTTTAATCTTTTAGACGATCTTGATGTGTTAGTTAGAAAAATGGTTAAAGAGATTTTACATTTACCTCAGTGTACCACAAATGGGATATTTTATTCTAGAGGTAGGGATGGTGGTTTAGCTCTCACTAAGTTTAGTGTGCAAATCCCAAATATGTTAATTCGTAAATGGAGGAGACATATTGTCTCGAGAGATGATTGGATGGACCTATCTTATCTATATGCAGGAGAAAATCTTGTGGATAAAATATTGTCATTTAGTGCAGTAACATCTCATCCCAAGAAATGGAGGGAAGAGGAATTTTTAAGATGGTCGGAACTGAGATGTCAGGGAATAGGGATAAAATATTTTTTAAATGATTTAATTAGTAATTCGATTTTTAGAAACTCTAGTAAAGTTAAATCGTCAGCGTATATCGCAGCATTGCAGCTTAGGGCAAATATTTATCCTACTAGGGAGACATTAGCAAGAGGAAGAGGAGGTGTGAATGCTCTTTGTAGATGGTGCGGTAAAGTGCGGGAGACTGTTCCCCATATCTCAGGACAATGTTATAAGACTAAGAATGCTAGGATAAAAAGGCATAATAGAGTAGTGTCTGCAGTTGTAGATAAGGTTGGTAAATTAGGGTGGAAGGCAATGATAGAGCCCCATTTGAGAAATAGTAAGGGTGAGTTAAGAAAGCCGGATATTATATTTATAAAAGGAGATACAGCAGTGGTGGTTGATGTTACAGTGCGATGGGAGGATAATGCCGGAAGTTTGGAACAAGCCCACAGTGAGAAGGTGGCTTATTATCTTGAGTTAGAGGAAGAAATTAAAAACTTAACAGGAGGTAAAAATATTCACTTCTTTGGTTTTGTGCTTGGGGCGCGTGGCAAGTGGAGTGAAGGTAATAATGATTTGTTACAATTATTGGGAATGGACAGAAGTAAAAATTTTAAGGAGAGTATATGTAGACTTGTTTTATATTCCACTATTGGTATGATGGCTATATTCAGTGACAGGTAAAGATCCCGGAGTTTCCATTCCGTGTATCTTGCCAAAACTAAATTTTAGCTATTTTGGTTTCCATGCTCTAAATTTTCAAATTTTTAATATTGTTTTGAACATTAATTTATTTAGTGTTATTTAATATCTGTCCTTCAATAGAATGGTTTTAATTATATAATAAATACTTATTAATGGATGAAATTCCAATTTAAATTATTAGTTTTTTTTTTTTTTTAATTACTGGATGTGGATGCGGACTGGCCGCGTATAATAACCAGGAAAGGGCAGGTAGTCACGCCTGTACATAAATAGGGGGTGGGGTCCTGGGGGGCAGTTAGGGGCAGGGGTCCCAGGAGGGGGCAGTCAGGGGACAAGGAGCGGGGGAGGGGGGGTTCAGATTCTGAGGGGGGCAGTCAGGGGGCGGGAAGTGGGAAGGAGTGGATGGAGGCAGGGTGGGGTGGGGCTAGGGCGGGGCTCCCCCCCATCCTCTTTTTTGATTGTTGAAATATGGTAACCCTAGTCAGTTCGTAACTCTGGTGTTCGTAACTCTGAGGTTCTCCTGTAGCTTCCAAAAGCCTTTATGTGGTTCCCCACTTCCCAAAGGTGGAGAGGAGAATCTGATCACAGGTGCTCTGGCCTCACTCTGCCTAACTCAATTCACCCAAGCTCCACTGCCCCAGAAGAGATGCAAACACCCTGTGTGACCATTTCCAACATCCATTTGCCCACTTGAACAACTGATCTGCAGTGATGATTTTCTGGTGGAAAAACTGGATCAACTGCTGACAGTCAAAAGGCTAACTTAGCCCCCGACTCAGCAAGGTACTTAAATATATGCATTACTTTAAGCACATGAGCAGTCCCATCTAAATCAATGTGGCTGCTCATGTGGTTAAACTTCATAGATTTTCATATCAGAAGGGATTTCTATGATCATCTCATCTAACCTCCTGCATAACAAGCAAGGACTATAAATATCACCCAGCAATTCCTGCATCAACTCCACAACTTCTGGCTGAGCTACAGCATATCTTTTAGAAAGACATCTAAAACATACTTAAAGAGGTCATGGAATGGAGAATCCACCACACCCCTAAGTAAAGTTGTGAACTTGCTTAAGTACATTGCTGAAAGAAGGGCTCTAAAGCAGATGGTCTCTTATTGAAAGTCAGCGGTAACTGAGCTTTTAAATCACTTAGCTGCTTTAAAAATCCCATATTCAAATACTGCAGTTTTACAGTAGATCCCCTATCTCAGATCACATATCTTTAAAAGAAAGATTAAAAAAGTCTGTTGAAAAAAACAGTTCATTTATAGGTTCTGTTGTGTGCAAAGTAGTAATTAAACACAATGTTCTCTTCCTATGGACAAGAATTCTCCTGATTCTTACATGGAAGAGAACTACAAGAATTCTAGGTACTGCTTCATTACTCCACAAGAAGCCCCAGCCATGCCAAACTTACTGCAAAATTCTAACCTGGGACACGTGGGCAGCTCTCATTAAAGTCAATGGCAGCTGCCTGTATGAATCCAAGGGCAGACTATGGCCCTAATGTGACCTTAATGCTCACAAGATTTTGTCAACAACTCTGCTAAGTTTATGACAAGCACTTACCATTCTCTACAACCTTTTGCAAACAAAGTCATTATGTTTTACCAGCAAACAAAGAATAAATGATTAACCAGACTTAAATTTACCCCAAGGAAGTTTCTCGGGCTCAGATTATCAGCCAGCATCAAGTCAGACTCTAAATTTGGAATGCAAATTGTGTGCACAAATGAGGCAGTCAACCAACCAACTGTCCTATTTGTATAAATTCTAATACTCCCTTTTCCATTTCAAATACACATATACTTTTTTGGATGCAAGTTTAGAAGCTGTTACTAAAAATTTGCCCCAATTTATTTATCAGGATATTTGTTACTATCTTTCTGAAGTCTTAAAGCACTCTCTTGATCTGCCTGGGTGATACCAACTACTTTGAGTTATAGGTAAGCTGTTATTGGAACTGCACATTGGATAAGAGCACTTTATATTCCACAAAAAGACAGGCAGTGAAGTCTTATGAATATAAAGTACTTAAACTCAGATACAGAAACCCCTTCTCTGAAGTTAATGTTGTAATAATGCAGGGGTCGGCAACCTTTCAGGAGTGGTGTGCCGTCTCTTCATTTATTCACTCTGATTTAAGATTTCGCATGCCAGTAATACATTTTAACGTTTTTAGAAGGTCTCTTTCTATAGGTCTATAATATATAACTAAACTATTGTTGTATGTAAAGTAAATAAGGTTTTTAAAATGTTTAAGAAGTTTCATTTAAAATTAAATTAAAATGCAGAGCCCCCCAGACCGGTGGCCAGGACCCGGGCAGTATGAGTGCCACTGAAAATCAGCTTGCGTGCCATAGGTTGCCGACCGCTGTAATAATGTAATAGATTGTCCGTGCTCTCTCTTATTCCATGTGTCACTTTTCAGTGCCATTTCTGCTGCTGTACAGCACTCTGTTGAATAAATTGCAGGGTATATAATGTATGTCTAGTTCTTCTAGTCACTTTGCAAAATTTTTAGTTTTTTGTGGAAAGATTTCAAAGATGTAGTTGCGGAAGGTTAAAGATGTTTAATACCTTTTTTTAAAGTTCCTGTGTTGCATGAGAAAAAAACCTGATGTACATACATCATACAGCAGAATCTTGGTAACTTTACTTCCAAGAAAAACAGAGGTACTGTGCTTCCCAAGAATTATAGTATTGTAGACATAAAGGGCATTGTATTGTTAAGCATTTCACTGATTAGAATCTGACATATCAGTTTAGCTGTATTTGTGCTCATGTTTGTATTATTGCTATAGAACCAAAGTAGTTCTTGGTGCTTATAAACATATAGGTCATAGAATATCAGGGTTGGAAGGGACCTCAGGAGATCATCTAGTCCAACCCCCTGCTCAAAGCAGGACCAATCCCCAGACAGATTTTTGCCCCAGATCCCTAAATGGCTCCCTCAAGGATTGAACTCACAACCCTGGGTTTAGCAGGACATTTCTCCAAAATTCTATCCTATTCGAAGAATCCATAAGTATTCTTAGTATTATCTGAATTTGATTAACTTTTCCTTTGACTTCACTACTATTCAATATTTTTATAATCATAGAGGATGAAGAATGTACCCTGTTGAACCTTACTGAACACATCGTAGACATTGAACAATTAATACTCAGTGTTCAGTTTATTTTTAGCTAATCGTTCATCCATCAAATACAAATCTCGCTAATTTCCCTGAGACCTGTGCAAAATTCTATAAATTGCCTTACCAAAAGCTGAGATACAAGTCATTGCATTTTCCTTTATCCACCAAGGATCAAGTTCAGGAAAGCATCCCTATCGATGGAACTTAAGCACATGGTTAAAGTTAAGCACACACTTAAATGCCTTCCTGAATAGGACAGATTTAAGCACACTCTTAAGCGATTTCCTGAAATGAGGCCTAAGCTGGCTATAATAAAAGAAAGAAAATAAGGCCCTGAACCTAAAAGCACTTCAGCTCCTAACTAATACACAAGAGTATTTAAATGGTTGACTATTACTTCTTCAGTAGGACTACTCACACGTGTAAGCATTTGCATCATTGGGGACTAAAGTTCACCTTATTTATCACATGATGCTTGTTTATCACATTAAGGATTATGATTAATATTTTCCTTCAGGTGCTTATAAACAGACTGATTTTATTACATGTTCTGCGAAAAAGTCATAGTAAGTCACATGTAGAAGAACCGCTGAGAGTTATATTGAGCATTTGGATTTTGGCCCTCCCCTCAGGGTCTGAGAGGAGCAGAGATCTCCCTTCCCTGAGGTCTCTGAGACTCGGCTCAGCTAGCCCTGTTCCTTTCTCCCCTAGAACTTCCTTCCTATGCCTCTTTATCAGTCTTGAGCGGATGGGCTAATTTGCTGGTTGGCTCTTCCAACCTGCCAGCCTGATTAAAGGCAATTAGATAATCAGCTTTCTCGAGGAGTGTGGGGGAGCTAATGGATGTCATTGATCAGAGTGCAGGCTCGCCTATTAACTCCCTGCACTCTGTCACAGGCTTGCTCCTGAGCAGGGGAACCAATACTTCGCTATAACCCTTTACTGGGCATAGCATATTCCTTCCCCTGTGCCAACAGATCTCCACTGGCCAGCACATATAGGGCAGAGTCACCCTCCCCACCTAGATGGGAAGTCCCCACTGCTGAGGATTTCACTGCCCTCCCCAAATGATCCTTCCCCCATCTGCATGCTTGTGTCATAGGAGATAGAGGGGAGAATACAGAACATGCAACCTCTACTCTCCCCTCTCTCTTTACCTAAGGCTTGGGAGCCCATACACAGCTTCACAAGGGTGTAGTGTGTTGTTCCCCCCACTTATTCCGCTGCTTAGCAGGCCCAGTCTGGCCCTGGATGCTGATATAGGGTTTGACTTTTATTCTGATCAGCCTAAGAGATCTCAATTTGCTTCAGCCACAGGTTAAGTATTGGCACGTCTCTTTATTCTTAATGTTTACCTAGTTATTCTGTCCTCAGTTGCCCCTGCCTCACAGAAACTCCTTGGTACTCCTTGTACTTGGCACACTGCCACATGGTGCCTGCTACAGCAGGTTTCCCTCCTATGGAATCCTTCAATTCCAAGCATTTCATAACGAGATTGAGGTCATGATCTAGCCACCATCTAGTTTTTCTTCCCCTCAGGGGACTAATATGTCTAATTTAGTTAAAGTAAACCAAAGCTTTCTTTGTAAAGGTCAGAGTCAGCATCAGAACAGGTTGCAGCCATCCTGGCAATGCAGAATGGGAACCAGAACCCCAGAATCCATCCAGAAGGAAATTAGGACATTCTGGGGGTCTAGAGGAGTAAGGATGGATTTATGACTTATAAGGGGAAGAATTTTCACACACTGAGGGTCCAAAAGGTGAAATGTGTTTAGTACATGAAAGTATGGAGGAGGCAGGAATAACCATATACTGTGGAGGCAGAAAGTGTAGGTGGTTTCAGACCTTAATTGGAGAGAAGGTGTTTAGAGAATTGGGGATAAAAATTGGACTTCTTGAATTTTAGCATCAAGCAAAGGGTCAGAAGAGAATTGGTTAATGGGCAAGGAGGGCATTGTGTTTGTGTGTAAAAATATGAAGCATTACAATAATGAAAACAGAAAGTCCCATAAATCTGAGTTCATGTGTGTGGGCCCCAAAGCTGTGGAAACAATGTATTTCCACAGCCTGGGCAGCCAAGCTGGCAGAGCATCAGTGCAGGGAGACTCCACATCTCCATGGACACAACAGAGGAGACCTTCAGCATGGTTTCCACAAGGCCTGGGGATGATTTAAATGTGGGTGTGTTGGGGTGAGGCCAGTGGGTTCATGCGGAGCCTGTATTACCTTGGACAAAAACAGGTAAGAGAGAAGCAGTGTGATATTTGCCTATATCCACCAGATTCAGAAGCTGGGCAGGTGGCTGGGCTTTGTTCCCATTTTAAGGGCCAGGAGTCCATTCTCCAGCTCCTTTGGAATTACACATAACCAAGACCCTTTTCCTCAGGCTTTGCTTTCTTGTTAAAGATTAGACCCTTTACAATTACAATAAGGATATGTAGATATAGAAGTAGTTCAAATGTATCAATGACAGTTCCAAATCAGCCAGTCAGGATGGAAGTAGCAAACAAGCTTGCCATACTACTGACAAATATATATCTTTTTTAAAATCATGAACTAGGAAGGTAATGAAGGACCTGAGAAAAGCAAACATAATACTGATTTTTTTTAAATAAAAGGAGGTAATAGAATGAATGGTTGATAACTGACAACATCACTAAGTTCTAATCTTACTAAAACAGAACATGCATTGAAAGGAAACAAACAACATTAACTCTTGATTGCCTTTTTGACAGAATTGCACAGTTAGTGGATGAAGGGAATACAGTAGATGTTACATAACTGGATTTCAGAAAAGCTTTGGATACTGTCCCATTAAATCATACTTGAAAATTTAATTCTAATAGGAAGATAGTTGTGTGGACTGAAAACTGGCTGAAAAAACAAAAATTGTGTCAAGATTGGGGACAGGTGTCTTCTATGCTGGCTGTACATTTTGGGAAACATATTTAACATTTCCATTAATGATGTGGAAGGGAGCACATTAATGAAATCTGCACATTACAAAGAGCTGTAAATGCTAGTCAGGACAGAAAAATACCAGTAATAAAAGAGGCCTAGAGAGGAATTGGAAACATGGTTGTAAAACAACAAAATGAAATTCCTTCTCAACATTGCAGGTTAGCACATCTGTGAGAAAAATGATTCACAGTATACCTATACTCGGTGGGACAGAATCAGTCACTGTGAGGTAGGGGGTCAGAGAGAGAAGTAAGACAGGAATTCACAATGTGATATGGCTAAAAAAGGTCAATGCAATTTTGGACTGAATACACAGAGGCACCATGTCTCAGGGCACAGAGAGAGCAGCGCATTTAATGATGTCGGTGCAATCAAACCCGGGATACTCTATTCAGTACTAGCCACCATGTAGCCATACTGATATGGACAAAGCAGAGGCTGTTCAGAGAGGAGCAACAAGAATGATTTATGAGAAAAAAAATTAAACTACGTAGATATAGCTTGATGGAGATATAGGTCTACAAATATTTGAAAGATATAAACACAAACGAAGAATAGTTATTTAGTATGATACCCTGACATTAATGGAATAAAATCAAGAACGGAAAAATTTAAGATGAATATCAGGATAAACTTCCTGGCAGTGAAATGCATTAGGCTGCAGAACAATATCCCTGGGGAAGTGGTGGAATCCACATAGCTTAAAACTAGACTAGACAATACTCAAAATGTAGTTTGGCGAATACTCCTGCACTGGCCTGGGAAATAGCTGACTGACCCAATGTCAATAGGTCCTTTCCATCTCTAATTTCTATAGCTATATGACAGGAATATATAGTTCCCAGACTGTACAGTATATAAAAATGATCATGTTACTATGATCGGGTAAATGAACCAATAAAGGTATCTGTCTCCATTTTCACAAATGCTAGCAAATAAAAATAGTTGTGCAACTGGAGAATATCCAGGTTCCAAAAAAGTTTTCACTTAGGTGGTCATATTTTACCCTTAGATATTCACCTGGAACTTCCAAAGGGTTGTGAATGCATGTATCACTCCTGAGGGAATTCTGCACCAAAAAATTAAAAAGCCTGCGTACAATATTTCAAAATTCTGCAAAATTCTGCACATTTTATTTGCCAAAATAACAATATAATCACACCAATTTCAATTATTTTGGTAATTTATTTCAAAATACCTGTCAACAAGTATATCTGCAACAATACAGACAAAAAAAGATTCCGGAAATGTTTTTTTTGATAAAATAGATTCCTTACGATGCATATTAATACAGAACTTTGAGTAATAATTCATTTAAACTACAATACAGAAATGTATTTCCCACACCCCTCAGAAGCAGTACAAAGGATTGGGGGAATCAGGGGTAACGGAGGAGCTGAGAGAGAGAGAGAGAGAGACGTTATTGCTGGGAAGGAACCTGGAAGATCATGATCCTGGAGGGTTGTTGGGTGTGAGTGGGAAAAGTACGGAACAGGGTTTTTTGTGGGGAGGGGGAGGAGGGAATGTTAGGGAGTTGGGGAGCCTCTCCCACACAGACCCTGATTGACCCCTAGCCTCTCCCATTCAGTCAGGCACATCTGCACCTGTCCCCGTGTGTCCCTGCACCTCTCCTCCCCCTGTTCCCATGTGTCCCTGCAGCCCCCCCTCCCCTGTCCCCATGTGGTCCCTGCAGCCCCATTCCCATTCAGCCCTACTAGCTCCTGAGCCCACGCCACACTCTGTCCCCCCACTAGCCTTTCTGAACCCCAGTCTGTGATCCTCCAGCAGCCCTGTGTGTCCCACTCTGTCCCTCCCGTGCCTCCTCATCTGGCCCCACTGTGAGGAATGCAACCTCTCCACCAGCTGGCTACCCTTTCTTCTGGTGCCACAGCAACCCCTGGTGGGCAAAAGGTGTAACTACAGCGCCTCTCCAGCAGAATCTATATTTGGGGAGGGGGAATCTCTGGGAGACAAATTCAGCATATGCGCAGTGGTGCAGAATTCCCCCAGGAGTAATGTATCCCAGCAAAACTTGACCCATAGTTTCTAAGGTACTATTTGTTCATGTTTTAGGGGAGGACTGAGCATATGGGGCTTTGGATGAAGTAGGCAGTGCTGTGCTCTGCTGATTTGAATTACTACGGGGTAAATTAATTAATTTTATTGCAAGATGTTGCCAAGTCCTATGTGGGCTGTGAGTTTACATAATTTTCGTGGTATCTAGAGTTTTCATATAGGTGTGTCTGTGTGTTTATAATCTAAATAGATGTTTGTAATAAAGTAGATGGGAAAATATCTTTTATTTTAAATTTGGCAGTATCCCTTTACATATTTCTTCTTAATAATGTGCCAGAACTTTTAAGAAGCATCATGATACTCATTCCTTTCTGCAAACATGGTTTTCTTTGTAAACAGAACATTTTAAGTCTACTGCCAAACTCTCCCCTTGGTTAACACCCATTCAAACCCCACCAACGTCAATGAGAGCGCACAGGGGTAACCGTAGACAGAATTTGAACATTAGCATTTGGCTTTAATTCATCAGAAAATTCTTATATTAATGTAACGTATATTATTGTACTAGTCTTTGTTTTATTAAACAAATTCAGAATGGCTCAATAAAAGTTACAAAGTTAACTAATTTATACTTGCTGAATACACTTCATTCTGATTTGCTCTTTGAACTAATTGCAAAGAAATAAAACCTACCTTAAGTCCTCTAAACTTAACTGCCTGGAGCAAAGTTGTTTTTCTGCTGTTTACATCACAAAGCAACAAAAGTTAATATCACCTACTAACTAATCTTTCTAACGTGGAAAATGTTGCTTTCCGAAATTAGGTTGTTTATTCAGGTTTAGTCACAAAAACCTCATATTGGCTTGAAAAACTAATCAGATTTGGCAAAATATTTGAAAAGGAATTTAGTAACCATCTTGAAACAACACGGCATAGAGAACAAGCCATATAACAGAAATATTTATTCATATAATAAAGATATCTAATATGTAACAGCTGTTCATTCTGAGGACAGTCAGAGGTCAGAGTTTGATTGCAATAACTTTAAAACCATCCTACTGAACGCTGAGGTGCAGAGACAGCTTTATGGTGCTGTGGAAAACGTAACTGTGAGAAAGGGCTAATAAATCCAAGGAACCCAGGAGGCTTATTTGTACAAGGGAAGCTTTGCTAGTGCTGCAATTAAGGATGCATCATGGTTTTCCCTGTTCTGTGGCTTATATTTCCGGTATACCATGCAAAACTTTATTCAGCTAAAGAAGTATGGGTATCAAAATCAAAAAGGAATATGAATGCTCATCAACTGAAAGACATCCTTGCGTTGTTTTGTCCTCAAATAGACATGTAACAAGTGATCTATTTTCAAGTGTATTAAACTTCCTTAACTTTTGTAAGGGAAATCTGTGCAAAGGGCCAGTATAAGCTTAAATTTTGTGGGTTTACATGGGATTTAAGTGGTAATTAAGCTCTCTTTACAAGAGATAATTTTACCCTAATTGAGTGCTGTATACAATTACACATAATTAAATAAACTAGGAGTATTAAATTTGTGACACTCAGGAATGAGAAACAATATTCACAGAGCATGCTGAACATAGATAAGAGGGCTACCCACAGTTTAAATTATTCTTGAGCTAAACATACCATAGGCCCTACTATTGGGACTACCATGTGTCTAGGTGAATGCTTGTATAGAAAGGTAGAGCTACTAATTCAGGGTCAAATCCTGCACTCCTTGCTCACTCAAAGCTCCTTTCACTTCACTGGTTGTTCTGCTTTAGTAAGGCTGCAGTCCCTGCTAATCCAGCAAAATACCAGAGGCTATTTCTTACCAAATCCATGCATTCACAGTAGCATACAACTAGCCTTCAACGAATATTTTTTTCACAACCCAACATGAGCATCCAACTAATGCACTAGACAAACACCTTTCTTCGCACACTGGGAATTATTGCACATATTTAAAGTAAAAGTCACGCAGGATTTCAGTACCTTGCAAACTCACAGGACGGTTCAAGTTCATGCAGGGGGTAGCAATTTTATTGTTCTGGCTCATGGTCCATGTGGTCTGATAATACCAGCATCTTTACCATCTCCCCCCCTCCTTTCAGCAACCACCTCAAATACACTATATACCCAGAGGGATCACATTTCTGTTTACTTCCAGCAACAGCCCTGATATTACCATAGTCTTTATTCAGCACTCACTGCTCTTCTTTACACAAATGTTCAGAGAGAAAAAGCCAAAAAAGTTAGCTGCAGATAGTGCACTGATATCTTTAAAAGGTCCACGGGCATATACTTGGGGTCCATTGCACAAGATCACTCATAAGAGTGCTTTTCTCATAGGCCTGGTCCACACTAACCCCCCACTTCGAACTAAGATACGCAACTTCAGCTACGTTAATAACGTAGCTGAAGTCGAAGTACCTTAGTTCGAACTTACCGCGGGTCCAGACGCGGCAGGCAGGCTCCCCCGTCGACTCCGCGTACTCCTCTCGCGGAGCAGGAGTACCGGCATCGACGGCGAGCACTTCTGGGATCGATCCCAGAAGATCGATTGCTTACCACCGGACCCGGAGGTAAGTATAGACATACCCATAGTGATGTTACTTGAGTAATCTGTACGAATGAATCTACAGTGAGGGGCAGAGCACAACTTGATAAGGAATGTGTTAATACTAATTTTGGCTCCCCTCACCCAGGTTTATGGGTAGGTAGTTTAACCAACCACTGGAGAAGTGAAAAGCACTAATACAAACTTATAATTTCGGGTTTGTTTACCTATGCTCTGACCATCTAATAAACCATTTCTGAATGAAAATAAGAACATCACAACAAATACAATGGACAGACAAGGAAGATTGGAAATGCAAAAAAAGACTTGGTAAATAAACACTGTAAGAGAAGAAAAATTGCAATAGAAAAAAAGAATGTAAAATAGCTACAATATTAGAATGTTAAATTTGGAGGAGTTTGGAATAAAGCATAACAAAACAGACAATTGATTAACTTCAGTGGGATTAAAGGGGAATTTTCAAAGTTACTATAACTCACAAAATCATTAGAAAAAAAATCAGCTTTTGGTTTGCATTTGTCATTATCTTCCTTTTTAAAAAACTGGGTTTGTAATATTTTTTTTTCCCTAAGAACTTTTCTATTAAATTTAGTAGAATGGCTGAGTGGCAACATTGTGACCTTCAAAGGTGTTTTGGAGTATAGGTAAATTCTCAAGTTACCCTCATTGCACCTATCTGCTCCATCCTGGGAAAGACTCAAAACTGCTGACTGGCCCAGCATGGAAAACCATTCTCTGTATACCATTTCCCATGTGACTGTTTTTCACCTGGGCATGCACCAGTGATCATACACAGAGACACTGCCCTCGGTTTGTTTAAGGAGGCTTGCACAGCACTACAAGCAGCTTGAGAATGTTATTTGAACTGTGATGTGACCCTCACTTTCTAAAATAAATAGCGGTTTAAAGATAAATATCAGTTACAAGCTAATAGTGTGCATGGAAGGATGCCACTCTGAAGGCATTTGTAGGACACATTTTAAGCCAAAACACACACATTTTGTAGATCACAATGTTTAAGATCGTTTAATGTAGATTTCTGTGCCAAAGTATTCAATAACAGGCTCATTATTATTTTCAGTGTGACTTTAGTGCTCATGCGAAGTGCCCAAGTGACAGCCCCCGCCCCCAAATGAAATCCAATATGTGGGCCTTGTCCTGCACCATTAGAGTCAATGGGAGCCAGATAAGGACCTTTAGCACAGAACAGATACAGTGCTTCAAGCTTCTCTCCATGATGCTCCACTAATGTGCTATGAACCTGACCCAGAGGGACCACATCTAGAAATAAGTGGATAGTTCACCCTCCAGGTCTATTCAGCCACAAGTCTTTCAGCTGAATATGTCAACAAGGCTGTCCTGGCAATTAGCCTCTATTAAATGAAATGCTAATGCTACTACATGATTTGTTGAGCTATATGCAAGTTAGAAAAAATGTTACAGTAATTATACTCTGTCTTAGTTACTACAAAGGCTAAGTCTCCTACACTATCTTGGCACAATCAAACTTGGAAACTTTGAACAATTAACAGGTACCATATATAGGTGCTAAACAATAATCCAGTTTCCTAAAGGTCAGACTATTCCTGTAAATGGCCTGATTTCAGATTACCCTATAAACTAATAACCAGTCTATGAAAGCCTTTTATGAAACAGCCCAATCTGGGGCTTGTAGTTACTTTATGGGGCAAGGAGAAGCATTTAAGTAAGGTTTTTTACCAAAAAAAAAAAAAAAAAAAGTAACGTGATTTAAATAAAACTCTAGGATGATCATCAACTGCACTATGTCAGACAGAAATGAGTTCCCAGTGTCCATGGCTCACATGCCTAAGTTCATATCCCTTTTCTATTATTAGCCTTTTTATTTTAAAAAAAAAAACCCATCAATCAGAAACTGCTGTGATGTCATTTTGTGAAGTAATTTTTTGTTGGACTTACACATCAAGATAGTAACTGAGTAATTATTAATCATATACTATGGCAGACACACTTTATGCAATTGAGAATAAAAATCCAAACAGTCAAGAAAAGTAACAGGGAAAAGGTTACAAAAGGCATTTTCCCATGAGCTTCTTTTTCCCTGCATTCTATAAACCTCCTCATCTGAGAAAATTCAGATGGTCACATCACATGAAAAAACTACCCAGTAAAGAGGGGGTAGGATAGTCTGCAGCTTTGCCAAGCAATTACACTGTTTATACATTCTTGTTCCCCTGGTGATGGTACTGTACTCTTATACTGATACAGGTTTTAGTAGCTCTCTATACTGCTCTTGGGGAGTGAGAAAAAAGGGAGCTAGTACAAATGTTTCTGGAAAAAATACTGCAGGGAAAATTAACTATTTCAAACTGCTTTTCTGCTTCATTGCCGGTAAATTAGCTGTTACTTACTCTGCTCCGCAGTAGCAAATTCAGGATGCATTTTCAATACTTCCCTTTTCTCGCTTTTACAGCAAACATTACAATGCCCTTTTTAGGCATGATCATGACAGATCGTGGAAACATTTAATGTTACTGGTTTGTCTTTCACACCTTCCTGTAATTCAATAGATTTTTTTATTCAAAGAAAACCTAGAAGATTTGTACTGGTGCATGTTTAACTGCTAGATTATTAGAGCTGCACAAGCCAGTAGCTCATTCTGAAGCAACAAGAAAAATAATTTCAGCTAAGGGCTCAGCTTTAACCCTTTTGGACTATTAGATAACTATAGGATATTGTATGTGTAGCTGTCAGAAGAAAACCTGTTTAACTGCAGAGTTGATGAAATTGTGCTGACCTCAAAAGAATATATATAAAGAAAGACGTCTTTGCCCTTAATTTTTTATGCCTATGTAAATAAATCCCAGGACATGTTAAGAATTCTCAGCAGAAAAAAATCTTGCAACCCTATTTAAGTTTAGTTTGATACCTCTGAATTTAGCATTGAGTTCAGGTTTGCAGGAATAGGAAATATTGAGATATACCTATCTCATAGAACTGGAAGGGACCTCGAAAGGTCATTGAGTCCAGCCCCCTGCCTTCACTAGCAGGACCAAGTACTGATTTTTGTCCCAGATCCCTAAATGGCCCCCTGAAGGATTGAACTCACAACCCTGGGTTTAGTAGGCCAATGCTCAATCTCAAAACAGAATTGCTAACAAAACCAATAAAGAGCACAGTGGGGCTGTTTTGGTGCCTCTGTATAGGGAAAGTACTGCATCCCCAGGATGGAGCATGCTGAACTGCTCTGTGGGTCACATGTGCAGTCCCCAATCAGCACACTGGAGCGGTGAGGGCATGGAGCACGCTCAGTGCAGGTGGACTCTTCAGAGAATTTAGCTACTACTCTTAACAAGTCTCCGTTGAACATGTGTGAACTGAATTTTTTTTTAGAGTTTATAACTGCCAGATTTGAATGAATCTTCATGAGACTGGTAAAATAAATCTCTGACAAAAATGTGCCCCCCTGCCAAATTTCAAGCCCCTGCTCCAAAGCCTACAGATGCTAACACTTCTTAAATAAAAGGTCACCAGATTTTTTTTTTAAACATGGCAAAAAAACAACACTTTCCCCTAGCCTTATTCTCAGAAATGACTTAACTGTTTTGGCTGAAACTTTTCCCCCAAAAAATTCATCCTGAATCAGACACCTCGCATGAAAAATCTCAACTCAAACACTTTGCCAAACTTAAAGTTATAAGCAACTGAAAAAAAGGTCTTTACAATGAAAAGTCTCATGTAACCTTAACTAAAGGTGTTGCAACCTGCATCATCGCTAATAAATATATAGAGAGCTTCTGGGTTTACTAATTTCATTTTTGGGGAAGGGGTATTTTTAGCTATTTTTTTATTTCTACATAGGTGTCCAAAAATCAGGGAGGAGAGGGTTGGGGCTTTCAGATACTGTACTGAGATTTTTTCCACATACTTCTTTTTTAAATAGGATCTACTTTAATTTTTATTCTATGTAAAATTAACATACATGTCCTTTTTAAAGCTTTGCACCCTTGTTATTAAACCCCCAGTTTTGTGCATTTATTCCCTCGTGGGCTTTAACATAGTATTGTTTCCAACAGCACTACCGTAAAGCACACTAGGGAACCTTTAGTGAACACCACCAGGGTCTACACAGACAGTTAATACACAACATGCTAGTGCAATTTAGAAAGATCACACCCCTATATTCCACATTACTGCTTCACATAGACAAGGCCTTAGATACTAGCCCAGGAGCAGGGTCATCACTTATATAAATGAACTGCACTGGGAAAGAGGTGAAGACAATACTAATTGAGTAATCATGTCTGGTGGTTATTGAATAAACACAAATTTGTTTTTATTTTCTTCCCCCACCTCCAAAGAGAAAGGTGTTTTATCAGTTAAAATCAGAAACCCTCAATTATAAAGTGACTGAGTTTTGTCCTGATTTCCCACTTGGCTCACATTTTCACCATGGAGCTCAGTCTGCATGTAACAGCTCATTCTCCCTACCATGTAGCCATGCAGCATGAGCAGAAAACATCACACTAGCATTAGATGGAACACAGTCATGATAGTTGGGTTCCTCTGTGGCAGCAGGTTCGCACCATTATTTCAGTGGGCCCTGACCTCACATTCAAGAAGTATGATCCACAGGAAATGTACTTGCTCAAAATTAAGATATTTTTCCTCTCAGTTTTAGAGCATAATTTCCTCCTAACTGCTTTTCCTATGTTATTGCAGCCCACATTCAGATTAACAATTTGTTTCTGGAAATGCTCTCCAGGCTGAAGTTTTTATGGTGAAATGTTTTGACTGGAAGGCAGAGCAGTTATCATGAAACCAGAAGGGAGAGAGCAGTCTGCACACCCCATAAATGAACTGAGGCTTTCCTGGCCCCACTGATCACTCTCTATCACGCAAGAAGTTACTATAGTTGGCACGTTTCATGAACAGTGAAAAAGGAAACTCTAAAATATCTACTGACCATTTAAAAACTCAGAAGGAAAGGACAGGGACAGAGTTAAGAAGGTAGGAAGAGAAAGACTTAGATATGAGGTCACTTTTATTTATTCCTTTTGAATTACACATGTAGTCATAGAATCATAGAATATCAGGGTTGGAAGGGACCTCAGGAGGTCATCTAGTCCAACCCCCTGCTCAGAGCAGGACCAAGCCCAGATTTTTGCCCCGATCCCTAAATGGCCCCCTCAAGGATTGAACTCACAACCCTAGGTTTAGCAGGCCAATGCTCAAACCACTGAGCAATCCTTCCTCCCCCCCATCATCCTTTGCCCTTTGCCATTGGTTCTCAAAATTTTCCACAGTAACCCCATGTTACAACAAAAATGCTTTGGAACTCCCTTCCCATCTACCTTTCAAAAAGGAAGGGTGGCTGCCACCCCCTGGACCTGTTTGAAACTAGAGTGAGTTTGAAATTGTTAAAAAAAACTTGATTTAAAAACGTGGACTTTTGCAAATAATTTCCAACCAGATCTATTTTTGGCCATGCCAGGGGCCCATGACGCCCAGGCTGAGAACCCAAGCTCTATCTACTCCCACCAGAGTCTTCCTGGTTCTTCATAATTACAGCAGACCCCAAAGGTGGTAAATTACTGTTATTTCAGAAAGGAGTATGGAAGCAAGTTCCACAGCTGAGGGGCCAGCCCTCACAGGGAATACTCTGCCAGTTGCCCAATTTCTTATACAAGTGGAGCTCCAACTCAGGCACCCCTATAGACCTCAAGCAGGATCAGGGAAAGAGGTGGTCTTTCAGGTAAGTAGATCCCAGGTCATTTATGGCTGTTTGGTCAAAAACAACATCTTAAATTCTTCTGGGTATATATTTATTTCCTATGGGGATCAGTGCTTTCACTCTTGGTGAATAGGATACCAACTCCTGTAACTTGCTGGACCTTTGATCTGTTGCTTCTCAATGTTTTAGGTCATCAAATGTGTATTACTAATGTTGTGCCCATGAGAATACCTTCAGTTACCTCCACCTGGAAACTCAAGAATAAAGTAACGTGTAAACACCTCGGAGAATCTTGTGTCCCTCAGGTGTGCATTCTGCTGGCTACATGGCCCATATTCCTGACTTCACAGGCAGCTAATAAGGTGTTTTTCAGCATCCTAGACTGGGTTACAACCGGTGCTGTAACCGCAATATAGTCAATTTTAGAGGGGAATTTTCCAAAGGTGTTTAAGGGATTCCCTTAGCCTCCTTTGAAAAATGCAATTCTAACTGACCTCTCTGCTTTTGGGTAGAGTGGGAATTTGGGGGTTTACTGGTTGAAGTTTAACACTCAAAGTGGAAAGTGACAACAAAATTTGTCTGGTTACCTTTGGTGTGAAACTCCGTGCACATTTCTAAGCCTGACTTACAATTTTCTAGCTGCTTTTAGCCCGTCCTTCCAGTTTTAAAGTCTCAGGTTGAGGTTAATTTATTTTTCTAGAACTAGTAGTAAAAAGCACAGGAATCTCAACACATATCGGAGACCTTATTATCCTGTCAATTGTGCGTACACAATTCCCACTTATATAATTAATAATTCCATACACAACTGACAGAATACAAATGACTTTTTTCAGGTTTCCACCAAAAATTAGGAACACCCAAGTCTTATAGCATGAAAACTGAATTCAAAAAGACTTTTAAACTATGGAATTTTTAATTTCCGTATGTTTCATACAAACTCGTTTTGCAAAATTTCACAGGTACAAGATTCTCCTAGCTAAAAATGAAAAACTTTAGTGACAGCTAATGCAAATATTTTCACAATTTTGCATAACCCTAATTTTCCATCATGAATGTTGCTGGGGTTAAAAAAAAAATCACAAGTCAAAGACCTCAGCCTACAATTGACAGTATGCAAGAAGACTGCTTTGTATACCTGGAGCTATATGAAAATAAACTAGGCTCTACACAGGAGCTGCAGTCCACTTGCCTGCTGCCAATTGTAGGATCAAGGCCTAAAATGAAAAGTCCTTTTTTCCACAAAGCACTTGATCCAAGGCTAGGAATTCTTTATATTTTGGCACTTAAATACATGATATAGTGATATTCCTCTGTTTTGATTTCACAGGTGGTATTTCTTGAAAGATGTTTGATCTGTCTACCTAGTTCAGAGTTTGAGTCTGCACAGAAATATTGCTTTCTTAATGTTAACATACAAGGAACAGCCATTGTAATCATTTTGCCAGATGCATTCCTTGCCCAATGGTATCTATACTGTTAGTATCTGAGACCATGGAATAGGGATATGCCTTTGATTCTGAAAAAAGATGAAAATGTTCATGTGCATCCCACATACTCCATGATGGTATTCCTCTCTCACTTGATACCATATCATGAAGTCTGATGTTCCAGTAGTCTGACCTCCATTCTAGAAGGATTTCTGCAGATTCTGACCTCTGCTTGCAAGAGGCTAAGGGTCTAAAAATTATATTCTTCATATGGAAGTAAACAATGATCTAGCAGGTCTTTACCACTCCAATTATATATTAAAGCTAGTACAGCAAGGTTGACAGGCTGTGTATCACAGGGCATTCTCTAGAGTCTATAATATCCAAACCTTTGGGATATTTCTGTTAAGATCATCAATCAGAATAGACAATCTTTAAATTGTTATCATTAGGCTTCAGAGTTATGGCCAGAGACTTTTGGAGGCTACAGAGATAAGGAGACTAGAAAACTCCTATATGTGCCAGATAAACGGAAGGGATGGAACAGGTGTAGAAGATCACAGAAAACTATTCTGCACATAACTTTTGAAGGCTCATATCTCTGTGCAAGGCTAAGATGGCTCTAGGCTTAGAGATTGAATCAAGAAATGGCTTCAATAAATGTCAAACTACTTTCAAATACATAAGAATATTACACTTCAGTGGGGAGCTTTGTTGTACAGCTTACGCGGGTGAGGGCCTTTGCCTCAAGGTTTTTCCACTGATAGCTTCTGCAGAATGATCTTTTCTGTTTATTGACTTGCCAACAAATGTTCAGATAATATGAGTGATTATGTCAAACAGAGCGAATAACTCAAGTGTTGTCTGATCAACAATTCAGAGACTTTCAAGGGGACAAAAATGTTCAAGCCACAACACAATGAAGCAGAAGCTGAAGCTCAGGTGCCGTAGAATTGACTGACTTACTGTACAATGTTCCAACCCTGGCTTCATAAAGGAAATATATTGAATTTCTATCAATGCTTACCGAGTGACACAGATCCAGAGTTTTGTAAGTGGGCTGCTTTTTATGCAAACCTCTTTGGTAGTACGTATACTGTATTTATGCCAAGACCTTTATTATGAAAATGAACAAATCAAAAGCCTACAGTTGCCTAACAACTGTATACCATAATGCTGTGAGGAACAATCCTTTTGGCCACGCAACGCATGATAAAGGTATAGCTTGATATGAGAGAAGGCATACCAGTCTCTTAGTCCCTAATTCAGCAAAGCACGAAAGCACATGCTTAACTTTAAGCATGTGACTAATCCTATTGAAATCAGTGGGGCTACTCATATGCTCAAATATGCATTTAAGTGCCTTGATGAATCAAGCCATTATATAGTCATCGTAATATCTAAATGACACTTTCTATTGAAAGTCCTTGCCTTGCTGTCCTTAAACCATGTTTTGTAAAGTGCTGTGTATTCTTACAGAACTCTAGGACTCTTTCACGCGCTGATTAGAATTCTATACTGATGTTATGTTAAACAGCTAGGGCCCAATGGCTCTTGGCTACTTGCCTGCATGGCCCCTAAGTTATACAAAGATTCTGCATCACTGCATGCCACTCACTGAGCTCACTATCCCTCAAGAAGGGGAACCCTTGGACTCCCACATAATGCAAATTGGTAGACCAGTATCAGTAAAGGAAAAATGGGCCCATCTTCTCATTGTGGTACTGTTATCCCTAGAGGTAACTTGTCAACCAGACCTTAGCCATTGAGTGCAGAAGAAGGGTGGTTGGAGATTTAGGGAGCGGGGGGAAGCTGAACCTCCCTATTGGCAGGTTTATTCAGGATTTTGTTGTTTGGGACTATCCTTTGCTATGACCTGTGACAGAGTGACTTAGAATTCAAAAAACCTTCTTGGCGCTACATGTGTGTAATTGGTGACAAATTAAAAATGAAGCAAGATAGCTATAAAAATCATCACTAACCTACTAAATGTGACTGAACTAAGATTGGTCACATAAAATACTGGCATTAAAAAGACCTTCAAGACTGCATGTAGAAAACTCAAAGAAATAAGGTGGAAATTTACCATTGAGCTAGAATGTAGAGACTACATTCAGACAATAAGGAAAGGTTATCTGCTCAAAGTATTTGCCAGAATGGAATTCTGTATGACAAAGTAGCAGGAGGAGGGGAAGGAACCTGCAAAAGCATCAGTGATACGAGAATACAAGTTCGGGGGGGAGAGGGAAATATTAATGGGACTTTTGTTCCTAAGCCATTTAGGTCTTTTGAAAATCCCACCCTAAGCCTCGAAGACCGTATAAGCTATTCTTTTTACATTGTAATATATAAAAATTCTTCTTTGCTATAATGAAAGTGGACAACTTGCATGAACACAGTTTTTATATGAACAGAACATAGCTGTATGACGGAACCCAACAGTTGAAATGACTGCGAGCCAGGAGCTGGAAGTGACTGATTTGTGGACAGGAAGCTTTGAACTCTGATAAACAATGTGGAAACAGCTACTACTGTGTGCATGTGGGCCAGGAAAAAGGGGAGAAAGAATTTCCTGTCTTATTTTGTTTACAATATTTATAGCAGCCCAGTTGGGATGCATCCAAATCTCGATGCTGACAACAGGGAAAGCTGTTTTATTTAAGATTTAAATACAGCAGCTATGGAAAGTCTACGTTGCGTCTTTCTTCTGTGTCTTTCTCATCTTCCTGTGATGACTGAGTGTGGAGTATGTGAAAGAGAAGGAGCAATCTTTATATACTGCTGAAGAGTAGAAATGTACAATGATCCAGCATACTCTGGGTGATTCTAGTAATGTACGTGCCCCATGATGTTAGAGCATTTTTGAAGGATTTTTTTTAAATTATACTTACAAGTAGGGTGACCAGACAGCAAATGTGAAAAATCGGGACAGGGGCTAGGGGTAATAGGAGCCTATATAAGAAAAAGACCCAAAATCGGGACTGTCCCTATAAAATCGGGACATCTGGTCACCCTGCTTACAAGAGTCCTGTTTGTCCAGCTCAGCACCCTTGTGAGGTTGTAGCGTGCGCTAATAAACCCATTTTGTGCATATTAAAAGGCTCAGGCCCTGAGGCTGATTAAAAGAGAGGAAAAAGGACGCCTTAATTAACAAAATATGAGGCAATAGATCTAAACACTGGTTTGGATTCTGTGCTGTTCATCCTGGGAGGTGTGCCACAGAGCGAGCAGCACAGAGGGAGATGGCTCAAAGGAGGCTGTAAGCACCTTTTGTGCTGTCCAAATTCTGGCGAGGGGCTTGAATGGAGGGAGTTCACAGAAGATCAACAAAAGAGGGATTGGGAGAATCGGGGCGGGAGGGGGAAACAATTAAGTATGTACAGTTTTGGTTAAATCATGACAAAAGAGGATGGGACTATAACAGTCTACAAGTACCTGAAGAGTGTAAACATCAAGGAGGAAGAATTATTAAGGGGTCCAACCAGCAGTAACAGTGAAATTAAGAAATGAAAAATTTTGGCTTAAAATCGAGAAGAAGCTTCCTGAGTCTCTGGAAGGAATGGATGGCAATCGCATTGCTTAGGCTATTTAAAACTAAATTGGGCAAGCCACTAGAAAAATGTGCAACAAGGAAAAATCCTGTATTAGCAGGGTGCTGGCCTAGATGATCTAATAGGCCTCTTTCGCTAACTCCTAGGATTTTATGACTCAGTACCTGATAGTTAAAACAGCTACTTATTTAGTCAACACAGATTAGACAAGGTCTATTTTTAAACAGTTCACTGCACATAGCAGCACACCACTCTCCACACTGCTAGTGAGCCCTCACCTCACCTCACTCCTGTCCTGTGTCAAGTGTAGCTCAGCCAGAACAGAGAGCTGGAGAATAAAGTCAGAGTGAAGCAGGGAGTTCTTGTCCTAAAAGCTGGCAGTGCTTATGTAGCCCAGCAGCAGGTGTTTTAACCACCATGTCACCTACACCCGAGCTGGGCTATACAGTGGCTGAAGTCACAGCGGTCAACCTACACTAGTGCACAGAGCATTGATGCCCCCATGGAACTGCACTGGTAGCAGTGCAATGGAGGAGAAATAGAAATGATACTAAAGTGAAAATTACAGGACCTTTAAATTAGGCAGGTAAACAGGAGCAGAAGGGAGTTTTGGCGGGAACAGCAGCAGATGCTGTGCTGGAGATAAAGGGACTTGGTGAGTTGTGTGTTTGGTCTGGTCTGTTTGTTCTCCACAAGGGGCAGGTGGAGGGGCTTTTGGGCCCATGAACAGGCCAAGTGAAACAGGTCTGTAAATTTGTGTCTACGTGTCTGGAACCCTTGGGTCTGTGATCAATCCCAGATTTTGAAGTCTGAGTGGTTAATCCCTCCCTGTTAGCAAGGGGGTAGAGCTAAATAGCAAGGTTTAGTATAGAAGGCCATTACCAAATGAACTCTTCAGTAGGGGAACAGCAGTGGCAAATGGGAGTTTGGGGGGCAGTTTAGAGAGGGAGATGCTCTCTGTAGAAATAAGAAATTAAAGAATTAGAGTCAGCTAAAGTTTGGTTAAGAAAAATATGTGTTGTAAAGAAAGGCACTGACTAGGAAGTAGAAGAAAGGCCTTGAAAATAATAAATTATAAGGTCAAAAGGAATGAAGTAGGGCAAGTTTCTAAAAAGAAGGCCTCTGACTGACAGGGGTGACTGTAGATGGTTTTAAATAACACAAAGAGAATCTGTCTTAAAATGAGCCAACATGGCCCTTGACAGCCCATACACCAGTGTTAAAGCCTATGTGAACTCAGGTGCAAAGGAAAAACGTTTGGGCAGCAAGAAGGTGGGGAGAAAAGGCCTTGGAAAGAAAGGCTGTTGTAAATCTTATCTGGATTAAGACTGGAAATAGGGGTGAACTGTCTCAAGTTGTTTTTTTTTAGCTAAAGTCAGTAATTGATGATGACAGCACTTGTTTGTTAAAGGGTATAAAAAGTAAACTCTTAAAGAGTTCATTGCTAATACTTGCCTGAACACATTGGAGCCAACCAATATGGGTCTAAGCATCTCTTGGTTTAGCCCATTTGTAAGTATCTTGATCAAATGCTTATAAAAAGTTTCATTACTGTAATGGGTGCAGTAAATTGAGTATTATTTAGGCTTTTGGGGCATTTTACAGCAATTGTATGAATACCATTTGGCGTCTGGATTTCATAAAGGAATTTATGGTTAAATTAGTGTTTGGTGGTTTCCCATATTAATAATTTCAAGTATTATTAATAATTCCAACACTCTCTCTCTAGGTAGAGTTCTACATTCAATATAATTATGGCCAGCAAAAGGAACAGTGGTTGTGACATGTTTTCTTTCCTGTCAAAAGCCAGGAGGGATTTCCACTCTATGAACTGCAAGTTGGTGGCTGTGCTAGAAGAAAAGATTCATGGTTTGCAAAAGACCAAGTACTGACACAGCAAAGCATCAGAGAGGTTAAGGATTACCTAGACAACCAAATTCAGGAATCATCACCTCTCCTGATTCAAGAAAGAAAAGAACTGGTGACCAAGGAATCAAAGAATGTAGAAACTGTCGAGAAGGATGGGCAGTTTGTAGCCATCTGAAGAAAGGACCAGTTGCATCCTATGCTGCTAGAGGCAGAAGACGATGGGCAGGCTGTGACCAAAGAGAAGAGAACCAGAAAAAATTCCACAGCACTGGAAATATTCAATCATTATGAAGTTCTCAGCATGGAAATATTGCTGAAAATCCAGCTGGTCAAATGGAACAAACCTGCATATAATGTTCCTGAGGATGACTGCTCAGGTCAACTATAGCAGTGGTCCTCAACCAGGGCTCTGGGGCCCGAGCAGATTTCAGGGGGTCCATCAAGCAGGGCCAACATTAGACTTGCTAGTGCCCAAGGCAGAAAGTCAAAGCCTCACCACATGGGGCTGAAGCCCAGGGCCCCAAACCCCACCACCCAGGGCTAAAGCCAAAGCCTCAGCAACTTAGCTTCACAGGGGCTACCTGTGACATGAGGCTCCAGGCAATTGCCCTGCTTGCTATCCCCTAACACTGGCCCTAGCTTTGATATGCAGAAAGCCAGTTGTTTTGGCACAACTGGGCCGTGGAGTTTTTATAGCATGTTGGGGGGGCCTCAGAAAGAAAAAGGTTGAGAACCCCAGGACTACAGGATGGTGTGTTGTCCTCCTCAAGCCAAGGCACAAGGTGTGACTACAAAATCGAATGAGTTTCTAAATTAGTCAGGAAAGGATTCACTATTGATGGCACATATTGGCACTAAGGAAACTGCTTCACATGATACGTCACAGATTATAGCAGACTTCCAACAACTAGGAAGGGTGCTGAAGGAGACAAACGTCCAAGTGATCTTCTTGGAGAGCCTTCCTGTCCTGCAAGCAATGGAAGACAGAAAGCAGAAGATTCTGGAAGCAAACCGTTATCTTGGTAAACGGTCTAAGGCTTTGATTTTGTGGTACACTGGTCCAATTTCTGTAGAGAGAGGGAATTGTACAGTTTGGACTGCCTCCATCTCAGCAGAAAGGGAATGAATTTTTTAGAGGATAAGCTGACTAGGCTAGTCAGGAGGACGTTAACAGCAAAAGGGCTAAATGGGGGAATAAATGAGCACAAACATTAAAATGTCAAGAACAAAATTAATCAAGGCATATGAAAAGACAAAAATCTTTAATTGTCTGCACATCAATGTTAGGAACTTGGGTAATTACCAAAAGGAATTGGAATTGCTCATTTATGAGCATAAATTTGATTTAGTTGGTATTACTGAAACATGGTGGGAAAAGTCACATGTTTGGAATGTTAAAATAACTGGTTATAACCTATTAAGGAAAGATTGAGTAGGCAAAAGAGGAAAGAGAGAGTGGCACGCTGTCAAAAATGGTATTATCTCTTTCTGTGTGTTTCACTGAAAACTCAGAAGAAATTATTGTGAATATTTGTGTATGAATGTTCTAACAGACAAAGTACCATATGGGGTACTAGTTGGTGTCTGCTACAGATAACCAGATCACACAAGGGAGCAGGATGACTGGCTCCTTAAGTACCTACATATAATGTGTAGGAAAAACTACATAATCTGGTTGACACGTGCTGGAGGCCTCAAGATGCCAGTAGTAAAACTTCCTTGGAATTCCTAAAAATTATAGTTGATAATATCATAGGCGCCGACTCCATGGGTGTTCCAGGGCTGGAGCACCCATGGGGGAAAAAATGGTGGGTGCTGATCACCCACTGGCAGCCCATCAGCTCCACCCTCCTGGTCCCCCAGCGCCTCCAGCCCGCCGGTGGGCCCCATGGATCAGTACCTCCGCCTCCCTCCCTGCACCTCCTGCCCGCTGCAATCAGCTGTTTTGCGGCATGCAGGAGACTGGGAGGGAGGGGGGAGGAGCGAGGATGTGGCGCGCTCGGGGGCGGAACTGGATTGGAAGAGGCAGGGCGGGGGTGGAGTGGGGTGGGAACAGGTGGGGCAGGGTTGGAGGACGGCAGGGCCTTGGAGGAAGGGGTGGAGCGGGGGCGAGAAGAGGTGAGGTGTAGGTGGGGCCTTGGGGGAAGGGGTGGAGTGAGGGCGGGGCCTGGGGCAGAGCCAGGGGTCGAGCACCCCCCGGCACTTTAGAGAGACGGTACCTATGGACAATATCCTAATTCAAAAAGTGTTACATTCAACATGAGAGAATTCTATATAGACCTCATTGTGATAAAGAGGAATTGATCATAGAACTAAAATTTAGAGATTGCTCAGGTGCAAGTAAACTTTACTTGATTATTGTTCTGGGGGGGAGGAAATATATATATATATATATATCTAGGTTTAGGACATAACAGTAATCAAAGCAGCATAAAATGAGGAATTCCAATTTAACAGGGCCAGTTTCACAAAGCTGAAAACAACGATGAGCCAAATGAATTGGGAGAAAGAAATTAAACAGAAAAATGTAAATGATAATTGGGAGCTTTTGAAGAACATTATACTAGATGCCCAAAAAGCCTCAATCTCACAAATTAAGAAAGATGGCTCAGCTGCTTAAAAAAATAGTCTGGTTTAGAGCGGAAGTGAACACATCAATATAACATAAGTGAGGAAAAAAGGAACCTGATAGTAATAAATGTAAGTTATAAGCTAGAAAATGAAGAAAATTTATAAGGGAAGCAGTAGGACACACACAAAATCCATGGTTAGCAGAGTTAAGACAATAAGGAGTTTTTCAAGTATATCAGGAACAAAAAGAATCCTAACAATTACATTGGTCCACTGCTAGATTGATATGGTTGAACTGTCGTTAATAATGCAGAAAAGGCAGAAATGTTCAACTATTTCTATTCTGTATTTGGGGAAAAGTCAGATGACTTATTCAGGTCATATAATACTGGAAGAAAGTTAATGGCATCCCAGTGTTTAAAAAGGGTAAACAGGAGGACCTACGTAATTGTAGGCATGTCAACCTAACTTCAATCCCAGGCAAAATAATGAAACTGCTGATTCATTCACAGAATAGTTCCATTAACTTCAGTGAGACGTCAGTGAATATGGACTACTCATGGGAATAAGACTTTGCAGGATCATGCCTTTACTTCATAGATAGTCTAACAAATTGGTACCTCCCTAGGGAAAAAAAGTCGCACCTTGGGCATAATGAAATCAGTCTTTCTTGCTAAATAAATTTGCAAGCTTAAACAAATGTATAGTTGGCAGTTTTATAAGGAGGCCTCATGTGGCAGTTCTGAACATCTGTGCTGCAGTTTAGTAGGTACACATTAATGGATCTGTTCAGGATAGCGAAGATTAGTAGTTGCAGTTCATCTACTTACTCTTTATTCTATGAATATTCACGAGGGAGTGCTAATAAAGAAAGCACACTTTCATGAAGAGAACAGTTGTGCTTTATAGGAACACTGTCAGGATAGAAATAATGTATTTTAACACTCCTCGGCATGAGTTACCACCACCTCAGATTATTTAAACAGAGTTTTACAATCTAACTTTTTTTAAAACTGTTCATGCTGTGTGTTTACTTATTTGGATTTCATTCTGCTTCAAAGTGAAACTAGACTGGTTTGTTTAGCATCAATTTCTGGGAGATGTCTTATTCTCACCATGCATTATTACCGCATTTCTCTGTTTGCAAGATAATTGTTAAATGCCACCAAAAAGCTATTCTATTTGAAGTTGCAAACAGCTACCATTAATATTTCTATTAACACTAGGGGCAAAATTCTCCAAGATACCCATGGCAGATTTTGATTCTAATGGTTCTTTTTCTGCACAGATGTGATAGACGCATGTACATGTACACAGATTGTCAAAGCTGCCTAAATAACTGGCTGTCCAATTTCTATTTAAATTAATGGGAACTGGGTGTCCAAATTCCTTTAACAACCTTGAAAATCCCAGCCATTGACTAAACTATCAAATTGAGATTGAACAAACAGATGTACAGAGACTTTTGTCCTAGTTAAGTGATTTTGTTAAAATGAAACCTAAACTTTGGGCTTGGATTACTTGACAGTCCCCCCTTAACAGCTTGTCAGACACCTGGCTAAAATAAACAGAATGCTGGACTTTAGGACCCAATCTGATTCCTATTGAAGTTAAGTAGGAAAACTGCCATTTACTTCAATGGAAATGGCACCAGACGCTCAGATGATAACGTTATCCTAAAGGATAAGGAAATAGAAGTCTGGCTAGGAGTAGGTCAACCGTTTTGGTCAACCACCATGAGTGTTAGCCAGTACACAAATATACATGGGGAATAAATATATTTAACTGAACAAAAGGTCAGTCAATTCAACAGAGATAGGCACAAATCAACCCCTGTATGCAAACACTACAGAAATTTGCAGTGTTAGACATCTGGATCAGAATCAAAATTATCCGATTCAAGATCTGCAATTAAGTATAAGTACAGAAACTCCTCACTTAAAGTCGTCCCGGTTAATGTTGTTTCATTGTTACGTTGCTGATCAATTAGGGAACATGCTCGTTTAAAGTTGTGCAATGCTCCCTTCTAACGTCGTTTGGCAGCCACCTGCTTTGTCCACTGCTTGCAGGAAGAGTAGCCCGTTGCAGCTAGCTGGTGGGGGCTTGGAACCAGGGTGGACCGGCAGCCCCCCTATCAGATCCCCACTCCCCTAAGTTCCCTGTGCAGCAGCTGCCCAGCAGGCTATCAATTGCCAGCAGTTCAGCTGTCCCTCCCCGCACTGCCATGTGCTGCTCCTGCCCTCTGCCTTGGAGCTGCTCCCCAAGACTCCTGCTTGCTGTGTGGGGGGAGGGGAGGGGGAGGAGGGCTGCTCCCCCCAGCTCCTGCACCCCACTTACCCCATCTTCCATAGAACAGGGGGGGCACACGACAGGGTTCAGGACGGAGGGAGCTTGCTAGCAGCAGCTGCGAGTCTCAGCAAGCTGATCTAATTAACAAGGCAGTGTACTTAAGAGTAGGGTCAGTGTACTTAAAGGGGTAATACACATCTCTCTCTCTCTCACACATGGTGTGTGTCTCTGTCTGCAATGCTGTCTCCCCTCCCTCCATTCCTGCTGCCTTGTAGTGTGAGAGTTAATCCTTAAGGGCTCAGCCAATTGCTAGTTCATCATTTAGCAGTAAGGCATTCCCTGGGAAATATCCCACCCTCTGACTCCTCCACCTCAACCAAGCTTCACAATCATCATCACTGTGTACCAGTATTAAATTAAGAACAGGAGTACTTGTGGCACCTTAGAGACTAACAAATTTATTAGAGCATAAGCTTTTGTGGGCTACAGCCCACTTCTTCGGAAAGTGGGCTATAGCCCACGAAAGCTTATGCTCTAATAAATTTGTTAGTCTCTAAGGTGCCACAAGTACTCCTGTTCTTTTTGCGGATACAGACTAACACGGCTGCTACTCTGAAACCAGTATTAAATTGTTTGTTTAAAACTTACACTGTGTGTGCGTGTGCGTGTGCATGTGTGTATTATATAATTAGTCTTTTGTCTGGTGAAAAAAAATTCCCTGGAACCTAAGCCCCTCATTTACATTAATTCTTATGGGGAAATTGGATTTGCTTAACATCGTTTCGCTTAAAGTCGCATTTTTCAGGAACATAACTACAACATTAAGTGAGGAGTTACTGTATGAAACATGGACTCTTCAGAAATTCTTTAATTGTTGATTTGGTTTAATTTTACATTAGGCTATGGACTCATTAAAGCCATTCTTACATTCTAAAAAGGGGAAGGAGAGACTTGGAGGTGTATTTCCCTCTCCCCCCATGGAAGGGGAAAGGTAATCAATGATACCTTTTATTTTAGGCCCTTGAGGGGCAATCATTCCACCTATATTAGCCATTGTTGAAATTATTTAAAATCTGCATGCACCTATTGTGACACTGCACCCCATATATGTCATAGTAATATTATTATAATATGGCTATGGAATAATTATGATGTATTTTGTACAAGATAGGTCATGTGAGGCATCACTGGAAAAGTTATGATTTGCTGAATATGATTATCCTATTTGTATGCATGTATCATTTTTTATCTGAAGTTATGAATATTGACTAGGGATCTGTATTTCAAATAGGCTTACTCTGGAAAACACCCACAGCCAGCCTTTCAGGTACAACAATGAAGAAGCCAGACAGCGCTAATGGCCCATCAGCAAAGACAATGGACTGTGGAATAGTTTAACTTTCCTGTGGGCGTTTTGGCCAGCCTGTAAGCAATGACTGCTATAACACTGCAAGGTCATGTGACCAGACCACATGTCTCTGGACTCCATCTTGGGATGTAAGTATTTTTCCACAAACCGGTCTGAGAACCAAGTTTTGAAACAAAGGGTTCCTGCCATATGCTAAAACTATATAAGGCAGGGAGTGACATCATCTGTGGTTCTTCACTCCCCACACAAGAAGACTCCTGGAAAGTCTTCAGGAACAAAGACTGAACTGGGGGAAGTGCTGGACCCAGGCTAAAGGGATTTCTATCCTGTGTATGAAAGACCCGGGGTTTCCAAGCTGTAAATAAAGTGCAGCTTGCCCCTTAAGAATCTTCAGCCAGCTTGTATCATATCTCAGAGTGAGAATCTGCTAGTTCATATCCTATCTTTCTAGTATCTTAGACTTAGTTTGCGTTTTGTTTATTTACTAGGTAACCTGCTTTGATCTGTTTGCTATCACTTATAATCACTTAAAATCTATGTTTTGTAGTTCATAAACTTATTTTATGTTTTAATCCAAACAAGTGAGCTTTGACTGGAGTGCGTGGGGAAAATCTCTGCTTGGTTACCACAAATGTGCATTGTTCTCTTCAAATTGAGGGAGAGGCGGACCAGGTATTAAACCAGGGGTAGGCAACCTATGGCATGCGTGCCGAAGGCAGCACGCGAGCTGATTTTCAGTGGCACTCACACTGCCCGGGTCCTGGCCACCGGTCCGGGGGGGCTCTGCATTTTAATTTAATTTTAAATTAAGCTTCTTAAACATTTTAAAAACCTTATTTACTTTACCTACAACAATAGTTTAGCTATACATTATAGACTTATAGAAAGAGACCTTCTAAAAATGTTAAAATGTATTACTGGCATGCGAAACTTTAAATTAGAGTGAATAAATGAAGACTCGGCACACCACTCCTGAAAGGTTGCCGACCCCTGTATTAAACCCATATACTGGCCAGATTTGACCAGGGCAGGATGGCATTGCTCTGGGGTCCCAGGCTGGGAAGCTGGTGGCTAGAGAGCCTGCATGTAACTGCAGCTGGGTGTGTCCCTACCTGTATGAAAGCTGGTGAAAGTGCAGAGTGTCACAGCAGCACAGTGTGAGAGGGAGTCCAGGCTGGTGGGTCAGAGGGCTCAGTGGTACACCAGTTCCAGGTGACACCCCAGGGGGAACCCGTCACACTTATAAATATCAATTTGTGGCTTAACTTTTTCTCCCCCAAAACTGGTAGAAAAATACTAACTACTTAGACGTCTCAGTTATATAAATAGGGTTGTGTTTTGTTTTGATTTTTTGAGCCATGCCACCAATGTCTTAATTCATAAAGCATTGAAGAAGCCATTAGTTCTGGTTCACAGTAATGGTTAAACAATTCAGAGTAATCAACTATTACCAACAATAAAGGCTAACTGTAATATGCTACCTTTTTATACCCATGCATCCTACCTGCTTTGGGTAAAAATGTGACAACAAGTCAAATTACACACAGAGCCCTGAAACAGCACGTGGCTGGTTTTCAATTTAGAGGTCAGCATATTGTTCTGACACATTCACAGCTTTGGGCAAGGTTTTTCAAAGCATGAGGGTTAATAATTCAAGAAACAACCATTTAGCACCACGTTTTTCACCTTCAGCATGACCAGGAGCCCAAACCTAGTGGCTCAAGAAGTACAAATGACTTTCCATACTGTGTTTGTGTAATAACAACCACCCATCAGTTTGGCATGGGTTGAACACAGATACTGAGAACCTGAAAGGGGAAAGTAGAATGAAAGCATGATACTAAATTAATGTCTTCATCTTGGCAATCTTGCAAATTTGGAAGCAGGGCAAGAACCAACGTCACAGGTGATCAGGGAAAAGCTTTACTTTTAAAGTGTTTGTGAACTGATGGAAAGTTAAAGCTGGTTCTTTGTGTAGATGTCCCAATTCAACTTGGAGTAAATTTAAGGAGTCAGAGGCTCTTGACAAAAAACATACAGATGAATTACCAAGCCTATAAAGGTCAGCGGGAGAGTGACTAAACTACTAATCTAGTTTCAGTCTCACTCTTTTTCATAACAACCCATCAAGGTAAAGTTCACTGATGATGTAATGTCACACAGAATGGCAGCAACACATACAATTGGTCACAAGAATTACTATAGGTACAAAGAGTGTTCCACTACTGTCACTGTGCAACTTACTGTACATATCGATAACACGAAGAAATTAACACATTCATAAAAATATATATATGGTATCATGTGAGGGTCAGGATTCTTATAGAAACATTACTGACCATTTGCTAATTAATGTGTCAGTTTACCCAAACACTTGGTTTACTTTTCCACCATGATCACAACCACCCCTTCTTCTTTCCTTGTCACCACCTCCACGTCTGTGGACCTATCCTCTCCAGCTCATACCATTTTCCTCTTCTAGCTCTTTTCTCCTCTGAACAACACTGCACCAAACTCTTCCCATCCATGTAGCCATCATCGCTGCCCTCCTCATCCTTCCCAACCACCTTCCCATCTGATTTTGACTCCTAGCTTTCCCCAATCAACATCAACTTCAGTTTCTATAGTGATATTCCATCTGACTGCTTAGTCTCCTGCTTCTTCATCCTCATCTGCCCACTTGACCATCAATACCGAGTTCACTCTCCAACACACCAAAATGACCACTTTCTTGACCTTGCCTTCACTAAATACTCAAAAGTCTCCCAATACCAGTTTCCTCAGTCCTACAGCACTACCTGCCTGTCTTTTCCACCAAGCACTTTTGTGATCGTCAATCAATCTATGTCCATAACTTCTCTGCCACTCAACCTCCTCTTCCATGCTTTCCCCCCCACTCGACTCGGTTGTCTACTCACTCCACTCCACTGTCCAAATCATGCCGGACTCTTTTGCCCCTCTCTCCCACAGCAACGTCTACCCCCACAACCTCAGTTCACACACACACCCCCAGCATCCATTTCCTCTGCTCTTGCAACACAATCTGAGCGTCTCTCAAAAAAAGACTCCATGACCAAAACAGATTTCTTACACTACCAAATGATTTTCTCCTTCATCTGTTCTGCCATCCTCTTCATCAAGCACTACTTATCCATACCCTTTGAATCCCACACCACAGTCCCAGCAGTTTATTCACTCCTTTTGACTCCCTCCAAAAATCCTCCCCCGGGGCCCTCCATGAGCAGGATATTGCCAACCTTTCCTCTCCACAAATCACTCTCATTCGCCACTCATCAGTCTCTCTTCTCCCTTTTCCTGTCTCATTGAAAGTTCTCGCCTGCTTTCCTCCTCCACCCTCTACACTTGCCACAGCGACCTAACCCCCTCCCACCTTGTGATCGTCCTGGCCACAACTCAATGCCGCCTTCACCTTCATTAACCTTTCACGCTCATCAGGCTCCTTCCCGTCACAATACAATTAGACTATTGCCTTCCCCATTCTAAGAACACCCAGCTTTGAATCCCCCTGTATTTCCAACTACTGACTAACCTCTCCCTTCCCCTCCCAACCCATTGAACAAGCTGCCTATAACCACCGCCTTGAGTCCCTCTCCTCCAATCAAGATTTCTTAGATTGGAAGCTCTTTGGGCCAGGTATCTTTTATTCTGTGTTTGTACAGCACTTAGCAGGGTAAGGCTTCAATTCTGATTGAGGCCTCTAGATGCTAGCATAGCACGAATAACTCATAACACTAAATGTCAGATACTTGTTTGTTATACTGTAATAAGCTACAAAACTAATAACTTTACTAAAGGCCTTTTAAAATGATTTATAAGTATCCATTCTGCAGAAGTCACATGGCAATATTCTGTGATGGTTTATTCTAGAAGGAATATCACTTGTACACAGGGCCGGCTCCAGGGTTTTTGCCGCCCCAAGCAGCCCCCCCCCCCCCCCAAAAAAGCCGCTATTGCGATCTGCGGCACTTCTGCCGCCACTCTACTGTCGCCGCTTCATTCTTCAGTGGCAATTCGGTGGCAGGTCCATCCCGCTAGAGGGACCGAGGGACCCGCCGCCAAATTACCCCCGAAGAGCCAGATGTGCCGCCCCCTTCCATGTGCCGTCCCAAGCACCAGCTTGCTACACTGGTGCCTGGAGCCGGCCCTGCTTATACAAATATATAATCAACAAATCATTTTGTCATTACTGCAGCTCCTCTTTGCATTCATGTATCCCAATATTCCTCACTTATTCACGGAATAGTCTACTAAATTTCAAAAGTGTACAATGAAGTAATGGAAAATATTTTTCTTTCTATGTGTAACATTTGCGTCTTGTTAAAGCAATAAATGTTAAATGTCTGGAATTTCAAAACCTTTTGCTGTTGTTGTTCTTGTTTTTCACCTCTTCCTACAAATGCTGAAATTCTGGTTCTCAGCCTCTGAATTCAGTAAGATTACCACAGCAGTCCACTAAATCAAATGGTGATATTTCCAGTGCACCTATATTTCCAATGCACAGCATAACTATGAATTAAAGAGATTCTATTCCTTTAATACTATTTTTGCATACTAGCAACTTAGCTTAGAAAATCAGACCTATGTTGATTTCAAATCACATAAAAGAAGACAGACACCTCTTTAATATTCATTAATCCTGCTATAACAAAGGTCACACCAGCTAGATCTGGTATTAAATGTCAGCCTTAGCATATACAGTTGTCTATCATGATCAAATTATTTAAATTCACAGCTTTTGGATGAATTCTAAATTATACTCAAGAGCAGAACTAAGTAAATATTATTGTATTGTTACAACAGTCACAAAGCTTTCTGCAAGCAGTTTCCTGGTCTCTTTATTGACTCTGCACATTTTCTTGGTAACTGTCAGTATTTCTTCACAGGCACCATATTCATATTAAAATGCTTAGTAGCATTTAAATTCCTTTTAAACAGCAGTTTTCTATGTCTATCTTTACTTGCTTAAAAAAAGTAAATTTAATATGGTTCCCATTCTTAGGTGACTAGACAGCTTGTGTCATTTTTTCCACTATTAGCTTTTATAATGTACATAAAAGGAGAAATATTTGAGAATAAAAAATGTACATTTGTGAGCATGAACTGCTTTAATGGAAAATTAAACAGCATTTCAGGAGAGAGCTCAAGATTTCCATAGCATTCAGTGCTAAATAGAACGTTGGCTTGGATCTCTCTTTGTTATTCCCTCCTGGCTTGCAAATGAATTTAATGACCTTATCTGATGAGTTCTTTAAGGTTCAGCCAAACATTTCATATACACAAAGTACATTGAAACATTGAGTCCGGGAAAGAAAACTGAAACAAGTATTTGAAATTCAGTGTTAAGGCTGAACCATATCCATACCACTGACTTCTAGATTCTAGACATACCATGCTTGCATACTGCTGCCATACATACTGTAAAATTTCCAAAGGTATTAAGAGCAAATCCTGCAATCTACTCAGGAGCTAGTACCCAGATCACAATGGATCTAGTGTGATCCTACTGCATGGAGGTCTGTGGGGTCGTCTTCTGCTCCAAAGACATTTAAGGAGATAGAAGCCAGCAGGGGGAGAAAGATGGACTTTGGGGTCTGTGAAACCCATGGTCACAGGACCCCTATGACTTAAGGGACCTAAAACCCTGACTGTCATTCAAAAATATAAGAGAAGGGACTTTCCCACTGCAGGAGGCCAGAGGAAAATTCTCATGGTGCAGGCATTGTGTAGGACAGCCTACAGCTGCCATACACAATCCCTCTTGCAAGCGCCATCTCCTCTGATCCCTCACTCTCTCCTTCCCTCCTGAAAAACAACTAATGGTGCCTGGGCAGCTGTATCTTACCTCCACTTGTTTGATGAGCAGCAGCGCTTGTACTTTGCCTTCTTTTTACCTCCAACTGAGGCATAACCTGGCCTTCTTGTGAGGGACCCTCCCAGTCTGGACCACTGACCTGCATCAGGGCTGGCTGCTTTCCAGCCTGTGTGACCAGTCCTGTCTGTGTCTCCTAATGCTAAACCTAGTTCCTATTTTAATTAACTACCATCACTGGTACTGACAGCTTGATTTGAACCAGATAAAATATGACAGGCAAAATTGTCTGGAAAAACCGATTTTGTGTGTATTCGGATATTAATTATTCCTGCGGAAATGGCATATTTTAGGTCAATTTCATGAGAAAATTTTAAAATTATAGGTATGCATAAAATAATCCTAAAAAGTTTCTTTAAACTTTTAATGGAGATACTCAGATTTGAACTAAAGAATGAACTTTAGCAATGTGAACAAATCTAGTGTGAATCACTGCATGCCCATCTATTCTCACTTAGCCGCTTCTCTTCCCATGTCTACTTTCTGAACTGAAATCAGATCAGTTCTTGGGTTTAGGTAAAGGTAAAAGAAAGTAATCTAATTTAGACACCATTTCATTTAAATCAGTTTTTCCTCACAAAAATAACTGAAAATCTATTTGTTCACTTTACACTGGCATGATTAAGGAGTTGTATACGAACATTTGGACAACTGTGTCAATATACCTAAATAGTTTTAAGATAGAAAAGCGAATTATTATATTCCCTCCTTCACATGTCTTTAACTGCTCTTGCATCTATCTCCTTTCAATCTCTGTACAGAACAAACATACTCTTATATTCTGTCTTCTTAATGGCATCGCCTTGGTCCCACCTGCCCTGTCTCTCCTTTCCTTTCCTACAAAATACTTGAGCATGCCATCTGCCCTCACTATCCAGACTTCCTCTGCCTCCTCTCACTGGGATCTCCTATGGACTGCCTTCCACTAAAACTGCCTTGACTATGTTTCTAAGGCCTCCTTACTGA
The DNA here is from genome assembly GCF_028017835.1 of Emys orbicularis. Taxonomy (NCBI): domain Eukaryota; kingdom Metazoa; phylum Chordata; order Testudines; family Emydidae; genus Emys; species Emys orbicularis. The sequence goes on from NC_088693.1 coordinate 46,821,079, forward strand.
GTCAAAGCACATTTCTATTCTTATAAAACTTGATTCTGATCTCACACTTGTGAGAATCGGGACTTGAAATCAATGGAGTTACAGGGCTGATCACAGGCCTAAGAGTCCCAGCCATATGGTCTCCACAGAGACACAATCTTACAAGACCTCTTTCTCTTGGCCTACTCGGGGGCCCAAAAGCCCAGCCACATGGCACTCGCTGAAAACACAAACACACAACTCACAAAATCCTTTTATCTCCAGCACAGGATCCGGAGCTGCTCTCTCCAAAACTCCCGTTCACCTTCCATCTCTCATTTGGAAAATCCTCATCCTCTCTTCCCCCTCATTTCTATTGGTAAACCTCAAAAGTTCTGTCCTTGTCCTCGGTCTAATCCCCTCCCTGCCCCTTTGTGTAACCTCCTCTGCTTTCATGGGTTTACCTATCATTTTTCTGCCACTGACTGCCAAATCAACCTCTCAACTCCTTATCTCTGTCCCTTTGACCAACCTCACATCTCCAGCTCTCTTAGACATCTCCTTCTGCATATCCCATCAGCGTTTCAAGTTCAGTCTATCCGAAACAAAAACTATTCTCCTTCCTTCTCTATCACTATTCACTAGAGGCTCACACACTTCACTGCTTCTGGAGCCCAAACTCATTGCACTCACAATGGGCTCCTTCCATTCCTCTATTCCCAGCACAAGATTCTGGTGTGCCATCCTCCCCAAACCTGCTCTAGTTCAGGGACTCCCTACAATGTCCCCAGTACCCTCCCTCAGACCTAAGGCTCTGCATACCCACCCATGCCAGGATCCCCCATTCTCATCCCCCATGCCGGGGCTCTGTGTGTGCCTTCATTCCCCCTCTCTTCCCTATGCAAGGTTCTCTGTATCCCCCATTCTCACCTCCTCCATACCAGTCTCCCCAATTCTCCCCCCTTCAAAGACCCTGTCTTGCCCTGGATTGGAAGGCTTGGGCAGAAAGCTGGTGCCCTCTCTTTCTCTCTTCCTTTCAGCGTGTAGGTTTTTGGGAAGCGAGGGATGCTAGTAGAGATGAATGAATAAAGTTTCATTCCCTCGCCTCTCCATCTAGTTTCCCCTTCTGGCTGACAACCCACCCCACAACTGTTAGGCATCTCTCAGGAGGGAGAGCAAGGAATATTTTTTTAATTGCTAAGGCATGTTATACATGTTCCCTATGTGCTACCCTTCCATTTCCTTCTATTTCAGGGACATATCTAAATATGTAAATAGTTAAAATTGTATAATTTGTAACTCGTTAAAGTATTTATTGTCTTGCTGACTGGGAGATGAGTCATTCGGGGCATTAACATTTTAAACTCAAGTGGGACAATGGGTAGAGTTGAAATGGGTTCTTGTGTAGGAAGGCTCCATGTGTCCTTCACGTCTCCCTTCCGGTTTTCTGATTAGCGATTTTGGTGACAGAGTTCTGCCCATTGAGGCCTCAGACATTCCCTCGTGTTTCAAAATTGATCAGATTAAGTTTTCAGTTGTCCACGCTACATGAAGACAAATAGAGAAATGCCATCAAGTTGAGTGCAGGGCCTTGCTTCGCTTGGCCAATGACTCCAATCTTCGCCTCTTCTCCCAGGCTCACAGCCTCAGTGCTATTTTCAAACCCATTTTCTCCATCTCACTCCACTAAACTCTGTTCCCACATAACCAGTACATTCAGCCTCACCTTCTACAACCATCATCATCTTGCTGCCACCTGCATCTCGACTTTCCTTTCCTTCTACTGCCCCACCCCATCTGGCTCTCTATACTGCTCACAGACCTCTTTACTTTTGCTCCCGCCACATTCTTCTCCCAGTCTCATCTTCACACCTTTCTTTTCATGCTGCCCCTGTGCATGGAGACGTTTCTCTCCCTCCTCTTTCAACTTCTTCCCATAACCCACTTCTTCCATGAAGACTCCCCAGGTCAGTCTCCTCACCTTCCTGCCTTCTGAAGTAACCATTTAATGAAATGTCATTTTAAAAATTAAGTGTTAAACAATACGCTGCTCAATAACTTAGGGTTCAGACATCAGTGATCCTGTTGTACTCACACAGGAACATAAGGGAATGTGAACCCCCACCTTATCCCCTGCACAATCTTCTTGGGGTCACTACTCCCCACCATGAGCAAGCAGGTGCGTAGAACATGCCCAGGAGTAGGCTGAGCCTTAAGCTCCACCCCACCCAACACACTGGTCAGCAGAGCTGAGGTGGTGCAAGATGTGGAGTAAGATGTGCCCTGTAAAAGGCTGCAGTAAAATAGTTTCCCATTAAAGCAAGGAGCACAAGTTGTGATTTCTGAAGCAGTGCACGTACACTCAGGGCTAGAAGCAAAGGGTGCTTCTAGATCCCAGGGAATAAATAATCACTTTGTTGAGTGAATGTGCTACATTCATGTACAGTTAGCAACTAATTGATCACTAGCAATAATGGCAGACAATGTACATTTGTATTAGTTACAGTACATAATTCCATATGAACCTGTTAAATCTGTAGCACATCTACTTATTAATGACATACTGTGAGGATAAGGAGGATAACAGTTTGGACACATTTGAAGACAACTGTTTAAGTGAAGAGGATAAATAACCCATTTTAACAAGCACTCTCTGAATTGCTCTAAAATCTTTTCCTTTTCTATGCTGTTTACTTAAACAGTAAATGATTCCATTTTGACTGCCTCGGCTCTTTAAATGATGTTCTTCCTGAGTGGGTAGGGTGGTAGTGATGCATTTACCCTAGGTTAGAAGTTAGCTAAAGAGATGTTCTGTGAGATGAATAGTTATTTACACAAGAAAATATTTTGACATCAGCCCACTTCAATATTATATTCTAATAATGGGAAAATATCATGTGACATGATAAAGCCACCATACATAAGTGAATTGCTTCCTTGTTATTGTCAACCACTTCATAGGACTCTGATTTGGCATCTTTTCCACGGACTTTTGATTTAAAAGGTGCCAACTCTTGGTATACTCCTGACAAATATTAACAAACCAATAGGCCCTGATTCAGGAAAGCATCCCTATTTAGCACATGCTTAAGTACTGTTCTGAACTGGAGCCACAGGGAACTAGAGATCTTGACCCACAAATAGAACAATTTCAATAAATAAGATTGAGCATTCATGCTTTCCCACATGGGTGGGTACACTTGCCTGTAGTAAAACTGTTGAGTATTTTGAGCTTCAAGAAACAGCAAAGAGCCATGTAAGGGCATTACATCGCTGGCTTGAAAGGAGAGTTATTTTTTGCTAGAAAATAAATTTTAGTATATTGTTTAAGGGGGAAAAGGAAAGACTTTGCCAACAAATAAGGTCTGAAAGAAAGCATGCAGTCTCTATAGTTTATTACAGTGCAGTTAAGTGAAACAAACCAAAAGCTACTTTATTAGCTTATAAATTGCAACACTATAAATATTTTCTAAAAACCAAACACTGTACAGAAATCTGGAGGATATGACTGTCACCTCAGTGTACAGCATTAGTGGAATTGCCTACCTACACATGGCTGATGTAAAAATCTCCATTGATTAGCTTCTACCCTGGAACAGCAGAGAGGTTTGGTACCCAATTTTTGAAGCTGATTTTAGCTACTCATGAAAATACCCAGGCAGGATTCTGCAAAATAATGAGCCTGCTAAACTCAGAGTTTTCTTGTTCTTTTGGCAGCTTTGGGGGATTTGGACTGGGTATTTGGACTGGGAAGAGAAGTTAGAGACTCCAGTTATTTCCTAATCTAATTAATTTGTTTATAACATGTACACAATTCCTATTTACACAGAGCAGAGGTGACAGAAACAACAAGACTACAAGCAGATAATTCCACCTGCAGAAGCCACAGACAAGACATTGCTGTGCCTAGCCCTGTAGCTGGAAAAATCAGCTCCCTTTCTAACCCTCTTTGATTTTCTCCTGCTTTCAGGATGATGTTCCCATGTCTGTCTGTCCCTGGTACTCTCTGGCAAAAATCCCTCAGTCCAAAGCACAACAGGGCTTCTGCTTACAGATGAGGCCCTATAGGCATCACCGCGATACAAGTAACAAATATGACAAAGGGCTTGAGCTGGCTTCTGTGCGAATTTCCATCCAGAAAAAAGAGTGTGCGCTTGACCAAAACAATAGCCATACGGGGAGATTTTGAAAGGCACACACAAAGGGCAGCTAGGTGCCCAACCCCCAGGTTAGGCATCTAATTCCCATCTGTGCTTTTGAAAATCTCCTCTCACTGACAATGGGGCTCTAGCCAGCCCTAGTGGAATCCTTTGGGTGAGGGTCTCTGAGTCAGATACTCTGCTAATGTCAATTAGCACAGCTTCATGGAAATCAATGGAGCTACACAGTTTACACCAGTTGACGAGCTATGTTGAGGCTACCTGTGTTTAATCTATGGAGAATTTCATATCAAGTAGTTATTATTATTACCAATAGCAGTAAATCATTTTGTTTAAAAAATAGTTTGTTGTTCATACATCGTTATATTGGCTGAGGAAACATGCTGTGTTTTTGAAAACGAAAGCTGAGACATTGAGATCTGACCAGTCAAATTGCATTATGTGATGTTGCCTTATAGAATAGAATGGGGTTGTCTGGCAGAGCAGGTAATCCAGGGCACAAACTGTATATAATCAGATTTTAAAAGGTAAACACTTCAGAAAATTGGCTTTGACAAGAATAATCATAAGGGTCTTTTCTTTTTCCTTTTTTTAAAGAAACGCTTTATTGCCTCTACTATATGACATTTTTTCCACAGGTAAATTTCAAAGGGCTGGCCATCTTAAAGTCTACCTCATGTGGCTGTTACTTGACTTCATGCCAAGCCATTTAGTATCTCTAATGAGGAATCACTATTTACAAGTGAAAAATAATTTTTCACTGTTAAGACTCATCCATTTATTTTGGAATATTACCACCTTAACTTCAAAATTACATTCACTTAGTATAAAATACATGCCTAATCTGTGCCTGCAAATTCCATGTGCAAGACATAGACTGACATACACCCAAAGCTACTGGTACACACATGAACATAATCCACCATCTATATTGCAACTACACCTCTACCCCGATATAACGCTGTCCTCGGGAGCCAAAAAAACTTACCACGTTATAGGTGAAACCACGTTATATTGAACTTGCTTTGATCCGCCGGCGTGCGCAGCCCCCCCTCCCCCCCGTGCACTGCTTTACCGCGTTATATCAGAATTCATGTTATATCGGGTCGCGTTATATCGGGGTAGAGGTGTAATATCTAAAAAGCTGCGAGAAGCTAGGGATAGGTAACCTAGCTGCTCCATTCTTATCTTTGAACTTTCCCTGCACTATTAGCATTATTGAAGCAGAACCAAATGTGCAGAATATCTTTTTTTCTCAGTGTCCCACAAAAAGGACATACTGCACGCTCTCAATCTAACTTGTTGAGATTTTGTCCAATCTCATGCAATTACAAAATTTATGCTACCAGACCAACTGCACCAATGCTTTTGTTGTTTGGTTTGTCCATCAGTGCCATTTTAAGTGCAAGCTTTGTCTTTTCATGGAAGGCCAGTGAGTGGGAAGTATTTTTTTATCTCTGATAAATTATTGGTCTGAATTCCTTTCATCCTCTGTAAAACAGAAATAAGTTACCAGCACGGATGGTTATGTATAAAATAGCATGTGTGTCAACAGTTCATCAATGGCATTCCATTCAACTCAATGACTGTCCCTCTGTCTTATACATACGACCCAGGAAAAGTCTTGTGAGTGGATACAAGACCATTGTAATAAAAAAAGCAAACAGGGTGATTTGAATATTGGGGGAGAGCATGGCTTAGCAAAGCATGGCACTCTGGAGTTCTATATTCTATCACTGATTCTCTGTGTTATCTTGGGCAAGTCCATTAGCCCCCCTGCCTCAGTTTCCTCACACGTATTTACCTACCTCACAAACACACCATGAGAATTAATACTGGCAAGATGCTTTGAGATCCTGGTATGAAAGGGTCCAATATGCGCAAAACATATTTTATTCTTCAGTTTAAAAATCTTTATCAAGTGGGATATTCTCTCTTTGCAAAGCCAGAAGTGGTTTGGATCCAGCTAGCTCTTATCCAAAATACTAAGGTTTTTTGGAGGGAGAATTTTTTTTTTTTTTTTTTTTTTTTTTGCAGTGTGGGAAAGACAAACAGTTTTGGTGTTGGCCTATCTCTGACCATGACAGACGAGAATAGGCGGCTAAAGGGTTAAGTTCTGCTGGTGTCTCAAGTATGGAAGCCAAAGTCAAGATTACAGGTTTGAACCATGGCCCAGTAATTCGGGCACTAGCCTGGCACTTGGGAGACCTGGGGTCAAGTTCCTGCTCCAGTGCAGACTTCTTGTGTGACCTGGAGTCAGTCACCTAGGGAAGTGAGGCAAAGAGAGACTCTCTGTAAAATGAGGATAAGAGCAGTTCCACACCTCAGAGGGGTGTTTGTGGAGAACTACATTAAAGATTGTCAAGTGCTCTGATACTACAGCCATATAAGTATTTTACACAGAAATAACGGTCTTTCCTGAGCTTATACATCAATGGTTAAGGAAGCTATCTGCCCTGAAATAGCATTAACATTTAGAATTTTGTAAAGTTTGAGGCTCGTCTGTATCTGAAAGTGGTGTATTGAAGTAGAGAAATGCTTTCTAACAGACTGCCCACCCCTTTGAACGTCCAATTGCATTGCCTGGTAGACAGCTTGTCTGCTGGATCCTGACCACCTGCTGAATTCAAGTCCCCTGACCACTAGGTAGAAATTTAAGGTCAGCAGCAGATGTGATCTAGTTGGGAGGCTACTCTGCAATGAGTCTTTAAAATTAGGTGGATTGTGGATTCAAAGAGATGAAGATGAGTACTACTAAAAGATAACAGTAAAGAGGAGCCATGCATAGGAAAGAGGAGCGAGTCTCAAAAATTTATCATCAGTTTCAGATAAGCAGCCAAATTTTGGGACACTTATCTAAAGTGAACTTCCAAACCTTCTGCATAGACTCATCCCCACCACTGCATCCTGATCAGATACATCGGTAGGAAAATATATTATCTAATTATTGGTGGATGAAAGACTAGATGTTTGTAGGCTCAGGTCATTCAGTTCAGAGTAAACATCCAAAGCACTGATGCTTTTCTAGGGAGAAAAGCAGAGTTTATAGTTAAGGTATTGAAATGGGTACCAGCAATCATGGGTTCTAGTCCCAGCTCAGACACAACTTCCTCTGTCACTGAACCTCCCTGTGTTTCAGTTTCCTCATCTGTATAATTGGAATAGTATTAGCCAGGCTCTCTGGGATGTGGGTATGTGTGGGAGGCATTGGGGTAGAGAGAGAAGTGTTGTAAAGATAAAGCATTTGTATTTTAAAAACACACTTAAATCCTTGGATCCAAGGTACTATATATCAAATGCAAATTCTTATTTATTACCCAACCTCCTTTATTCTGGAAGTCTCACAAGATCAAAGTTTCTTTGAAAGAATTCTGTATTATTTTTTTCAGACGGCATGGAGATACCAAAAGAACAATATCTCCCATGGTACTGTGATCCTTCTACTCCCAGTCTCAGGCTAGGTCTACACTACAGCGGGGGGTCGACCTAAGATACGCAACTTCAGCTACGTGAATAGCGTAGCTGAAGTTGCATATTTTAGGTCGACTTACCTGGCTGTGAGGACGGCGGCAAGTCGACCGCTGCCGCGCCGCCGTCGACTCCGCTGCCGCCTCTTGCCGTGGTGGATTTCCGGAGTCGACGGCAGAGCGATCAGGGATCGATTTTATCGCGTCTTCACTAGACGCGATAAGTCGATCCCCAATAGACCGATTGCTATCCGCCGATCCGGCGGGTAGTGAAGACGTGCCCTCAGGCAGGACCAGGAAAGCCAGAGTCACGTGAAGAAGAAGAAAAAAAAAAAAAAAAGGTAAATGGTTTCCAACTGGGGAAAGGATTAGCTTCAATACACGCTTTGAGCAAAAATTTGGGTTGGTTTATATTTTCATTAAAATGACAGAAATTTGAGAATAAAAATACCTATTAGGTCATTTACTCCATGCCCATGCCAGCACTGAATTTATTCCCTACAATGTATTTTATAAGGCTTTTTTCCAGTCCAGTTTTAAAAGTTGCAGCTATGGGGACCCAACTGCTTTTCTTGGGAAAGTTGATTTTGATTATTACCTGAAGTAATTCACCCATCCTACATGCACAAGATGTAGCAGATTTAGTAATAAATACTGAACGTCCTTGTAATGAATATTAGTATAAAAATCATGCATATCCAAGCCATGAGTTTTGTTATTTAAATTCCTTGTTCTGTTTATCAAACTGTTTTAATATTATGGGATAGGTGAATCTCAAAATATTTGGAAATTTGGTTTTGATAAGACTGCAAAATTTTGGAGGCTTATCTGAATGTCTTAGGTCTCGAAAGTTGTGTGGAATTTTTAAAGAGCTCTCCCATACATGCACATATATAAGAAATATTTGGTACTTTCCATTTCTGGCCCAGCTAGAGTGGACCACAAGACCAGCCTCTCTCTCATTTTAGTATCAAATGTGTGAAAATGAACTTGAAATTCTATTTCCTATTTATTTGTAGGCTTTAAGATGCATCAAGACCTCTAGAAGATATAATTCTCCTCCCTTATCCTGTTCTGAGTGTTATTTGTCATAAGGAATTAGTGACTGAAGGTTATTTGGGGGGCAAATATTCAATTTTATTCTTATTTTTAGCAGAACTGGTTTGTCCACCCTTGTTTAACATTAATGTAATTGTACATCCATTGTGAATGCAACTTTAGTTAATAAGGAAAGTGTTTCATATGCACTTGTTAAGATCAACTATAGCTTTCAACAGTGGTGATTTGTATGTATTTTAAAGTGTCTGATAAAAATGAGAGACACAACATAGCCAGATAATACAGTTTTTGTATTAATGGGGCTGATAGATCAACATGTTTTGAGGGGGAAGGTCTTTGAATGAATGATTAAGCTACCAACTTTATTGTCTGTACCTAACAAAACCATCCAATCTGTACTTTCAGAAATACCTGTTTTTAAAACTGTGGTCTAACGCGTCACAGTTCTGGTGTACACATACTTTGTTTTACAAGACAAATGGTCCCCAAATTTTGAAGGAAAATAAACACAACAAAAAAACCCACAGTTTAATAAATTTATAATTTTGCTAGAAATCGTCTCTATAAAGGCACTGAATTTATGGCTTATTACAACAAACAGTAACCCACTAACCCCCTTTTTTGTACTATGACTACAGGGGTTTTAACTGGCCACTTCAGCTTGAATGGTCCCTTAGTTTAGTATAAGTAGTTAGCACATATTCTATCTGCTAAATCTTGAATTTGGCTGTGACACTCTTAGTACCTTTCCCAGACCTGAAGAAGAGCTCCGTGTAACTTGAAAGCTTGTCTCTCTCTCTCACCAACAGAAGTTGGTCCAATAAAAGATATAACCTCATCCACCCTGTCTTCCTAATATCCTGGGACCAACATAGCTACAATATTTCATATGATAACATCTTTATTTACTGCACATGACGATTTTTATCTTGCAAGGAGATTTTGTTCCTGTTTGGTCTTGACTGAGGGAACACTTAAATTTCTGTAGTATATACACAGTTCCTGTGACTGAGAAGTAATTGCTACTCAGTGAAATCTTAGGGTGCCGTCCATGTTAGGGTTTTTTAGTTCTACGGCCCTGAAGTTGCCAGCAGTAGCAATTAGCTGTTCATCATTTAGAACAGATTTGGGGGAATGGGTTTGAGTAGAAATGTTGAATAATAAAAGTAAAAAGTAATCAATAGAAATACTCTGTCCGTTTAGCATTTACTCCCAGAAGATGCTTTGGGAAAAATTCCATGAAGTAGCTACAGTAAACTATATGTCTCTGACTTAGCTACATCAGCTTTGAGCTCTGGCAGCAATTAAAGTCATCACAGAAGTGCTCTGAACATACCAGGAAGTATATACTCATTCACCCATGACTATCATTGCTTCAAAAGAGAGTGAAGAATGTGTGTTTTAGACAACATTTGTCAAAGCTTATTGGATAATTACTGAGCATCTTAAAAATAATTATAGATGTGTGAACAGATATATACTTGCCTGAAACTATTAATTTGAATGGAAAGGTGTCACATTAAGAAAATATTACACATTGTTTAATCTTCAGTCAAAACCTTTTTACATTAAAAATATTTGTCTTTGATCAAATAAATGCAACATATTCAGTTTTAGTCATCATGAATATTGTGTGGCAAATCCACAAAATCAAAGTTATTCAAGTTTATGGGTGATATTCCAGCTATTTAATTTACACAATGCCTTAGAATGTTCTGATTTTCTGCTGGTATCATATTCTAAAGATTCCATCCCCTTCCTTCCCCCCAATATTTAAACAACAACAATAGAAAATCCTGGTACAAGTACTTGTCTGAATTTCCTCTGAAGCTCAGACACCAATTATTACTGCATTTGCATAGTTTATGACACCATTAAATTACAACCCTGTACATGCTATAGTGCCATCTATAATCTTATATTTATCTATCATATCAACACTCTGGCTACAATACCCTATCGATGTCATCATATTCCATCCAGTAGGATTGAGAGCTGTCTTTAGGGTGTCAGTAGTAATAAACAAAAGCGTGAACTATTGTAGCTTTATTTGCTTTTTACAGCCATGAATCCCTGTTCAAAGCAGTAGAAAAATGCTATTCCCATGCAAGTTCACTAGCTTTCAAGCTAGATGAGTCAAGAGGGAAGATAGGGTATTTTGGGAGTATATGATGATGTTAGCCAGATCTACACCAAAGGACCTTTACAACTAATTAAATATACCAGAAATCAGAAAGTAAAGAGATAAAATAAAAACAGATAATTCATAGATTAAAATATACATAGAAAAGATCACACAAAACACAAAACTAATTTTGATTCATTAATCTTCTTCCTTCCCCATCTGAATAATTATTCCTATGAGCTAGCTATAAAATACATAGTTTAATCACATGTAGAACTTGGCTTTAAGTCCCTGTGAGCAAGCTACTTCACTCTGAAAGGTGTCTCATTTCCAGCATGAAAATTCTGCCATTCAGACATAATCAGCCAAACCAAGCAAGAACAATGTTCTGCATTTAAAAGGCTTAATAATTCAGAAAACATTCAGAGACTGCAGAGGTTTAGTAAATAAAAAAAGGTTTTCAACTGTCGTGCCTCTTTCACAAGGAAAATCTCTCACAAAAAAACTTGAAAAAGTTGAAGTAAAAAAAAAAAACTTCCACAAAGTTTCAATATAAGCTGAAAGAACAATTCCAAGTTACTAAAGCATCTAATGTTTTAGTGGGACACACCAAGTTAAACTTGAGGCTCAATCCATTGAACTATTTTCTTTGTTTCTGTATATTTATTAACTTAAGTTAATAAGTAAGCATGTAGGGGGAAAGTCTGGAACATTTCAGTTCAAAGTAACAAGAGCATCACTTACCTAAAAATAGGTCTTTGGAGATGCTTTTTCTTGATTGTAACACAATCATCCATTTAAAGGGGGGGGAATGACTTCTTCCTGAAAATAACTCCAAAAAACCCAGCGAGTAATCTGGAAACTTGTTCTTAGCTACTGTGCTGCAGAGAGCACACAGAATGAATTTTTGGTGCTGGGGAAAGACTCCCTCCCTCTCTCTGACAGTTGAGCAAAAAAGGGCCATAGAGGCCACATAAGACAGGCACGTCTGTGCACTACCAAACCGTGCAGGCTATGCAAAAACACTGGAGTCAAGTTGATCGAAGCAGGGAATTGTACTGGATTCCTTTCAGCTGTGGAAAGAAAATGTGAAACTTTGCCAAGTGTTACCCAGGTAAAAATGTGTTAGAGTATTCCAGCCATGAGAACACTTCTTGCACATGCTGGTCAAAGTCTTAAATGCAGTCTCTCTCTCTCTCTCAAACACGCTGTTCCGAGGCTCAACTTTTTCTTCAAAATAAAAGTTGTGCAGCTGCCTCAACATTCCCATGCGAGTACCTTCAGAAAGTTTGTTCTGCTAAAAGAACTGTATACAAATTAATGAAGACTGATGGATCTCGTTTGTGGGGCTGGCTCCACTTCAAGAGATCGTAATTATTTTACAATCTGGCTTTTATTCACTCTGAATGATGTGTGGATAATAACTATGCAAATTGAAGCACTACTCATAATTTTTGGCACTCATGACCTAATAACCTACAGTTGGCTGAAGCAGTGTATGGTGTTTGCAGCTGGTGGAACCATTACTACACAAAACCAGACCTTCCCTACGTGAGCGAGGAAAAGAAAGACTGCTGAGTTCAGTTGACTACACTAATGCACCACCACTGTATGTACCAAAAGACTTCAGAGGATTCAAACAGATGAAACAAGATGCTAGGAGCTGACTGACATCAAACTAGCATAAATCAGGAGGAACTTAAACGGTGGTAATGCAATTAAACTGGGGTAAGTGATATGGTAAAGAGGCCACAAAGAAAGCCATTGTAATTTTATTTTTTGTGACCTTAAGATTGATATCACACATGATTAAATTATACAATGTAACAAAACCAAATTAAATCTGGAAGGTGCCATAAATACAGCAGCACAACCAAATAGCAGGATAAGTCATGCTGAGATGTGTCCTAGATTTTTTTAAAAGTGTTTAGGTTAAAAAAAACAAAAAAACACGTTGCATGTTAAAAATTATGAATTCTGCAAAATTCCCATGAAAGAACAATACATATAATCAGTAAGAAATACTATTTAGGTTTTTATACTGCTCCCATCACAGTGGTATCTGAGCAATTTAGTGCTCGCTCTCTTGTTGTGCAGGCTTCCTAGTAAAATCTCAAACATTCCCTTGAAAGACATCCCCTTGAAATCTCATCTACCGCTCACTGGCAACCACTTCTGCCTTAGACTCTTGCAGAGCAATTTTCACAGACATACATGGCACGTAAGCGCTTATTTCCCATTGAGTTTTCATGGCATTTAGGCACCTAGCTACCATTAGTGCCTTTGAAAATTTCCTCCTAGATTGGATATTTCTTGTTTATAAAGCAGATCAGTAGTGTGAGGTGGGTTGGCCAGAGAACACACAGAAACTGATCCCCTCACTATGAAAGATTCTGTTTCTGCGTTAGCTGAATAATTTAAGCAGCAAATTTCTCTTATTGGAGAAAACCTAAGAGTATCTGCTGAGATCTTGGTCAGTCTTGCAGCCATCTAAAAAGGTCATACAGATGGCTCTTTACAGTCATTTACTGTAATGCAGTATTTTCTCCTATAGTTAGACCCAGATGTAGAGAGGAGTATGGAGATCAACTAGACACCCTGTAACTTTGCATTAAAATCCAGCTCCCTAAAATTCTCCCCCAAGAGCTATAGCCCTGGACCACCCTGTCGGGGACAGGGTCACATTGTGGAGGGGGATTCATTTCAGATGGAATGAGTATAATTTACTTGTGAAATGCCTGTGTGGCTTAGGAAAGAATTATGCCACAATGAGTTCATTCCCCAACCCCAACAACATGTGTGGAGGAACTTCAATGAGATCAGAGAAGGGACAGATTGTCATCAGAGTGGCAGGGCCATCCTCCAAGCTCAGCAACTCCCACCTGCGTCCATCAGGTAAGGTTGGCCAAAAAATGTGTCAAAAATATTTGACAGAAAATTTAGATTTTGATTTAAAAACATCTTTCATAAGAACTGTCTGCTTTCCATGGAAAATTTAAACTTTGTGGGTGGATTAAATAATAAATATTATTGTTGTTATTAATAAATACAATAAAAATAATAGAGGAACATCCAAAACCCAAAAAGTTTCCATTTGAAAATGCCACTCTGATGCCTCATGGAAGTTGTAGTTCAACTGCCTCATGTTACCATTCTCCTCTATGCAACTGGACCTCATCTCCCATGATTCATCACAGACAGGGACTCCCTTTGTGCAATCCAAAGCCTCACCAAGACAGGAGACCATGGTGTATCATCAGAGATGTAGTCCTGCTAGGAAACCAGACCCATAGGGGAGAATGGGGACATGAGGCACCTTGGTAACATTTCCAAATTGTATATTTCAGTTTTCATTTCAAAGTTTTTGACAAAGATGTTCAGTTTTTTTATTTTTCACCGAAAAGTCTAAATTTTCCACAGGGGAAAAACCCCCAAATATTTTCTGACCAGCTCTATCCATTAGGTTTTATGATCCCTCACCTACCTGCTTCCACATAATTAGATGCAAAAATTTGGATTTAGCTACTTAACTATAAGCATCGCATTTGACATTTTGAGCTTTAATCCATTGAGTGTCATAGTTTTTGTTTAGCATCCATAGGAATTTACAGGTGTTAAAAACTTCCCCATATTGTTCACTAAATCCAATAGATATAATTGGAATTAGATTTTTTTAAAGTCTATTTTCTGGAATAATTAACAATAGCAATGGATTTCTACACTCATTTTTAAAAAAAGCCCACGTCTGAACTAGAAAAGATTTAAATGAGATTTATTACGAGAATACCATCTCATCTTTCGCTTCAGTACTTTGCCACAGATTCTGTTTAATCAATGCATAGCGGAAGTCAGTCTTTAATACGTAAATGCAAAAAATATTAGAATAGTCAATCAGTGGTACTGTACCTTGCACAGTCTTTAGCAAATGTGTAGGTGGATATGCCATGTGCACAGGGAGTGAAATTCACTCCACCTGCACAAAGCCTGAGTATTCGACTTCTATGTGGGGAAGGAAATATGGAGGAGCTAGGGAGGTGAAACTCACCTACCCAATCTAGGGTCACCGTATGGGGCTGCCTTGCTGTACTTGAGCTAGAATAGTAGTCACAGCCTGTCCTCGCTAGTTGCACTGGGCTCATGGGATACATTAGGATCCACAGCCCCTCGGCTGGCCTGCTCCGAGACATCCCCCAGACTGTACCTAACTGGTCCTTCTGCACTGACGTTGCATAGCCATGCAGCTGGTTGTCCTCTGGCACAGCCCCCTTGTAAGGTTTAAGTGACATGGGGGACTTTGTGCTAGCCCTGCATGCCAAGGGTAAACTTTATTCCAAGTGCAACATACTCAACATGACATTTGCTGTATCGCACTACTGTCCATAAATGTTTTAGGAATTCAATTATAGCTACCCATATTCTTCAATAGGATTCATCAAGCCACAGATCGGATTCATGATGTTTTATCACCCAACAGCTCTACTATGTTTGCATTAAGCTTATAGTACTCAAAGTACACACATGTGTAGGACATCCTCAATTTATTTCTGTGTGTTGAAGTTAGCAAATGGAAAAAGACATTCTGAAACTTAACCTAATGACCTCCCCAACTTTGCGCAACTAGGCAGTACGGTAGATAGGTGTGACTCATCCAGGCTCTGGATAGAAAAGTTTGCAAACTACTTACGATTGCAGTATATGTGGTAAAGGTGTCTAAGATCTGGCTTTCTTTTTCACCTTTCATAAATATGAATTATACAATTCTCACTCACAGACACACAGACAGAGCAGAGGCTTACATCAAAGCCATCACGTAAGACATTTAATTTCCCTGCTAAGACTTTCCTGCTCATACAGGAGCACAGCGGCTTTGGTTTATGGGATTTCAAAACCCTTTATTCTTGTTTTTTGTTTCAGATTTGCATAAGCCTAAATATTCAAAGCAAAGCTCCACAGAAATTGGTGCAACTATTTCATAATGAGACCTGTGAACTTGGCTTTTACAGCCTCGTGAGCTCCCTGCTGCCACCTTGTGTGGAAGGAACCTGATGTTCTGCAAGCCTGCCTCATCATCCTAATTGTGGGGCTGTTTGGGGAACAGGAAGTCATCGTCTACCATACTCTGGAGGAGAGGGGAATGACAAAGTGGCTCCCTGGGATCCCCAAGTGCCAAAGGCAAGAATCTTTGGGTGGGAAGGTGAGACTGGGACCTGGAACCCAAAACCAGAGTCACCAGATGGTGATATTACAGTCTTACCTACTATATTTAACAGACTGCATAGGCAGTCAGAGAAATGCCTGTAATTTTGTGGTTCAGTTCTTTTTAGAAGAGGAGCATACACAAGTAAAGTCTATTTACTATCCTAACCTATCTCATGCTCAGCCAGTTCTTAGGTGTAGAGCTGGTGAAAATTTACTCCAGCAAGGAAAACCACATTATTATACGATCAGGAAG
The DNA here is from genome assembly GCF_028017835.1 of Emys orbicularis. Lineage (NCBI taxonomy): Eukaryota > Metazoa > Chordata > Testudines > Emydidae > Emys > Emys orbicularis. The sequence continues at coordinate 46,837,300 of NC_088693.1, forward strand.
CCTGTAAGTGCAGAAGCAGCCTGAGAAAAGGCAAGTGGCCATGATTATGATGTTTGACGGTGTCCAGTTACCCAGGATGAACTGGGAAAGGATGAACCTTCCTGACGGGGGGCAGAAGTTCTGAGAGCATGCAGCAGTCCTTTTAAAGTGCTCCCTTAAATCCACAGATCAGGGGAAACAATGCAATTAGCTGCTAATGTGGGTCTGGGAGAAAGCTAGATACATTTTAATACATATATTGTAATAAACCAAGTGGTCTATCAGTCGATTTGATAAATGTACCTACACAAACGCTAAATCAACACCCACAATATGTCATTTTCTAACAAAAATGCAAGGTTCAAGCTTTCAGCCACTTTTGCCTCTCCTGGATTCTAGGGCTGCTAGAGCTCAAGATTGAATTAACAGTGAAAATGTCTCACACCCACCACCAATATATTGCTTGTTTTTGGAGTCAAACAACTTGGTGTTAACAGGCACTGCAACGTGCAGGGACAAGCAGGACTCAAACTGACTGTAATCAGCCATGGCGAAAGACAGAGGCACCATCAGTGTCTCTCTGAATTTCAAGTTATTCATGCTGGGAATGACAGTGAGAAACAACCAAGTTCTATTGTATCTAGTACCAACTAGCCAAAAAGACAGAGTAACATTTTTTTGTGTCTAGGCAACTTAGCCTAGGTCCCTTTTACTTTTTTCTTTCTTTCTGTGGGAAAGAGGCCCTTTTGAAAAATTTACCCATAAGGAAAAAAATATCAAGTACTAGGTCATGGATTAAAGCAGTTTCTTGGGGAACACAACAAATACTACAATCAACACACTTCAAAGCTGGGCCACATCTACACTTTACAACCATTGTTACTACCCACCCACCCACCCTGAACAAGGCAAGAATAAGAATTTCTCCCAGTGGTTTCTTGCCAGTCTATATCATGATACATTATAGATTCTTTCAAGTGAGCGAAGCTCACTGAAAATCTTTTGATATCTTGAACCAGAACAGCATTCTTTTCCAATCAATATTTGTCTGTCTTCAAACTAACTACATACCACTGTACTCAACAAGGATAACGATAGTCTATTCATTTCCTTGGAACCCACCTGCAACTTGCAGTAGGACCCAATCTTGTTCCTGTCTGATCACGAGGGTCATTGAAAGGTGGTATATGTTTGGTGCCAAAAGCCTGTTAGAGTTAGCTGCAATTATGTGGTAATGAGGAGCGGTGGCCCAGATTCCAGGGCAATACGCTGTAAAATATGCACCGTTTATGCTCCTGCTGACGCCAGTGAAGATGGACTATTGAAGTCAGTCACTTGTCAGTGTGAATAACTTTTCTGAAGAACATTTTCATTACTTTATTTTTATTTATTAGGATTTTGTCAGTTTTCATTAGGATTTTATACTTGGCATTTTTAGTGGTGAGGAAAAGAAAGGGGAGGGAGGAGTTGGAGGGGAGAGACAGCGGGAAGGAGAAAATTCCTTTGGGTTTTAGGATGCTAAAATAGTTCTGGGATACACAAGTCAAAACTTGGCATTCCTGGCTCTGAGCCAGTGCAATATTATTATTGGCCATGGTGGACAAAATTTCAGTCTTTACTGGAATACATTATAATTGTTTGGCCATATGCTTTCTAAATGCATACATATAATGATGTCTGTATACTGAACATTATAACTTTGGAGTAAAGATGACATCATCTTGTTAAAGGGTCAGAAAATATCCTTGATTCAGTACAGACAGGCTACAGAATATGAAGTTAAAATAATGCTAATAATAAAGATACTGATTACAACATAAAATGACAGTATCACTATGTAATACCATTTTTGAAAGAACAAAGAATTTAAGGGTTCCCCCCAGAGGTAATATTGACACATACTATACATCTAATGGCAGAGGGGGGAAATGGCCATATTGCACAGAAATAACCTTTTCAATAACAGCCAAATGCTAATGAATCTAAAGGGAAGAAGGCAAAATTAAAGAGAAGAAATTGATGCGTTACTACTGTGTATGGTGTCCCGCAATCACAGTACATAGTTTCTGCCCCTTTTACAGTGGTCACCATTTGAAAAACTAGCCAGCTGCTACTACCAACAATAATGGGCATAGCGTTTACCACTGTGAGCTGCTCCAGCTCTTTTTGATGGGATAGATTGAGATACTAAGCACCATACTAGCTAAGTATTTGTACAATTTGGGTTCATAGGTAACTAAATAGCTACCTCAGTATTTACAGTATTCCCTTTAGTAAATAAGGAAATTTAAGTAACACTGCCAGTACTAACACATATTTAAGGCAAAACTGACTAGCTTTTCAGGGTAACTACAGTACAAAACATTCTACAGTGCATTTGGCAAAACACAATAAAACAGATCAGATCATGACTGATGTGTGACATACAAGCAAAGACCAAAAGACTGTCCAGCATCACAAAAAACACTGGGTTAAATCACTATGAAAAAACAAAGTTAGTTATGAAAAATGAGAACGCCAAGAACTCCCACCTCAAGCATTAAGTTAGAAAGCAAAGAAATGTGAGTCAGTTCACGTACATTGGTAGTCACTTGCCAGCCAATGGAGATGTCCATAAGAAAATAATGTCACAAATTAGCAAGGCAGTAGCCTATCTTAGACAAGATTATGGTTACTGAAAAATCTACAGCTTAAAGACTAAACGACAAATCTTCAACTTAATTGTTATTTCCATCTTAATATAGTGATGTGAAAGCTGGAAATCCACTAAAGGTACAGCTAGACATCAAGAGGCTTTCAAAAGCAAATACCTCAGGAAAGCCCTAGGTAAGAAATGGAATGAAATTATAACAAATGCCAAGATGCATCAGAAAGTTCAATGACCCCTTATCTCCACAGTTATCCAGAAAAGAAGATGGAAATATTGGGGACACATTAAGAATGAAGCCAGAGCACGTGCCATGGCATCTGGAAGAACATGCAAAAGGGGCTGGCAGGAGGAATTCCTCCATCGAGCAGTATTCAGAGGGGAAAACCACTTATGGGACTTAACATAGAAGACAAGCAAAAAGCAGCTCAGGAAAGATAGCTATGGAGGAGCCTTGTTTGTTCTATAAGCAACATTTGTTGGTGCAGAAAGGATTCAGATTCAGAGATCAGTGACGTTAGCACCAAACCAAATTATAGGGTCTCGCTTTTAAACAAAGTTGAGAGTCCTCTTTCACATCAGTTCTCACTCTACTTGGCAGGAGTTCCCAGCTGGAACACCTATATCACTTGTCTTATCAAGTCCATAGATTATTATCCTTAACCAAGGGTCCAAATCCTTCAGCCCGTGGTTGTAGTTGAGAGGGAAGTTATGCCTGAAGTAGGAACTTCAGGTAAAGGATATTAAACAATCCGTTATATCACAGTGATGCCATAGCAAGTGACATGGGAGAATTACATAATCCTTTCTATTTATTGGTACATGAAAAATTCAAAGCACAGGAAAGTATGTCTAACATTTTAGACAATTTCTCTTCAGATAACTTGCTATAGGATCTTATTCCACTGCTTGATTTGAGACTAACATTTTTAGAGCCAACAATCACTGCCTCAAATTTTTAAAAAAATGCATCTGTGACCTATCTGGGACTAATCTGAGTTTCACTGGATAAAATTCTCTTTTCTGCACAGATATTGAAAAGTTCTGCTTTTAATCATCAAATTTCCAGCATCTAGTTGACAAACATGGGAGATAGCTGGAAAAGTATGCACACCTTTTACCAGAGAACAGATGATGATCTGAGAGTTGCTGCTAGAGTGTCTTTTCTGGCAACTCTTTGTTCTTTGGCCCCGCTGCCACTACCAAGGAATGGCAATCAAAAAAGAAACAGCAGCAGAAACTCTAAAGGTGAATGAGCCTTCTAGTGAAACTCACTCTCTGGAACAGCATCACTAAGAACAAACATCGGAGCATTGTCACCTTGCTTGCTTCTAAAAATTAATTTAGACACCTTGAAAGCTGCCATTACTACTTTTTGCAGGCCTATGAATAGTGGTAAATTGACACAAAGGGTCCAACCCCACCCTCAGATATGTGATATAACCATAAATGAACATAAATCCAGTGCATGACTATGAAATCTGTACGTATATCAACGTTTTGATCACACCCATCTTTCTATTCAAAAGTATTCTTAAGACATATTGAACACTAATGATTTTAAAAAGAATTTCTCTATCTATCTTGGCTCTTGCATGGGCCCTGTGGTTGGTTCCCAAATGCAGGCACTGCACAGATTTTACATCTTTCATTTTACATTTGAAATAATATATCACTTTTGTTGTATTAACAAGTCATCACCTCCTACCTCTTATTCAAATCTCTTTAAAGCCCACTTCTGTCATGTTGCCAATAAGACGTGATCTTGGAATAATTGTGGGTGACAACAACTGGTATTCTCTCTTGGGTTTTCAGGTGCATTTATTGTGTCCCTTTAAGCCTTGATCTTGCAAATGACTGCATGCGGGCAGATCCCATCACCATCTGTAGGAACAGGTCCTTAGTCTGTAAGCCCTTGAGGGCAGGGACTGGATCTATTTTTGTACAGTATACAGCACTGGATACACTGTCCACATTAAATAAGTTATTGGAAATCATTAGTGTGAATTTGTTCTGCTAAATTTGAGTAAGTATTCTTAATTTCAGTGGACCTAGGTCTCAGTTACACTAAGGCCCCTTTATATCACTCTGGTAGCATGTGTTTTTACCCACTTTACAACTCCCTTCACACTACTGAATGGGGTAAAGGGGCCTTAGTGTAAGTGAGAATCAGGTCCTGCAGCTTCCAAACTCAAGTGATATTTACATAGTATATTCAGACAGCCTTTCATGATTACAAAAATTGCTTTTAAATATCAAGATTCATGCAACAACTCAATGGTGGTAATTATCACTTAACGCTTACCCTTCCAGATCTCTTTCCCCAAATTTGCAATCTCTAAAAGAGTGCATGCACAGTGGTAAGTTGCCAACATTTTAACAAGGGGCGCCCTCAAATGTTTTCCACCTAATTTGGTGACACGTCTGTATAAAACAAACCTTCTACCTTCCAAAACCATCTATTAATACAATTCACATTCTGAACTTCTCCTCACCCCCACAAAAATAATTCATCTAGCAGTTGTATAGTCCTCCCCAAATTCAACAGTCTTTCCAGCCCCCTCCTTTGTGACAGTGTTTTCTGCTCCTCAGCGCATCCCTATCTGGCAGTTGTTCTTTACAGTAGCAGCACTGGTGACAGGTAGGCACCATGCAACCTCTGATGACAGTGGTGTTGCCAGGTGACTCATCCTGCTATGGGGTGGTTGGTTGGATAGCAGGCTCCTCTGGTGTGGGTTTGGGGATCCCTTAGGAATGGCTCCCCTTTTATTCCTGAAGTGCGAAAGTCTCCCTATCTGCTTTTGTGGAGGAGCAAGTATCCCTTGGCACATAGGAAAAGGAAGGCTAGGATGAGATGGTTTCACCTGGCTGGTGTGGGGGTTCTAGGGCAGGTAATGGGTTTCTAGGCTCCCTCCCATTTCTTCAGATTCCAAGCAGGATGGAGAGGGACAGGCAGTCACTAGCTGGGGAAAGCGTCAGGCTGCAATCTCAGTAGAACTCTCACTCAATGCAATAAAGCTCAGCCCCATATCTTCCATATGCTGGAGCAGCTGCTGGATGAGGGGGGACTACATGGTGCACTCCTAAAAGTGCAGCGAGGCACAGAAGAAAAGTTCCCCTTGTAGTAGCTGCCATGTCTGCATCAATGGTGGGAGTGCCTACTGCCTGAGTAAGCAGCAAACAGCTCAGTTCCAGCCTCAGAGAGGAACAATAATTTTAACAAGCAGTTCAGGCCTTAGTATTTTGGGGTGAGCTGTGTGTTCTAATGGCTGGCATCTCCTCCCTCAACATAACTAATTGCTGTCCACCATGATCAGACCATGCACAGAGCTATCTTGAGGATTAGGGTGAAGGTGCGAGACAACTGTTTGGAATATACCTCAAACTTAACTGACTAACATAAAAATATGGTCGTGAGTGAAGGGGGAGGGGAAACCTTCAGGATTCTCCAGCCTCCTGCTGCAGAAATGGAGCCTAGCTGCTTCTTATCGTCAGTCCTCCCAAAAGGATTATATTTTCAGGCTACCTTCACAAGGAAAAGGCCTAGAATCTTCCTTGAAATGAAGGCTGATATTTCTCCTTCCTGGAGACCCCAGGGAAGCTCTCTCATGAAAGGGTTCCAGCTGACCATGCTTGTGTTCATCACCGATGAGTTCCTTAGGACAAATTCCTAAACTCTGTCCAGGGTCAGTACTTCCCTGGTCTAATCAATCATTTTAGTGCATCAGTGCACAAAAAACAGGCCATAACTCTCACCTTTTTGAGAAGGTTCGAACATTTGCAAGCAATGAAAAATAAAAAAGGACCTGACCAGAGAAAGTTAAACATACCAAACATGTTTCAGTTTATAAACAATGAATGAGTCATTGTTTCCTTCATTCTCTCCACTTGGATTTCTTACTCGTTTTTCCCCTCTTGGAAATCTTTGTTCATTCATATTTTCAGAATCACATTTCAGAAAATCAATGTCTGCATTGTTTTAACCACACACTGAATGGGATTACTTAAATGAGCAGATTTCATAGCTTCTGGAAGAGAGCATGCTGTACCAGCACCCCTCTATGATGCAGGCTAATTAAGCTTGTTCTTGTCTCCTGCAGCTTTTAATGTGGGTACAATATAATTGGTTTTATTACTCATACTTTTATTTTTCATATGAATTTAGTGCTCATATAAATTGTTAGATTGACAGTCTCGGAGAATGGAGACTTTTGCTTATCCGGCAAACAAGTACACAGTAACAGTGCAAACTTCTCTACATGGCCCATCGACATGCCTCGTCCCTAGTGCAGATCAACATTTTTCTGACAGTTTTCCCATCAGTAAACAGACTTTTAAAAAAAAAATTAAAGTTTTAATGAAAAAATAAGAACTTTATTCACAAAACAATTTTAATCAAAACTTTATTGACATTTTTATCAAAATCACTGGAAATTCTTCATTTACCAAAAACCCATTTTTCAGTAAGAAAACAAGTTTCTGTATATGAAAAATGATGATGATGATTTTAAAACCAATTTTAATACACATTTATTTTTAACCAACTTCTTAAAATCAGAGTGATAAATGTCCAATAACAAATGGGTTCATTTCAAACCCTACAAAAATGAACTGTGGAATGGTTAGAGTTCCTAGTCCTCCACAGTTACCAGAGAAGACCAGTATACATCTTATGCCAGGGAGCTTAATAAATGGAAGCATTTCCCAATCAGGGAGTTCTCATAGTACTGCTTAATGCATGGCTCTGTGTGTTTATGTCCTCACACTACATGGTGTCAGAAATGAGTGAATCCCTTCTTCTAAAGAAAGAATACGGAAGAGAGACCTCCAGACTGCCAGAGTGGTGAGTGGGAAAATGGAAAAATCAGGGAGACGACCTATGAAAATGGCAGCAGGAAGGAGGCAGAGCCCTGTCTCAATGCAGCAATGGAGCCCATAATGCAAGTGACTCTGTTAAAGAAGTTTGATTTTGACAACTCAGACAGCTGGCCTTGGTGGATCCAGAGATTTCAACAATTCTGTATGGCTTCTGGCTTAATACAAAAAGGACCAGACACCAGGTAAATGCCATGATATATGCCATGAGCGATGCTGATGATGACATCTGTGCTGTACCTCTCACTGAGGAGGGAAAATAATACACCAAAGTGAAAGAAGCTTTTGATGCCCATTTCATAGGCAGACAAAATATTATATATGAAAGGGTCAAATTTAATAGAAGGTGCCAGGAAGAAGGGGAAAAAACAACTGAGGCCTTTATTACTGCAGTTCATAGTCTTGCTGTACGTTGAAAATATCGAACATTAAAAGACAAGGTAGTTGTTGGCATAAGACACACCAATATTAGCACAGCTTCAGAAAGATCCAGATCTCACATTAGCGAAAGCTATAGCAAAAGAAAGAAAGAGAAAAAAACAGCAATGTGACTTACAACACAGGGGAGTCCGTATCAGACAACACTGACACAATAAACAGAAAAGAACTGTGAGAAGAGCAATCTTAAATTTATATACATAAGAATAGCGAATCAGAGCATGGGATGCCAAAGAACCTTAATATGTGGGAAGAAGGGAAAGGTGCAGAAGATATGGCAAGACGCCACAGCTGGCAACAATGTCAAAAGTGGCAGAAATTATCAGATGCCAAAAAATGAGACATTTTGCAATAGCATGCAGATCACCAAGAGTAATGGAAAAAATATAAGAGGGAATGTTATCAGATGACAATGAGTCCATAGTTTTAGGGACTATTTCCTCAATAGAACAGACAATACCTTGGTACACATGCATGAATCTCAACAGTTGAAACCTTAAATTTAAAACTGATATTCAGGCAGCAGTCACTGCAATTCCCAAAAAAATATCATTGCAGATCTCCATCCCAAGATCTGTGAAGACCACATATAATTGTACGTGGAGCTAGCAATACTACATTTGATGTTTGTGGCCAGTTTCTTGGGAAACTGGAGAAATGATGGAAAGTTCTTAAAAAAATGTGAAATACAAGGGCTAACAACACCCCTACTAAGGCTGGCAACAATAAAAGGATTACACCTAATAGAGAAACTGAAATTCGTAAGTGGCAAAAAGCAAACTAAACAAGATACACCTTCACAGGGCTAAGAATGCTGTTGAGAGAGTAAAAATTAGAAACCGGTGCCATTAATGACTCACTTTACCTGAATCCCAAGACATTTCTTGTGTAAGATGACACCTGGAAATGAAAGCTCATTTGGGGAAATTCCTACCAAAATTTAGCTCATCTAAAAAACCTGTGAGGGTCACAACATGTGGATCTGAGGGAGACAACAACCACATTTAGTAAAATAAAAATTACTGACAGCTCCACCTGTTTCGACACAATAGCTAGTAAACTATCCAACAACAGTAGCAGCTGGTGCATCTTCATATGGTTTAGGAGCAGCGCTCACAAAAGCAGCCAGAAAGAGACCTGTTGCATTCATATCCAGAAGCCTCATAGAAACCAAGCCGCGGTACGCTCAACTGGAAAAGGAAGCATTAGCAGTCCTTCGGGCATATGAACAGCTCAGTGCCTATCTGTTCAGCTTAGATTTTAATACAGAAAAATCACAAGCCCTTAGTGCCATCACTGGGTTTAAAACCATTGGCTGACCTTCAACCTAGGGTTCAAAGATTTCAACTACAGCTGATGTGATTTATTTTCGAGACTGAACACCTTCTAGGGAAAATATTTGCTGCTATGAGTGCTAGCTATAGCCCTGATTAAACAGCCACCAACAAAAGAAGCAGCAACTTTAAAGAAAGATGTCTAAGTTCACACTGACCATGTCTTGGCAGCAAATCTGGCATCTACCAGATGACTTCTGCAAATTAAAGGTAAACAACTAAAGGACGAGACTTGCCAAAAAACTAACTTAACTCTGCCAAAGAAGGTGGGGTCGAAAGAGTCAATTTCCAACAGACCTATTACGCTGGCAGGGCCAACCAAAATGACCTTCACATAGCTGATGGCCTGCTTCTGAAAGGATAGCACATTTTTATCCCTAGGGTACTTCAGAAAGACATGCTTTCTAAAATCTACAAGGGACACCACAGTATAAACAAGTGTAGGGCATGAGCACAACAACTATCTGTATGGTGGCCCAGTTTGAGTAGGTTATAGAATTGCTGATCCTCCACAGTTACTAGAGAGGACCAGGGTATGTTTTGCATGGAGAGCTTAATAAATTAGAGGAACTTCCCAGTCCAGGAGTTTGTTAGGTACTGCTATGTTCTTTGTGCTTATGTCCTCACTCTACAGGAACCAATTTTGAAAAGTTTTATTAAAATAATTTCCCCCATTTTGCAGGCAACTCTACTCATATCCAACTGGGAAGGACTCACCTTCTGGGGATGAGATGGTAGGTCAGGCTTCGTGCCTATTCAATTCCACTCTCTCTCTCTGCTGAAACTGACAAAGATGCCAAATAGCGTCAGTTGTGATGGTACTGGATTATGAGAGGTGGACACTTTTGGATTATGGATCAGAATTGACAATCCAAATTTATATAATATAAACCATTGAACTCCCTTTGATGTGATGTCAGATGTGAACCTTTAGCCTGGAGATGAAAGAATTACCAATCTCATGAGTTTCCTAAATCCTCCTTGTTAGACAGATTTAAAATATTATGCACTTACGTTTAAAAAAAAATTGTAACAAAACCAAAAATTGCCATTGAATTTTTGCCCCTATATCGGTTACTTTGGCATCAGCTGCAACTTTGATACATGTATTTTATTTACTAGTTTTCTTTCCTGCTCCTATCCATAATACACTTGGCACTAGTAATTAGTCCATTAGACGTCTCACTTTCACAGGCACCAGATTCATCCCTCCAAAAATGTTTTAAGATAGAAAGTATGTAATATTAAAGAGAGAAGTCTCAGTTAAGCTTCTTTTGTTATTAAAATGGTCATCAAACAGGTAGGACCTGATGAGACTAATTTGAAATTAATGATGTAAATAACCAAGCAGTGGATTTTTCATGATCTTGAGGCTGAAATCATTAAGCACAGAAATATGTATATTCATTAATGCTACTCTGCCATCATCCTGGCAATACAAACCACAAATTAAATTAACACACATCCAAGATAATAATATCCAGTCCAGTCAAACAATGAATACTACTAATGAATATATGATAAACTGATAATTTTTGCTCAAGCCTCGAGGTTGTTCCTTGGAAAATGTCAAGCATTTTGTGGCTCTGCTATTACCAGGTGATTGTCAGGAAGAAACAAGTTGGCTTGTTTTATTTTTATTTTTGCCAAGACAGCATTTAACAAAACTGTTTTTGAAATAAACGAGCACATTACCTATCAGATACAGCACCATGTCTAAACTGTTCTATAACAGCTAAAGCTGGGTGATCACAAGCAGATTTACAGAAGCCTTACTTGGGATATGAAAAGGAATCTCTGTTGGCCATGAACTTATCCCTTCTTACTAATATGCATGAGCATTTGTAGCAGAGTGCTTCGTACAAGTTATGCTTATGCATTATGGCAAGAGAAACAATACTGTCTGATTTACATGCCTGGTCACAACCAACCAATACAGCTCCAATTTGGAATACTGAGCATCAGACACTTGCAGTCAGCTGTTGCATTTAATCCCCTCTCCACCACCACCTTGCGCACACACTAATTCACAAAGCACACACTGCTCATGGATATTTAAGGTCTGAGTGCAAGCCCCTTACTCATATAACTAGTCCCATTGAAGTCAGTGGGAGTAATTTTGTGATGAAAGGGTTGACAGTCTGGCCCTTACGAAGATAGACAGACAGAAATGAAGCAGCTAAAATTATTAGTTATTTGTAGCAAACTGTTCACTCTGCTTTAATGACATCCATCTATTTGTTATCCTTAACTAATCAGAACATCTTTCTAGAGAAGAACATACATGGGCTTGCGTTAGGAATGAGCCATTCCCCATTCTTTTAGAGAAAAAGGTTTTAATGAGTCTTGCAATGAAGCTACTAGTATAGGCCAGCCCCCATTGTCATCACAATGTGATCTAGCACACTATTTAGCATGGTATCTACTCTAAGCCTCACAGTTAGACAACATCTCTAAAGCCTGGGTTAGATGATTCAATGGTTAAGACACATTAGTGCTTTCTACATTAGCACTTCCATCACCACATTGGTGTTAGTGCTACAATGGGAGATTTCCCCAAAACTGTCAATGTAGACAGAGACCATGATAGCAGCTCCTGCTGTGAATATTAGTTTCAACCAAAGACTTGTTTCTAGCTCACCACGAGATGGTGGGAGACTGACCTAAACTGACTAGTTTCAAAACTTACTGCATGTCAGAGGACTCATATGATCTTATCTCATTCACCCGTGTCACTCCTCCCCCCATATTCCCTTACAAATAAGGTTCCAGTTAGAGATGGTCCAAATTGTAACGTTTTTATCCACATCTGAATTTCCAGGGATATTTGAGTCTGGAGTTTGGGGTTTAGCTGCAAAGTTTGGGGAATTTCATACCCAGAATCTCTGGGTATTCAGATCCAGAGCTTTGGTTCAGGTCCATCTGTAATAGGAACAATATTTCTGTTTAGCAATGATTTCAACCATTTGTTACCATGGGATACAATTGAATGAGCTTGCGTTTGGTGTCAAATAGATAGAGTAGTGGTGGAAGCACTTGGGGACCATTCTGAGCCAAAGATGCAAAAAATTAACCAGAGGATACATGAATGGGAACAAGCTGGAGAATTTTCCATGAGTGGAAACAAGGGTTGAACATTTTACTGCTGCATCACATCCAGCATCTGTTAGCCTAGGGGCCAAAAGGCAAGAATACCCACATGAATGTACATTCTTGGCTCATGGCATGAAATAATATGCCAGCTAGCTCAGGGAAATATTTTAAAATAAACCATATTACCAGGGAAATGAAAATCTCCTGAAGTTAGATCAGATTAAGAACTGGTTAAGAGCAAATCTGATTTATTCATTTTAATGGCATTGTATGTGTGTGGTGTGTTTTGGTATGTTGGGTCTAAAAAAATAAATCCAAGAGTTTCCATAAAACTGTGCTTTGGCAATTATAACTACATAATTAGAGTGGCATTAAGTTAACATTGCTGCAGCTGCATGAAAAAAAAAATCTAAAGCTGGGAGACACAATAAGATATCGCATTTTCCAGAAGAAATATAACTAAGCTAGAAGACATTCAAAAGCCTAAATAATGTACTTTGTGCTTGCTGTCATTTCAGGAAGATGATAGGAAGTGTCAATAGTACATCAGTCACAACATCCAAGACACTAGCAGTCCTCTGGTTTTGTCTACAAATAATGGGCTTGATAGTGCCTGTAATGCACAGCCACGCATCCCAAGAGCAGCAGAGTCATTCTAGTAGAACACAAGATACTCCCCAGTGCATAGGGAGAATGCACCCAGCAAGCACTCTGCCTGGACTACAGCCTGCTCTGCTCCTGCACTAGTTCTGCTTAGAGGACCATGATCCCAGCCCTCCCTTTTCTCTTTGGTGCTCAGTGTGACCTTCGGGGAGTAGGGAGAGAGCAGGGACTAGAATTCCACCTGCTCCTTACATGGACCACACAAGGTGGGGACAGGAGAGGGAATCATTGGGCCCTTCCCACCTGCATAAGGGGCAGGCTGAACCTGAAGCAATGTTTTTTATTGCAGTGTCTTTTTGTAGAGATTCATTAGAAGGATTTAGAGCAGAGGTGGCCAACCTGTGGCTCCGGAGCCGCATGCAGCTCTTCAGAGGTTAATATGCAGCTCCTTGCATAGGCGCTGACACCGGGGCTGGAGCTACAGGCGCCAACTTTCCAATGTGCTACAGGGTGTTCACTGCTCAACCCCTGGCTCTGCCCCAGCCCCCAACCTCACTTCACCCCTTCCCCTAAGGCCCCCGCCCCTTCCCGAGCCTGTCGTGCCCCACCCCCTGAGCCTCCTACACACCACAAAGCAACCGGGAGGCGAGGGATGGAGGGTTAGGTGCTGACTGGCGGTGCTGCTGGCGGGTGGGAGACACTGGGGCATGGGGGGAGCTGACGGGGAGCTGCTGACAGGTTACTGTGGCTCTTTGGCAATGCACATTGGTAAATTCTGGCTCCTTCTCAGGCTCACGTTGGCCACCCCTGATTTAGAGAATAAGCTGTTTCCAGGCAGATTGTGTAAATGATTCCGATTGCATAATTAATTAAGGGAAAGTAGGAGGAGCAGGGAGAAACACAGAGCTCTAATTTCTCATCCCCTCCCACAAGTGCTGGACTTTCTCTGTGTAAGCTTAATAAAGCCCATGTAAATTAACCCATCTGTTAGACTGACACTATTTCATAGATTCCTAGATTCCAAGGCCAGAAGAGACCACTGGGACAATCTAGTCTGATGTCCTGTGTAACACGAGCCACAGAACTTCCCCAAAAATAATTCCTAGAGCAATGCTTTCTGAAAAGCATCCAATCTGGATTTAAAGATTGTCAGTGATTATGAATCCACCACAACCCTTGGTAAATTGTTCCAATAGTTAATTCCTCTCACCATTAAAAACGTACATCATATTTCCAGTCTGAATTGGTCTAGCTTCAACTTCTAGCCATTGGATTTGTTATACCTTTCTCTGCTAGATTGAAGAGGCCATTATTAAATATTTGTTCCTTATGTAGGCATTTACAGACTGTAATCAAGTCACCCCTTAGCCTTCTCTTTGTTAAGCTAAATAGATTAAGCTCCTTGAATCTATCACTTTAAGGCATGTTTTCTAACCCTTTAATCATTCTCATGGCTCTTCTCTGAACCATCTCCAATTTATCAGTATTCTTCTTGAACTGTTAACACCAGAACTGGAGGTAGTATTCCAGCAGCTGTTCTAAGTGCCAAATACAGAGGTACAATAACCTCTCTACTCCTACTCGAGATTCCTGTTTATCCGTCCAAGCATTGCATTCGCCCTTTTGGCCACCGTGTCACATTGGGAGCTCATGATCAGCTGATTATCCACCAAGAACCCCAGACTTTTTCAGAGTAACTGCTTCCCAAGATAGATTCCCCTATCCCATACGTATGGCCTACATTCTTTGTTCCCAGATGTATACATTTACATTTAGCCATATTAAAATGTATATTGTTTGCCTGAGCCCAGCTTACTAAGAGGCCCAGATAGCTCTATCAGTCACCTGTCTTCTTCAGTTTCTACCACTCCCCTGATTTTTGTGGTAGAAAAAAATCACCTGCAAACTTTATCAGTGATGATTTTGTGTTTGTTTTCTTCCAAGCCATTAATAAAAATATTAAGTAGCGCAGGGGCAAGAACGGATCCCTGCGGGACTCCACTAGGAGCACACGTGCTCAATAATGATTGTGTGTTTACAGCTATATTTTTGGACCTAGCAGTTAGCCAGTTTTTAATCCATTTAAAATGTGCCATATTAATCTTTCCAATTTTTTTAATCAAAATATAATACAGTACCAAGTCAAATACCTTAAAGAAGTCAAAGTATATTACAGCAACGCTATTACCTTTATCAACCAAACTTGTGATATAATTAAAAACAATATCAAGTTAGTATGACAGTATCTATTTTCCATGAAATTATGTCGATTGGCATTAATTATCCTTTAATTCTTTATTAATCGAGTCCTGTAGTGTTAGGGGGCTTATTTCTTCACCCTCTCACTTCCCTGGTCCTTCTCGCATGAACAGAGAGCAACAATACCCGAAGTCCAAAGGTGCAAACAATTTGATGTTTATTGGGGTGAACTTCCGGCAAGCATGATTCCAGTTTCCTTCCTTAGTGTCCCCCTTCCCATCTCTGATACCACAGAGCCTTGCCTGTGTCCCTGTTCCCATTTCCCCCCCTTATCAAAACATGATCCCAATTCCCCCACTCCTAGTCGCTGTTCCCATTCCCCCCGCTTACTTTCTGATTGACTGCAGACTATATAGTAAAACTTGAGTTCTGCTTAGCTATACCTTAACCATCATTTTAATGAAATTTAACTAACCAATCCTGACACATTGTAACATGGTTATTTAACCAATTATATCCCACCACCTTAATTGCTTTACACCCAACAAAATTAATTATACAGCAGACAGAAACAATCACAGAACCAGACAGATTATTCAGACAAACAATAGGGAAGTGGAGACTACAGTGATAGAACAATACAGAAATGAGGATTTCACATCCCAGCAATTGATAAGTGAGTTCTTGCCAGACAGGATGCTATCAAACTAAGTTTCCTTTTACATCTTCTAGGTCAGGGGTCGGCAATGTTCGGCACGCGGCTCGCCAGGGTAAGCACCCTGGCGGGCCGGGCCAGTTTTATTTACCTGCTGACGCGGCAGGTTCGGCCGATCGCGGCCCCCACTGGCCGCGGTTCGCCGTCCCAGGCCAATGGGGGCGGCGAGAAGCCGCGGCCAGCACATCGCTCGCCCGCGTGCCAAACGTTGCCGACTCCTGTTCTAGGCTCTTCCCTTTCTCTGGAGGTGATAGGAATACAATCCTGTCCTGATATTCCTAACAGCCCAATAGCACCTTATTTCAATGTGACTAGTTTGGAATGTGAGGATGTGACCATACACTTCCCAGTTTATGGCTGGCCTCTGCTGCTTAGCCGAAGGCCTTAGCCTAAGAACCAGGCCTCAGACTGTCACAGTAGGAGAAGGCCCTTACACAGACAGACAGTGATTTTGATTCTTTCTTTTATACCTCTATAACTAGCTAAGTGATAAGAATACACCTAAATTCTTAAAGTATAGGCCCTTACAGACAGGCCTGAATATCTATATCCTAACATGTATCAGCCACTCCATTATCTTGCCTGGGACTGACGTCAGACTGACAGGCCTATAATTACCCAGATCATCCCATTTACCCTTTTTAAAAATTGGCACAAAATCAGCTTTTCTTCCAGTCTTTGAAACTGCCCTGGTGTTCCAACACTTCTTGGGGTGAGAGGGTCACCATTAACAGCCCAACGAGTTCCTCGGTCAACATGCTTAAAACTCTTGGATGCAAGTTATAATATTTGAAGAAACCCTTAATACTGTAGAGATTACAGAGATCTAGCACACCATGGCTGGGGTGAATGCAAGACTGGCTAAATTTCCTGTTTACACAGACTCTTACGACCTTGCTCTATATCCCTTAGTGGCAGCGCTAAACATTCACAGCTAACAACATAATAGCTATCTTAGATAAAATTTGCAAGATGTTAAAGACCATCTCAGGAAATTAATAGTATGCTGATTTTGATATGGTCTAGAATGTGAGACTTTCTTCTGCAAGTTCATGTAACGAAGAAAGAACTTTAAGCATTTAAATAGTGGGTAAAATGAAATGATCATTTTATAATTAATGACTACATGACAGGTACTAAAAATATAATTGCTCACTTATCAGCCTCTCTCACAAAGCAGTTGGGACATTTATGAAACTGGGTTTCTCACTGACTTGTGAGAACTCTGTATAAGCAAGTGCCTGTGCCCACACTGCTTGTCTGTAAAGTGTCATTTAACTACAGAATTCTTCGCACTTGGAGCAATGCAGTGGAGAAATGGATAATTAAAAACCAGATTAGCTATGTGAATTCACGTATTAGATTCTTTTACCTCCCAGAAAGTGTTGTGAAGAATGAGATTGCATGAACCACTGAAAAACAGTATGATTCACTGAGGCATTCTACATAAATATATAGCATAAGGATAAGTGAAAGAGGTGAGAGCTAGTCTTGGCTAGGGCTGTTTTAGCACAGCAATTTTTAGAAAAAAAAAATCAGAGGGTGGCCATGGAGAAAGGCGTAAGACCAACAGAAATAAAATAAGGATACATTGTGAAAAATAGAAAATTAGGAATAAAAAACATTCTAGCACAAATCACTTTGCTTATGCTAATAAGGCAGAGATTTAAACACAACAGGAATCATAACAGATATGTCCTTAGAAGCTCTAGTTTTCTTTCTAAAAAACTTTATTTAAAAAAAAGGGGGGGACAAATATCACCCCTAGAGATGATCTGGCTCTCATGGAAAAAAAAGGTTTATTGGTCTGGGTCTTCATGTAGCACTGACAGAGAGAATGACTGTTTGTCAACTGTATTGAAATGGAATAGCCTCGGCCAATCACAGCACAGGCATGCTGTACCACTACTGACTCAGAATTATACAATGGTTTTCAGTAACTGTGGAGCAGGATGTGTCACTATCCTCAGAACTCTGGGCGTGCAGTATCCCCACAAACATAGCCACCTAATCCTCTCATTTCAATCCGTTTGGCAGAAAAAAATAAAACCTTCACATCTAAGGGTCTGGCTAGAACAGTAAACTGGATTGCGATTGGCCTACTGGGTGACGTTGGGCAAGTCATGTCTCCCCTGTGCCTCAATTTCCCCGCCTGCAAAAATGGGGAGAATGATACTGACCCTCCTTGGTGAAGATCTTTGAGATTAGAAGATGAAAAGCTCTATATTGGAGGTAAGTATTAATACTGGCAATAGTCAGCAGTGAGTCATACTTCAGTTCCAACTAAACTAGTGTTAAATATTATTTGATTGCTAGTGTAGACGAGACAAAGTCATTTTCACCACCATTTCAGAAATTGTGTTTGAAACCATCTGCTTCACAAGCTGGAAATACAAGCTGGAAGGATATCATTACTGTTCTTCTTTGACCAATAACTAATACACATACCTCTCATTGGTGGCACCTGAATGTGAGCATGCTTGGATTTTAGCTTCACAATGACTCCACCTTTTACTGTGAATACTGCACATAACCTTGGATACATAAGCTGTGCCAATGGTGAAAGTTACACACTTCTCAGAAAGTGCTCCTCTCACTTTTGCTACCAAATGCAAGTGGCTTTTCCAATAGGTTAACAGGATAGCAATCCTGACTTTTCTCTCCTCAAACTGGAAATAGTGTCAACTGGACATAGCACTGGACTGGGACACAGGAGACTGGGGTCTATTCTTGTCCCTTCCACTAGCCTGTTGGGTGATCTTGGGCAAGTCACTTCCCCTCTGTCCCTCAGTTTACACATCTCTTAAAATGGGGATAATGTTACTGACCTCCTCTGTAAAGTGTTTTGAGATCTGATTAAAAATGCTTTACACGAAGTAGGTAGTCTTATTTTCCACTTGTTCCAGGAGACTATATTCTCTCTTTCATTTCAGTGGTGACTTACCAGACTGTTGCCCTTTACTTTAATTATAAGTTTGCCTTCTGCAGTAAAGTTTGCCTACTGCTTCTGCAGTAAAATTCTTATAGTACTCCTCTTTTCCCTCCTGGTTAGCTATCAGTTTCACTTGCTTCATATTGATTTTGTCATCTTGTGGATACATGCCTTATTATTTTTCAGTAGCCACTTTAATAAATATGGCACTGCTTCAACATAAATGTTGGAAACTGCTTTTCAAGTGACAATAAGCACTAGATGGATATCAAATTATCCTCAGCATTTTTGCTTTGCTCCCAAACTCACACCTTTTGGCATGCTGCAGCAACATCCTATTGGTACTTTGATCCTAGAACATCATGAGAGATGCAGGTGGTTCCTGTCACTCCATCACTCAGACTCTTGACAGATTTTGAGTCTGCATAATATTGCTTGATGAATTGTATTATGTGATCTATGCAGGCAAAGGAAAGTTTAGGTTCTGCCAGCATGCTGGCAAACCCCGCCTCTGATACCACAGCCATTTATTCGGAGTCTGTAATGCAAACACAGATCTGCAGATTACACTAAGAGAAACTGAAGGACCAAGAGTATTCACAGCAGACGGCCACTGTACTTAACCATGCTGGCTTACTGAGCTATGGTTTCAGAGTATTTCATTTCCTTATGACCAGCAAGCTTTTCAAATAGAAAAGTGCCTTGTGAATGGCTGAGGTAGTGCTGCCTTTAGATGGGGTGACATCACATGTTGGTAAATGCTCGTAATGCAAATGTCTGATTACCACTGAGACAGTTTTGCTGAGTTCCGATAATAGCCTGCTTGTTTTGCATTGTATGTCACACAGAATACTGTAAGGTAAAGATGCATGCTGACTGCTCGGATTCATGCTCAGATGAAGTTACAGCAGTGTAGAGAGACTTGATCCAATGCCAACTGGAGTCAACATATGGATTTTTCAATGGACTTGAAATCAGGCCCTAAATGAGCAACTCAACATCCATAGATGTCATTGGTGAGTAGTTTTGCATCAGTTTAGTGAAAACATAACCCATTACAGTTTATAGACTTTGGGGGGATATTATATTTTAATCTGAAAGAATTTGTGTTATTTATTTTTCTCTATTGAGAATTGGACTCAGTCAAGGCCACAATTTCCAAACTTGAGTTCTTAAAGAAAATAAAAATGTTTTCCTAAAACTCAGAAGAACAAATCCAGCTCTGGAGTGACTCCCATCAGCTTCTATGAAGCTGCGTCTACTTACACCAGGGTGAAATCCTATCC
Source organism: Emys orbicularis (assembly GCF_028017835.1). Classification (NCBI taxonomy): domain Eukaryota; kingdom Metazoa; phylum Chordata; order Testudines; family Emydidae; genus Emys; species Emys orbicularis. The sequence continues at coordinate 46,857,401 of NC_088693.1, forward strand.
CACTGAAGTCAACGGGAGTTTTGCCATTTTGTTCAGACCACCAAGATTTCACCCAGAACTGATTCTGGGGCAGATGCTAGATTTGGGCCCGCATGTGTCTGTATTTTTTAAAAAATGCTCTGCCCACTCTCTACTTATGTTTCATCCTATTTTTGCAATGGACTCTCCTATCTCCCCCTCTCTGCTCCTTTCCCACATTCTTGTTTAAGTAGCATGTGAACTCAATAAATGTGAGTTAGAATCAAAATGTTCAAACATGTGAACATGGGCAAAACAGGTTGCCCTCTCCAGTTAGCACAGTGCAACCTTTCAAGATAAGCAGCATTATAATATAAATTGATGCAGTGAAAAACATCTTTTTTGGACCCTTTGCTGTGGAGCATGGAACGTGAGAAGGGAAATAGTACTATAATTTCAAAAGCCAGCCTCTCACAGGTTGCCACAAGTAGTAATCAAGGACATAACTAGTCTTTCATTCTGCAAAATTATGTAGGAACACGGCAACTATTCAGAAGTCTTCCCACTCATATACTTACTCTAATGCAGAATTAATGCATTTTAGAAAGGTTATTTTCTTTATCATTTTGGGCTATTTTGAAGTTTACAAAGGACAAACAAGCAGGAGTCTAAAGTGAAACGCATATGTACAGAATATCCACTTATTTAAATTTCCCTATGTAAAACTATTGCAAGTGAAAGAAAAGCTTTTCCTAAGCTCAGAATCATCCTGGCCAGTAGAGACAATAGAATATTCATTCTAAAGCACCAGCCTGTCTTGGAATGCTGTTTTGTTTTATTGAAAATAAACAAAAGCAGCAGCATAGCACAAATTAGATGGGAGGGATTAACGGGGTTAGGCCACCAGTCTGTCCCCCTAATCCCGAGGAGTGCTAATCCTGTGTCCACTTATCCCTGTCCATCCCTCCCTACTGCCTGCCTCCCCCACACATACAAGTTGAGTATTTCCCTGTTGTGACATTCCCCAGGATATAATCTGGGCCAATGAAGAGCTGTGTCCCCTCAGTTCTCCAACCTGGGGTGCCTTTTACACTGCTTCGCTGTGAGAGCATTCACTTCTGGCCTGCTCACACACAGCCTCCAGCATGAAAATTACTCCCAGCTATACTGCAAGAGTACTTTAGCCAGTCCCCCACCCCCACCCAGAGCAACACCAGCAAATTCCTAGTCCCAGACTTTCCCCAGAAATGTGCGTCTTGTACTTGCCTCTTTCCTTCTGGACAATGCACGCTCATAGAAAGTCTCATAGACTTTAAGGTCAGAAGGGAGCATTGTGATCATCTAGTCTGACCTGCACACTGCAGGCCACAGAATCTCACCCACCCACTCCTGTAACAGACCCTTAACCTCTGGCTCAGTTATTAAAGTTCTCAAACCATGGTTTAAAGACAAAGAATCCACCATTTACACTAAATCTGCAAGTGACCTATGCCCCATGCTACAGAGGAAGGTGAAAACCCCCCAGGGTCTCTGCCAATCTGATTGGGGAGAACATTCCTTTCCAACCCCAAATATGGCAATCAGTTAGACTCTGAGCATGTGGGCAAGACCCACTAGTCAGATACCTGGGGAAGAATTTTCTGTAGTAACTCAGAGCCCTCCCCATCTAGTGTCCCATCATCAGCCATTGGGGATTTTTGCTACTGGCAGTTGCCGATGGGCCACACACCATTATAGGCAGTCCCATCACACCATCCCTTCCATAAACTTACCAAGCTCAGTCTTGAAGCCAGTTAGGTTTTTTGCCCCCACTGCTCCTCTTGGAAGGCTGTTCCAGAACTTCACTCCTCTGATGGTTAGAAAGCTTTGTCTAATTTCAAGCCTAAACTTGAAGGACGGTTTATATCCATTTGTTCTTGTATCCACATTGGCACTTAATTAAAATAACACCTCGCCCTCCTTGGTGTTGATCCCTGTGATGTATTTACAGAGAGCAATCACATCTCCCCTCAGTCTTCTTTTGGTTAGGCTAAAGAAGCCAAGCTCTTTGAGTCTCCTCTCAATGTAGGTTTTCCATTCCTTGGATCATCCTAGTAGCCCTTCTCTGCACCCATTTAGTTTAAATTCATCTTTCTTAAACATGGGAGACCAGAATTGCACACAGTATTCCAGATGAGGTCTCACCAGTGCCTTGTATAATGATACTAACACTTCCCTGTCTCTACAGGAAATACCTCACCTGATGCATCCTAGGAGTGTATTAGCCTTTTTCAAGGCCACATCAAATGGATGGCTCATAGTCCTCCTGTGATCAACTAATATACCCAGGTCTTTCTCTTCCTCTGTCACTTCCAACTGATAAGTCCCCAGCTTATAGCAAAAATTCTTGTTGTTAGTCCCTAACCTTGCACTATTAAATTTTATCCCATTTCTATTACTCCAGTTTACAAGGTTATCCAGATCTTCTTGTATGATATTCCAGCCCTCCTCCATATTGGCAATACCTCCCAACTTTGTGTCATCTGCAAATTTTATTAGCACACACTTACTTTTTGTGCCAAGTCAGTAATAAAAATGTTAAATAAGATTGGTCCCAAGACTGATCCCTGACTAACTCCACTAGTAACCTCCCCCCGAGTCTGACAGTTCACCTTTCATTATGACCCATTGTAGTTGCCCCTTTAACCAGTTCCTTATCCACATTTCTGTTCTCATACTAATCCCCATCTTCTCCAATGTAACTAATACTTTCCCATATAGAACTATATTAAATGCTTTACTGAAATGCAGGTTGATTAGATCTACTGCATTTCCTTTGTCTAAAAAAATCAGTTATCTTCTCAAAGAAAATCAGGTTGGTTTGGCATGATCTACCTTTTGTAAAACCATGTTGTATTTTATCCCAATTACCATTCACATCTATGTCCTTAACTATTTTCTCTTTCAAAATTTGTTCCAAGATTTTGCATGCAATTGAGGTCAAACTAACAGGCCTGTAGTTTCCTGGATCACTTTTTTCCCGTTCTTCAAAAACAGAAACTATATTAGCAATTCTCCAGTCATAGGGTACAACCCCAGAGTTTACAGATTCATTAAAAATCCTTGCTATTGGACTTGCAATTTCATGTGCCAGATCCTTGGATGGGGATTATCTGGGCCCCCCGATTTAGTCCCATTAAGCTGTTTGAGTTTGACTTCCACCTCAGATGTGGTAATTTCTACCTCCACATCCTCGTTGCCACTAGCCTCGTTGCCATTAGCCACCCTGCCACTACCCCTAAACTCTTCATTATCCTCATTAAAAACTGAGGCACAGTATTTGTTTAGGTGTTGGGCCATGCCTAAATAATCTTTAATTTCCACCCCCTCCTCAGTGTTTAGCGGTCCCACTTCTTTCCTGGTTTTCTTATTTATATGGCTATAGAACCTTTAACCATTGGTTTTAATTCCCTTTGCAAGATTCAACTCTGCTTGGCTTTTGGCAGTTCTCACTTTATCCCTACACTTTCTGACCTTCAAGAGGCAGCTTTCCTTGCTGATTCCTTCCATCTTCCATTCCTTGTAGGCTGATTTCTCTTAATCACCTGTTTGAGATGCTTGCTCATCCAGCTTGGTCTGCAACCCTTCCTTGGGATTTTTCCTCTTGCTTGGGATGCAGGCTTCAGATAGCGTCTGCAGCTTTGACAAAGTAATTCCAAGCCTCCTCCACATTCAAATTCTTCAGTTCTTCAGTCCAGTCCACTTCCCTAACTAATTCTCTTAATTTTTTTTATATTTAGCTCTTTTGAAATCAAGGATCCTTGTTGCAGATCTGTTTTTGTTTATTCTTCCATTTAGTTTAAACTGAATTAGCTCATGATCACTCAAACCAAGGTTGTCCTTTACAACCAGTTCTTCTATGAGATCCTCACTACTCACCAATACCAAATCTAAAATGGCATCACCTCTTGTTGGTTCAGCAACTGTTTGGTGAAGAAATCTGTCAGCTATCACATGCAGGAAAACCTGGGCTCTACTATTATTAGTAGCATTTGTCCTCCAATCTACATCTTGGAAGTCTTTCATAATCACGCAATTCACAGCAGTATTTATTTCATTAAAAAAATTAAATATCCAGGTGGTCTGTAGCACACCCCAAGCACTATATCAGGGAAACCTCTAGTAGCTTTCTTTCCCAAAGTGATTTTGCTTCAAACAGACTGTCTTATCCATTCCATCACTTCTAATTTCTTTACAGTCTACCTCATCATTAATATACAATGCTACTCCACCACCTTTGCCTTTATTTCTGTCTTTCCTGAACAGCACATGTCCTTCAATACTGTACTCCAGTCAGGACTACTATTCCACCATGTTTCTGTCATCTCTATAATATCTGTTTTCACAAATCCTGTTAACCTCAAGTGAAGTTCCACAAACACTTCAATCCAAACACACACTGGTTTAGATAAAACAACAAAACAAACACCTGTACTAGTCCCCCACTACAAAGGGTGTGCTGTGGTGGTGTGTGGCAGAGTAGAGTTACATCACAACTCATCCTCCACTGACCTAATGTCACACTGAGAGATCTTTACCTGGCCAGGCAGCATGGGACCAGGGACCTACAACTGACTCCCTGTGCCCCACCCCAGTGTGTATGAGCAGAGTCTAGACAGTGTGGAGAATCTTGCCCCCCCCCACCCCCCAATAGTACATGGGGAAGTAATAGCATTTAACTTATTCTAATTTTAAAAAATTCACAGAGGTGGCAAATGTAACACTATTTACATGATATTTTCTTGATGCACTATAGGGTAGCGAAGCTGCCCATTTATTAAGTGTATTGCAGTAGCATCTAAGAACCCCAGTCATGACTCAGTACCCCATAGTGCTAAATGCTGTATAAATAGAGAACAAAGAGCTAGTCCCTTCCCCAAAGAGATTCAAATATAAGTAAGTTACCATCTGAGGAATAGATATATTTAGTTTTCACCAGGTCTGAATCTGACCCTAAACATGGAATTACTTGTGTAATTGTTCACTTATAACCAGAATCCATAACTTTTTTTTTAAAACAAGAGTCACAATATAGAGAAGATGTAGACATATCTGGTTAAAAGAGCACACCTGTTCTCATTTATTTATAGTCAATTACTAATGAATTGACTAAAACAAGGTAAGAAACCCAGCAACTTGGTTTATAAGATGTAATCCTTGTTTCACCAGAATCCAGAGATGCCATTCCAAGCAGGGGGTAAAAAGATCTACCAGCAGACAGAAGACCAAAAAATTGGTCCTCAGCTTGCAATAAAGTCCAAGCGGCTGAGGAGACTAGCTTACTTCCCATCTCCTTGCAAGTCTCCTAACCTTTACAATACACAGCTTCTAAAGAAAAGTAACTTTTTTTCTTGCCAGTCGTTCTTAGACAGGCAGTACTCAGACTTGGAAATCACGACTGCTTCCTGTTTTAATTGCACACCTGTGCTTGTTAATTTTCCAGTGTGTATTTTCCTGCATTTACAGTAATATTTAGCACATTTTAAGGCGCCGATAGATAATGAATGATGATTGCACTGATAATTATGCTTGCTAGGAAGTGATGAGTCATTCTATACTCTCTTGCAGGACTTATTTTAAAATTAAAAGGCTGGAGTCTATCCATAACTTATTGGGACATTTCCCAACCCCTTGTAGCATATTTTATTAGGCCAACGGCTAAGACCACCAAGAGGAGCAGCCAATGGTGATACAAGCTTCATTTAACAGTGCCAACAAAGGTGGATATTAACTATCCAGCATAGAAAATAACATCAGTGGCATTGCACAAGAAGTCGAAGACAACTCAGGAAAAGAAGTTAAATACCTGTCCAACAGAGATATGAACTGGGAAGAGATCCAGAGAACCACCCAGCTGCATAAACCAAAGGAACTGCAGGAACTCATTGAAGACTCCAGGAATCAAGGAAGAAGAAAGAACTCCTGCATCACTACAGTACAGGAGGAAATGGAGAGCAACAACCTGGGTTTATTCTTTGAGATGCAGACTTCACTGAAGTTAACTGCGCTATACCAGTTTACACAAATTGAAAAGCTGGCCCATAATTTAATTTTTATTTATAATCATGGGAATCATAGGACTGGAAGGGACCTCAAGAGGTCATCTAGTTCAGTCCCCTGCACTCATGGCAGGACTAGGTATTACCTAGATCATTCCTGACAGGCGTTTGTCAAACCTGCTCTTAATCTCCAATGATGGAGATTCCACAACCTCCCTATGCAATTTATTCCAGAGCTTAACCACCCTGACAGGAAGTTTTTCTTAATGTCCAACCTAAATCTCCCTTACTGCAATTTAAACCCATTGCTTCTTGTCCTACCCACAGATGCTAAGAACAATATTTTTTCTCCCTCCTCCTTGTAACAACCTTTTATGTACTTGAAAACCGTTATGTCCCCTCTCAGTCTTCTCTTTTCCAGACTAAACAAACCCAATATTTTCAATCTTCCCTCATAGGTGATGTTTTCTAGGCCTTTAATAATTTTTGTTGATCTTCTCTGGACGTTCTTCAATTTGTCCACATCTTTCCTGAAATGTGGCACCCAGAACTAGATGCAATACTCCAGCTGAGGCCTAATCAGTGCAGAGTAGAGTGGAAGAATTACTTTTTGTGTCTTGCTTACAAAACTCCTGCTAATACATCCCAGAATGATGTTCACCTTTTTTTTTGCAAAAGTGTTACACTGTTGACTCATATTTTGCTTGTGATCCACTATGACCCCCAGATCCCTTTCCGCTGTACTCATTCCTAGGCAGTCATTTCCCATTTTGTATGTGTGCAACTGATTGTTCCTTCCTAAGTGGAGTACTTTGCGTTTGTCCTTATTGAATTTCATCCTATTTACTTCAGACCATTTCTCCAGTTTGTCCAGATCATTTGGAATTTTAATCCTATCCTCCAAAGCATTTGCAACCCCTTCCAGCATGCTATCATCTGCAAACTTTATAAGTGTACGTTCTATGCCATTATCTAAATCATTGATGAAGATATTGAATAGAACCAGACCCCAAACTGATTCCTGAGGGACCCCACTCGTTATGCCCTTCCAGCATGACTGTGAACCACTGATAACTACTCTCTGGGAACAGTTTTCCCAGAGAATCTACCTCTCATCTACACTAATGGTTTTGGGTGGGATTTTCTAAAGTGCTTAAGAGTTATTTACCTAAGTCCTACTAAAAAACTTTGGAAGGTAGTGCCTACACAGCATTAAAATACCATCAAAAAATCCCAGCATTTGTTTGAGTTTCACATAGAGCTTCGCTTAAAGCCTAGACAGACACATCCTGTCCCTTCTGAGTACAGATTCTCATACAGTCATGCTGCTTTGCTATTGATAAGTAAAGCAATAAAATCACATTTAGAGACTTTGATTTCAAATAATGAAATCCAAGAAAAGAGATTGTAAGTTATTTACCCATGGGCACACCCATCCAGGTATTGAACATCTCTCTCCTACCTCCCCTAAGAACTCTTTGTCTTTTCAAGCTCTCTCCTTGTGGCCTTTCAGCACTGATGATCACATGGGCACCATAAGAAGTTTGGATAACTTTTGCTTTGACTATTTTGCCTTTCATGTTTTGCAGTAGGCACTGAAAAAGAAACTCTTAGAGGTTTCAAACTAGCATATAGTCTTGTTTTGAGTTTTCCATACACTGATCTGACATGAATAGACTAAAGTTCAAGCAGCTGTTACTGACCCTAACAAGGAAGGATAGAAAACTACAGTACAAATCTTTCCATGAAATGATTGCTTGGATTGTTAGTGAGGGCTAAATAAAGTGAGGATTTAATGCCACTAGGTTTTCATGTAAATTGCTCGGAAAGTATCATATTTAAATTCAGATCATTTGGAATTTCTAATTTTATGTCAGTGAATCATGATCAGACAAATCAACACTACTAGTAGTGAAATCTAAAAATTTAACTAACATGCTAGCAACTAAATATGTGGCACGACTGGTGAATAAGCTGACAGAGCTCTCTTTAGAGCTCTGTCATAACTATATGTCTTTAGTTATTTTAATGTAAATTAAAGTCCCTACAAGATATGAGTGCCTGGGTTGTGGACACAACAATTATTTAGTTGTTTGATTATCTCTTTTCTCTGCAAAGAAAGTTTTTTCCTAAGATTCTCATTAACATGATATAAAAACTGATGTCTATTTGAAATGTGAAGATACCGGATTGGTTTTCCTTCTGCAGTTGTCACACCTCACGAGAATGAACAAAGTTTTTTTGGTTTGGTGGGGTTTTGTTTTGGTTCAGAATGCTTGCATTAGTATGTTTCCTGCATTTCATGGAACAGATTTTCTATCCAGCAGGCTAACAGCAACCTTTTCTTTAATTTAATCCAACATTGGTAACTACATTTCTTCAGTGTTTTTGGATACCTAATCAGTTCTATGACTGTACTGTAGGCTTTATTTAGAATACAAACATTTCCTGTCTGAATATATCAATACTTACAAGATTACTGTACAACACTACTTAATTATACGCTCCTGGACTTAATATCACCCTATAGTTAAAAACTTATCATATTGTTCTATTTGGGTCCTAAACTGTCACATAGTGTTGTTAAATATTGATTGTATTTCACCACAAAGAGGGACAGATTTCAGTACTGAGTTAAGTAATCCATAGCTTTTCTCAGTACTACATCTATACACATATATACATAAAACACAAGGTACAGACAATAATAGGTTTCCCTTCCCCCACCAGCTGAGGTTAAAAAACAGAAAATGGAAGAGGAAGTGTTTATGGGTATGGTGCTCCTTACAGCCAATTCTGTTGTGTGCACGCACACACCCACACACCAAATAAAACAATCAAGTGAAAAGTTTCAAGTTTAAGCACTCCAGAGTCAGGAAATACTAAAATTCCTAAGCACGTGCACTTCTTGCTGCACCAAACATCCAACAGGTCTGGATCCATCCCCATACACAGCAGAAAAAGCTTGATACGAAGAAAACAAACCTGGCACTAAAACAGAGAAGCATAAAGCATAACATGCATGAGTATCCCCCCAAAAAACAAACAAAACAAAAAAAGTTGCCTATCAAGACCTGGAAAATAGCAACATCTAGTAGACTAACCATTTAAGAAAAAAGTAAGTCACATGCAGTCCCTCCAGTTAATCAAGCAACTCCCAGTTGCCATTTCTGTGCATACAAGTTGCCATAGACAAAATGTTAAATGCATATTAACTTTTGAGATAGGTTTCAGCTTCTATACTATATTTTCTGTTTTCCTGCTATTTATTGCTAGGAGCCACCAATGCTGCTTAGCTTCTGTGAACTGATGTGAACAAAGGCCAAAGTGAACATAAATAATATGTATTTTAAAGTCTTATCTGCCTTATAGGTATATGAATCTGGATGTGTTCAGCCATCTAGATGTACTGTGGGTAGATGGAGCGAGCAATGCCACAGCATCTAATGGATGATTCTTGTCTTTTATTATTCTCGTATAACAGGAAGGGACCCATATATTGCTTTTCCTACAGAGTATCACAGATTCAATTGTCGTCGATGTATTTAACCTCAGTTTACTGTGGCTACTTAACTGGTAATGTGGAAAAATGGTAGCCGCCTCAAGTTTAGTAGATAATTTCAAGGACAAAAAATACTCATCTTACTGTGCTAAGGGAAAACCTTTTCCAATCTTGAACATATGTTGAATACAGCTGGATACAGAAAAAATACTTTAAAATTAAACACTTATTTCATCAGCCAAAAGTAAAGTGTAGTTATATAAGACTCAAAAGAGGAGATAACTTTCGGCAGATACATGAAAACAGCATGCTTATCATGGCATTTACGCCTACTTGAATGTTCATCTGGAAGAAAGTCATACTGACAGTTTATCACATGCAACCATCACTGTTCAGAACACAAACCTTAATATTAAGAGCTAGATTATAATGATCTCCACATCTACATAGGTATGCAAAGAGCGGGGGTGCAAGCTTGTTGAGCTCCCACACAAAATCCCTCCCCTTCCCCCCCCCCCCTTCTGAGGCCCGGTTTTATTAAAAAGTAAGATAAATTATGCCAAAACAACACTACATGAGCCCCAATTTAGGCCTTCCTCCAAGGTCTGGTTGCTGCCAGGGTTTCTTTCTTCAGGACTAGACCTTTGTTTCCTTGCCCAGGGAGCTACTTCCATATTCCTATGTGATGGAGTTTAATAAGCCACAATTGTCACAATGAATCAACAGTAATTTACATGCAGCTCCTTGCACGGAACCTGGGCAGATCCTGTTAACTGAGCAAGGTATGAGTAGAAGAAAAGACAAAAAATCTCCTGCTTCACACTTCACAGGGCTAGTGACAATCACTGTGCAAAGTTAGTACCAACAGTTACACTTGGTTCACTTGAGCTTACTGACCCAGAGAGCATGTATGCATAATCTTTCCAACTCCTCAACATTCCCCCAGGCCGTATTGGATCCAATACCACATACCGTGATGTGATAAGCAGGATGCCTGCTCCCACAGCATGCACAATGGTAGGATAAGAATCTGAATCCAGTTTTAGCAGAGGCAAGATGAGCTTGATTAAAAGACAAAGTACAGATGCAACTAGGGATCCAATCTTTATTTCACAAAACACACTCTAATCTTCTTATTCACTGTCAGGAATCACTTGTGCCTCTAATGCAGTCTATTTACATACATTACCATTAAGATGTCTTAGCCTGTAATTGTTTTATTACATCCCTTTAAACTTTATTACTGTAAATTATAAGTTTCCTCTGGTTATTCAGCTCAGCACGCTGTTCAGATGATGACACCGTCAAAGTTGCTCCCTCGTTCAGCAGTATGAGAATGGCTCAGTCACTAGAGTCCTTGTGCTGTGCCTGTAATGACATCAGCTGATGTGGTGCTCACAACTTCATTTCAGTTTCATCAATGCCTGGCCAGAAAAGTATCGCCTGCTACAATACCACCTCTCCACACCATTTAAAAACAGTTCTATACAACTTTTATTACATGATTACCCATCTGTAGAAATTATAATAACTCCCATTAAGTGCAGTGGAGCTAGATTTTCGCCTATGAAGGTTGTGGCAGTTGCCTGACTCTCATGAGTTTCTACAGCTGTCAAGGAGAGCAAACGTCTGATTTATAATAGTTTGTAGTTAAGCAATTGAAAAAAAAGTCATGTGTAGTTGATTCTGTTACTGACTCCTGGGCTTAGCTGCTATTAGCGAATACTTCTCTCAGCTCATGTTGTCCTGCCAAACTGGCTCCCTTGCATGCAATACTACTGTTAGATTACATTCAAATTTTACCTTTTGAAACTTCACTCTCCCTAAACTTTAAACGTAACTTTTCTTCCCTCACCTGGTTCTACCTCTTAATTTTTTCTCCCTAAACTAATGTAAGAAAACGGACTCATTTCCTCTTGCCTGATGTGGAGAACCACCTCCCAAATACTTTGCAACATCGCTTCTGAAGATGCCTTCTAAATCCTGTAACTCAAAAGTTCATCAATACTCTCATCCCTCCTACGATCTTCTCTAGAGAAAATGTTGATTGCAGCAAAATTATTTTTCATCTACCTCCAACAGCCACCCACAGAATTTCCCAAAGGAACAATTAACACTCCTCCAATCTCACTCTTCCCATGAGCTTCTTGGGGGTCGGTCTCTAATCCCACTCACTCTCAAGAAATAAGCCCTCTACCGAACCTAGCAGTTTGATAATTTATCACCAAACACGCTCTTCAAGCCACGGGGTAGATGCAAAGACCGTTATGTACCGCACCAGGTAGCTTGAACTATGGAACTTTATCCGCTTGGACACTGATCACAAAGAACGGATACCTCCTGCTCCCTAACATATTTAACTTACCGTTTCCTGCTCGGTTGATGTTTTTTATATGCTGCACCATAGCAATGCACTAGACAGCTCAGTCTTCTGCATCTCCAACTTTCTTTTGTGTTAGAATTTCACATCTGCCCAAATCCTGCCAAATGGCTCATATTAAAGTGTGGGTTCTTGAAAAGTGTTATTTCCTTCCTGAACAGCAGGGTCTATAGTCCAGTCACAGACGGAGTGGCAAAAGTGCTTAGGTGCTACAATGATGGACACTTAAGGAAAAGTAGGAATTTCTGCCTCTGTTTCACCTGTGCAATCTTATCTTCAGTAGTCTTGCACAAGTGATCAGGACATGCAAATGAACAAGGACAGACACAGTGATGGATTTAAGGGGCAGACCACAACTTTATTAAACGTAACATCAGGGAAGGGGTGCAATTTTCCCCATCTCCACCCACTAGACTGTTAAGTGGGTCCAGTGTGGGGTTTACAGGGCTATCACAAAGCTCATAACTCACGGTAGACTCTCCCTGGCCTACCCCTAGGATTCAGGATTCAGCTTGCTTGGCTGAATTCTCTCATCCTTCCCTCTTTGGTATCTTCTGTCTCCTTCACAGGGGGTCTCAGTCGGTGATGGCTTCTCCTTTACCTGTAGCTCAAGGTCCATTAGTGAAACCTGCACAACACTTTCAAAAGATGAGCCTGGGAGCTTAAATTCATAACTTTGCTAGTTACTAAAAAATCATGGACTAAACAGACACACTGGATTTATGCCTTATTACAACAAATCTGGTAACCCGCTAACCCTCTCCCTCCCTCCCCCCCCCCCCATGACTGGAGACATGTTAATGGCCCACTTCACTTTCAATGGTCCCTTGAAATATGCATTAACTACTTATGTCAAACAATATGTTCCACCTTGTATTTAGCTGCACAACCCTGAGTACATTTCCCAGACCTGAAGAAGAGCTCTGTATAAGCTCGAAAGCTTGTCTCTCTCACCAACAGAAGTTGATCCAATAGCTGATATCACCTCACCCACCTTGTCTCTCTACTATTACATTTGTAAGTCCTATCCCTATTTAACCTGTGAGTCCATGATACTGTGAGGCAGGCAAAAAAGCCTAATGAGCCTCAGCCAATTTGGCCCCAATGAGAAAAAAAAAAGTCCACCTGATCCTAAAACAGGCCATTGGTCAGACCCATAACATCCTAATACTACAGTTCCTATAGCATATAGCTATGGAAAGGGAGGGTGGTTTCAGCTAAAATGGAGCAACAGGGAGAAAGGCAAATCTGCTCCCATTTCCCTCTGGCTGGCCAATAGGCAGAAGAGCACCCATAGCGAGTCAGGGGGAAGGAACCTCCCACATGTACAGTCCCACTTTATTCTACAGCTGTCCAGCACCTTGAGGATCCAGATAAAATCTTCCACCTCTTAGGTTGGGTGGTTGGCAATTGAGGGCAGAATTTGGTCCTGCAAAGTCTTGTCATTTGGAAGGTGTAGCAGGTGAAGATAGTTAGACACTAAACTCACAAATGAAGTGATACTGGATTATTATCAATCAATCATGTTGGTACTACTGTAGCACCCAGGAGCCCCAGTCATGGACCAGTGCCCTATTGTGTTGGATGCTCTGCAAAACAGAACAAAAAGATGATTCCTGCCCCCCAAAGAGTTTACACAGCTTGGGCGCAAGGGACCCTTTTACTCTAACTTGGTTTTTCTTCTAATTTGGATCTACTTGAAGTCACTGTAGTTAAATTGAAAAACTGGTTGACTGGATTTTGATACACAGAACAAGTGAGAGAACTCTAACAAGTGCTCCAAGTGAGCGCCTCATCTGCTCAGCATGGCATCAAGGTTAATACCCTGCATAAGCATTAACATAAATTGCATATTGCAGCTCAGTTATGCTCAATCCATACTACAGATTCTTTTTAGTTTATACAGAGACTTTTCAAACTATTTTACAGAAGATAGGATTTTAAGGCTTAAATTTCAATTGCATACATTCCTGTTGAGTATCGAGATTTACAAAGCTTATTGAGACAAAGGCATTTAGCATAGCTTAGCCTAGTCTCTTTTTTCCTGTCTTTGGTGCCTACTAATAAAAAGGAATAATAATTCTATTATTATGCAGATCAGAAGCAATGCAGTAAATTATTAAGAATTGCTCCTATCAAGATCATCTTTTTTAGGTTTCCTATCTAACTAGGTATTTGGAGGTACTGTCAGATACAAATCCATATGAAACCATCAAGATATGCACATGTCACTGGATAACCATATGGCTAGGTTATTATAACCCCTCTACTGCTACACTCCGCCCACTTCCAAATTGTTTTGGTAGACTCACTTTTTATCTAAAGTCTTGATTGTAACCTCTTTAGGGCAAGGACCAATCTTTTACTTGTTATTTGTTATTCTGCTAGGTACTTTATCAAATAAATCTCAATACTCAAGAGGTCCAGTACCTGAAGTCACTATTGCTAGTTACTCATATCATACTGTAACACAATCTGTGGCTGCACACATTCAAATATCCAATCACCAATTAAAGTGCACGCACGTCTGTTGTGTCAGCTATAGAACTCGGACCCTCTATTCCGAAATAACAGGTCCTACACCACCAGTAGTAAAAAGTTCTATACCAGGGTCGGCACCTTTCAGAAGTGGTGTGCCAAGTATTAATTTATTCACTGTAATTTAAGGTTTCGCATGCCAGTAATACATTTTGACATTTTTAGAAGGTCTCTCTCTCTAAGTCTATATTATAAAACTAAACTATTGTTGTATGTAAAGTAAATAAGGTTTTTAAAATGTTTAAGAAGCTTAATTTAAAATTAAATTAAAATGCAGATCTTATCAGTTTAGTGTGACCCTTGCCCTTGCTTTTCCTTGCTGAGTTTTCCAATGTCTGGCACGTATTTGGATACTTTAAGCTGCACACAGGCTTCTGAGTGATCAGTTGTTAACCACTCTGAACGTTGGTGGAGCAGGGCCCCCGAGCCCTGAATATTCCTGGAGCCCAGGCACCACGGGCCCATACAACTCACTGCTCCTGCCTTCCTCTGCTACAGGCTTCCTTTGTGACCTTGGGCCAGTCACTCAGCCTGTTTGGATATGTCTGCGCTGCAATAAATGGGCAGCAGCTGGCTCTGGCTTGCGGGGCTGAAAAGAGTGATGTAGATGCTCAGGCTCTGAGATCCCAGAAAGGGTCTCGCAGCATCTACATTGCTAATTTTAGCCCTGCAAGCCCGAGTCAGCTGAGCCAGACTGAGACTTGGTGCGGCGAGTTTTTTATCATGGTGTGGATGTCTCCTTTGTGCCTTAGTTTTCCCTCTGTACAATGGGAACAACTGCTCTGCCCCGCATGGCTGCCAGGAGGGTAAGTGTCTTAAAAATAGTGAATTGCTCAGCTACTACAGTGATGGGGGCCAGATAAGTCAGAGAATCCAGGGCCAGACTGGACCACCAGCTTATTTAGCCTGGTCTCCTGCATGTCATAAGTCATCAGCAACTGAAATTAGACCAGGTGTAACAGCCAAAGCTACAGAAGGAAGTTACAAGATTGCACAGTGCACTGCAAAAAATGGAGAACCATTTACAGACGGAACCCCAGGCCGGCAGCAGAGTGCCACTGAAAATCAGCTCGCATGCCGCCTTTGGCATGCGTGCCATAGGTTGCTGACCCCTGTTCTATACCATCTATGTATCAATCACTAGATGGAGACATGATGCACACTTGAGCAGATCTGATGTTCCATCCAGCTCTCACTTGAGGCCTGATCCAATGCCTATGTTAGTCAGTAGAAAGAGTCCCACTGAATACAATGGAAATAGGATCAGACCCTCAGAGTCCAGCTGCTTATACTTGGCTTCATTCACAATTGTCAATGCTAAGAAAACTTTTCCAAGAGAAATGTATGCAAATATGCTGGGGTTGGGTTGCACATAATGGTAAATTTTTGTACTTTACAAGCATTTTGAATTATTGACACAACAGCCCTCTGAAGTGCAGAAGGTGAGCCTTATAATTTCTATTTTACCAACAGAGTAAGAGTGAAAATTTGAAGAAATGAATCCCATTCTATCAACTTTGTGCTTAGTCTACTAGGACCATATAACATCTCAAGCTAGAGTTACTCCTCCTCTGTGGTCAGCCAGCTCAACTGCACACAGTCTGCTGATCTGAAGCTTGGATTTGCCTGTAATACACACAAACAACACTGGACGTCCTGGGTAGCATGACCCTTCATAATCAGATGTTTCTGGGGTCCTTCCTAAAAGTTGAAGAGTACGTAGGCATGGATGACATGGTAGATGTGTTGAGAGGAAACTGTAAATAATCAGTGGCATCTGGAAGCAGGGCTGGCTCCAGGTCCCAGCGCAGGAAGCAGGTGCTTGGGGTGGCCAATGGAAAGGGGTGGCACGTCCGGGTCTTTGGCAGCAAGTCCCTCAGTCCCTCTCGGAGGGAAGGACTGGCCGCCGAATTGCCGCCAAAGAATGAAGAGGCACGGTAGAGCAGCCACTGAAGTGCCGCGGATCGCGGCTTTATCTTTTTTTTTTTTTTTCTTTGCCGCTTGGGGCAGAAAAAAAGCTGGAGCTGGCCCTGTCTGGAAGAAGACAGCTACGGAACTTTACACTCCAGTGACTAATTTAAATGTTCAAGTTTCAACTCAGTGAAAGAGGCTAGGAACTAGCTTTTTAACAAAATGAATACTGAGGTTAACCCTGACATTTCTAGTTCCCAAAATCTTCACAGGCCCCAAAGATCAGCTCGGAAACATTGTCTAACCACTGTAGATGGCATCAAGCCATGAATCACTAGGCATATGTCCACTGGTAATAACCTTTAGTGACAATTCTGTTCAGGCAACCCTGTTGCTTTCTTTCCCAATTAGCTGACCTATGTTTGTTTTAAACAAATCCCAACATTTTCTACATCTCAAAGATTAGCCTTATTTCTATTTAAAAAAAAAAAAAGTCATGTTGTGTTCCAAATTCCTATAAGTCCCATTTTTCCTCTTGCATAGAGGTACCTATGGTAACATCCAGGAATTACTGTAAACCAGCAAAAACTGCATGTTTCCCTGAGCCCTGATGACATTTGTTTACCAACAATGCCATGACGTGGAAGTACTGATTCAGCTGCACAAGGTCATTCATATTCCCTCCGTCCCTTTTCTGGAGGGAGAAACAGCTTTGCCAACACAATGACATGACAAAGGCCATGTAAATCAATGCAAACGCTGAAAATTAAGCACTTATTCCCAGACAGATACTTTCACATGTCCATGCTCTTTCTCTCTCCGGACAATAGATATTAGTGGCAGAAACACTGCAGTGTTCATGCTGCTTGAGCAGAAAGAGCTATTTAAATGTTTCAGAAGCAGCTTGATCTGCTACAAACGTAGATTGCACAGCAATGTTGCCATAGTGAACCACACTGGAGCAGGAGCCGAGACTAAGGAGAACAGGATGATGGCCAAAGTTATACCAAAATAGAAGGATTGCAGCACAGAGTCGATCTAGTATCCTGCACCGTAGTATAGAAACGATCATTGTATTTGTGGCTTTATAAAGAGCAGGACAGCTACCACTGGCCAGCATTTTTAATGAAGATCCTGTCTGAGCAAGAGCAAGCTCCATCACTTAGAATACAAAGTATAGGAATATGAACTGAATATTAAGAGCTTTTTAGGGAAAAGTTAGACAGTGACAATACAGTATGTTAATATAAATCTAAGTGAGAAGTACCTTAGCTACCAAAGAAAGACTCTCCAGTCAAGATATTCCCAAATCCTTATGCTAATGAATGGATAGTGAAGATTGGTGATTGGTATCAGTACGTTTGGTTTCAGCATAGCAGTTTACTGCTATATCAGTCCAGGGTGCTTGTAATCGTCCCAAGGACTCATTTCTCCATGCTGAAGTGACTAAACACATAGTGGATGTAACATGCTTATTACAGAAAAAGAAGAGGATGAGGATCTCTTACTTTTGATGGTTTTCCCCCCCAAACATTAAATGTGTGACTTAATTCTTTTAATATTAAACCAAAAAACCCCATAGTTCACAACCTTTACATGAAGTAAATGCTTTTATGAAAGAAGCAGAAGAGGAAAACAGTTTATCTGCTGCTTTCTGCTTGAGAGTCATATTCTGGGAGTGGTACCAGAATGTCTTGTTCTATTTATATGGAAAAAACCTCTGGTAAGACAATTCTGAATTAAGCTAGCATGGTGTTGAGCAAATGTAAAGACACTGGTCTTTGAATCAGAGTCTTTCATTATTACAACTGCATCGAGGGGCCAGGAGAAAAAAATTGAATGTTTTCCTAACAAAACCTCAGCATTGGCAATGGTCTTGTTGGTATTTCTGATACAATTTCCTTTTGTTTGTTAGGCCTTGTCTATATGGGAAAGTTTTTTTAGTATAATCTAAGATGCAAATTTAAAATTTATATAGTTCTACCTTCATAAAGCTCCTTGTTTATACACTAATATGCCAATATGAGTGCTTTTTTTGGTTTAGCTTATTTTCTTTAGGAAGGAGTTTTGCTAAAACTCATTGTGGTATTTTAAAAAAAATAAAAAAAAATAAAGCCACTCTTATGCCAAAATGTCCACACAGGGAGTTATATAAGAGGTTCTTTAAATATATTACGAGCAAGAGAAAGACAAAGGAAATCATAGGTCCTCTACTTAGCAGGGATGGAGTACTAATAACTGTAACATCAAGGCGGCTGAGGTGTTTAATGCTTCAGTCTTCACTAAAAGGGTAACAGTGACCAAACTTTCAATACTATTAACAGCAGCAGGAGCAAGGGGGAAAGAATGAAAGCTAAAATAGGAAAAGAACAAATTACAGCTAATTTATCTAAATATTCTTTATTTCAAGTTGGAAGATCCTAATGATATTCATCCTAGGGTATTTAAGGAAGTAGCTGAAGTAATCTCAGAACCATTAGCAATTATCTTCAAGAACTCATGGAGGACTGAGAAGGGCAACAAATATAGTACCTAACCTTTAAAAGGAGAACGAAAGAGAACCCTGCAAGTATAGATTGGTCAGCCTAACTTTAGTACCTGGAAAGATGCTGGAACAAATTATTAAACAATCAAGTTGTAAGTATGTAGAGGAAAATAAGATTATAAATAATAGCCAGTATGGGTTTGTCAAGAACAAATCATGCCAAACCCACCTAATTTCCTTCTTTGACAGGGTTACTGACTTAGTGGATGTGTAGGAAGCAGTAGATGGGATCTTGATTTTAGGAAGGCTTTTGACACAGCCCCATGTGACATTCTCATAAGCAAGCCAGGGAAATGTCGTCTAAATGAATTTACTATAAGGTGGGCACAACTTGTTGAAAGACAGTACTCACAGTAGTTATCAATGGTTTGCTGTCAACCTGGTAGGGCATATCTAATGAAGTCCAGCAGGGGTCAGTCTTGGGTCTGCTACTATTCAATATTTTCATTAATGACTTGGATAATGGAAAAAGAACAGGAGTACTTGTGACACCTTAGAGACTAACAAATTTATTAGAGCATAAGCTTTCGTGGGCTACAGCCCACTTCTTTGGATGCATCCGAAGAAGTGGGCTGTAGCCCACGAAAGCTTATGCTCTAATAAATTTGTTAGTCTCTAAGGTGCCACAAGTACTCCTGTTCTTTTTGCGGATACAGACTAACACGGCTGCTACTCTGAAACTTGGATAATGGAGTGGAAACTATAAGATCTGCAGTTGACACTGAGCTGGGAGGAGTTTCAAGCACTTTGGAGGGCAGGATTAGAATTCAAAATGACCCTGACAAATTGGAGAATTGGTCTGAAATCAACAAGATGAAATTCAGTACAGACAAGTGCAAAGTACTACACTTAGTAAGGAAAAAAGGTCAAATGAACAACTACAAAATAGGAAACAGCTAGCTAGGTGGTAGTACTACTGAAAAGGATCTGGAGGTTATAGTGAATCACAAATTGATACGAGTCAACAACGTGATGCAGTGGCAAAAAAGGCTAAAGAAGGGTGTATTAACAGAGGTATCATATGTAAGACAGAAGAGGTAATTGTCCTGCTCTATTCGGCACTGGCGATGCCTCAGCTGGAGTATTGTGTCAAAATCTGGACACCACTCTTTAAGAAAGATGTGGACAAACTGGAGAGCATCCAGAACAGAGCAACAAAAATGGTAAACAGTTTAGAAAACCTGACCTATGAGGAGAGATTACAAGAACTGGGTATATTTAGTGTGGAGAAAAGATGACTGCTATCGGGTCCCTCTTCAGTCTTCAAATATATTAAGGGCTGTTATAAAGAAGACTGAGATCAATTGTTCTCCATGTCCACTGAAGGTAGGGCAAAGAAGTGATGGGCTTAAACTGCAGCAAGGAAGATTTAGGTTAGATATTAGGAAACGCTTTCTAATTTAAGAAGGGCAGTTAAACTATGGATTAGTCTTCCCAGGGAGATTGTGGAATCCCCATCGTAGGAGATTTTTAGGAACAGGTTAGACAAACACCAATCAGAGATGGTCTAGTTCACCTGGTCATGCCTCAGCCGAAGGGGCTGGACCTGATGACTTTAAGGTTCCTTCAGCCTTAGGGAACCTTATGCTCTATGCTCACCATATCAGTATAATTACATCACTTCAGGGCTTTAGAACTACCTGACACATTTTCCCCAACATAGTACATTGTCTTTTCATGTCCATGTGTAGAATGTGTCTTACTGAGTGCAATGAGGTTGTATCGTGAAAATGAGGGCAGAATTTGGTCCTAAATGTGTAAGGGTACGAAATATGATGGAACAATCAGAGGGTAATAACTGAAAATTCAAAATAACACTTTGCCCAGAAATACATTTCCCTTTATCAAGGCAAAATAGTTTTTAAAACCCTTTGTCTTATCAAGAGAGCCTATCTAAGTTCATTTAAGAGACAAGTGGTTGAAAATAAGGTTCTCTCACATTTCTATTTTTTTAGTTACAGATATCTAGAAGAGCTCAAAGAAAAACATTTAAGTTATATTACCATCAACTTACTTGTATGAGGCGGCTTTGTGTTTTTGACTAAAACCAGGAGGCATTATAAAGACTACAGTGATGCCAGAAAGGGCTGCAGGAAAGAATAGGAGAGCAGTATGATCCAGCAGATAAAGCGTAAGACTGGGAGTAAGGAGACCGGATTTCTAATAGCAGTTCTGCCACTGACCTGCTGTGTGATCTTGTACAAGTTATTTTATTTCTGTGCTTCACTTCCCCATTTGAAAAGTGGGGGGTACTTATATTTTCTCACTTTTGTAAAGTGCTTTGAGAGATACAGATGAAAAATGTAATGTAAATATAAATTATTATTACTCAAAATAAATGAATGGCAAACTGGGCTAACATCACTCCCATGTGGGCCAGGGCCCCATTAACTCATCTAGTGGCAGGTCAAGAGCCTAAAAGTCACTAAATGGCAATAATCCCAAGTCTCACGTGTGCTCAGAAGCAAAGTCTTACTGGTGCCAATTAGTGCTCCCATGTTGTTTCTACCTGCAGCCAAATAGAACTCAGAAAGGTACAAAATTGTTTCCTTCCTTTGAAAACAGACTCCAAGAAATCACTTGAAATCTCCCCCTACCAGCTGAGCGGCCCAGTGATAAATAAGAATGGAACCAACATCAGCAGCAACAGAAATTGGAAAATTAAAATGTAATCCATTTGGCCAAATGATCATAACAGGCAGTGACCGATAAAACCAAACCAAATTCTAGTGCATTCATAAAATATCATCATACAATAAACTTGTAAAATCTGGTTCTGATCTCACTTTTACCCTGATATAACCTGATAGCCTTCAGTTACACTGGCATAAGTGAGACCAGAACTACGTCATCAGTGCTTTTAACATTAAGCTTTAATTAAATTATGTACTTGATGCAGACATTAGTAGGTGAGGTTCTATAGCCTATGTTATGCAAAACTAGACAATGATAGTGGTGCCTTTAGGCCTTAAAATCCATTATAGTTTCTCTCATTTAAAACAGCTTTTTACTCATGTCAGCAAGGGTGTTGCTCAAAGGTGATGGTTTACTGAAGCAATATATAGATTACCACAATCCGGTTTTCTATCAGATTTCTCAAGTGCGGTCTCATGCATAAAGTGTCAAGTTCCATAAGCAACAAGGGGTCCCAAGATGTTAGCCGGATAACAGCATGATTTAAGGACTCTGCAACTCTTGAGTCCTCATCTTACAAGGAAAGAGGAAGGTGCTCTTTTTGTGCTGATGAAGACATTCTGAGTTAACATTCCATGCCAGAAGGTCTTTGCAGAGATTTGTAGGAGATGGCATGCAGTCATCAGCCAGTCATCCAACTCCTACTTGTTGCTTTGGTCTTTGGCTGCAATGTTTATCAAATACGTTATGCCAAGTGAGATTGGCACCAACAGAGACTGAAGCTGTCAAATGGATTCGTTGACACTACTACTTTCACCATGTGCTAGGGGATGTGATTCCTACACTCATGTAACATTGATTGTGCACTAGCCTAAACAGGACACATACAAACAATACAATGCCACAGTATGATAAAGAACGACAGAGAATGAAATTTGTAATTCCTTGGCTTTCTGAAGTGAAGATCTTCTGTAGCAGACTATTAGAACACACACACACACACACACACAAACACACACACAGTAATGTTTTATTTTCCCATACTTTGCACCTTGACTAATTATGTCCAGGTAGTAACAGTGAGAATGAGAAGCTATAAGTGTGAATATTATC
This sequence comes from Emys orbicularis, assembly GCF_028017835.1. Lineage (NCBI taxonomy): Eukaryota > Metazoa > Chordata > Testudines > Emydidae > Emys > Emys orbicularis. The sequence goes on from NC_088693.1 coordinate 46,880,020, forward strand.
CCTTCTACATGAGCAACTCATTCTAAGAATGATAAACATGCATGATCCTGAGTAACCTAGTACATATATATCCCAAAAGTTTGTTGCTGTTTGTTGCGAATGAGTAAACAATCATATTCTGTGAGGTATATGCTCCATGAAGAATGCATTAACATGAAAGGAAGTTCTATGCAATGTTAGAGGGTAAAATATAGCCTTGTGGTAGAACTAAACAGGGCTACAATAGGAGAAGATAGCCTGTGTCATGTATGTCTTAACTAGAGCTAGGAAAACCTGAGTATGACCCAAGGGAGTAAGAAAATATAGAAACAGGTGACAGGAAAGCCTCAGATTGATCATACAGGATGTACCCACCTGAGCCTAACAAACTATAACCTCAGTTTTCTAGAAGGAGACAACATAAAAACCCTTACACATGTTTGTTGTTATCTAATTTAAGCACATCTAATAGCACAGCTCTAACATGTTAATGTTAGCAGGACAGGCAAGTCTCCAGTTAAATTATATACACACACTTTCTGTCAGGTGCCTCTCCTCTCCCCTCAAAAAAATAATAAAAAAAAAAAGTCAAGGCAGGCCAAGGCTTGGTATCTGTCTTTTATACGCAAAACTTAATCTCGTATCTAATATAAATGCCATCAAAGCAAGCACTGAAGTATTTCAACTAACCTAGACATCTTTATTCTTAATGCTTAAAAAAACATGAATTGACTAGGGATGAAACTGATCCCAGTTTTCCCAAAGTTTAGAGGGGTTTGGACACAGGTTTTGGAATAGGACATTACAGAGATAAGAGCTAGTTAGAAAGCTGGATTTAGCTACAAACTTCCCTAAGCGTATCCTAATATTTTGGCTAGGGCCCATCTGTAGAGCAGACAAGCAGCTGTGGCTCTGTTAGCCTACAACAGGGGTCGGCAACATTCGGCACGCGGCTCGCCAGGGTAAGCACCCTGGCGGGCCGGGCCAGTTTTATTTACCTGCTGACGCGGCAGGTTCGGCCGATCGCGGTCCCCACCGGCCGCGGTTCGCCGTCCCGGGCCAATGGGGGCGGCGGGAAGCGGCGCAGGTGAGCGATGCGCTGGCCACGGCTTCTCGACGCCCCCATTGGCCCGGGACGGCGAACCGCGGCCAATGGGGGCCGCGATCGGCCGAACCTGCCGCGTCAGCAGGTAAATAAAACTGGCCCGGCCCGCCAGGGTGCTTACGTTGCCGACCCCTGGCCTACAAACACAGCCCTCCTTTTCCCCTCATCTGGCATGTGGACATATCACTGTTCCCCCCAGCCCATGTGCCATTTACATCTTTACACAATATGTGAGCCACCTTCCATGCACAGTAGTGGGGGAAGGGGTCCCCATTCATGCCCCATGGCATACCAAAGGATATAACCAAAGCTAGAAGTAACACATTTGTAGCCAAGGAATGTGTGTATTGGCGGGGGGTTACAAACCCAGAATTAGGTGTTATCAGTCCTGCGCCCTCGCTGTCTGGCATCTATAAAAATGTAAATTCTGATTAACTGGCTTTATGTTTATTACCAATCTTTTCCTACCTACTATATTAAAGTTTGTCTGACATAACTCACCCAACAACAAATTAATTGTATGAGCTGCTCACAGTTTTATTTGTTACACAGCCAGGAAGCTAATTATGCAAGTTCAGAAGCATATGGAGCCCAAACGTATTAACCCTTTTATGCAAGAATTCATATGCATTATATTCATTTGTCTGTTGTTGGCGGCCTAGAGAAGTTCCAGGATTCAAATGAACACAGAATCACTTCTCAATGTGCAATTCATATTAACTGCACAATGATTCAAAACAAATTATTTTAACTAATACTATCTAATAACTTCCAGTTTATTAGAGGAAACAGTTGCACCTATCACTGATCTGTTTAAATGCATACTTTATAAAAAGTCTCATTGTGGCATGTAATCAACTAATTTTTTCATGAGGGTATTTTTAGAAAGAGCAATTAATATTAAAATCAGTCTGTTTAGAATTCATTAAAAAGGAGATGGAATTCTAAAGCATGCTGTTTCTCACAAATAGTGCAATCGATCTACCCATAAAGTGGGTACTTAGGTTGCACAAAAGGTTAAGTATGAAACATTCCAAACATTTTAAAATGTACCTAAGTCAGAAAACAGCTGTAGCCACTTCTAAGTTACATTTCCCACTTATTTCCTACCATATACTTTATTTACAGTTTTACTTCCTGAGATGGCCTCAGGAGATGACCAGCTTGTTTCCATGAAGGTCTCAGATGACAGCAGTTATATAGTCTTATTACAGCATATTTCAGTGCAACACAAACAATATGATTGGGGACAGTCTAAAGAAGCAAACATATACACCAAATGTAAGTGCTCTTGCTCAGGAGTGTATGTCCAATGCCTGCCTCTTAACCGTGCTTGTATCCAAATCAGGAACTCCACAGAAAAAGAACATTAGTTCTTAGGCCCCTAAAATAATCAGTATATTGTGTTATATGTATATAAGCTTAGTAGTCTCACTCTAGTCCCTATTTTCTCAAAATAAATTAATAGTGTCTGCTCAATAGGCTTAGGAGTGAAATAAAAAGGGGGTTGCTAGTTATGACAGAGATGTATATTTGCAGAACTGTGTTGGGAAAGGCACATTGCTATGCTTGATTCCAAGCATTGCTAATAGGTCCTGCTCCCACTGACAGTGAAGTCAATGACAAAGTTCACAATGTGTAGGATCAAGCCCTTAGACTCCTCATCTGACGTCTCTCTGAATTTGAACTATTTTTGAGTTAAGACATGGGTCAGCTCGACAGCCCTGGAGACTGGTCTCCCATTTTACCAGAGAACAGGAATGGCACAGGCAGTAGCAGAGGAAACTTTACATAATGCCTCAACAAAAGATGAAGCACCTCCAAGGGTAGAGAGAGGCATTCAAATCTCAGTGGCCTATTCAATCCTTAGCCTAGCCGCTGAGACTGACCAGGGTGATAGTTAGAGCTGATGAGAATTACTTTCCAACAGAAAACTCACTTTCCATGGGAAAATTTTGTGTAGGAAAATAATTCCCATCTCTACAGCTCCCCAACTCCTCAACAACCTGCCTATTGGGATACCTCAGAGCTGGGGCTACAAGGCTTTTGGGCAGCTCATAAGGTGGACTGCCCTGGAGCCAGAGCTCACAGTCCCTCAGCAGTCTGGAAGCCCTGGCTCCCAAGCCCCAGGCTCTCCACACAGCAGGCTGCCAGAGCCCTCGACACCTTGGGGAGCCTCAAAAACATGTTGAACAGGTCAAAACAATGTGTCATTTTAATTTTTTCATAAAAAGATTTTGGGATTCCACTGGAAATTTCAGAATTTGGATTATTTGTCTCATTTCAGAATGATTTTCTTGTATCATTTCAGAATTGCCTGTGGAATGGGAATTTCAGTTTCCACACCGGTCTAGTGGAGTTCAGTGGCGTGGCGCTTATTGTGATTTGGTTATCTGTGCACTAAGATCTGAACGGATGCTGCTAACAGGTGAAAGATTCCAAGACTCTCTAAAGGGGCAAATGCTTGCAACTCCCAACTCCATCTGAGATCAATGACAGAGAGATCAGGGTGGTTGCCCCTCAACTATCTCAATCTAGAATAGTCTGGGTTATGAAATACAGAGCATATTCACATACAGCTACAGGAAGAAGGAAGAAGAGTCATACAGTCATCTGTCCTTTTTATAAAAACAATTTAAAAATAGAGAGGTGAGAGAACATTTCACTAAGGAAACAAACCATTCAAAACAAAGAGATGAAACACAATACACAACTGTGCAGGAAAAGTAATGTTTGATACGGATTCCTCAATTAGCTCTGCAGAGTGAAACAAGAGTAAGACCTACAATGGCTTCGCCTCCTTTGAATTCTTACACGCTGTGAAGTATTTCAATACAGTGTATGAACAAGAAAAGAAAAGTAAATACTGCTTTGCAGTCTGTTTCTTAGGCTTGGTCTACACTTACCCCCCAACTCGAACTAAGGTACGCAACTTCAGCTACGTGAATAACGTAGCTGAAGTTCGAAGTACCTTAGTTCGAACTTACCTCAGTCCACACGCGGCAGGCAGGCTCCCCCGTCGACGCCGCGGTTTCCCCGTCGACACCGCGGTACTCCTCTCGTCTAGCTGGAGTACCGCAGTCGACGGCGATCACTTCCTGGTTCGACTTATCACGTCCAGACAAGACGCGATAAGTCGAACCCAGAACTTCGGTTCCCAGCCGCCGAACTAGCGGCTGGGTGTAGACATACCCTTAGTGTCTTCAGGCATAAATCACTCCAGCAGTGAACTGTTCCAATGTTACTGCCTCCAAACACACTATATATCAGGGAAATACATACCAATGAAATGTCCAAATAATATTTATAGAGGCTACTTGTTTTCCTGGGGGCGCCAAAAGTCTGCAAATAGGTTGGGTCAAATAAACTGCAGCCAATGACAAACAATAGATAATGGAGCAGGAGTACTTACATAGGAGAAAAATCGTCCTTTAGACCTGTTAAAGAACACTACACCAAAGAACACATGCATTATGCTTGGATGGTCGCTACTGAGCTAGACCTGAAACTCTACCATGTCTCAACAGGTCTCACTGGAAATAAGCAAGCTTCCACTGCTGAAAAGAGTCATTCAACAAACAACAAAACTGGCCACAAAATGTATTGGATGGATTATATTCAACCAGCGCTGCTGCTGTTCTCTTTTCAGGGATAGCACTGACAAGCTACTGGGAAGAGTCCAGCCAATTGCTGCATATTATGATTATGAACACTTCTATACAGAGGGTGTAATCAGCTCTATACATAAGGCCTGAGCTACAGCCCACTCAAGTCTTTGGTTCCTTTATTTATATCGCTTCCTGGCAGGGAGTGATGGGCATTTGTTGTGAGATTGTCGTGAAGGAGTGCATTTTGAGAGGATGTTTATATAGATCCATTAGTCCTATCAGAAAGTTACTTCAGAAACAGTAACCTGATGCTTATTTTTCCGGTCTCCAGTAAGCAATATTTAAAGATATACTGGCAAAGTTGAGAGGTCTGAAATTAGACCAACTTGCCTTGGTTTGCTGGTCCAGGAACACATTGTGCCATTCCTTTGCTGTGTCTTCCTGTTTCATTTTTGTGAGCAGGAAGGATATTGGATTTTAGAAGACTCATGCTCTCATAAGAACTTATAAGACAAAGAAATCTTATATCATTGGGCTTTATTTAAAAAATCCCTTTAAAGACTGGAGATATAATCAAGCATTTATTAGTTTAGATTCCAGCTACTTTCTTTTCCCACTAGCTATCCTGGCCCTGAGTTGTTCTGAACTCAGTGATATTTGCAGTCCTGTAGGTGAAGTCAGGGTTGCCCTTTCTTTTGTATCAGCTAATGCAATAAATATTCATGGAAGTCGTGCAGTGTTTTCAGGAATTACATCACAGCTGACTGGTTTACACTATGACTCTAAACCCAAGTATTATTCTCTCTGTTTCACAAATGTGGAAACAGAATCAGATGTGTCAAATGCTTTCCCTGAGGCCACACAGGGTATGTCTACACAGCCTGTGGGAACACACTTCCCAGCCTGGGTCAACAGACCTCATGCTTTAAAAACAGCTGTGTAGACAGAGCTTTGAAGTTGCAGCTCAGACTCTGATGCCTAGGGAGTTGGGTGGGCTTCAGAGCCTGGCTGAGCCACAACTCCAATGCATTGTCTACACAGCTATTTTTACAGCATTCCCGCAAGCCCCGCTCACCAAAGTCTGGGTGGGGAGGCTCGCCGCCATACGCTGTATACATATACCTGTAGTGACTCAATGTCAGAGTCTAGATTAAGCCTCAGGGTTGTCTGGCTTCCGGTGGTGTACTCAGACCCTTAGGCAATAGAGTATCAGCCAGTGAGTATTCTTCATTGTATTCAGGAAGAATGAAAATTCTAGTGGCATCCACAGAAACAACATAGCAGTTTAGGTGACAAACTACTTGACTTACATACTGTATAATTTAGTTTACAGGCCAAAATTCCTAAAGGTGCTTCAGTTTATCTTTAAGAGTCAGTTCATTAGGAATTACTATGTTCTATTAGATGCTAAATCCTGGATGCAGCCCTAGTCATTTGGTGATCATTATTGAATGGCTGCAGCAGTAGCAATTGAAATAGTGCAGCTAGCTTTACATTCTTCCCCACTACCAGAGCTGATGTCAGCAATAGGCTGGGCTGGATGGAAATAGTAATAGGAGCACTGCTAACTCTCAGTTCACTTTTAAAGCCTAGTTTGAATATTACAGCACCATCTATGGTTATAAACCCAGTTTGGGTAAATCTGAGATTAGGCCTCTGTTAAGGGGGGCATGCACCTTTAGAGAACCCCTTGTGTCAGTGTATAATTTCACTGCATCCGGGGCTGCAGCACCTCCTGCAGGCTGTATGCCTCTCGCCGGGTCTTCCGCAGCTCAGCCCTGTGCCCAAGTCACTTGAAGTTCAAACCCTGGGCTACTCAAAGTTCCAGATGATGTAAACAGAACATCCTTCATCCCTCCTTAGCTGGACTCACAGCTCTTTCTCACTCTTGGCAGAACGAACGAACGCACGCACGCACGCGCACACACACAGGCTTTGCCCCCTGGGAGTCCTAATGCAACAGCAACTGGTGTTCCACCCCTGCTGGGCTTTTTCTTTTAGTCCCTGTTTCTTGTATGCCCTACCTCAGGGCTCCCCTACAGGAGCCTAAACTGCTCCCTGTGGGTCTCTTTTGTTCCCTGTTCCCTTTTTGAACACCAGGCCCAGGACTGCCTTCCTGGATGCCTGACCCCTTGCTCCAGGGACCCATCACAGAAATTAGCACTATTTCTGTGGCTCAACTCACCAGCTACAGTCAGACCCATACAGCTGGGCCTCTCCCAAGGCACATCACCAGTTCTCCTCTCTGAGCCAACAACCAGAGGTCCCCTATTGTCTCTCTTCCCCCCGGGTCTCTCTCAGTTTTTCTTCTGGGCTCCCCCAGTTACCTCAAAGTCCTAACTCAGGGCTCTTCCCATACAGGAGCCTGCACTTCTTCCTGGAGGCTCCCACACAGCTTATACACCAAGGCCTTCCCCACCAATAGAACTCTCATCATCCTGGGATTCCCCTTCCTATCTGGTCAGCTTCCTGCTTGTACAAGTCAGCTGCTCCCTGGCTAGTTGGCTAAAGAGCCTCCACCTGGAGCACCTTCGTGCTCCCAGGTGTAGTTTACATGGCCGTCATAGGCTAGTTAGGCCTTGGTTCTCCCTGGCAGCCTCTCCTTCATAGAAATGATTTCAAAGTCTGTTTTAATTATAACTTCAAGTGGATATCCAAAACATTTAGGTACTTAATCATTTGCATTTCTCTAAGTCTATCTGCTCTGTATAAATTGGATTGTTTCAGGAGCAGCTGTAAAGCAAGAATGATTGCTATCGAATATTCTGACATCATCTGTTTTAGCACTAATTAGTGGGGGTGGGGAATGAATGGATTACCTAAAACTTATCTAACACCTGAAAATGATCCTCTACATTATACTTCATAAAAAAAAATTGAAAAATATCTACCAAGCATTCTCCAAACAAATTAAATTTCATAGCATGACATCCCCTATAGGAAAATACAGTGGCAGCCTTGATTACTCCAAGCTACCAAATAGCTACAGAGTTCATTTGTATTCATCAGTGACTTCAACATTTTGGGACATTTTTACTTCAATGGAGTTACACAAATCTACATCAGCCAAGAATCTGGCCCATTAAATCAAGTTCCTTGTTTCCACCCTAGACATTTGCATGGTTTCTCTACTGAATTGATAGGATCTAGCCCATGAAAAACAAGGAGATGTGGATGATTGATATACACACACACATTATATATATATATTTTGCTATGTGCAACTTAGAGTGAGCTGATATATAGAGGGACCAATATATTTTAAGGCAATAAATGACAAATGTTTGAAAAATACATGATAAGCTTATTTAAGGGACATTCTCCCACTCAATATTATATTTGTGCCAAAAGTTTATATGGTACAAAATCTTACATTTGTACAACAGCATAGGATTCTTTGCTTCATTACTGGTAAAAAATACATGGATTCTACAAGGGGCGTGCATCCGGCAAAGTGGGTATTCATCCACGAAAACTTATGCTCCAATACATCTGTTAGTCTATAAGGTGCCACAGGACTCTTTGTTGCTTTTTACAGATCTAGACTAACACGGCTACCCCTCTGATACAAGGGGCACAGACATCAAAAGAAAAAAGGTTCCTTAAAATAAGGACAAATGGTTACCCTATTGGATACAAAGTAATATATTTAAGCATTGTTAAATGGTACCTTATTAGGGTTCTGTTTTCTGGTGTGTTTTTTTCTGGGGGCAGGGGGAAAGGAATATTATATTTGCTTATGTAACGAAATAACATATGATGGGAAGCTCCTACTTACCCAGGCAGAGCTGGATTAATGCAAGGGCTTTAGGGGCTGCAGCCCAGGGCCTCGGGCGAAGGGGGGCCCCAGTGCAGCAGGGCTCAGGCAAGCTGCCTGCATGCCATGGCCCCACGCCACTCCCGGAAGTGGCTGGCTGCTGGCATGTCTCTGGCATGAGGGGGAGAGGGGAGGAGGCACCACGCGCTGCCCCCATCCCCAGCACCATCCCTGCAGCTCCCATTGGCCGGCTGTGGGGGCAGCGCTTGCAGGTGCGGGCAGTGAAGGAGACATGCTGATCCCCTCCCTGCAGGGGCACGCAGATACGTGCCAGCAGCTGGCAGCTTCCAGGAGCAGCATGGGGCTATGGCAGTCAGCCTGCCTGAACTCTGCTGCATCACCGGCCGGCCGGCCAGGAGCTGCCTGTGGTAAGCGCCTCCTGGTCGGAGCCTTCACCTCGCACCCCCTCCTTCACCTCAACCCCCTACCCCAGGTCAGAATCCCCTCCTACACCCAAACTCCCTCCCAGACCCCTCACCTCTCCTGCATCCCAACACTCTGCTCCAGCCTGGAACCCCCTCCTGCACCCAAACTGCCTCCCAGAAAGAAACTAATATAACAGCTGTTCTAAGGTAAGAAGTAGGCTATTTTGTATTAACAACTATATTTTACATGTTTTAAGACTGAATTGTAACCACAGAACAGTCTTATGTTAATTAAAAGGCAAGTTTAGTATAGCGTTAATAGCCTCGATGTCATAATTGTGAACATTTTCTTCTAATTAGGAAGAAGACTTGTATACAGGGGCCCCACAAAATCTAACAGCCCCGGGCCCACAGGAGAGTTAATCCAGCCCTGTACCCAAGTATGTAAGTTGTGTTCTACAGCTCTCTGTAGTAGAGTTACTGCCAGAACCAGAGGCTTCTTATACAAGGAAGGTTAATGTGAACTCTAGCCAATGGCTTTTGGGGAAATGCAGTTTAATAACAACTAAATGACCATTTTGTTGTAGACATTTTATTGACTAAAGTAAAGAATGTGGTTTTACCAAAGGAATTTTATATTAAAGGGTTTGTATTAAACAGTCTGCAGCACCTGCAAGTTAAGTTGAGGGGGAAGTGGTCATATGAAGAAGGAGAATATAATTATTTAGGTGAGGGATTATGTGTTATCCCTTCCTATAAAGAGGGCAGAGTTACACAGACAAGGAAACATCTTTTAGTAGAGTTTAGAAATTGCTAAATCTAATGTGGAAGCAAGTAGAAGTCTGAGCTTAGCAGAAAACTGTAGGTAGTTGATTTTATTGCTATTTTATATTATGAATTAGTCCTCAATTCTTTAATTTAAAGTAATATTTTAGATATTTGTTCTTTGTAATAATTTTGAAATAAAAAGACACGTTTAAATACAATCCCTCCATATATCTTCAAGAAAATATCCCTTACAATATCTCACTTTGCTTACGCTCTACGGTCCAGTAATACATAACAATTGGAACGATGTGACCTATATATAGGCCTGAAACTGGCATTCCTAGGCGTAGTGTAGGAATGTTACAAAGTAGGGCTCTAACTCTGCAATTTTACAACCAACTTCAATAGAGTCCTCTACACAATCCATCCACCCATTGTAAATTGTAGGGTTCCATCTTAACCTATCCATCAAAACCAGTTTTGACTTGTGGCAATACTCAATGTGAACTAGAACAGGTAACTATGCCTCCTGTACATTACAATAGGTGAATTGTTTTTCTAATGGCAAAAGAATATTATTGTCATAATACGACTAAGCCAGGACTCCAGTTCCTCTACAGTGCTAACATGGTTATGCAACTGAAGTACTAAAACATCTACAGTGACTGAACAATAATAAAAAAAAAAAATCGTGTTTGTAGGTTACAAAGCTATCCACATAAAAAGTCTTGCTTAGCCAACGGACACAGCAACATTTTATTTTAACCTTCAGAAATCAAAAGAACAAGTTCATGATTTATAATGGAAAAATCTCTCACTGTAACTGCAGACTTAATGGGATGTATATCATTCTAGGTATATTATTATAAAATGTCCTCAATTTTTCTGTTCTCGTCAAACATTATATTTGACACGTAACAGGTTTAATTTTACTTCAATTCCATTTAGCTTTAGTTCTAATGAAAACTTGAGACTACCTAATGATGTTTTTGATTTTCCTCTAAAGGGTTTTTTTTTTACATTAGAAAAGAAGCAGCAATTTAGATTGCCACTTAAGTTTTGTATCCATTTGCCAATACAGTAGAAGTTACACATTAAATGAGATTTTTCTATAGGTAGGTATTTTTATCATGTCCATCCACCTTCCAGACTATCTTCTTTCTTCTGCTTATGACAGCAATAATTGCAGTAGCAATAGTCTAGACTTTCCTGAACTTTCTTGGATCAAGCATGTGGAGCAGAAGAAACTAACAAATTTAAGCACCAAATGCAGTATAAAGTAAAAATGTGTACAGAAAACTAAGAAAAACAAAGGAGGGATGACTGGGTTTATTTGTTAGTTATGATACGAGAAAGAAGTTATGGGTTTGATGCTAGAATCATTGGGTGAAGTTCCATAGCCTTTATAGGAGGTCAGACAAGGTGAACACACTGGTCCCTTCTAGCCTTAAAAATGTATGACGATTATTCTCCTTTAAATTGTTCTCCCCTGGTAATTAAACAAAAACTGAGGAAGGCAATTGTCTATATTCTTTTAAATGTTTCCATTAATTAATGACTGAAGAGCAGATTCACCCCTGCACTGATGCCAGCACTAGCAGAGGGAAGACCGTTTGTGCCTCCCCTAATCTAAAACAGTTACAGGTTGCATAATATAAACAATTCTAGTTAGATACGAACCCTAACCATACCCCTGAATTCAATCCCTCCCAAATTTTTAGATTCCACAGTTCTAGCACAATGAAGAGAGGCCAAATATTCCTATATGAAAGGTAAATTCTTTTCTCATGTATGAGCTTCCAGTTGTCTGAGTGGAACTTGCTCCTAACACTAAGATATAGGGTTTTTTTGGTAAATGATGCTTGTATAAAACTGCGGTTCAGATGGGCTGTATGAGCTCTACCAGCAGCGTCAGAGACTTCTGCTACTAGTCCTTTAAGTGCAGTTTGTGTAAGGAGTGAATAATTAAAGGAATAATTTGGCTCATTTATTATTTGTTTTATTAACTGAGATACCAGCTTGTTTTGTCTTCTCCCTGAAGTACCAACACATTTGGAGTTCACACTTTTAGTATTCAAAGTGTCTTAATTCAAGGAACAGCAGCTCAGGTCAAGACACTCCTATTCCAGGAAGGTGGTATTGTGAACCCTATCACCTATGAACTCCGAATCGAGTATTATGCATCATTCATTTGGGGCAAATCTGGCCCTCTTCTCCACTGCCACAGAAGGCCAGCACCTTGCCAGCAGTTTCCATGCACAAGCAATGCAGATGGATTTGGGGTAGCCAGGCAGAGGTGCACGCCCTCTGCACAGCCTGCAGATCAGCTCTCTGGTGACTCCAGGGCCACATGGATCATATGGAGATGGGGCATGGCCAAAGGTTTCAATGTTGTTAAATCTCCAGGGCTCCACCACAGAAGAAGTGTATTAGGGCAATAGGGTTGCTACAGCCTGCAAAGCCATTCCATTCCCTGTAAGGAAAAAACTCCTTTTGTCCCACCACATCCATAATGCCCAAACCAGTTATTCTGTTTGGATTCTGGGCTGATGACTTGCATGTTAATACTTAGTCAAACAATTACATTTGCTGATACTTCCAAAATATTGTTTTGCAGAGGACCCTCCACTGATAATCAAAAGGCAGATAGTTTCAGACTGAACTAAGGTGTTTCATCTTGGAATAATCTGCAGAACTACATATATAATGCTTATATTTGAAATGCTGACAGAAAATAACAAGCCAGCTATGCATACAGATGCAGCATGCAGCTATTAAACACAACCTAGCTTATTATTATTGAAATTAAATACAACAAAATAAAACTCATATGAAACTCAAAGATTAATTTGAGCCAGTTTGCAGGCCAGAGAAATCCTCATTGTCTCCTCACAAGTGACAATGAAAGCCTTATTGAAACCACAGTTTTAAAGTGATGAAACTGAGACAGAGTCATGGGCTCCGTTGAGCTCCCAGGGGTAAAATTCTGTTCTGGACTCACAAGCATAGCTCCCATCGCCTTCAGTGAGAACCGTGCATGGACAACTAACGGTGGAATTTGACTTTAGCCTTCTGTTCATTTCCCTTAACAGACACCATCTTGTACTTCACCTATGAGAAGTCAATTCCCTTAGCTAATTAGTAATTAATTTATACATAGAGATTCTTCTTCAGAACCACGATACATGTTGCAGACCTGCCCCACTCACCCCATTCCTGGAAAAACACACACTTGTTTTAATACCACTGTGTGCGCACTGAAATCAGTCCCTTTCCTCGCTATTTCCTGCTTTGAATAAATATGGTCTTTAAAGAGCTCCCCTGAAACAATTAACATTTTAGACTCAATTCATTCAGTATTCTTTGTAATATTCACAATCTCAATGAAATCATAGGAGAGGCTGAGGAAAGTGCTCAGCTGGTTCTATCTGTCAAAATAATATTTTTTCACTTTAGAATACTGTAAAATGTTTTAGCTTTAACAAATCCTATAGGAGGAACAATGTTTATGGGGTTGGCTCCTACTTACAATATGGGCATATTGTGGTTTTCAGATTCCTTTGGGGTTTGATAAGCCTCAAACGCCTTGCATTGCTTTACATACTCTCAAAGGAATTAACCTTATTGCTTTGATATGCGGTATAGAGTGAGGCTGTTTTTTATTACATTAATTAGTTATCATAATAAAACTGACCCAATTTACTAATTAGAGACAGTTGAAAGAAAACGTTTTAATCTAGGAGGCTAGTAATTGCAGAGAACCTTACAAATACTAAGTCAACTTAGAGTCTACACCAATGGAAGTCCCTGTAAAGATTGGTGGTGGTCTCCAGTGATAGAAACTCCATCAGGTGAGGTTGTGGCACAAAAAATGGCTGAAACAACTCTACCACCAGGGCACTCGCTGGAATTAACAGGGGCCAGCACTCTCCCAAAAGCATGCAGAGTTAGACAGAGTGGCCAAAGAATTCAGTGCATGTAACCAACTCTCTTTGCCAGCTGGTTTCCTAAAGCGCCCTGATCACGACTTAAAGCTGACTTCCACTGAAGGAACACTGCAGGCAAGCAGGTGGCAAAAACTCTCCTTCCCACACTCAGGATGAATCCCCACCCTGGGCACAGGAAGCCTGGTAATTTATACCTTCCTGTACTGCATCTAATCCTCTAAATGCTGTAATGTACCATAGGTTTTAAATTAAAATCAATAGTTCCTTCTGCTATTTACACACTAGACCACATCTGTTGCATAGCCTTTCAAACTCAGCATTTCAAACCTCCCCATCCAAAGGCTAATGCTGTTCCCTTGCTCCCAAAACACTAAAGAGGGAAACTGTTATTTAAGTAACGTACATATCTGAGTGTAACATATATACTGACATTAGCCTTTAGAGCAACAGCCATTCTAAATAAACTATTAAAGTTTTGTGGCTTTAGGAACACACTGGCTAATGGATTTAGTCTTCGGCATTTAAATTGCTTGCATGTTGTAGATGTTAGCTTAGTGACTATATAAGCCTCTAAGTGTTTAAAAAAGGAAATCTATGCAAGACAGGAATCATACAGCATCCCTATGAATATCGAAGACCCTCTCAATATAAGCTAATCCACCTGCACACCCAAGCAGTGTGAATTACAGCTAATTTGAGTACCTCAGACAGCGATATACTTACCTAAATGTACCACCATTTCCAGGGGAACAAGTACCAGCTCCAAAGGGAACCATTTCTAACGGTGACATAGCTATAGAAATGCTGATTCTGAAGATAGTACATGCAAAATAATGTCACAGCGTAGTGGGTAGTCAGATACAAGAGGTTACCTGCATTTGGATTTGGGCAATAGTTATTTTACTGCCCATGTGTCTCTTAAACAAGGTGACTGAATCTAATAACTACCATACATTTTAAAAAGACATTTCATTCTGATATTAAATACTAGTAACTGCTTATAAAATAATTCTCCCCTGTATTGATTAGTCACATTCAAAAGCAACAGATCTGTCCCAGGAAACAGCACAAAAACAAGAAGAGGATCTACTCACATTCCTTTGAGCCGTTGCCACATTTTCTCAGTGTGTCCTCCTATTTGGTACTTTAAAGAGGTGCCTTCCAGTTCCCGGGCTGTTTCAGTAGCTCTAGACCCCATGGTAATTGTCCTACAGCAATACAGTTACAGTCAGGCTCAGCAGCAAGTAAAAGCATTCCTTAGTCCACTACAAACGTCAGAGGATCCACACGTTATACAGTAGCAGCTCTCATCTAGCAAAACATTTCAGAATTACAAAGCTAAGGAAAGCTTCTGGCTGAATTGCTATTCCCTTTGATAGACAAATCCACTCTCTTTCTCCCCCTAAGCATACAGCACTATAAACAGCTCTTCTGACCTCACAAGTCTACTCCATACATGTGAGCCAGCTACTATACTACTCACTGACTGACTGCTCAAGCTCTTTCCCCATGCACTTCATTTGTTGTAGGGATATGCACTGAAGCACAAAAGCTTCCTTAAAACGTATTAGCATTCATTGCCATGCAGGATAAATGTGAATGACTTTAGCAGTCCAGAAGAAAAAAAAATTTTTTTTTTTTTTTTGCTGTGCAGGTCGGAGAAGCAGGCTGCAATAGGAAAGCAGATGGTAGAAACCAATATCAGCTGCACCACCGTAAGAAATGAATGCCTGCTTAAATGCCAGAGCTTTTGTCTCTTTAGATGATCCTGAATTGGTCTTCAATGAATAAATATCTACCAGCCTCTTAACAACATAACTGAACAAACGTTAAGTTGGGACTCTAAGACATGTATAAATCCCTTCAGAAGAGTAATCAGAGAGCTCTACAGGTTGTTATTGAAGGAATATGCTGTAATCATGACTATTCACCTTCTCCTAGCAACTCCACACAGTAGGCAACTGTCAATTTAACTGGTGGAAAATGCAGCAGCTGCAAGACAGCCTGCTCAATGAATCCTTTGGGACAATAGCTTGCGTGTGTCAAAATCTGATGTTGAACTGTTTGTGCATGCCAGAGAAAAAATTAAGTGCATGTAAAGAGCAAAAGGAATGAGAACTAAGTGGTCTGCCAGCCATGCAGCAGATTGCCAGCTCTATCTCTACAGCCCAGACCCATGCGTTTAGTTGCACAGCCAAAGCTGCTGTTTCAATAGAACTGGGGTTAGTTCTGCATCAGTATATTTCATTGCTTGCTCAACTGTGTTTGCAGAGCTTTTCAAAATGTGATCTTCATTTTATAAACATCTTCCTTCTTGTTTTGTGAATAGACAAAGATCTGCAACTCTGGAGGAAGATCCAAATAGTCCCAGATGCCACTAGCTTGTCTATGCAGCAGTTTCAACCATAGAGCATTGTGTATGTTTAAAAGTAACAAAGATGTGAGGTTATGCGAGATCTCCATCTGAAACGGCTGGCAGAGATGGATGAAAATGCCAAGGAAAAAGAAAAAGATCACAATAATTCACTATCACTGAAGTTCCCCTATCCATTTCCCTTTATTTTCTCATAAGTTTCCTAATACTAGGATAATTTCCTCTCCATTAAAATACATTTTTTTTTAATATCCCCTTTATGTCCTATGAATCTCTATTCTGTACTGGCTCCTCCTCTGTCTTCACTGATTTCTATCAGAGAGATCATTAGCGGATGCATTTCATATCTTTCCAAAGGTTTCACCTCTCACTTGCACTGGTTTTAAACTGGTGTCATTACACTGACTTCACTAGACGTATTCCTGATTCACACAGGCATAAGAGAGAAAGAGGAATCAGGCCCATAGATTTCAATGGGGCTTTTTAAAAAAAGTCAGTGTGTGATCCACACCTCCCCTAACTTTTGCTTGCAATGAAGAGAGTCATGTGACAAAACTGAAGAACCACAGAAACAATCACTTTCTTTAAACACAGTACAAGGTACTTTATTAGATTAAGGAAGACAGTAGGAGCTGTAACACTGTCCTTCTTTTGCTTCTGCACTGAAGAACTTCTTCCTAGAAACCTCCCAGTCCTGTTCTGCATAGCATCTTGATACAGTTTTAAAGAAATAGTAGACATATCCTCACAGGGAGTAACAGATATGAATCACTAGCACTAATGTGAATTCTTCCCTGCCCCCTACCTCTCACTCCCCCACATCTGAAGCAATGCAAAGAAAATAATTATGTATTCATACAATCCTCCAGGGACAGAGGGAAATTTTAAGCCCCTATTTTCCTCATAAGGCATTCTCTGCCCCTGTAGTACGATTCTATGATGGAAAATAGTGCCAGCTCCTAGTGGCAGTAGCACCATGTTTAAGCTGTTCTTTCCCCCCAAGGGAACAGAAGGAGTGGTTGAGAATATCACTTTTGATATTCTGAAGAGGAGGAAATGTTGCTTGTTCTTCAGGTATTACGCTCCGGTTGCTCCCCTCAGGTAGGGCTGAGGTTATGTGCAACCAAGACAATACTGTTATACATTGGGAAACTGCATTGAAGCTGGTGGGTGTAACAGCTGCCTTTCATTCAAGTGTAAAAAGCAATTGAGTTCCTTTGTGAAACCAGATGGCTGAAGCAATAGGAGCACCTCACAGAGCACAGATGCATGGCAAGGCTTGAGTAGAATTTGAACCATGTGGCCCAAAGGAGTTTCTCTGAGAACTGATATAGCAAACACAGGGGCTAGAAGATTGATTGGTGGAGTTGTGAACATTTGTGTGAGAGAGAGAGAAGCATCAAGAAACACACAGAAGCAGACACAAAGAAGATAGTAGAAAGCCAAGGAGACAGCCAGCCCAAGCACTGAGTGTGGGGTCCAGAGAAAAGCTAAAGAAACAGCTTTTGGGACAAAGTGATGCTGAAAGAGGCTTAGAACTGTGAGCAAAACAAACCACTTACTTGTTTAATTCCTACTGTGTTCAGGGAAACAGGACTGTATACATTCTTTCTAAATAAACAGGATTGGATCACAGATATCTGACTCCATTACCAAAACTTGGAGCCAGGCACATAGGGGTAAACAGGTATGCTTCACCCACTATTTCCACTTTCAGGAAGATGGGTAGGAGTCAGGATGGATGGAGAACAGACAGAACCTTAGCTATGCCCCCATCAACCTGCCAGTCAGGAGGACCGCAATAAAATTACAACCTCCCTCCCTGATCAGGTGAGAAATTATGGCTGCCTGGGCTGCTCCCTTACTGTGGGTTGTGTTCTAGGCAAAATCTAGCCTAAACTAGTTCCAAATACTAACCAGTGGGCAATTATTTTAGGAACAGGCATCTACCCAAGGGGATGGCAGCTGAACTGATGAGTGGTTTTTTTAAATGTAAAGTAATAGATGTTTTTCTCTGGCCTCTCCATGTTCTTGTTCTGGATTACTTGTGTCATGCTCTCAGCTTGCTAGGTTTTAGAGCCCATTCTTCTCTCTCTCTTTAAAAAAAACAAAAACACAATCTTTTCATCCCTTGCCTGCATCTTTTTAAAGTTTAGCTTTATATTTCTGGGTTAATCTGATATCTATTCATTCAAGACAAGTCTCTGGGTATTAGGCAAAACTCTAGTGATTCAGTTTGGAGATTTTAAGGATTTCTTTTGCACCCTGCTCTATCCCCCTACCTAAGGCCTGATAAAATTGTCACTGTGCCACTTAATCCTCAAACAAGTACTTAAATCAGACGCTGAAATATAACATGGTATGCCATGCCCTTCCCCCTCCCCCCCCCCCCCCCCCCATGATTCAAAGTGCATCCTTTCCTTAAGAATAAATGGAATGTTGGCTTTAGGAAAGAAAGACACAGTGTCTTAATATACAGTTAATAGGACAACATCCTTCCTTGTACTATGAACATTGAATAATAATAAAAGTTTAAAATTACACAGAAAAATCCACTTTAAAAACAGGGAAAAGCCTGCAACTAGACGGATTAGAGAATTGGCCACTGGAATAGGATAAGAGCTAACACAGGTTTTGATGAGGAGGATTAGAGATTTATTTTAGATAAATCCTTTACTCCTGAAAGGAAACAAAACATGCCACATTATTCACTATTCTGTTCAGTACCTGTAGATCAAAACTGGCGCAGGAAGTAACAAGAGACCTGAAGAACTGATTTCTCATACTCTCATTATCGCTCATCTTTTCAAATCTTACAATGCAACCTTCCCTAATCAGGAGAACTGCAGGAGAGACAGGAACTAATTGAGGAATTTGAAGTCACTGAAGTTAGCAAGGCTTTCACTGCAGCGAGGAAAGGTTCTGGCGAGAGGCGCTGCCTCCCTCCACCAGAGTCCTTCAATGACATACGTAACTACACATCGCAGTGTGGATGCAGCCAGCTTTTCACCGCTGCCTGTAGCTGCACATACCCTACATGCTGCCACCAGTGGTGTGCAGTGTAGATGTAACCTAGGGCAATGCCTAAACTTAGGGCTGGTCTACACTACAAAGTTAAGCTGACCCAACTACATCACTCACGGCTGTGAAAAATTTCACACCCTGTGGAATGTAATTAAACTGATCTAAAGCCTCACCGCATGTGAGGCTTCCAGGGAATTTTTGTCAGGCCGTCTTCTCCACAGACTCTTCTTTCTCCTTCTGCCTGTATCCTGGTTTTGTAATCACATACAATGCCTTTCATCATAAACAAAATCCATGGTTCACCTGCTTGCTACACATGTGCTTCCTCTGAACTGATGTAAAGGGATGGTTGAGATAAAAGAAGAGCATCTAGTCTTAAAGTGCACAGACCTAATGTAAAATTGCAAAACTGGCACTGGCAAACTAGCCATGTTACAATAATTTGCGATTTGCGCAGACTGCCCACAGAATAGATTTTGCCACTGGCAATAGAACTAAGTTACAGCAACTAGACGGATTTACATAGATGGCCCACTCAGTAAACTGGCACTGATTAAACTAACTAGCTAAAAGAGTTGGGACTGATACAGACTCTCAAGCAGACTGACACAGACCAGATGACCTAGATAAAGGGAATCAAAAGGAAATATACTTTTGGTCTTTAAATAAAAAAAAAATAAAAAAACAACCTTTTGCATTTTCTTTTCCTCCACAGCAGTGGGATGTTTGATATAGTTCTTGCTAGTAACCATGTGCATTATGTCCCCAGAAGTTTAAATACAGTATTGAAAAATAACCTCCTGTTCATACACTACTTGCATTGAGGGTTCACTAGTCTCATAGGCATTAAGGACTTGGGGCTAGATTTACAAAGGTATTTAGGAATCTAAGGATGCAGGTAACAGCCTAGTGGGATTCACGAAAGCTTCTAAGCAGGCTAGGCACTTAACTCATTGAAATCAATAGGAGTTAGGTGCTTATGTGATTTAAGCACTTTACAGACCATTTGGGAAGGGCATAGGGATAGGTTACAATAGCCAAGTCTAGAGGAAATGCTGGCACTATTGTGGAAGTGGTGATAAGCAGATTATACATGTAGAAGATGTGGAAAGACACGAATTCAAGGTAAGAGACAATTGAAGATTTCAGATGGAGATAAATTGAAATTGAGTGAAGGAGAAAGAGAGGATAGAGTAGAGTGTCGGAGAAAAACTGAGTTCTCACTCTTTTGTTTGGGTACAGCAAGTCAGAAGTTTTATTCACTCTCACAATTGTGCAGAGGGAGAGAGCCAAGCAGGTCTCTCTCACTGATACCTAATTACAACAAGCATTTATACCTTTCAATAATGAGGGACAGCTGCATTTTGTTATACATAAGCCATCTTGATATCTTATTTCTTAATTGTTTTGACTCTTGCCAACATACAATATTTCCTATACCTTATCTACACAAGGTCTTCTACACCTTATCTATACAAGGTCACAATAACTTCTCACACAGTACTTTCTCACCCGCCTCACACAATCCTCGCTTCTACAAATCTCGCGTTATCAGGGCTACAGTTAGCCTGACTCTTGCTAACAAACTGTCATGCATTGCAGCTCTTTTCTGACAGTTCTTTTTCTGCTTCCACAACCCCCCCTTTTGTACTTCTAGTACAACAAACATTCTCAAACCTCTATTTGCATCAAGTCCTGGACTTCAGATTCTATATCAGATGTTTCAATTTTAGCGGTTCTGATTGGATGTAATGACAATGCATGATTAGCATGAACATGAAAGGTATTACTATTATTACGTCTTTTACAACAACAATAACATAATCCTAAGATAACTAATAACAATACAAGCAATAACATTCCCATAGCAAAACTATAATGGGGTTGTTGTACAGCCTTAGTTACAAAGCACAATACATCATACTTAGTACATAAAGTGGATACTCTATAAGCAGTCTGAAAGGCATACTTTTCAACTTGATATATGTTTTGAAGCATGTGAATTTGCCCTTGTACTTCAGAGATTTTCTGAATCTCTGGTAACAGTGAAAACAAATTCTGAAATCTATCAGGTACTAAACTAGTCCAATTAAAGGGTATCTGGAACCTAAGGGCTACTTGGAAAGCTCTATCTGCAGGCCAGTAAATAATATGATTGCCTGCAGTGGTAGTGAGATTAAAATGTATGTCTTGTAATGTGGTGTCATTAACATACACACAGCTATCGTTAGCTTGAAAAAGTAAGTGTCCTGTCAGGGTAGTTCCTTGTCCCCTACCCTCCCAGCAAACGTAGTCATAAACAGTGACAACTTCTCCTGGCTCCAGTTTACGGTTACACTGAAGCTGTGGGGTTCTAATGGCCAAAATGTCCACTGACTTCCTAACCCCATCCAAATGTGAGGTGTAATCCCAGGAGCACTGACTAAAAATCGATTGGGCATATCAGGTGGTCTAATTTCCCAGATGTCTCGGTGAATTATCCAATCCCACATGCATCCTCCCCATGGACCCGGCAGGATACGGTATGTGGGAGCCCACACCCCCTTTACCGGTCCATATGCTTGGAAGGAGCACTGAGAACGTCCGCACTTCCATCCAGAAAGTTTCCAAGTAAGTCTCCATGGCCACAGATCAGATGGTACTCCTGATGTGTCTGTAAGGGCAGTGGGCCAAGCCTGATGTTCTAGATCATTCCGAATGGACATCAGCTGGTCATTCAGGAAATCCTGAGTCTCTGAACATGCTAGATCCCACTGCAATGCCTTCCCAGCCTCAGTGATATTCAATACCATCTCTGTCAGCAACTTCTGGGTCATAGAACTAAGGGCGGAAATAACATGTAACTCACCAACTCCAGCCTGTACCTGGGTTAGTTGTGCTCCAGAAACAAGGCCAATGGCCTTCTCTAGTTGGCCCAATTTCTCATCATGTTCCTGGTTCTTAAAAATATTCCACACTGCTGCTGCACTATTGGCCCCATCCCACTGGGATCCGGTCAAGTCTCTCTTCTTTCTAGAGGAAATAACCCAAGCCCTCTGTTGTGCTAATCTAATGGCAGCCCCCTGTGAACAATTTGGGTATTTGTCTGATTATTCACTAATTGGGTGACCAAATAACAATAAGGGCCTCTCTCATTTAACACAGTACAAGTTCCAGGAACAACCATCATATCTACTTCACTATAGAACCCATCAATTGCAATTATTAATTCTTGGGGTTCGCTGGTAGTGATATCATGTATTTCTATCTCTACTGATCCATTTGTTTTCCATTCAATTGTTTGCTCATATACATTATCCTGAACTTTAAAGAATAATTTCTCTGAACAAAATTTCAGTAAATCACTAAGATGTGAAAGCCTTGGCCAATGGGTTTCATTGGAATATATAGTACGGTTTGTATCTGGGTAAGTTACAGTGGTGGTGGCAGGGGTCAAGGGACTAGTGGGTGTAGTCCTAGTGGTGGCAAGGCGGTTTTGATATTCATCTTCTGAAAGCCAATTAGGAAGGGCAGTGCACCCTGAAGGTACCTGTCCATAAGCACAAAGTCCTGATCCTGGAAAGAATCCACCCCACCACTGGACCCCGCATTCCCAGGAACGGTCCCCACAGTTCCCTCCTTGCCAATAAACGATGCTCCGTCTTCTCCACCAGGGCCAGTTCTTAATGTCTTTTGTAGTCAGGAATTCCTGGACTTTGGTGGTTTCAGCAGAGCGAGTGTTTCTTCTTTTCTTCTTCAAAAGCAGTTGTGATTCACCATAGTGCAGGGGAGAGGTTACTAGCACTTCACCCTGTACTGGTGTGATTCCTGTAAAAGAATTCAAAGGCATTGTAGATCTGTCAGTGGACAAGGGAGAGGTTACTAGCACTTCACCTTGTCCTCCTTCCCTGCTGTCCAGGAGGCACAGCAGAGCTAGCAGGAGAAATAGGCTGATCAGCAGCTGGAGAATCCTCTCCAGGTGGAGGGGTCTTTTTGCAGTAAGAAGCATGGTTCCAGGTGGGCAGTCCTTGGCACTTTACAGCGGTGTTGGTGGTTAACAGGACTTGGAAAGGGCCTTTCCAGCATGGAGCCAAAGCAGTCTTTCGTTGATGGACTTTACATAGACTCAGTCTCCTTGTTTCAATGAATGGCAGGGCTGCTAGGGTCTTTGGGTAGCACTTCTTTTATCTGTGAGAAAAGAAACCTAACACATTTCATTAATGCCTGGCAGTGTTTTGCAGATATCATAGTTGTTGGGCACATTCAGGCCCCCCCTTTTCTTGGCTGTCAGCCAAGTCTTAGCTGTGGGTAGTATCCTTGGATGGGGCCAACGTCTTATCTTTGGACTGAGCTTGCTAGCTATTTTTTCCTCAGTTAACTCATTCTGTTCTTTTTCCTTCTCCCCTTCTTGGCTTCTTTTAACCTACAAAGGAAACTTCCACTCTTCACTCATACACCTTTTCCCAACAATGAACACATACACATTGCCATTATACAGTACATTAGTCTTATTATTCAATGTATGCCATGTACACCCTTCCAGTAAAATAACTTTATTACAGAGCTTTGGAGCAACAAACCAGGACAAGCACACCCACTTTTGAGGAGTTCACTCGGTACAACCTCAGGTGTCCAATAGCTTTCCTCCCTCCCCAGCCCTCTGGCTAGAAATCTGAGGTAGCCAGAAGGATCCCATGGGCAATATGGGGAGTGGGTTAACCTTCCATGTCCTTGCTTCCAAAGACTGTTGGTATGCAAATTTTAACAACCATTTTTTTCAATTAAAAATCTGGCCAATGAAGTTTCTTTTTCTTACTTAAGCAAATATATTAGACTTTAGTATATCACATTTTCCTGATTTATCCAAACACTTTTTGTATTCCAAGTTGAATAAAACAAGTATCTGCTTTTTGATTTAACCCTTCTATTTAATTTTGAACTAGACTGTCTTATGAAATTATTAAACCCAACAATTCTGGCCACAAGACAAACACCACAAGACAGGACAAAGAACACAAAAATAATTCCTATTGTACCAGTAAATGCATGGTACGTTGAATGCTGTTCAGCTGGCATCCGTTTTCTCTGATGATCTGAAAGACAAAAGAACAGAGGTCTACCCCTTCTGGGCAGTCAGTCATTGCTTAAAATATTTCCTTTATATACACATACTCTTGTTGATTTTAGACAAAACAGAGGAATTACCCCATATTTCCTTGTATTTGTTTGATAGGCAGCCCAGGTTTCAGTGGCTTCTACCTTATTAGTTAGAAAATTGCATTAATACAGATGCTTTCTGGCTTGCTTCCAGATCCAAAGCTATCCACAGCTTAAAGATTCTTACTTTAAAAGGGACACAATTAACTTTCCCAGACTTTTGATTGCCTTTTACTTCTAGCTCCTGCTTTCAAACACCCAGTGATCTGAAAAAGACAACACAACCTATACTGGTAGGTTTGCATTTCTTTTACCTCTGCTACAATATACACTGCACATGTTCTGGGGAAAATGCACATCCTCTCCACAATTCAATTTCCATAACACTAGCCACATCAATTTCTACACAAGGTGTAACTGTTTCTTTTGTGCTTACAAAATCTCCATGCACCCCTAGTAAAGTGACAGCTCGACCACACAGAGCCAGGGGCACTGTCCTTCTCTATCTTTTTACCAGATTTTTTATCTGCTATTTTGTTACCCAAAAACAAATTCAAATCTTTTATTCTCCTGGCTTTGACTACCCTGCTGCAGCCACAACCTTTGGTCTTTAGTTAAAACATTTTAAATCTTGTAAAGCATTAAGTCACCTTAAGGATTAAATGCTAAACACCATATTAAACAACACTAGTTTCCTGTGTCTGGCAAAAGTATTTTCGGTTTTTGCAACTTTAAAACAATACCAATTCATCTCAAACTTATAAAACACAGATTGTACACAGCAGGAGTGTTTTTCAGCACATTTGACTAACTTATTCATAGTCGAATAATTCCACTTAAATAACCTCTTGCCTGAATTACTTACAGACATTCCTACCAAGTTTCACTGCTTGATTCCCTCTAGCAACTACAGAGTTACCTTTTCACTCTCTTTTCTTAAATCACTTGCTTGTCTCCCAAAACGACACCCAACTCAACTCAGATTTTACCATTCCAATTATTATCCTGGGGATTTGAAATCCCCATGCTTATAATTACTTACTCCTTTCCTTCCACTATGCCCTCAAAGTTTCCAACCTGTTTTCCAATCTCTCTATCTATTGCCTGCCCGCTTGGGCCCAATCCTGCTTTTCTCGCTGAACCGTCCCTTCCATGGGCACCGGCTTTTTCACTACCAATTTAGATAGGAGGGTGGGCTTCTCAACTAGCCCCCACCCTTCCTGGTCTCTTCTCTTAAACATTCTTACTCACAAGGCTACCCGAGTCCTCCCTCGTGAGGCTTGCCACTTGGGCAAAACGCATGGCCCATTGGCGTTTAACTATTCAATTTTCTCTTGTGGCAAACACACTGCTGTTACAGCATATGCAAACACAAATGGTTAAATTCTGACAAGTCCCTGAAGGACCGGTACTTGCTTAGCCAGTGCTTCCTTTTCTGCCTGGAAGTCCTGTCTCAAGGCTTGCAACTTGCCCTGGGCATAGGTTTGAGTTGCTGCCTGGTTCATGATCTATGCTCTTAATTGCTCAATTCTAGTTATCAAGTACACAACTCTTCCTATTACTCCAACTTCTCTATTGCCCAGTCCTGCTATGACTGGGGTAGATCCACCTGACACCCTTCCCGGTCAACCGGGGTGGAGAGAGGAATGCTAAATCCCTCTCCGGTTCTCAGATTTACTGCGGCTGAGAGTAGGCACACTTTCATACTCACACACGTATGTCCAGACTGGCCACGTCTGTGTATAACGTTGAGAGAAGGTGCTGTGCAATCTCCAACTTGCTTCCTCTCTTGGGAGGGCAGTTCTTTTACACCCTGAGGTCTCCTGGGGCGTCTTTTCAGTGATTCCAGTCCAGGCCGGCTGCCTGTGGCTTCTTCAGCGTCCCCAAACCACGTCGGCTCCAGGGTCGCAAAGGCAGACTGTTGGATCTCACTGGACAGTTAAGCTTTGCAAATGTAATCTCAGCACTGTAACTTGTATTGCCTTTGGTTTGACTATGTCTATATTTTTTCACAGCCAGCTGGGGCCGAAAGCAGTTTTTCTTTGTACTTAGCCTGGTCTGCATTGATTCTTGACCTTGAACGCAGATTAACTTTCTCTTTATCTCTGGACCAAGCTGAATTTCAAATTAACCCGTTCCTTTCCTCAATAGACAAATTGCTCCCATTGTGTGTCAGAGGCTTTCTTTTTTGGTGATTAAAAACTCCTCTGAGATGTATGATCTTATCTAGATTGAAGGTACCTTCTAGTGGGCATTGTTTAGATGAATTTTCACGCGTGTAATGATTCCAATTCTCTAAATACCTGCAGGTTGATGGACCATAATGTACGTACATAAAATAAGCTGGGGTACCCTTAGGGGGTGAGAGGGAATCCTTAGACTGTCCCCCACCCATTTTCCAATCACACACACAGGGAGGAGGATGCCCTGTCCGCGCTAGCGGCATATAAACTAAGGATCTCTCCCTACAGGGTACTCACACAGGAGAGACTAACGAGGATAGCCATGACCTCCTACACCTCCCTTCAGCAAAGAGCGTCGGCTAATCTCAGAGAGACGGCGCCGCTTACTCTGTTGCATCCAGTGAGATGGTCCGACTGTCAGTGGCTCACACGGAGAGGAAAAGGGGAGGGAAGATGGGTTCACACACTCCTAGACCCAGGCAGCCTCCTCGCCGGACGATGCCAGGCCGAGTTAGCGTACCGTGGGTCGGATCTCCTAAAAGATCCTCTAGTTACCGGGCTTGCGTTAGAGTAGTTCTGGTCACGAGCCAAAAGACTTCGCAGAGTACTCTGGGCGTCTTCCGGTAACACTCAATTCACACTGGTGTGTGTACACACACACACACACACACACACACACCAAGGCCTTACTTCAGGTACTATTCCCAAGTACCTCAGGTACTATTCCCAAGTACCTCGATGCATCACTCGAGGCGGTAAAAACCCCTCTTGAGGCGGTAAACAACCCCTCTGTCCGGACTATGAGGCGGTAAAAACCCCTCCTGCTGAGGCGGTAACAACCCCTCAACACAGGTGCAATCCTATGCACCTCGCATATGCATACAGGGGGCGGCAAACAATTCCCCTACGCCGCTCAGCATCTGACCTTGCTGCACAGTCAATAAGTTCGGATGGCGTGAGCCCAACAGGGACAGACGGCCCCACGGACAGTCCTCCTCCGACACCCCAATAGAGATTTCAAAAGGTCTCTTACCTCTATTGTGGCGCCATGGGGTTCGAAGGGGAACGATCCGTAGTAACTGCCGGTGCCTCTGAGGGCGTTGCCATCCCGGACGAGCCCCCAAATTGTCGGAGAAAAACTGAGTTCTCACTCTTTTGTTTGGGTACAGCAAGTCAGAAGTTTTATTCACTCTCACAATTGTGCAGAGGGAGAGAGCCAAGCAGGTCTCTCTCACTGATACCTAATTACAACAAGCATTTATACCTTTCAATAATGAGGGACAGCTGCATTTTGTTATACATAAGCCATCTTGATATCTTATTTCTTAATTGTTTTGACTCTTGCCAACATACAATATTTCCTATACCTTATCTACACAAGGTCTTCTACACCTTATCTATACAAGGTCACAATAACTTCTCACACAGTACTTTCTCACCCGCCTCACACAATCCTCGCTTCTACAAATCTCGCGTTATCAGGGCTACAGTTAGCCTGACTCTTGCTAACAAACTGTCATGCATTGCAGCTCTTTTCTGACAGTTCTTTTTCTGCTTCCACAAGAGCTTCACCTACTCTTCATCCCTCTTCACTCTCCTATTCTTCATCCCTTCCTCCCCTCCAAAAATAAATCTCCTCTATGCCTTCGAGACATTTAACTGAAATAAATTAGAAGGAAACAATACATTTTTGGTCAGAACAAGCAGAAGATGACTAGGCAGAATCATTAAGGTATTTGGAGCAGATACATGGATCACTGGCCCAAGAAATTCATGAAGGAATGAGAAAGGTCACGCATCTGAAAGATTTGGGGGTTAACATCTTTATTTAAAAAGCATGTGTGCTTAGTACAGTAGCTGTGGAAGTACAGGAGGAAGGACTCAAGAAGCAACTACTACTTTTGGGGAACATCATTAGTATTAATTTGGTTTGGCAACCAAATTAATACTCTGAGTTTTGGGAACTCTGCCAGCACTGCACTGGATGTGAAATGTATTACACAACTTCAAAATTACCATAGAGAGAGAGGATCAGAGGTATAATCTTGTGCTCTACAAATACACAATTTACTATTCAGTGACAGGATACACAGGAACAGAATAAATGTTCTGGGTTTCACTGTGTCTCTTTTCAGCTTCCACAAACTGGCTGTATCAATTGATAAAAGTCTCTTCCATCAACCTCCTTAGGTGTTTTCATACAGCCATTATGGAGTAAATGATACTCTTACCTGACCCCTTCTGACTAATAAAGTACCTTAAAACACATCAATTTAGACACTCCAGAGCCATGACTGACATTTCAATAGGACCTGTGAAAAAACTAATTGCCAAGTTATCGCTCTCAGCCTAGAACAGCATAGGGGAAATGCAGGGAAGGAATATGCGAAAGGCATTAAGAAATCTGGGTTTGACACAGTGACTGCCAGCTTCTCCCATTAAACCAAGAAAAGATTAAGGAGATAACTAGTTGACTGTGGTGAGACATGGACATAGGAGGTAGCATGAAATGTTGTTCTAGCTAACAATTGTTGAAATAGCTTCATTAGACATTCACTTTGAATGGCTCAAAGGAAACAAGAAAATGTTCCCTCTAGCTGTACAATATTTCCACAAGGACCATGGCAACAAGAAAAAGCTCCTTGATATTTATAAAAGGCTATAATGGAACAGATGCCATTGGAGGGGGGGGAATCTCTTCACCATCACACAAGGGATTTAAATTAGAAAATGTGTCCACCAATGCAGCCTTAACATAGCTTTCCCCACCCACCCTGCACCACCACTGTAAAAAAAATGACTGTTTATTCCTGCCCTTTGATTCCTATCTTTTAACCAGTTACTAACCCATTGAGCCTTCAGAAAGCCAAGGGCTTTCTGAATGTCCAAGCACACTATAGCCACTCTGTTACCCTTATCCAAAGGTTTGCTGACCCCCTCAAAGAATTCTCATAGATTAGTGAGGCATGATTTCCCCTTACAAAGCCATGTTGACTCTTCTCCCAACATCTGTGTCTGATAATTCTGTTCTTTTCTATCGTTTCAACCAGTTCGCCTGGTACTGAAGTTCGGCTTACTGGCCTGTAATTGCCAGGATCACCTCTGGATTCTTTTTATAAAAATTGGCATTACATTACCTATCTATCAGTCATCTGATTTAAGCAATAGGTTACATACCAGAGTTAGTAGTTCTGCAATTTCATATTTGAGTTTCTTCAGAACTCGAGTAAATACCATCTGGTCCTGGTGACTTATTACAGTTTAATGTATCAGTTCATTCCAAAACCTCCTCTATTGACACCTCGATCTGGGACAGTCGCTCAGATTTGTCACCTAATGGTTTGGATGTGGGAATCTCCCTCACATCCCCTGCAGTGAGGACTAATGCAAAGAATTCATTTAGCTTGTCTGCAGTGGCCTTGTTTTCCTTGAGTATTCCTTTAGCATCTTTATCATCCAATGGCCCCTCTGGTTGTTTGGCAGGCTTCCCGCTTCTGAGGCACTTTAAAAAAAAATTACTGTTAGTTTGTGTGTGTTTTGCTTGTTGCTCTTCGAAGTCTTTTTTGGCCTGCCTAATTATAACTGTACACTTTACTTGCTGGAGTTTATGCTCCTTTCTGTTTTCTTCAGTAGGATTTGACTTCCAGTTTATAAAAGGATGTCTGTCTCTCACTGCCTCTTTTACTCTGTTTAGCCATGGTGGCATTTTTTGTCCTTTTACTGTTTATTAATTATTATTATTAGGGGTATATATTTAGTTTGAGCTTCTATTACAGTGGTTTAAAAAAAAAGTTTCCACGCAGCTTGCAGGAATTTCACTTTTGTGACTGTTCCTTTTAATTTCCATTTAACAAGTCTCCCCAGTTTTTAATAGTTCCCCTTTTTGGAGTTACAGGCTACTGTGGTGGGTTTTTTGGTATAATCCCCCTCCTACAAGGATATTAAATTTAATTACATTATGGTTGCTACTATCGAACAGTTCAGCTATGTTCCCCCCTTGGACAATATCCTATACTCTACTTATGAGTAAATCAAGAATTGCCTCTCCCCTTGTGGGTCCCAGGACTAGCTGTTTCAAGAAGCAGTCAGTAATGGTGTCTAGACATTTTATCTCTGCATCCCGTCCTGAGGTGTCACATAACTAGTCAATATAGGGATAGCTGAAAATAAATCCCCCATTGTTGTTATTGTGTTTTCTGTTGTAGCCTCTCTAATCTCCCTGAGCATTTCACAATCACCATCACCATCCTGGTGGTCGGTAATATATTCTGACCACTATACTATTATTATTCAAGCATGAAATTTCTATCCATAGAGATTTCATGGGACAGTTTGATTCTTTTAAGATTTTTACAATATTTGAGTCTATGCTTTCTTTCACATATAGTGCCCACCAACATGACCTATTCTGTCATTCCTATGTATTTTGGGCCCTGCTGTTACTGTGTCCCATTGATTATTATCATTCCACCAATTTTGTGATGCCTATTATATTAATATTCTCATTTAATACCAGGCACCCACCATAATATCTAGACTTCATGCATTTGTATACAAGCACTTATAAAATTCATCAATATTTAGTTGTCTGACTTCATGTGATGTAATCAAATGGGACTCTTTCATTTGAACTGTTTCTCTTCAGCCCGTGTGTACTTTTTCAACTTCTATCCTCTACTCTTTACTAACATATAGAACATCCCCTTTAATAAATCCTCCCCTAAGGGATGTGTCTATCCAAACGTTGAGGTCCTCCACACCTGTTGGCTTTCCACCAGCACTTAGTTTTAAAACCTCTCTACGACCTTTTTCAATTTTACATGCCAGCAATCTGTTCTGTAGGTGGAGCCCATCATTCCTGTCTAGGCTCCTCCGTTCCAAACACATCCCCCAGTTCCTAATAAACCTAAATCCCTCTTCTGGATACTATTGTCTCATCCACACAATGTGATCCTGCAGTTCTGCCTGTCTGACCGGCCCTGCACGAGGAACTGGAAGCATTTCAGAGACTGCTACTATGGAGGTCCTGGACTTCAATCTCTTATGTAGTAAGGGATCCTAAAGGTATTAGGGATCAAAGCATGGCAGGCTAGAGCCTCGTTAGGAAGCTCTCAGCATCACCTAATAGGCCACTAGGCTCAGCACACAGCACCCCAAAAGTGACCACAATATAACCTACAAGCAGGCACACAGCAAGGAAGAAAACACAAATGAACAAACAGGGACTTCCCTATCATACCTCCAGGCATGTTTTGTATAGCTGTGAATGACATACAGTATCACATGGATACCTTGAGAATGATGTACATCAAATAGTGCTTTCCATTCCCGACCACCGTCTTCACCCATGTGTTGTGGGGGCGGGGGGGGTTTGGGGGAGGGGGGCATTTTATTTTTGTTTTTTTTAGGGCTGTCAAGCAATTAAAAAAATTAATCACAATTAATCACACTGTTAAACAATAATAGAATACCATTTATTTAAATATATTTTGATGTTTTCTACATTTTCAAATATATTGATTTCAATTATACCAGAATACAAAGTGTACAGTGCTCACTTTATTTTTTCTTACAAATATTTCCACTGTAAAAAACAAGAAATAGTATTTTTCAATTCACATAATACAAGTACTGTAGTGCAATCTCGATCATGAAAGTTGAACTTACAAATGTAGAATTATGTACAAAAAATAACTGCATTCAAAAATAAAACAATGTAAAACTTTAGAGCCTACAAGTCCACTCAGTCCTACTGCTTGTTCAGGCAATTGCTCAGACAAACAAATTTGTTTACATTTGCAGGAGATAATGCTGCCCTCCTCTTGTTCATAACGTCACCTGAAAGCGAGAACAGGTATTCACATGGCACTGTCGTAGCCGGCGTCGCAAGATATTTACATGCCAAGTGCGCTAAAGATTCATATGTCCCTTCATGCTTCAACCACCATTCCAGAGGACATGCGTCCTTGCTGATGACAGGTTCTGCTCGATAACAATACAAAGCAGTGCGGACTGACATGTTCATTTTCATCATCTGAATCAGATGCCACCAGCAGAAGGTTGATTTTCTTTTTTGGTGGTTCGGGTTCTGTAGTTTCCACATTGGAGTGTTGCTCTTTTAAGACTTCTGAAAGCAAGCACCACACCTCATCCCTCTCAGATTTTGGAAGGCACTTCAGATTCTTAAACCTCGGTTCGAGTGCTGTAGCTATTTTTAGAAATCTCACATTGGTACCTTTTTCGCGTTTTGTCAAATCTGCAGCGAAAGTATTCTTAAAATGAACAACATGTGCTGAGTCATCATCCGAGAGTAGTATAACATGAAATATATAACAGAATGCAGGTAAAATATATCCGGATATATACAATTCTCCCCCAAGGAGTTCAGTCACAAATTTAATTAACACATTTTTTTAAATGAGCGGCATCAGCATGGAAGCATGTCCTCTGGAATGGTGGCCGAAGCATGAAGGGGCATACAAATGTTTTGCATATCTGGCACTTGCAACGTCGGCCACAAAAGTCCCATGCAAATGCTTGTTCTCACTTTTGGTGACATTGTAAATAAGAAGTGGGCAGCATTATCTCCCGTAAATGTAAACAAACTTGTTTGTTTTAGCGATTGGCTGAACGAGAAGTAGGACTGAGTGGACTTGTAGGCTCTAAATTTTTGCATTGTTTTGTTTTTGAGTGCAGTTATGTAACCAAAAAAAAAAAAAGCTACATTTGTAAGTTGCACTTTCATGATAAAGAGATTGCACTACAGTACTTGTATGAGATTAATTGAAAAAAAACCCTCTTATTATTTTTACAGTGCAAATATTTGTAATCAAATATAATAATATAAAGTGAGCAGTGTACACTTTGTATTGTGCATTGTAATT
Organism: Emys orbicularis; assembly: GCF_028017835.1. Lineage (NCBI taxonomy): Eukaryota > Metazoa > Chordata > Testudines > Emydidae > Emys > Emys orbicularis. The sequence continues at coordinate 46,913,210 of NC_088693.1, forward strand.
TAAATCAGTATATTTGAAAATGTAGAAAAACATCCAAAAATATTTAATAAATTTCAATTGGTATTCTATTGTTTAACAATGTTATTAAAACTGCAATTAATCACAATTAATTTTTTAATTGCGATTAAAAAAAAATTAATCACGTGAGTTAACTGCAATTAATCAACAGCCCTAATTTTTTGTTTGTTTTTAAGGAGAACGAAGTGGTCATGACCTCCTTAATCCAATAGCTAAAAATATTAGAGGCAAAATTTACAATTAGGAACAATGTGTTGTACCTGCAAGATATGGGACTTGTGGGAGGAAATAGCTACAGTAATTAACATCAAATGGATGACTGTGTAAGTAAAAATGCAGTTACGTGCACAATGGGTGGCTTGTACATATTTAGTGGACCCAACTACAAATCTGGCCCTGAATATTCTTTCAGCTTAATGTGGAAACAGTCAATCATGATTACATCTGCAATTGTATGTTCAGTACTTCTAGGATAACAAAAGCTAGGGGAAAATGAGAAAATGAAAAGAAGAGTCTTGCAATTAGAGTGACCAGACAGCAAATGTGAAAAATTGGGATAGAGGGTGGGAAGTAATAGGAGCCTATATAAGAAAAAGACCCAAAAATCGGGACTGTCCCTATAAAATCAGTACATCTGGTCACCCTACTTGCAACCCTATCAGATTTGTATAACCATGGACTTTGGAGCCTGTACACTCCAAATTCTAGTATTTTTCCATCAAAGTTTTAAAGCGTATTTGCATATTCTAACAAAGCCCAGAAAGTACATGGAGGTAAATCCTGAGCAGCTGAGCTGAACCCCAATTCCTGGATCTGAATTTTAGATCAGCTAAATTTGGCTCTATCCCCAGTGTTACCAAGCTGAGCCCAGCTTGGGCCTCTTCTTCCTCCCCGGCCTCCACATATGTGCCCCAGGGAAAGAGCAAACTGATAGCTGCCTTCAGCAGCTTCTCTTGAAGCTGTCAGTTCTGGCTGAGTGCCTGACCTCCCGCCTACCAATGCCAAGGGATAGGTGGGTTCCCTATGTATGCCAGCCGAAAATGTCACTCTCTCTCTAATTGGAACATGTGGAATGGAGGTTTATTCAGCAGTGACTGGCTGGAAAGCCATCAGGGAAGCCAGGAATGTAAGAGCCAATAAATAAGATAAATGAGTTAGGTTCTAAAACTTACATTTTCACTTTGTGGGTTTTTTCTTTTGACAACTATTTAATTAAAGATAAAAGTTATTGCATGGCACTAGAACAAATGAACAGAGTAACAGAATTAACATTGCCACAGACTTCAGAGTTTCTTGCCACAGGAGCTCTGCACTGCTGGTAACTTTATGGATCTAGCCAATGCAGTTTTCTAGAGTCACCAGTAATCTTGTCCTGCCTAAATCTTTATAGGACATTTTATACGCAAACGAGTCAGAGCCTCCTGTCAGAAAAAACACCACACACCTCGCACTGACTGTGCTTTACACCAACCTATTTTTATTGGTGTGGTTCCCTATGGGCCAAATTCTACTCTCAGACTGATATAAACCCAGAGTTACTCTACTGACTTCACTTGGCACAATATATAGTTATTGTCAAAGGGGAGTACTGAGCGACGGCTCTTGCACACTTCGTACGGTGCTCAGGAAGCAAACCTCCAAGGCACTCTGCAGTCTAAATTTTGCAGGAAGGGCCCAAAAGAACCACTGCTCCATGCAATGGAGTGGGGGCTTGGTGGAGAGACAGACCTTCTTTCCTCTCCACCCACAGAAGAGTGGTCACGCCCTTCCTGTCCCAGCTCACCGGATGAGGAGATGTGGCTGTGACAGCAGACCAAACATCCCTCTCTCCCTTATCTGGCTGGAGAGTTGTAGAGGTGGTAGGCTGGGTAGAAGCGAAGTTCCAGGCTAGAAGACGCAGCCATGGACTGTACCCTTCCTCCTTGCCCATCTGCTAGGGGACCTGCAGCAGCTATAAAAACCACTACATCTCTCTTGGATTCCAGAGGAAGAGGTAAGGCCAACCAGCAAGGGAACCACCACTCCACAGGAGAAGCAGCAGCAGTGGTGGCAATAGTGGCTGGGACCCCACCTTTCCCCGCGTGCCAGAAGTGCAATGGCAGCTGGTTGATCCCCTCCTCCCCCAGCAGCAGCAGCAGCGGGCACTAAAGAGGGAAACCCTGGCCCACCACAGCATTAGCCCCAGGCAGCTGTGATGGTTACCTAGCCCTCAGCCTGAGTCACTTCCCTCATCTTGGGTGTATCATTGCTAAGGAGAGAGGCCTGGTCTGGGCAACTGGAGGGGGCAGGGGTCTACTCTCCTTCTCTTCCTCCTCTGTGGTTTTAGTGGGTGGGGTGAGCAGCAGCTGCTGCTTTCTTCAAAACATCCTCCCTCTTCTGGAGCCGATAGCCTCCTGAAGGCCATCTGCTTTTCCAGAATGTATGTTTTAACATCACAGGGATACCATGAAATAATTTCCCAGACTGGAGATGTACGTACAAGCCAATTGAGCGCTGCACATTACCCCTGTGCTCTGCTCCCTACACTGGTTCTCCATAGATCAAATAATTCGAAGGCTCACTGTTAACCTTCAAGGCCCTCCATGGAATCAGCCCAAGATATCAGAGAACCTCTTTCCACAACCACCATCTCCCCCCGAAAGCTACTTCCTCAAGAACTATGATGCGGTCAGCTTCAAAGGCGAAGCTTGTAAGTGTGGGGGAGACAGGTCATTTTTGGCAACAGCGCCAAGGGTTTGGAACTCAGCCTTCACAGGATGAGATAAGAATGGACGCAAATCTCTCAGCCTTCGGAACAAAGTCACTTCCTGGACTTATGTTCCACAGACAATTCAGGAAATCAAAGAGGAGGAAAAAAAACAAAAAGAAATGAAGAGGAGAAGGAAGAAAGACAACCGGCCTTCTGTGATTTAATAGTGTCTTCTATCTTGGCAGCACCCAAGACACTGTGGTGACAGGTACCACTATAAGAACATTATATCCTACTTAGATAAATACTGCAGACTCAGCAGTGAATTTAGGTGGCCTGTGTATACCAGCACATTTTTACTATTAGCCCTTCCGGTTATAACTCATCTATAGTATGTTTGATTTATTCTATATGTTTGATAAAAATGACTTCTGGGGACATTGCTCACTATACACAGTGCAGAACAACATAATACAAATGTGCCTCTTAGGTGGTAGAAAAAAAATATATAAACTATTTTACTGTACATTGAGTAGTACAATTATATATCATGTAATGTAAAATAAAATGCATATGTTATGTACATACAAGGAGGCAGGGATAATGGCCACAAATCCTGAATGTGTAACTTTAACTTTTGCATTTGCTGACTTTTCATTTCTTAACTGTGCTATATTAATGTTCTCCAAACGTCATGGTAAAGGGATAAGGGGGATTTTATGGAATACTGATCTAGTACATTATGTGACTCGAGACTGGAGTATGCAAAACATAATCTGACTCAAAATCAGTCTATGTACCATGGAAATGTAGGGACTTGCTGTGTAGCCTGAGGTTTAAGAGACCCTTCCCATAATACATTCTGTATTATAATCTTAATTCCTCTCACATGGATTTTGGCATCTGGTTTTTAAACATCTTAAAAGATGACTAGAGTATTAAAACTGATACTTAAAACTGGCAGCACATTGAAAAATGAGTCCAACAGGCTATAGTGCACAAAGATTAAGGACAAGAGAGCAAAATTCAGCTGACCTGATTAGATGTTTAGTATCATTGGACCATGCTGTAAGTTCACCTAAAGTGTAAGGGTGAAACTTAGGCAAGTTTTAGAGACAAACTGATCAAATGTAACCCAGGTCAAAGATTCTTTATGACAGTTTATGATTTGAATACAAGGGTACTAACAGACTTCCTAAAAGGAAATGTGTGAATTTGGTTAAAAAGGTAAACCTAAGAAAAGCAAATTTTAGTTTAAAATATTCAAAATCACTTGGAATAAGGGATTTTGGAAACTTAATTTAATGGTCATGCGTAACTAATTAGTAGCATATTAACTACTCAGGAAATACATAGTATACGTGTACATTGCAGACTGACTTTCTGTGGTGATAATTATAACTATTCCCATTTACAGGCAGAAAAACAGACAGAAAATAATGCAGGTTATTGGTAAAGCAGTGCATTAGCAATGAAGTCAGATCTTGGGGGACGGGTTCGATGAGTAAATGGAAAATGCCAGTAGGACTGAGGATATACAGGATAAGAGGAGAAACATAGAAGACTTCCATTCTCTTTTCCCAGCACCCTGAGCTTGTTCCCTCCCTTAAGCACTTTTGGGCTTCTCCTCTACATTTAACTGTCTTCTTGGAAAGTTTCTATCACTGGGTGCTGTTCCACTGATACTAGCAATGATGGGAGTGCTAGGGAAACCAGGCACTGGCATCTGCCAGCATTTTAACCCTTGTGTTATCTTGCTCTGCTTTGAACAGGGTTAAATGACACAATGGTTATAGTGATTGAGGTCAGTAGTCCCTAGCACACCCACCATTATTACATTTAGTGAAGTTGCACTGGGAATGACATTTTAAGAAAAAGAGCTTCCTGTAGACAAAGCCTATTCTTCCTACATCAGTAGGGCACCATTCTTGGCCTATCTATTTTTGTATTCTATAGGTGTGGTTATTAGACACTACAATCGGGTATCCATTTCTTGGTAAATAATTCCTGCCCGCATTAATCTCCATCAAGGTGATTTCAGGCTACAGTTGTCAAAATTATGTGGATGAAAACCTGCCTTTAATGACTAAGGAATAGCTGGAGATGAATTTAGAGAGGAACTATGTCAGCTAGTATGATCTCTGGTGACATGAGGAATGAATTCTTGGTTGCAAAATACAAATGATGTTGAGCACATCCTCACTTTTTTCTCAGTCACCTCAGATTAGAAAATAGCTGTCTTAATTAGCTTTAGTTTGGGTTGGTCAAACGTGTCTCACGAAGAAGAGGATGGCAGGAGGATCAGACAGAGAAGCAAAAGTAACAGGGCAATGTAGGACAATGCATAACAAATATGAGACTGCTCAGTACCTCACAGGAGCAAGCCCCCGGTTGGTAAGGCCAATTTTTCACTTTTCTTCGTAAAGTCTATGTAATTATTTTTATGAGGAGGAAAGGAGTTTGGAATATTTCTCTAAAATGCCAGTAATCCAGCACTCAAATAACTGAATGACTTTCAGTTCCAACTCTCCAAAGAGTGTTTGTAAAGTACAATAATCAATACATTTTAAAGCAAGATGGGACCATTGTGATCATCTAGTCTGACCTCCTGCATAACATGGGTCATACGACTTCCTTGAATTAAATTCCTACTTCAAATCCAATACCTTTGGTTGAACTACAGCGTATAATTTTAGAAAAATATTCAGCTCAATTTAAAAGTTCACAGTGATGGAGAATCCACCACACCACTTGGTAAACTATACCAAAGGTTAATGATCCTCACCTAAAAGTTTGCACCTTGTTTCTAATCGGAATTTGTCTAGCCTCAGCTTCCAGACATTGGATGTTGTTAAACCTTTGTCCTCTATTGTCCAATTTCTGTTCCCCATGTAGGTACTTCTAGACTGTGATCAAATCACTGTTTGATAAGCTAAAGAGATAGGAGCTCCTTGAGTTTTTAACAATAAGGCATGTTTTCCAATCTTTCAATAAGATCAAAAATTATTTTCTAAATTAAAAAAAAAATAAGTTGACTGTGAAACTAGTTTGGTTGTCTCATTTGAGTTCCCAGTGGACAAGCCTAAATATCACAAAAAACCCATCATCGCCATTGGCATTAGCTGGAATGTAGATTATTTAGAGATGGTCTTTCCAGAACAGAATTTAGGCACATTTCTGTGACAAAGTAGGAAAGCTTACAATGCTGCTTTTTACGCTGTAACTGTTCTGCAGGGAGAGAACTTCTTTCTCCAGGGAGGTGAATTCATCACCTTTTACAAAACACTACATTCACACAAAAGGAATTTATTTCAAAAAGCTAATTATGGTTACCAAAATTATCACATCTGTTGGGTTCAACTGGGCAACTCTTACTCAGTGGTGAGCATATAATAATATTCAAGGAAACTACTTGTATAAGTGCTAACAAATGTCTACCCTTGATTGTCTAAAGGTAGACAATCAAGCTGCATGTCAAACTAATATTCTGAACTATATTGCAAGTAGTAACTAGGTGGTGAGTAACCGGTGACTTGCCTTATGTTCAGAACTACCATCGTTTTTTCATACAGCTAGAACCATTTCAGTATAATGTTTGATGCTGAAATGGTTCAACTACTACAGTAGATGTCTAAATACTAAATGAGAAAAAGTGAAACTGTAAAAATCTAAAAATCTCATTTTTAGTCATCTGGTTTTCTTTCAGATAAAGGAATCAAGTTTGCATATACTGAAAACATTGACATGCTCCTTTGATCATATCAGCAAGATTTTAGAGGCATATTTTTGAGCCAACCAAATTATTGCCAATTTATGTAGCAACAGAATTGCAACATCTTTATTATTAATAATGGCAGACAGTTGTCATACCTCAAATTGTCATGTAACCTGTCCTTTAGGGAACTGTGCTTTATAACACGGACAGAAAATTATTTACTACACTGTGATGGAAAGATGCCTGGAGGAAAATGTGACATTTCATAAAAGTCATATTTTTACTAGATCAGCGTTTACTGTAGAGTCCAACAAACATGATTAAACCGGTATGCAGTTCTATTGAAGCTTTTGAGATGATGCAAAAGTTAGATTCATTATTTACATTTGCTTAGGCTTTATTTTGAGCTACAAAATTTTCCACTAAGACTCAGTTCAGTCCGTATGAGCATTAATCAAGTTTCTACTCAAGACTAACTTTTACCCTCAAATTAAAAGAACATCCATCAACTATTTGGGGGGGGGGAATCTATTTTATCCAGTTTAAAATTTTTCTGCTTACCTAAACCTAAATTATATGTTATTAATGTGGCCCAAATTATTTAAAATACTTATACATTAGCTAAGTTAATTTAATAAATTAGAAATAGGTTGCATACACACACACACACACACACACACACACACAAGAAGACAAAAGTCACGTGTCCATGTTGATTCGATTGGATCTGTCAGCAGCCTTTGACACAATTAACTGAAAGATTTGGTCGATCTGTGTCTCTGGATCCTGCCTAGAACAGACAATGTTACTCAGGTGGTTCTAGTCTTTTCTTTCTAAGGGTGTTATCCTGTTCCCATTGAGGTCAAAGGAATAGGATTGGGAACACAGAGGATAGTTTCTTCCTTGTGGGATTTCCCTCATGTGAAGATCCACAAGGATATATTCTGTACGCCCTACTATTGAAAGTATATATTAAGGTGTTGGGGTAGACAGTGAAATGAGAGAGCACTCACTCCTTCATCAAATCCAGATTGTGCAGCGAGCTGCTAGCCAAGATAGGGACTTGGTTGGGAGCAAGCTGGCTGAAGCCAAATTTAGTTAAATGCCGTAGGTTGGGGAAAGAGGGTGTTTGCCTCCCCTATTGAAGAGTTTGGTCACCTTTGTCCAGGGAGGACCTCACTATCATTACTGGCTCATAGCATATAGACGGACATGCCATAGTCAGTTCATATAGAACCAGAGCAGTCTCCAAAATCAAGACATTTAAGCCCTACACCTTTGCTCATGATAGTTTTTCAGGAAAAGGTATTTTTCTTTTTAGTATGTATGATGCTTCTTACACTAGCAGCCATGAGGAGAGTGACATATGAATTGCTATGCTGAGCCTATGCCACTAAGGAATCATTGGGGTGGTCCTCTCATTGCTGGTTATGTGGGTTTAGGACACAAAGTGAAGAGTCACCAAGTGGTTGAACTGCACTGGAGGATTTGTACCAGTGTATTTATTTGATCTTACTGATTTATATAAAAGAACAAAACACCTTTTCATTAGGCCTTGATTATATCTAGTTATTCCATTGCTTATTGGTGATGCAAAAACCTCCAAATGTTCAGTCCGAATAAGCTTCCAGAAGTTTAGATACTTATCTGAACAACTCTGAAAATCTAGAAATTGAGCTCTGAATTACCTAAATAAATGGCCTGCTCTTTGATTGCAGGTTTCAGGGACATACCTCCCAGGAGTCTGCTAATGGCAGCTTCCCAGTTCTAGTCACTTGGCTCCCTTCCTAGAGCAATAGCCCCAGAGTTGCCTCCCTGAGCACCTGACCACTTTCTTGTGGTGAGTCCTTAGAGCGTTAGCTCCTCTCCACAATAGCTTCTTTCCCAGGTGCAGCCTGTCCCAACCACTCTCCTCTTTGCCTGGCCTCTAGAGCCCTGAATAGGTGCAGGTGTAGCCCAGCCCCTTTTAATTGGCTGGATTCAGCTCACCGGCTGTGATACAGGGGAGCTGGGCCCAGTCTACTCACGGGGCCCAGCTACCCAGTGACAGGTCTGTCTGTAGGCACACTCTCTGAGTGTGGACCCAGGGTCTAACACTGCCTTCTGAGAACTGGAACTCGCTGTCCAGATACCTACACCTTCTAGGCTCAGCACTTTAGATTTCCCCACACTTACACGTACCCTTTCCCAGAACTCCATCCCAAAGGTGTGACGCTTCCAGTTCACTGTTTAACTCTCTCCAGAGGCAAACAGTAGATTGTGAACCATTTAACATACAGAGATACTTTGCACAGAATCAGAAGTATCACTGCTCTTTTAGTTAATCATATAAAGCACAAGAAAGTACAGATCAATTAGAAAACAACAAACATCCTAAAAGCAGTGCCCCTTTCTAGATCACCCTCCGTTGGGGATCATCTGGGCTCAGGAAGGCAAGCAGGGCTTCCTGCCTCATGCAGCCTGTACGTACTGAATTGCTTCTCTCTCCACCACAGCTGGAGGTAAAATGGTCAAAGATCCCAGATAGGTCAATTCCTCCCTATTTATACCTTTAGTTCCCTTTGTCAGGTATTGTCCTTCCAGCCTCTCCACATGATCAGAAACCCCTGCCAGGTGATTTTGTTGCCAAGGTGACCTCTCCTCTGCTAAATCAATTTTGCTAGTTGGGAGCCAGTTTAGAGTGTTACATTTCAGTGGTTGAGCATTTTATATCAACAGCCCTCTTTTGTTATTCTTTTACCACCAGCCTTTGGAATTTCAGGACAACATGGAAGTAAACAGACCACAGAGAAGGCAAAAGGCTGCACATTCAAATGGTGGTTTGCATCTTGGTAAAGATACAGAATTCATAACCTCACACAGAATACATAAATTGTTCAGAGATTCCCAAATTGTTGTCATTGCCATTCATTATTTTGTATACAAAAAGTGTATAGATTATTTTAATCAGCATAGGAACAGAAACAATCAGATCCATGGTGACTACAAAAGACCTAGTAAACGTTTATGGAAAAATGATCACAAGTACTTTTTCTACATATATTATCCAACCTGTTAACTTTTTCCTCACATACAGATTAACATCTATAAACTGCACAGAAAGCAAACAGTTTGTTTAAAAATATACAACAACAATTATTCCTGGCCCCATTGAAGTCACTGGCAAAACTCTTATTGACTTCAGAGTGGTTAGGATATCACCCCAAGGAAATAAGTCTCCTTTACCCTCACTTTTTATAAATATTAACTATAAGATATCAACAAACAGCGACTGGTCCTTTCCAACTGTTATGTCTTTGTGATACATTTATTAACTGGGCTACAAGACTTTCTACGGTTCCCAAGTCATCTATGCTTTCAATGATCATGGTTCCTACTATTTTAGTAAAGGCACCTGACAAAGAATTACTACAACTACTAAGATACTGTAGTTGAGATTCCCTTTTGTTCACTAAATAAAGCCATTTATGGAATAGTCCACCATATGCAAACCATTCTGATGTGTACACATTTTTTAATGAGTACGTAAACTTTGTCTATGCATATTCATTTTTTAGCTAGACAAATTGATACCCACTGCTCAACATGTTCTTAGAATTCAGTCTTTTTCAGGTTTCTATATAATACACCACACATCTTTGCACACAAGTTCACTTTGCATTCCAACAAACCTTTATGGAAACTAAACTGCGTGAGTCAAACTGTATTGTCAAATCCAATTCCCAGTCCTTCCATATTCTTATCTCAAACGCATATAGAAGGCTATGAAATTAGCAGTACAAAAATCAATTATGATTTCAACTTCATGATACAGTATTGTAGCTGAACTTCTAATGGGTCATTATGGAGCGTAAAGAATCACATTTTTCTGAATTACTGACATATGCTGCGGAGAAATTCAGAAAACAATATACTTTTCTAGTTTTATTCAAACAAAACAGGAGTTATCAAAAGAAGTTTTTGCTTAATAGAGGAAGATGCATTTATTATTTGAAAAATGCTAAACACATTCAGGAAAATATTTAAACAGCACCTGATGAAGATATCAGTGTCTCAGTGAAAGTAATTAAAGAACGCTACACTTTCCCGTGTGAAACAAAACTGGTGAATTTGGCGATTTTTTTAAATTTGAGAAATCTAAAAGGTTACCATTGACAAGTGCAAACTTCTCCTTTCTCTAGCTAGATCATTACAATCTACCCAGCATAAGCGTTAGCACCTTACTGCATCGTCCCTGGAGCAGCGCAGGAGAGAGACCGACTCAGAAAGTCACAAGCTGCTTCCCAGTCTCCTAGCTGCTCCAGGAAGGAAGTACCTGAGCCAAGTCTATACTCGGTGCTGCGTCCTTCCATTAGTGTGGCCATGTAGTTATACTGGCTGGCACATTGAAGGGGGAGGGGGGTGACGTTTCATCCTACCCTCTTCCACCTGCCTGTCCAGTGGAGAAAACAATACTCTGCGGACCCTGCTTCACTCTACTCCATTGTGCAACCCAGGCCAATATTTGAAGCAAAACTTGGATGCAGCAGAAAATAAATAAAAAAGGAGACAATCATCCCTGTGCAGGTGGCTAGCAGAAGGCCTTTGCAGCACTTCACTTCTATTTTAAGTAGTTTGGTAGTGCAGAGGCCTCATGCAGGCACACTATACAAGCTGAGTTTCGCCCAAGGTGTTGATAACTTGTAATAGCATCTTTGTGAATACAGCCTACTCCCCTATCATCTGCAGCTTTCCTTTCATACTGCCATCAGAGTGCTTTGAAGAGGGATGGAGCTTTTATAGCAAGATGGGATGACTGCAAAAGAAAGTTCTTGAAATTAGCAAAGGTAACGTGTGTTCTCTTTTTCTTCTGGAGGGATGCTCAAAGAAGAGTAGAGGGGATAGGAATAGGAATAAATGGCTAGTACTTTAAAACTTGTATTGCATTTTAGACTGGACCCAATTAGTGTAAAAATGCAGAAAGATGCTTTACGTTGTAGAAAGGATTTGGTGCCTGACTTGCTTTTCTGGGAGTTGGCAAGAGGCTTTTGCCAGAGCCCAGAAAACAGAATCCAAGATTGAAAGAAAAGAGAATCAAACAAAAAACATGGGGAAAAACTAACAGTTTTTCCCAGTGCACTGGCTAGTGCTACACAAGGTCACAAGACTGAGAAACAGAAGAATATAAACATGTGGAACATGACAGAAAGGAGGCATATTATATCTGGCTTCAAAAACAAGAACAACATAACTTTCATTTTTTTAAATAATAAGAAAGCAAAGCAGTCTTTATGAGTCACTTCAGAGATGAGAAAAGATTAATCTCAGCAGGAACCTTTTTCTTAATATCTTTTTTAGCACCGATAAGTAGCACAGATGGTTCAAGAGGCAATGGGTCAGATCATGGGGGTTGAGCCCTGGAGAGCAGTGGGAGAAGGATGCACAGGGGAGATAAAAGTGGCCTTTGCAGTTTCTGATTTGAGGCCTTTTGCACCATTGGCCCCTTGTGAGCGAATGTCCCTATGGTGAGAACAAAGGGATAAATACAGTGCAAAAAATCCTGATTCCTTTCCTCTGTCCACACCCACTGCACCAGCCAGGAGGGGTGTGGCAGCCTGTATGCCTCTAACACTGGTGCAAAGCTGCTGCACCACACTGGCCCATTATTATTACCTTCATGCTCTCTAAAACCATTAAGTCTAAAGCAAGCAAAAAATTCCATGATGTGTTGGAACTTCTTATTTACAAATGTCACCTACTTAAGGTTCTTAAAAAATTACCTGGTCCTTGAAATCAATGAAACTTCATGTAATCTCCAGTTCAGCATCAGGGTTTATAACACTCATTAACTGTGGAACTCATTGCTGCAATATAGAAGTGAGGTAATTAGCTTAGTAAGAGCTTTAAAAGATGTTATACATAATAATGGCATCTGCTATTACATTAGATAGGGAATCAGTAAAAAGAACTAGTAAGTCTCATGCTTTAGAGCTTAAATCCCTTGTTATAGCAAAACGGAACCAGCCACGTATGTGTGATACGGGCCACTACAGGAGACTGAACTAGATGAACCCTTGTCTATTGTGTGATGGGAAACAATATCTTCATACGTCAGTATTTAGAGATTCCTGTGCTGTCTTTGGCTTTTTGAAGAGTCACAGTATTTATTGAACTGCAATAGCAACTATGCTCCCTGTCCTTCCCTTTACCCATAGGTGCTGGAACTAAGGGTGCTGGGGGTACTGCCGCACCCCAGGGCTTGAAGTGGTTTCTATCATATACAGGGTTTAAAGTTTGGGTCAATGGCTCCCAACACCCCCACTATAAAAATTGTTCCAGTACCCCTGCCTTTACCATTACCCCTCCGAAATATATATATAAAAAAAGACAGCTATGATAGTAACAAAGGACATAGATTAAGATCTACAAATTATATCCAGATTATGCATCATATTCATGTGTAATCATATGACAGACACAACAGGGTGGATTTAATGTACAATAACCCAAAGTATAACAGTTCATTCAGCCTAAGCAAAGGCTGAAAGCATTAGAAATCTGAAGGCTTGGAAGAATTATCTGCTTTGTTTTTAAAAACACATTTAAAGTGAAGAGACTAACAAATTGAATCTGTTATATCTGACGACATTCCTGGGCATTGATTCAAACTCTAAATTTAATTTCAATAAAGCCCTAGTCAAAGTAATGCCTTCCCTGGATTCAAAGCCATTTGACTCACACTATCTACTGAAGACAATAAAAAGTAACTTAACTAAACAAGGTTTCTGTGAACATGTCTTCATATTTAAGGTATATGAATATGTATGTTAAAGAGGTTTGCTAGAACATTCCAGGACACTTCATGTAATTTAATATTAAGGTACTCTATGTCCTTAAAAAAGAATAGACTTGAGATTCCTTTGTAACACAGTTTATTCTATTCGATATATGAATGCCGTATGCACCATTGGCAATTTCTGATATATATAAATTATGAAGGAACATTTTTCTTTTAATTTAAGGGGTCTGTATGATCTAGTGCAGTGGTAGATACCTGCACTAGACTCCTTCCCGCAGCTCCCATTGGCCAGGAACGGCGAACCGTGGCCACTGGGAGCCCCCAGTGGCTGTGGCTGTGGAAGGTTGATGTAAACAAACTGTCTCGCGGCCCACCAGCAGATTACCCTGGCAGGCCACATGAGGCCCCTGGGCTGCAGGTTGCCCACCACTGATCTAGTGGTTAAAGCACAGACCTGGGAAACTGGAGATCTGAGTTATATTTTGGCCTCTGCCACAGATGCTGTGACCTTAGGCAAGTTTTTTAATTTGTGACAAAGATATCAGGCGTATTAGATAGAAGTTAGTTATATATCAATAGAAACTGGAAGAGATAAACAGTATACAGCTTATCCAAAGCTCCTGAATTTGTGAAATTTCACTGGAAGCGTCATGAGTGCAGGCTTTCTTGTAAGATTTCTGGCACTTCCAGTTCTGTACAGAAAGATGAAATGAAAGCACACTTAGCTGAGCATTTTACGATTTCAAAAGAGATTTGATTTGAGTTTAGTGAAGATTTTGAAAGGTGCCTCCAAAATTGCAAGCACACCCATTTGCAAAATCCACTATTTGCAAGGCCAAACTTGTATTTGCTTAGGCATTCAGACACTTTTAAATGGGTGCCTGCATGCAAGGGGCCCATTTATCCTGATGAATGCAATTTTTTTATATTTACTTTTATTTCCATCTATTAAAAAAAAGCACCCGAGACTATAGGTGCCTTTGAATCAATCATTACGTAGCTAAATATAAAAAATAACTTCAAGAAAAGAAAAATGAAGTAATTCCCCAAAGCATATGAAAATAAAATTCTTCCCTGCATCCCAGCCCATATCCCAGTCTGCCCAAACTTTCCTTTGGCCCTCCCATCAGAACAGAGCTCCATATCAGAATATCCCATAGTTCAGAGGTTACAACACTCTTCTGAGAGATGGGACAGCCCCTGCTCACAGCCCCCACCCCCACACTAGGCAAAGAGGAGAACTGAGTTCAGGTCATCCCCAGCCCAGGTGAGTTCTCTAATTATTGGGCTACAAGTTATAAGGTGGGCACCATTTCTTCCTCCTTTGTCCAGATTTTCAATGGGATACAAGCCAGTAGGCAGCCTCTGTGCATACCTACTGGATCGGGCCCTGCAGGCAAGATAGGCAGGGGAAGGTGCATCTCTCCCATTTGTGGATTGTGCAAGGGCATATGCGGGAGATAGATGGCCAGGCTCCTAGAAGGCACATGTCCACTGTGCGTGCCTAGAGGCAGAAATTTAGGCACCTAGGAACTTTTAGAATGAAAATGTAGGTGCTCAATGAGTTTAGGCACCCACAGGATTAGACAGCAGCTAAGTGGTGTACTTAGATGCCTAAGCACATTTGTGGATCTGGGCCCAAGCACCTAAGGTGATTTCAACTGCAGCAATATCACTCAGGCAGCCACCAGGAGCAAAACTGGCCAGGGCCCTCAGGGCAAGTAGTTGAGGTAAGAAGAGAACAATACCATTACATCCTTGATTAACTGAATATCTCAAATGTATTATGTATATTGCTCCTTGCAAACACATCTGAGTAGTTAAAATATGTTTACAATCACAAATGGATATTATAGAAAATCTAAAGGATATAAAATAGAAACAGTAGCATTCCCCACCTGCCTCCCACCCACCATAGGACATGAATAAACCTGAAAACTATTTTACTCTCAAAGGTTCTAGGCTTTTGTTTTGAAAAAATATAACTCTGAGAAAGCAAACAAGAACAGTTACTTGTTGCAGCAAAATAAATGCCCTCTATCATGAATGCTGCCTCAGAAACTTATCATCAGATAATCATCATCATCGTCAGTAATCCAGCCATCCATACTGCAGCTGTTTCTCAGGGAGACTCCAGAGTCTATCTTTATGCTCCAATACATTTCTTCACAGCCTCCCTCTCCCACTTCTTAATAAACCAAGCGGGGGGGGGGGGGGAGCGCTTCTCTTCAGTCATGCCCTCTGCCAGCAGCAGCACTAATGAGCTTTTATTAAATATATGTTTTATATTTCCTCATAAAGAGATTGGGAAAGTTAACATCAATAATTTTCTAACTCAGATTGAACTTCAAAAGCAATCCTGATCTGCCTGTTCAGAATTGTTTTAACTGGGTTATAAGTCTTTGCTGAAGGCAAAAAACACAAGAAAGCCTTCTTCTAAACTATTTTTCAGATAGCAGACCCCAGCCATGTCAGATGTGAAACAACTGATTTAATTTATTTTAAAAAGTTATTCTTTCGTGGATTTTAAAATGACAAAATACCCATCTTTTTAAAGAGTTTGCCAGACATTGTTTTTCTGGCAGATCCAAGATTTGTAAGTGTGTCTTGTTACATGATGAAAGCCAGGGGCAGAGCCAAAGGGACAGAATAGTAGGCCATAAATGGACAAGTTAAACAAGGCAGTTATGGTTAACTTCACTTCCATCCATAATTTAGATCACGCTGGTACATCTGTTATCCCTAGTTCCGGGCACGAGTTAGGAAACGGCCTTATTTAACCCTTTCCACAATGTGGCTATTTTTATTATCATCCTCTCTCTCTGGAGGAGAAATTTTTTTTCCTAACTTGACTCTTTATAAATATGGTGTGTTTGGGATCAGATAGTCTAGACCAGGAATAGTCAATTATTTTTTGTCAAGGTCCAAATTTCTTGGTCAAGGTACAGACTCCAAATAAAAAACCCGGCAACAATAACGATAGATATAATTAATAATAATAATACTCAAATAAAAAGATTTTGGGGTCCGTTCAAAAGCATCTGGTGGTCCGGATTTGGCTCATGGTCTGCCTATTGACTACCCTCGATATACATACAAATATAAGCCAATATGGTTGGTTACAGTATACTGTATAAACAGATGTAGATATGGTATGGGAACTGTGGAAGACAGAACTAATGACTGACCACCTTCTTTGTCCCTTTGGTATGTTGCCATGGGTGAAACAAGGCCTATGCACCACTTACAGTCCACTTCAATCCTAAACTGAAAGCTGCACAAGGGTGAGTTTCACCTAGAAATGGTGGAAAGCGTTTCATTAAAAATAAATAAATAAATAAAAATTAATGAAAAATGTCTTGTGAACCAAAAATGATGTTTTTTTCATGAAAACTTTTAAATTTGGTCAGAATTTTCTGGTTTTTCATTGAAGTCCCAACATATTTTTAATTTTCAGGGTTTTTGAAACCAAAATATTTATGTCATTTAAACAGAGATTTCTCTCAGGAAAAACAATATTTTTTCAAGATTTCCTACACAAAAAAAGCAATTGGCAGTTTTCAAACAGCTCTAGTTTCACCTTGTGTGATCAATAAAATGTCTGATAACATGATGAAACGAGCAGCTCTTGTAATGTTCGTGCAACAATAATATGTTAAATGAATAAAGTGCAAACAAAAAAGGCCTAATCAAAACAAAATATCCATCCAGGCCATCCCAAACTATGAAACAGAATCTTCCTAGACATGCTGAAGAGCTCATATGAAAACAACAGGAAATAGATCAATAAAACAGAAAAACAAAACACTTTTTCTGAGAGCAATAATGCTTAGGTAATTCTTCACAATATTATTCTCACTATCAGTCAATCCCCAATATCCATGATTCAAAATAGAAGAACTACCATAGAGTCTAATATTTCAGACTGAAGAGAAAAAGCCAGACAAAGCAATCATTGCTCTTGAAATGAGCAGAGTTCCTTATCAAGCTGTGCATTTCAGTCAACAACTGCCCCAGACAGATGTCAGGTATGAATAATAACGACAGACCTACATGACTGCTGGTTACATAAGAGAAATTAAGTCTATTCAACTCTCTCCTTATTACCCTTTTATTTTTGGTGCATTGCATATGACTACATATAGTGTTTGATCCTGCAGGAAGATGATCTCTCTGGCCCCGATCCAGCAAAGCACTTAAGCACATGAATTTGTTTGTGAGAAGTTAAATGCTCAGTCCAGAAAAAGACTAGTGCAGTTTTGTTGCTTATAATTTTACTTGTATTCGGGGAGAGTGTGCAGTGGTTTTAGAATTCCTGGTGCTCCAGAGTTAACAGAGAGATCCAGGCAATGATGCAGCAGGAAGCTTGATAAACATCGGAACTTCCTCAAGGGTTCTCTAGTTGCTGCTTACAGTTTGGCTGTTTGTGTTCATGTCCTCACACTGCAAAGAGTGTCCCCTCGGAATCCACACAAAAAAAAAATGTAAAAGAGAATAATATGGCCAAAGATATTTTGGAAATATTTTTTAACTGCTAAACCAGACAAACATCCTGAAAATTTGCATATGTTAAACATTGAATTTCAGAAATAAATGCTGAAAACTACAACTAAGGCCCCAATTCTTCAAGGTACTTAAGCATGTGCATAACCTGAAGCATATGAACAGCCTATTGAAGTCAATGAGCATGCTTGCATGCCTAAGGTTAGACCCATGTTTAAATATCTTGCTGAATTGGGGCCTACGTAACTATGGATACTTTTATATAGCCTGATTTTCAGAAGTGCCAAGACACTTTCTTTGTTGGAAGTTGAGAGTGCTGGGCACCTCTGAAAATCAGACCATTGGTATTTCAGTAATTAGGATTGAGTATAATAGTAATAGTACTAAGTTGCCAGAGAACCACAAAAACTACAAGACAAAAAAGTATAGGAATTATTTGGGTTGATTTGTTTGTGCATTTGCCATGTCAGTTTGAAAAAAAGTTATAAATTCAATAAAGCTGAAGTCAGCCTCATAACCTTTATTGTAGATAGCTTGTTCTCCTTTTGGAATGAATGTTTAATGATCAAAGGCACTTGTGTAAGGGTTTAGAAACACTCTAAGTAGACAAATAATTTGACATAAATACACATCAGGTGGGATTTCTGCAACACTGTTCAGAGGGGGTAGGGGGAGGGGGTTACCTTGAAGATCACTTGGAAGTTCCTTCAGCTAGTATAGAAGGTAGCAGACTTTTTCTCACTGATACTGGTCCTGAGCATGTTACACCCACATTCTACATGCTTTGCTAATTCCTGTTTGTTCTCAGAGCAATTTAAGATGCTGTTTTTAAGATAAAGTCCTAAACTGTCTGTATGCTGGCTAAGGACTTAATGATACAAGGTGTTAAACTCCCTTAACTCCACTGATTTCAGTGATCATTAAGGGTGTACAGCACCCAACAAGAAATATTCAGCACCATGCAGGACTGGGCCTTGTGCAACTGCCTTTCTATTGGCTGTCCCAAACAATTGAGATCAGCTGAGGTCCTCCTGTTGACAGGTCATAGATTTAAAACACAGCAAACTACAGATGTCACAAAACAAGGTGTGAGTAGTCAAGCTGAATGGTTAGAACCGTGGTGGTCAGAGAGCAGAAACAGCACCAAAGGTCAAAGCTAGAGTCAGAGCCAAAGTCAGGAACCAAACAGCATAGGAAGGCTAGCTCAAGAACAAACACTGCTGCAGGCATAAGCATTGAGTAACTATTAGTCTAGTGCTGCTGCTGGGCTTCAGAACAGATCTGGTGGCGCCTCTCAGCCAATCGGGTGGTATGGTCAATCAGAGTGTTCAGCGGCAGGGCAGTTAGCTGGTCCCAAGATCAGCTGTGAGTCCTGATTCCTGACAGCATGTTCCCACTGAAAAAGTCCTCAACTCTAAAAGGTCTGAATCACACAAGTAAATAATTTTTATATGATTTTTATCTTGACAGTGGCCCTTTAGAATTCCAAAGTATTGAATTTTAATGCACTATTGCATAAGGATAAGTCATTGGTGTTAGTATTTCTTTCAAATGCAGATGTTAGTCTCCCTTCCTTTCTTGCTTCCTTAGCTGCAAGCTCATCTACAGAAATGAACTTAGTCTTTATGTTTTCCAAAGAGAAACAGTGGAGTACAAATGTTCTATGAACTTTGACTTTGCAGTAGCAAATACATCATATCCAAAATGTTCTTATATGTAATGTTCCTCTTATTTAGCCTTCCATGAATACCACACATGGAGATAACATGTGCTCTTACTTTATTACAGAGAAGAGTACTTAATTGATGAATTGGAGCACTGATTTAAAAAAGGAATAAGACCCCGTGGTTAAAGTAGCAGAAATGTCTTGGTTCTATACCTTAATCAATGGCAGCACTAAATTTAAATGTATGCACAAATCATAACATGAGAAGATTTTTCCAGATGTTACAATTAAATTTACTACCACAATAATCTATGCTATCACCCTAAAGCATTATTAGCTGGTTACAACACAGTGTTAACTTTTAGTGAGAGTGTTTAACACTGTTTTCCTGTAAGAAAACTATCTCCTAAATACTGGAAGTTTAATACTGATTTGACAATTGAAAACTCCAAATTTCCCAACAACAGAGACTCCTTTGCAATTGGTATATCTGCCAGCTGGCAATGTAATTCTCAAATATATGATCGTCACCTTCAGTCCATCCCGTGCCATGCCATGCCATCCCATATCATGACACTTGTTTCTCCATGAACATAATACCACATATGAAACTTGAACCAACACCACCACTGTCCACATGCAACAATATTTCGTCCAGGTTAACTAAAATGAAGCCTCCTTTCCAACCAAGCTATTAGGATTTATTCTACACTTAGGAGACATGGGCAGCAGTTAAACATACACAAAAGGGGACATTTTCTTTTTAAAATAGGTATGCTAACAAAAAGAAAAATGGGCTCCAAACCTGCAAACGTTTACCCACCAGCATAAGTTTAATCACGAGTAAAAAGTTCTGCAGGTGTGGTTTGCAGAAATGGGGTCTCTGAGGCAGGGACTGTATCTTCCTCTGTGTTTGTCCAGCCCCAGGACAATGAGTCTGATTGGGAGCTTTGGGTTTAATACAATAATAAAAATAATATCCCAGGCAAAAGTCCCATGACAGTTCTCACTATAGGCTACTGACGTGAAGGATACACACAGCATATATACAATAAAGATGATAAATGGATAATCTTGTACATCTTCTAGAAGGCAGTCATTTAAGACGAGTCTGCTCTTTTAGGGCTTGATTTGGCACCATTAAAGTTAACAGGTGTTTTTTCCACTGATTTGAACCGAAGCGGGATCAAACCCCTTGAAAGTATGGGCCAAATTAGATGCTGGTATGAACTGATACCATGCAACTAAGTCGATGGAGCAGCACCAGTTTACACCAGCAGATAATTTACCTCTGTATTTTGGGTTTAATGCACACAAAAATGTATTCATTGTATACATTTTTATTGGGTCCATTTTCTATTATGGTATATATTTTGGCATGTTAAAGTGTCTATTCTTTTCTATGTTCATTCCTCTATGAGGTATTCATTTTAGGGTATGTCTTCACAACAGAGAAAAACCTGTGGCTGGCCCAGGCCAGCCAACTCCAGCTCGCACTCTGCGGGGTGAGAGGGTCCCAGAGCTTGGGCTCCAGCCTGAGTCCAGAAGCCTACACAGCAATGAAACAACCTCGGAGCCAGAACCCCACAAGCTTAAGTTGGCTGGCACAGGCCAGCCACAGGTTTTTCTCTGTTGTGTAAACACATACCTTAAGACACCATTGTACAGTACTTCCAGATAGGGCTTATTTTGGTGCATAGAAAATATATTGTCTTAACAAGTAAGAAATAATTGTAAGAGAAATAACTGGGTTCCTTTGTATAAGCTACTTACATTTAAGTGGCTATAGAGGAGGATACAACAGCATTTCCTTTTTTAAACATTCATTAGAGTAAAATGATTTTGGCAGGTGGATTGCACTTTTGATTCAACAGTTACTGAACCATAGGAATGAACTTCAGCCTTTACTTTTAAGGTCATATAGCTTATATCTTTTTCTATTATTAAAGAAAGGGTATTTAAAGGAAGAGTACAGTTTTCCTTTGCGCATCACTTCTCACCAATTCGTGCAGTCATCTCAGATTTATTACCCTATGAGTGACATCTGATGTATTACATAAGAATGGCCATACTGGGTCAGACCAATGGTCCATCTAGCCCAGTATTCAGTCTTCCGACAGTGGCCAGTGTGAGATGTCTCAAAAGGAATGAATGGAACAGGGCAATTTATCAAGTGATCCATCCCCTGTCATCCAGTCCCAGCTTCTAGCAGTCAGATGTTTAGGGACACCCAGAGCACGGAGTGGCATCCCTGACCATCTTGGCTAATAGCCATTGCTGGACCTATCCTCTATGAAGTTATCTGATTCTTTTTTACCCCATTATACTTTTGGCCTTCACAACATCCCCTGGCAATGAGTTCCACAGGTTGATTGTGTTGTGTGAAGAAATACTTCCTTATGTTTGTTTTAAACCTGCTGCCTATTACTTTCCATGGGTGACCTCTGGTTCTTATGTAATATGAAGGGATAAATAACACTTCCTTATTCACTTTCTCCACATCAGTCATGATTTTATAGACCTCTACAATATCCCCTTCCTCCCCCTTCCCCCCCCCCCCCACCATGGTTTCTTTGCTAAGCTGAACAGTCCCAGTCTTTTCAATCTCTCCTTTCATGGAAGCTGTTCCATATCCCTAATCATTTTTAATGCCCTTCTCTGTACTTGTTCTAATTCTAATAGATTTTTTTTGAGATGGTCAATCAGAATTGCATGCAGTATTCAATGTGTGGGTATACCATGGATTTACATAGTGGCATTATGGTATTTACTGTCCTATTATCAATCCCTTTCTTAATGGTTCCTAACATTCTGCTACCTTTTTTTTTTTTTTTTTTTTTTTTTTTTTTTTTGCAGCACACTGAGCAGAGGTTTTCAGATTAATTTCATCTGTATCCAGGGTTGGAATTATGTTTTCAGATTAATTTCATCTGCCATTTTGTTGCCTTGTCACCGGGTTTTGTGAGGTCCCTTTGTAACTCTTCACAGTCAGTTCTGGACTTAACGATCTTGAGGAACTTTTTATCATCTGCAAACTTTGTCACCTCACTGTTCACCCCTTTTTACAGATCATTTATGAATACAGTACAGCATTGCTATAACAAACCCCTGGGGATCCAAGCCATTTGTTCAGTATACCCAGGTGTTCGTTGTAGTGAGAGGGAACAGGGAGACAGAGCTCCTCTGGCTCTGGGACCCCCGTGGGGCCAGAGGAGCTCTGTCTCCCAGCAGCGGCCCTGGGGCCGGAGAAGCTGTCAGCTCTCTGCCGCAGCCCCAGGCCTGGAGGAGCTCTCAGCTCCCCACCACAGTGGGTGGGGATGGAGGTGGGATCCAGGGACCACATTTGCTATAGCCCAAGGTTCGCTATTGCGAAGGGTATTATAACAAGGGTCTACTGTACGTTGAACGGCACTAGACCCAGGATAGATCCTGGAGGACGCTATTTACATCTCTCTACTGTGAAAACTGACCATTTATTCCTACCCTTTTGTTTCCTATCTTTTAACCAGTTACTAATCCATGAGAGCAACTTCCTCTTATACCATGACTGACTACTATGCTTTAGAGCCTTTGGTGAGGCATCTTGTCAACAGGGCCGGCTCCAGGCACCAGCCTGGCAAGCAGGTGCTTGGGGCGGCCGCTCCGGAGAGGGGTGGCAGGTCCAGGTATTCGGCGGCAATTCGGTGGACGGTCCCTCACTCCCGCTCGGAGCGAAGGACCTCCCGCCGAATTGCCGCCGCAGATCGCGATCGCGGATTTTTTTTTTTTTTTTGGCTGCTTGGGGCAGCCAAAACCCTGGAGCCGGCCCTGCTTGTCAAAGGTTTCCTGAAAGTCCAAGTACACTATATCCCAGGGGTCGGCAACCTTTCAGAAGTGGTGTGCCGAGTCTTCATTTATTCACTTTAATTTAAGGTTTCGCGTGCCGGTAATACATTTTAATGTTTTTTATAAGGTCTCTCTCTATAAGTCTATATATAATATAACTAAACTACTGTTGTATGTAAAGTAAACAAGGTTTTCAAAATGTTTAAGAAGCTTCATTTAAAATTAAATTAAAATGCTAATCTTAAGCCGCCGGCCCTGCTCAGCCCGCTGCCAGCCTGTGGTTCCGTTCTCCTAGGCTGGCAGAGGGCTGAGTGGGGCCTGCGACCGGGACCTCGGCTGGCAAGGGGCCGGCAGCCAGAACCCCAGGTTGGCAGCAGGCTGAGCGGGGTCGGCGGCTGGGACCCCGGCTGGCAAGGGGCTGGCAGCCAGAACCCCAGGTTGGCAGCAGGCTGAGCGGGGCCAGGGGCCGGGACCCCAGACCAGCGCCGGGCTGAGCGGGGCCGGCACCCCAGACCAGCAGCGGGCCGAGCGGCACTGCACATAAGTCTGTCTAGATGTCTCAAGAGGTTCTCAGCCTTTGCACCTGGCCAACAATTCACCATGCATTTCTCCTGTTCATCACAAACCCAATCATCTATATTGTTAATAATCAAATCCCCCATTACTATCATCTGTCTCTTCCTAATAACTGGGTGCTGGAACTAGGGGTGCAGCGGGTGCTGCTGCACCCTCTGGCTTGAAGTGGTTTCCATTATATACAGGGTTTACAGTTTGGTTCAATGGCTCGCTGCATCCTCACTATAAAAATTGTTCCAGCACCCTGGGTTCCTCCCTTTGTGGGGGGAACCTCCATGCAAGAAGATACCATGACATCAACTGGATGGAGGGTCCCAACTATGGGATCATTTCATTCTGGTCCAGCTTGATGTTCTCCTTCCCCAAGATTTTCATCCTCCTCAACAGCATAGAGTCTGTCCAACTGGGGATGGGACCACTCTACTGTGTCCCAGAAAATCACATCTATGTACCTCTCTGCCCCCCTTAGTTCCTCCAGTTCAGCCACTCTGGTCTGAAGAGCCCATACTATGGGCTTGTCTACACTAGCAAGCTGTGTTGCCAAAAACTGCCTTTTGGCAACAAAACAGCAAGAGCATACAGTGGGACTTTTGTTGCGAAAAACACCCAGTTTTGGCGACAAAAGACATCCACCCCTACAAAAAACTTTTGTCTTTTCCCCTTCCTTTATTGTCGACAAAGAGCCAGTGTAGACACTTGTCATAACTATAAAGGGAAGGGTAACAGCTCTCCTGTGTACAGTACTAAAATCCCTCCTAGCCAGAGACTCCAAATCCTTTTACCTGTAAAGGGTTAAAAAGCTCGGGTAACCTGGCTGACACCTGACCCCAAGGACCAATAAGGGGACAAGATACTTTCAAATCTTGGGGGGGGAAAGGCTTTTGTGTGTGTCCTTTGTTTAAGGTGTTGTTCGCTCTTGGGACTGAGAGGGACCAGACATCAATCCAGGTTCTCCCCATCTTTCTAAACAAGTCTCTCTTATTTCAAAATTGTAAGTAAAAGCCAGGCAAGGCGTCTTAGATTTACTTTGTTTTTCTCAACTTGTAAATGTACCTTTTACTAGAGTGCTTATCTTTGTTTGCTATACTTTGAACCTAAGACAGAGGGGGTTCCTCTAAGCTCTTTAAGTTTGATTACCCTGTAAAGTTATTTTCCATACTGATTTTACAGAGATGATTTTTACCTTTTTCTTTAATTAAAAGCCTTCTTTTTAAGAACCTGATTGATTTCTCCTTGTTTTAAGATCCAAAAGGGGTTTGGATCTGTATTCACCAGGAGTTGGTGAAAGGAAGGAGGGGGGAAGGGTCAATTTCTCCTTATTTAAGATCCAAGGAGTTTGGATCTGTATTCACCAGGGAATTGGTAAAGGTCTCTCAAGGCTACCCAGGAAAGGGAATTAGCTTTGGGATGGTGGCAGCGGACCAGAACTAAGCTGGTAGTTAAGCTTAGAAGTCTTCATGCAGGCCCCTACATTTGTACCCTAAAGTTCAAAGTAGGGATACAGCCTTGACATGGTGGCACAGCGGTGGGATCGTTTGAAACCCAAAAGCCAGTAAGAGATTTTTTTTTTCCTTCTAGCTGCTTGGAGAGCAGAGCTGAAGGTAGATGCATATCTTATCTCTCCTTGCCTGAAGGCAGAGGTGTTAAGTTTTTTTAACAAGGGGCTTTGTTAAGAGAAGGGTTCAATCAGTGAGCAAACTTTGATCTGGTAAAGGTAATTTACAAGCTGAATTGTTTTTTTTTTCTTTTTACATCCTCGGAAGTAGCTAGTTAGAAAGTCTCTGTTAACTCAGCAGCACTCAGCAGGAGCCTAAGCTAAATACATCCCAGTTTCAGTCAACTGCAGAGGGTGTGACCCAGCACAAGAAAACAGGAAAATGACTACCAAAGACGCAGCTAACAAAATAGAACTGGCCAGACTAGAAGCAGAAGAAAATGAGAGAAAACATCAGAGACTGCTTGAAATTAAAAAACTCGAGAAAGAAGCTGAAGAGGAGGCCCACAAGAGAGAAATGGAGCTGGAAAAAGCCAAACATGAAAGAGAAGAGAAAGCCAAACAGAAGGCCCATGAAAGAGAGATGGAGCTGAAAGAAAAAGAGATGGAACTGGAAGCAGCAAGGACTAGGCAGAGTGCATCAGACCATCCTAACAACTCCTCTCCAGGTACCACTTCCCATCCCAGGAAATTCCCCACCTACAAGGCAGCGATGATACTGAGGCCTTCTTAGAAAATTTTGAAAGGGCCTGCCTTGGATACAACATCACTCCAACCCAGTACATGGTAGAGCTGAGGCCGCAGCTCAGTGGACCCTTAGCAGAGGTGGCGGCTGAAATGCCTAAGGAACACATGAACAGTTATGAACTTTTTAAAAACAAGGCCAGAATCAGAATGGGGCTAACACCTGAGCATGCCCGTCGGCGGTTCAGAGCCCTAAGGTGGAAACCAGAGGTGTCATTTACCCGGCATGCCTACCACATTGACAAAAATTGTGATGCCTGGGTATCAGGAGCAAATGTTAAATCTCTGGAAGATCTGCTTTCCCTAGTAAAAATGGAGCAGTTTTTAGAGGGTGTTCCTGAGGAAATAGAAAGGTACATCCTAGATGGGAAGCCCAAAACTGTAACCGAGGCGGGGGAGATTGGAGCCAAATGGGTGGAGGTGACAGAAAAGAAAAAAGCTAGTAGCAGTTGGAGTGAATATCAGAAGGGGCAAGCCGAAACAAAACCTTATCACCGGGGACAACCCAAGGCCCCACCCACATCCCAAGGGAAACCCCAGACGCCTTCTCACCCCACCACACCAGTCTCCATCAACCAACATCGCCCCGGTGATACCTTAGCAGGGCGATGTTTTAAATGTAATGAACTGGGGCATATAAAGGCTCACTGCCCCAAGAACCCCAACCGATTACAGTTCATTACACCCCAATCACACCAAAGAACCCCAGACCCAGATGCCTCTCTCATACCCTCGGAGCGAAGGGAAACCTTGAGAGTGGGCGGAAAGAAGGTTATCGCTTGGAGGGGCACTGGGGCACAAGTGTCAACTATTCACCAATCCCTAGTGGACCCCAAACTCATCAACCCGGAGGCTACAGTGACAATTCAACCCTTCGTGTCACAGTCTGTAACCTTGCCTACAGCCAAGTTGCATGTCCAGTACAAGGGCTGGTCAGGAATGTGGACTTTTGCAGTCTATGACAATTATCCCATTCCCATGCTACTGGGGGAAGACTTGGCCAACCATGTAAAGCTAGCCAAGAGGGTGGGAATAGTCACCCGCAGCCAGGCTAAGCAAGCTTCCACCCCCATCCCTGTTCCTGAGCCGTCCACCAGGACCCCGTCTGTGTTACCAGAGACCCAAACAAAGGTGGTGGAACCGGATCCCCTGCCAACGACTGCAACAGCTGTAGTGGATCCAATCCCAGAGACCCAGCCAAAGCCAGTCCCAGAACCGGAACTGGCAACGCAACCAGCACCAGAACCATTGTCAGCACTGAGTCCAGCGCTTGCAAGCCCGTCTACAACTCCAATGCCAGAGGACACCAGCGAGCCTGAACTGGTGGAAGCAGCCGATAACCTTACCCAAGAGGCTCAGCCAGAGCCTGAGATACCACATAGTGCACCAGCGAACAGCGGTTCACAGTCAATGGAAACAGCCCCAGCACCTGCATCGCTTCCAGAGGGACCAAGCCCCAGTCCACAGTCCAAGGAGGAACTGATGTCTCCAGCATCAAGGGAACAGTTCCAGGCCGAGCAGGAAGCAGATGACAGCCTTCAGAAAGCTTGGGCGGCGGCGCGGAGCACCCCACCGCCTCTCAGCTCTTCTAACCGATCCCGGTTTGTTGTAGAAAAAGGACTTTTATACAAGGAGACTCTTTCTGGTGGGCACCAGGAAGACTGGCATCCTCAAAGACAGCTGGTAGTTCCCACTAAGTATCGGGTAAAGCTCTTGAGCTTAGCCCATGATCATCCCAGTGGCCATTCTGGGGTGAACAGAACCAAAGACCGGTTGGGGAAGTCCTTCCACTGGGAGGGAATGGGCAAAGACGTTGCTAATTATGTCCGGTCTTGTGAGGTGTGCCAACGAGTGGGAAAGCCCCAAGACCAGGTTAAAGCCCCTCTCCAGCCACTACCCATAATTGAGGTCCCATTTCAGCGAGTAGCTGTGGATATTCTGGGTCCTTTCCCAAAGAAGACACCCAGAGGAAAGCAGTACGTACTGACTTTCATGGATTTTGCTACCCGATGGCCGGAAGCTGTACCCTTAAGCAACACCAAGGCTAAAAGTGTGTGCCAGGCATTAGCAGACATTTTTGCCAGGGTAGGTTGGCCCGCCGACATCCTTACAGATTCGGGAACTAATTTCCTGGCAGGGAACATGAAAAACCTGTGGGAAGCTCATGGGGTGAATCACTTGGTTGCCACCCCTCATCACCATCAAACCAATGGTCTGGTGGAGAGGTTTAATGGAACTTTGGGGGCCATGATACGTAAATTCGTAAATGAACACTCCAATGATTGGGACCTAGTGTTGCAGCAGTTGCTTTTTGCCTACAGGGCTGTACCACATCCCAGTTTAGGGTTTTCACCATTTGAACTTGTGTATGGCCGCGAGGTCAAGGGGCCATTACAGTTGGTGAAGCAACAATGGGAGGGGTTTACGCCTTCTCCAGAAACTAACATTCTAGACTTTGTAAGCAACCTACAAAGCACCCTCCGACACTCTTTAGCCCTTGCTAAAGAAAACCTAAAGGATGCTCAGGAAGAGCAAAAGGCCTGGTATAATAAACATTCCAGAGAACGGTCCTTCAAAGTAGGAGACCAAGTCATGGTCTTAAAGGCGCTCCAGGCCCATAAAATGGAAGCGTCGTGGGAAGGACCATTCACGGTCCAGGAGCGCCTAGGAGCTGTTAACTATCTCATAGCCTCCCCCACCTCCAACATAAAACCTAAGGTATACCATGTTAATTCTCTTAAGCCCTTTTATTCTAGAGAATTAAACGTTTGCCAGTTTACAGCCCAGGAAACTGATGACGCGGAGTGGCCTGCAGGTGTCTACTATGAAGGAAAAAGAAATGGTGGCGTGGAAGAGGTGAACCTCTCCACGACCCTGGGACGTCTGCAGCGACAGCAGATAAAGGAGCTGTGCACAAGCTTTGCACCGATTTTCTCAGCCACTCCAGGACGGACCGAACGAACATACCACTCCATTGACACAGGTAATGCTCACCCAATTAGAACCCCACCCTACCGGGAGTCACCTCATGCCCAAGCGGCTATACAAAGGGAGATCCAGGACATGCTACAGATGGGTATAATCCGCCCCTCTAGCAGTGCATGGGCATCTCCAGTGGTTCTAGTTCCCAAACCAGATGGGGAAATACGCTTTTGCGTGAACTACCGTAAGCTAAATGCTGTAACTCGTCCTGACAACTATCCAATGCCACGCACAGATGAGCTATTGGAAAAATTGGGACATGCCCAATTCATCTCTACTTTAGACTTAACCAAAGGGTACTGGCAAGTACCACTAGATGAACCCGCTAAGGAAAGGTCAGCCTTCGTCACCCAGGCAGGGGTGTATGAATTCAATGTACTCCCTTTCGGGTTGCGAAATGCACCCGCCACCTTCCAAAAACTTGTAGATGGTCTCTTGGCGGGATTGGGAGAATCTGCCGTTGCCTATCTCGATGATGTGGCCATTTTTTCTGATTCATGGACAGAACACCTGGAGCACCTGAAAAAAGTCTTCAAGCGCATCCGGCAGGCAGGACTAACTGTTAAGGCTAAAAAGTGTCAAATAGGCCAAAACAAAGTGACATACCTGGGGCACCAGGTGGGTCAAGGAACTATAAATCCCCTACAGGCCAAAGTGGATGCTATCCAAAAGTGGCCGGTTCCAAAGTCAAAGAAACAGGTCCAATCCTTCTTAGGCTTGGCCGGATATTATAGGCGATTTATACCACACTACAGCCAAATCGCCGCCCCGCTGACAGACCTAACCAGAAAGAAACAGCCAAATGCAGTTCAGTGAACTGATAAGTGTCAAAAGGCCTTTAACCAGCTTAAGGCAACACTCATGTCTGACCCTGTACTAAGGGCCCCAGACTTTGACAAACCGTTCCTAGTAACCACAAATGCTTCCGAGCGAGGCGTGGGAGCAGTTTTAATGCAGAAAGGACCAAATCAATAATTCCATCCTGTCGTGTTTCTCAGCAAGAAACTGTCTGAGAGGGAAAGCCACTGGTCAATCAGCAAAAAGGAATGCTACGCCATTGTGTACGCGCTGGAAAAGCTACGCCCATATGTTTGGGGACGGCGCTTCCAACTACAAACAGACCATGCTGCGCTACAGTGGCTTCATACCGCCAAGGGAAATAACAAAAAACTTCTTCGGTGGAGTTTAGCTCTCCAAGATTTTAATTTTGAAATACAACACATTTCAGGAGCTTCTAACAAAGTGGCTAATGCACTCTCCCGGGAAAGTTTCCCAGAGTTAACTGGTTAACAATTGTTCTTGGAATGAAACATATTGTTAGTTTTTATATAATCAGTAGTATGTCTAAAGGTACATGTGTCTTATTAACTCTGTTTTCTCCTAGAGCTCCAGGAAAGAAATCACAGCCAGTGTGGAACCAAACGTCCAACACTATCTGTGATTTGGGGGGCGTGTCATAACTATAAAGGGAAGGGTAACAGCTCTCCTGTGTACAGTACTAAAATCCCTCCTAGCCAGAGACTCCAAATCCTTTTACCTGTAAAGGGTTAAGAAGCTCGGGTAACCTGGCTGACACCTGACCCCAAGGCCCAATAAGGGGACAAGATACTTTCAAATCTTGGGGGGGGAAAGGCTTTTGTTTGTGCTCTTTGTTTAAGGTGTTGTTCGCTCTTGGGACTGAGAGGGACCAGACATCAATCCAGGTTCTCCCCATCTTTCTAAACAAGTCTCTCTTATTTCAAAATTGTAAGTAAAAGCCAGGCAAGGCGTCTTAAATTTACTTTGTTTTTCTCAACTTGTAAATGTACCTTTTACTAGAGTGCTTATCTTTGTTTGCTATACTTTGAACCTAAGACAGAGGGGGTTCCTCTAAGCTCTTTAAGTTTGATTACCCTGTAAAGTTATTTTCCATACTGATTTTACAGAGATGATTTTTACCTTTTTCTTTAATTAAAAGCCTTCTTTTTAAGAACCTGATTGATTTCTCCTTGTTTTAAGATCCAAAAGGGGTTTGGATCTGTATTCACCAGGAGTTGGTGAAAGGAAGGAGGGGGGAAGGGTCAATTTCTCCTTATTTAAGATCCAAGGAGTTTGGATCTGTATTCACCAGGGAATTGGTAAAGGTCTCTCAAGGCTACCCAGGAAAGGTAATTAGCTTTGGGATGGTGGCAGCGGACCAGAACTAAGCTGGTAGTTAAGCTTAGAAGTCTTCATGCAGGCCCCTACATTTGTACCCTAAAGTTCAAAGTAGGGATACAGCCTTGACAACACTGCTGATTGTTTTGTCGACAGAACTGGCTTCCGCCAGTATCCCACAATGCTTGCCCTGATTGCTCTGCTCAGTGTTTTGATCTCCGCTTCCCTGCAGGTATGTGCCCCTCCGCTTTTAAAGCTCCGGAAAGTATCTGTGTGCTGCTCCCTTTGGGGAACAAACAAAGAGCAAATCATTGGACTGCTCCTGTTCTGCCCGGCACTAGGAACACAGCAGCAGGGGGACAGACTGCTGTGCTGCTTTGACATTCCTCAGCACAGAGAGCTCATGGAGCTACTCATGATGCTGCTTTCGGCAGCTGAGGGGGCTGTGGGAGAACTCAGAGAGAATCCCAAGATGCACAACGATCAGCTCTTCCTTCCCACAACACTGCACTGTGGGATACATACCCATGGTGCATTGCTCACCCTGTTGATGATGGTGTCCCCAGTGTGGACATGATCTGTCGACAGAAGGAGCAAGTGTGAACACCCTTTGGAGATTTTTGTTTTGTCAACAAAACTTGGTAGTGTAGACAAGCCCCTAGTCTCTGAGGGACATAAGTTGCTTGCACACACATGCCACCAAGGCAGGTAATCCTACATGCTGCATTCAATGCAATATACTGGTTACTGCCCACACTGCTGCGGGACTTCTGCCTGCATTATTTCTGCCAAATGTTGCTAGGTTAACTTTTTTGTTTGTTCTTTGTGTGTATGGGGAACGGGCTGGGTTATTGGCCTAAATTTAAAGAATGTTTATTAGGTATATCTGGCTCCCACACTCCCTCACAAAACTCCCATTTGCAGCTCCTGTTCACTAAAATAACTTGCTTTGCATTATGTGACTGAATATAAAAGGGAAGAGCATGTTGATTTCAAAGAAGGGCAGCCATTACAGTGAAGATTCCTTCCAAATAAAAATAGAGTCGTAGGGAACGGAAGGAAACTGAATTTTGGAAAATTGTGTGTATTTCTTGAAATATGGGCATTGCAAATGCAGACTTTCAGAACTTTTTCATGACAGTTAGTATATGTTTCTGTAAGCATGAAATATTCTAATTCAGATAAGTCTGAATAGGAGCTTGTGGAATAATTTATTGAATAAGTATTGTGATATTTTGAGAATGAATTGTCTGATTTTATTTGAATTCACTCAGTTCTATGAAAGTTCCCAAGGGAGTCTATTGAAAAATCGTATTGGTGAGGCTTACTTGTGAAATGGACAACATCCAAAAATTATGCCTCAGTAAATTGGACATAGTGGTTGCCAGACACAAACTGACTAATCCTGCTGTCTGATGCACTCTTATTTTCAACTCCATCTTTAAGATGTACATCTTTCTAGGACCTAAGTAAATTCAATTTGGTATCTATCCAAAATTGTTATTCCAAAAGGCCTGTTGTGGCCACAGTAGCTATTTTCTGCTCCTTGACTATTTCAGCATCATTTGGATCTTTACTCTGTTAAAAATGACATCTTCTGAAGGGTATTTGAGTAATGGACAAAGAGAAAGAGTGGTGCTGATGTAGCGACTGGACTGGGAATCAGGCTATAATGTAGGTTTAGCGTGGTGGTTACCTGCTCCTACCCTGAGGGGTTTAAAACAGCCCTGGAGGAGGGCTGTGGAAGGGCAGGATGCCTGGACTGATTGGGAGGAAGCAGGCTCAGCTGGGGCTCAAGCAGACAGTCTCTCTCTGTGTTCAGAGAGAGAAGGGCCTGGCTGCAGGGAGCTTAACTAAGTGCCTAGAGTGGAGCAGGGCTGGGGAAAGGCCAAGGGAGCGCCGGCCTAGGCAAGCCCCAGGCTGCAGGCCTGGTAAGGCCTATTAGGTACTGGGTTGCAGGGGGCAGCCCATGGGTAGGCAGAGGCAGCAGGTCTGAACCCCTTTGCCTGTGATGAGTGGCTGATACTGCAGTCTGCCCCAGTGAATGGGGCCTAGATGGAGACTGGGCAGTAGCCAAGACTGAGGTCAAGTGGGGATAGTGGGTGGGGGTTCCCCTGGGAGGGGGAGACCCAGAACTGTGGAGGTACTGCCAGGGGGCAGCACCCAGAGAAAGGGGCACCGGGAGGGACATGGGGCCAGTGGCAAGGTGGATCACCAGCCTGCAGAGGGCACTCTAAGGCTGGCAGAGCTAATTCCTGAGGACAACCAGCAGGAGGCGCCGCAGGGGTGAGTCTGAACTGTTACAGTAGGTTATATTCCTAGTGCTGCCTGTGTGACCTTGAGCAACTCACTTAACTCCTGGGTGCAGCTCAGATTCCCCATCTACATAGGAATGTGAAACGTGTCATGTCAGTTTCATCTTTTTGTTTAAAAAGCCTCCACAGTTTACTATTTTCAATCATCCACTCATTAATACTTCTCAGAGGAGAAGACGAGAGAGCAGGAGGCTTGAAGTTACAGCCCTTCTAACAGAGAAGCAGTAAGTATTATTTCATAGTGAAATCTTTCGTACAGTCTCATTATCAGACTTATGACAATGAAAGCACATCCGATATCAATTAAAGATAATTCACCTTCAGATTACTCACAAAGCTTTTCCAGGCGCCTATCTAGGTCTAGGTCACCATCTGCATTTCTCCAAGGGACTTCTTCTGTGACACAAATCCAACATTTTCTGGAACATCCAAATGTTCACATATTTTTGATGACTCCAAATTGTAAACTATACATTATGCATGGTTTCATATAAAGGTTTACAGAGAGGATCTGGAAATCTTCCATCTGAGACTCATATAAACACTGGCTGTTCCTGGAACTATTTAAAAAAGTTATTTCCCTTCTTCCTCACAGAAAAATAAGGCTGGAGCATTTCACTAATCACACCTGATAAAACATTTGCAGGAGGGATTCAGTCACTCATGGACAATCCTGTAAGATAACCTTATGTCATCCTGTACTATGGACTGCTGCAGCAAAACATTTCTCTAAACCCATCACCTATAAATACCAATGGAAAACTTAAGTGCCAAGTCATCTTCATCTAAACATTTAACGGTTATGTTATCTGGTGAAAAGGGGTAAGTTCAGCTGGAGCTATTACAGTAATATATTCTGTGACGGGTTGGATCACAGAAACCCCCTTGGGAGCTGCCACCCGATGTGCAAAGACTACCCCTGCTTCTGTTTTCCCTGCCAGCTCAGGACTCCAGCACCCTGTCTTGCTGAATTAGACACTCCAGTCCACTTCAACACAGACCCAGGGTCTGAATCGCTTGTCCCAAAGCTGCAAGTTTACCTGAAAACAGCACATAGAAGTGTGCTTGTCTTTAGCACTCAGATGCCCAACTCCCAATGGGGTCTAAACCCAGATAAATCCGTTTTACCCTGCATAAAGCTTATGCAGGGCAAACTCATAAATTGTTCGCCCTCTATAACACTGATAGAGAGATATGCACAGTTGTTTGCTCCCCCAGGTATTAATACATACTCTGAGTAAATTACTAAATAAAAAGTGATTTTATTAAATACAGACAGTAGGATTTAAGTGGTTCAAAGTAGTAACAGACAGAACAAAGTAAGTCACCAAGCAAAGTAAAATAAAATGCGCAAATCTATGTCTAATCAAACTAAATACAGATGATTTCCTCACCAGTTCCAGAGCACTCCCTTTTACAGGCTAATCTCCTTTTAGCCTGGGTCCAGCAATCACTCACACCCCCTGTAGTTACTGTCTTTTGTTTTAGTCTCCTTCAAGTATCCTCGGGGGGGGGGGGGTGGAGAAGTTCCTTCTTTAGCCAGCTGAAGACAAGATGGAGGGGTCTCCCCCAGGTTTAAATAGACTCTCTCTTGTGGGAGGAGACCCCCCTCCTCCCTCCTACTTTAACCTGTCTGGCCATTCTATGACAGACCTGCGGGTGGCTATCTTAAAACAGAAAAACTTCAAAAACAGACTCCAACGAGAGACTGCTGAGCTGGAATTGATATGCAAACTAGACACAATCAACTCAGGATTAAATAAAGACTGGGAATGGCTGAGCCATTACAAACATTGAATCTATCTCCCCTTGTAAGTATTTTCACACTTGCTTCTTATCAAACTGTCTGTACTGAGCTATCTTGATTATCACTTCAAAAGTTTTTTTTCTCTTACTTAATTGGCCTCTCAGAGTTGGTAAGACAACTCCCACCTGTTCATGCTCTCTGTATGTGTGTATATATATCTCCTCAATATATGTTTCACTCTATATGCATCCGAAGAAGTGGGTTGTAGCCCACGAAAGCTTATGCTCTAATAAATTTGTTAGTCTCTAAGGTACCACAAGTACTCCTGTTCTTTTTGCGGATACAGACTAACACGGCTGCTACTCTGAAACCTACAGTATGTTTGGACTCCTAGCAATGCTTGGTTTCTTTTTAACCAAATAAAGTGCATTATTCATACTCTATCAATGCAATGATGACAACAGCTTTTGTGATGTAGTTTTAAAGTATCTTTGTTCTATGCCTTACATGGGCCTTCAAAAAGTGCTAACAAAATCAAAATCTGAGGCAAATGTTTTTGCAAGTCCAATTTGAATTGTTTTGGATGTGATATCTTTCTTCTCGTTTTCTGCATTAGTCCCAGATGGCCCCTTCCCCTCTATTTCTGTATCATCGCCTCTTCCCCACTAATCACCTCAGTATAGATCTAGGCCAGGCCGGAATAGACCAGACTTGAGGATTCCGGAATGTTAGATAAGCATCCAAACTCTGGGCTGCAAAAGTCAGCTCAGATTTTCTTTGTTCACCATTGAAATGCAACCCAAAGCTCCCTCAAGTTTAAACTAGGAGACCTCCACCCTATCCTGATAAAACTGAATGAGGTAAAATATTACATACTAGTTATTGTCATTGGTAATATTGCACCCTGACACCCTGCATAGTTGAGATTGATCAAGGTACTCGGTCAAGAAGAAACAGTCAGCGTCTTTATCTGGTTCCAAAGTCACATAACACTGATGATAATAGTATGCGCTCCAAGGCTGATGTAC
Source organism: Emys orbicularis (assembly GCF_028017835.1). Taxonomy (NCBI): domain Eukaryota; kingdom Metazoa; phylum Chordata; order Testudines; family Emydidae; genus Emys; species Emys orbicularis. The sequence continues at coordinate 46,949,427 of NC_088693.1, forward strand.
AAGGGGGGGGTTCCCCAGCTAAGATCCAAGGCTGTTCCCATAGCCCTCTCCATAAGGTATTTCCTGTGGTGGAGAGTCTGGTTCTCTCAAGTACGGGCAGGAAAAGAGGCAGATACTGCACCTGGATGCAATGTAGGCTTCCCCCAAGCAGTATAAATAGCACTGGTGCTCATCACTGATGGAAAAAGAGCAGGGGCAGGAAGCACAGGTTTTGAACCCTGGCATATTTGGCATAATCCAGAACCCAGGCCTGAGTACTGGGGTGGGAAAGGGGAGTTCAGCAGGAAACACAACCAAAGCAGCATCCCAAGTCTTGAATCTGCTATGAAGAAGGAAAATCAATCAAACAAAAATAATAAATCTAAGCTACGAATAATACTAAGGATGTTTTTGTAAAGTTTTGGGAAGTGTGTCACAAGGATGATAGGAGAGTAGAAGCTCCAACTCGGCCCATGTGGCGGTGTAAACAAACTGGAGATGCTAGTGGCCGGCTGCGCCCTTTATCACCTCGAGCGAAACCATGAGGCAGCATAGGGCACATGCACAGATTGTCAAACAGTACTACTTTCATAAGCTCCGGCTCCAGGCGCATGCGCATAACCCTCAGTGGAATACAATAGGGACCACTCGAAAAAGAAATAGCCCTTTTCAGCAGTTTTAAACCTACTGAAAAGGAATCTACACCTTTGGAATTTGATAATCCAGGTAAATCACAAAGACAAAACTCTACTGAAGATTAGAATTTGAATTGATATGGGAAGTGGCAAAGTCCATGACATGCCTAAAATCTATCATCTGTTACATATTTTTCTGGTCAATATTGGTTTACACAGAAAATAAAGGCAAGAGAGGGGAAAGGTGAGGATGTGTGTACTGTTCCTTTCAGTTTACATCAGGAACCTACGCAGAAGGAGGTAGGTAAGGTTCTAGACAGTGACTTTACAGTGAAGCAGAGAAACGGGTTTTAGGACCAGTACAGTTTTCCATAAAGGGTCTTGTTTAGTATTAGAATAAAGAAACTCTTGTGTAGGGGGGAGGGGGTCTTTACCATTGGCTTATGACTGATTTAGTTAGTTATTTAGAATGAATTGACTCCTTTTTGACCCAAGTAGCTAGTCAAAATTCAGGGCCCTGGGATGTTCCAGTTGGGAGTAGAAATTGACAATGGAGTCAGGTATTTTCTTTGATGCAATTTTGTTTATTTACAAGGAATGTATACAATTTTGTTTCTCTGAATACAGGAGGAACCCAAGGCAAAGGGGTAGTTTCTTAGCTTTCATGCCCAAGCATTTTTTCAGTCAGCACCCCAAACCCAGAACTTCTCTAGGGTGACCTTGCTTACACTACTCAGCAAATACCCCTCCATCCACATAGTCCAAAACTCCTGGGTGGATTCACGTAGCCATTTGTTTTAGGTGAGGGATTGTGATTAGCATATCCTTCAGTTATGTTAGTTGAGGGATGTGTTCACATCCACCAATCTCAATGGAGGTTTGAACTCAACCCATAACAAGATTTCACCCAGCTCACAACAGGATCATTGCATGAAGCTCACTAAAAATAGAAATCAACCCATAGAAAAACCCTTGATCCAAAAATCCCCAAATTCTGGACCAAGATCTAAATGTGGTGGCTTTATAGTTCATCTTCAATTAAGACCTGCTAAAGCACAAAACAGTAGCAACTCATGGATTCAAGACACAAGGAAATTGGGTAAACTCAACTTGCCAAACTGGCTCTGAGTTGAGTGTCTAGCAAAAACCCTGGTAACTCACTCACTTGTATTTGATTTTGCAATTAAAATCCACTTTATCATCAGCAGTGCAGATGTAAAATACATCAAGTGCTGGGGGTCACTTTTTCCCCTTAATTTGTTCAAATTCCACTTGCATTTCCTTGCTTTCCTCTTTGTAACACCAAGAGCTCCACAAGGTCACCAATCAAGACATCAGCACTGATTTTTAAGACAACCAAAGCATTTTCTTTCCTTGAACATTCCTTAGATGCAGAAGCTGTTTTTCCCCCTACGGTCTCCATAGATACGGTAAGTCTTGTTATTAATCAGAGTGATAGCCTGTAAATTACAAAGAAAATACATCACCAGTAGTCAATTAATATTCCATCCTATTCCTGTTTACACAATAGTACCACTTTCATTCTATTTAACAATGGATGGTTGGGGATGGAGCAATTAAGGCATTGTCAATAAACACTGCTTTCTAAATGGAGATTTTCACACTGTGATTCAAAGACAAAAGCCTAGAAGGTCAGATATCAAATAATATTACTACTGCTTAATGCGCTGAGCAAAGCAAACAATTACTGCTTAGGAGGGAAAAATGCTTGTCTGGAGACTGAATTAAAGCATCATTTTATCTGAGCATTTAACTAAATTGAATTTTAATCCAGAAAACCTAACCAACCAAACAGTCCACATTTCAGGAAAGAAGAGCCCATTATTCCATCCTCAAATTATGTGAACCATCTTTGGAACCATGCATCCAAATTAAAAAAGACTAAAGAATCCCCAAGGCTCTTTTCTTAAGAGCAAAATAGATGAGCTAATAACTGTCGCTGGTTTAAAATTTATGGGCCCAACACTAGCATTCTAGGCTATGAGTAACTCAGACCCCGTTTAACTGTTTTCACATACATTGAAGGATTTGAATACTTCTGAACATGTGACATGGAGCTTTTTTAACCTCATCCACAAACATTTAGACTAAGGCCTAGTCTAAACTACAAAGTTAGTTGACATAAGTCAACTTGTCAAGCTAGCTGTGCATGTGTTGACACCAAAATTTGTCTCACACTGATGTAAGCGCCCAATTACAGTCGTGCAATAACACCTCCCCAAATGGCACAGAGCCATGGTTGACCTACTTAGGTTCACACAGACCGACCTACTTAGGTTCACTGCATTACCTATGTGGACCGTAACAATCTTCAGTAGCTGTCCTGCACTGCCCCTGCCTCTGAGACAATGGCAACTCCATTCACAATTTTGAACTCCACTGCCCAGGGAGTAACAAAGACCTGAAGCACCCTCCCCAGCGTCTCCCTCTCCCCCCCCCCACCCCCCACACACACTTAAACCCTCCTGTGTTTTTGAAATGTCTTTTCCTGATTGCCCATCTTAGTGTGCACACCTAGCAGCTCAACTTGATGTGAACACAGCAGCAAAATGAGGACAGACAAATACATGGTATTAAGCAGTAGGGTGCAATTTTATTATACTTTAACACAGGGGAGAGGTGCTACCTGCCCATCACCCATACTCCCCTATACCAGGCATTTAATTGGTTGCAGTAAGGGGGTTAAGGGCTCCTTACCATATAACCAATAATATGGGATAGGCTCAACTCAGCCTACTCCCAGGACTCCGCTCAGTCTGAGTCCTAGCACCCTCCCCCCAGGAAGGGGAGAAAGGGTGCAGCAGACTGGGGTCCTCAACCTGCGAGGGCCACAAGGTCTGACCTCAGCCCATGAAGGCCACAAGGTCTCACCCCATCACATGAGTCCAAGGACCACTACCAAAATCCCTCTGGGAACTGTTTATTTTATTCTCTTAACCGCACTGGAAATCAGCCACAAGTTACGATGAACAACCAACAATAACCCAGTACCTCCGTTAAGTACTGAGCGCATTCCTACTCAAGCCACTGTGGCTTGAAGGTGCTGCGAGGAAGGCAAAAAAACCCTCCCTGGTTCTCTGCCATTTGCCCCATGGGAGAAAAAATTTCTTCCTGACCCTCTAAACAAGTGATCAGCTAGATCTATAGCATCTGTCTGGCTGGGTCCCATTCTTAATTCAGGTGGGTTAGTGTGGGCTGCTGGAGCAGAGCTAAAGAGGTTCCTAATGGTCCCTGCACTGGGCTAAATCCTGGGAGCTGGGGAATGCTGGCCAATCAGCACCTCTCTTCCACAGCTGACCAATGGGTGCCAGAGACTCCCAGGGGGAGGAGCTACCTACTTGCCCGTTGGTGAGTGTCTCCATCCTTTGCTACTGGGACTGTTCCCCTTTTACTGCTGGCCTCATCAAGTTCCCCCACCCACTGATGCGGGTGGATCCATCCATGCTGGCTCTATGCACACAGAGAGCTACTAGATGCACTCCTGCCTGGAGCAGGCAAAACATCTTGGATATCCCCACCTGTCAGAAAGAGAGGCTGGGCAAGCACAGATATGTAAAAGCTAGTGATGCTGAAACAGGGACACAGCAGGGAGGAGCAGCACTGCCATGTGAAAGCAAAGGCGCTTCAGAGATACCAGAGCTTCGAGGAAGGGCGACAAGAAATCTGGTGCTGCCCCACACATTTCCCCCTTTTACAACAGACTGCATGCCATACAAGTCAGTGACCTCACTAACACCTGGCTTACAACTGTGGACTTTTGCAGGAACCTCAAGCAGAGACCCCTTGTGTGAACAGCAAGGAGGAGAAGGGGGGAGACATGAGGGAGAGACAAACCATGCTGAGAGCCAGGAGCTGCTTGAAATTCCACCAGAGTCCTGCCAGTCCTACCAGGAAAGTGCAGATGAGCCTGCTGATGAAGGGTAAGGGAGCTCGGGTAAACATGTACATGGTTTATTCCTTAATTTTTTAAAAAAAGAATTGTTGCCCCAAACCCCATCTCCTTCCCTCTGCCTTTCTTCTCCAATAAAAAAAAAATGGTGCCCATCCCATCTGTAAGCTTAAAGAACAAAGGCATAGACTTTTCATTGCTTATTTTACAGGTTGGGGGGGGAATTAAATAGCAGTATGGCAGTCTGATTACGTAATCCACATTAGTGTCCTGTGCTCGGATGGATGTAGATCAAACAGAGAGACAGCATCCACTTTTCCATTCTTTGGTTTGTTCAGCAAGGCAGGGGGGGACCATGAGGTGTGCTTTTTTTTTTAATCTTGATAAGAATGTCCCTTTTGTCTTCTTGAGAGATCTCAATGAAACTTTTAGGAACATACTCTGCAATCCTCTCCTGAATGTTTCTAGGACTAGCAGCCTTCTTTCTTCCACTCCTGATATGAGACTTTCCTACGCCAATCTGAGGAGTTTGGCTGGCACCATTGCAGTAAAGAATCTAGCAGGATACAAGCCTAGGTGGCTTCAGGATGCCAGTAGCAGCTGGGTTCTCTGTGCCTTTGTCACCCGCAGGAGTGAGAGAACACCCAAAATCTCCATCTCTGTCCAAATACTGGCAATATTCATTGCACTTTCCTTATACTCATACCTGGGGAGGGGTGCCCAGCATTTACAGGTGCCATGCAACAGAACACCTGCCCTTCCCCACGAGACTAGCCTGGTTTGGTTTGCGCTGCAGAGCAGTGCAGTACTGAGGTATTCCAAAGCTAAAGTCACAATGAGCACGTTTTATTTAAAGTATTTACAAGTATGATGTAAGGGAATTTGGACACTTATCTTTTCCCTTTCCACTGTGACTGTAAATATAATGCTCTTTCTCTGTTTTAATCAGCAGCCTCTGGCCTGGGGGCCTTGAGAGGTTCCCCCTCCATGCCTGCTGAATGTCTAACCCTGCTCAGGAGGAAAAAGAAGAGGACTAGGGCCTTGGACCATGAACACAGAGCTTAGAGAGACAATATGACCATGACGTAGGAGAAGGACCAATAATGGAAAGAGCAGTTGCTGCAGGAGAGGGGACAGGACTAAGAGGCACATTGGAAAATGCACCAGGACATTGTAGGTTTGCTCACACAATAAACTCATATGTTGCAGAGCATTATTGACCTACCTGCCCAAAGACCCTGGACTCAGAAGCCTTTCCAATCCTTGGAGAACATCATGGCTGGTGATCCCTATGGCCCCAACATACCAGGTGGCAGCATGGTGTACATCCTTAACCCTTCCACTCCATGCTGGGGGACAAAAAGGAGAAAAACAGCTACATATATCCGTTGGTATGTGTAGCTACAACCTACTACGTTGCAATAGGTTTTAAATACATAACCACAAATGTTCACTTCCATTTTTACTTGTGGTTTTAGAGTATGGTTCACCCTGTTACCATGCTGGTAAAAGATTTTTAACCTGGTGTGTTTCTTTGCACACAATAAAGTTCTATTTTTGGAAACTCAGTGTCTTTATTAGTTTATACCAAGCAATACACTATTCATAACAGGAGGCAATTACCCATCCCTATTTAATCTTCATACACGAGAGATGCTATTTTCATAAAAACAGACAACCCTACTGTGCCAGATTGTTAAAAATGTTTTTAAGGCATCCCTCAGCTGGATAGCTCAATGGTTGGCTCTTCTAATAGTCCTTGTGTCTGGCTGATCAAATTCCATCGACAGCCAGTCCCCCCAGGCCCCTCCACCATGGTGGTAGCTCTTCCTCTTTTGCCTCCTAGATATAATGCAATACACAACATGCAGCTATAACCATGATGATGTTTGGATCTTAGCAAGGCAATCTACTGAGTAAACAGCTCCAGAATCCCTTCAATCTACCAAAAGCACATTCAGCAGTCATTCTGCACCTGCTGAGCCTGTAGCTGAATCCTTCTTTAGTGCTGTTGAGGTTGCTAGTGTATGGCTTTATGAGCCAGGGGAACAAATGGTTGGCTGGGTCTCCCGGAATCACTACTGGCATTTCAGTATCGCCAACAGTAATCTGCTGGTTGGTAAGAATGTCTCTGCTTGCAGCTTTTTTAAAACTGCTGTGTTCCTAAAGATGTGAGCATCATCCACGTTCCCTGACCAGCCCACTCAGATATCAGTGACATGTCCCCGGCCATCCACTGGCACTTGCATAACCATAGAAAAGTAGCCCTTTTGGTTGAGGTACCATGTGGCATGGTGGGCTGATGCCAGAATAGGGAAGTGTGCACCATCTATCACCCCACAGCGTTCCGGAACCCCACTGCTGCAAACCCAGCCACAATTTCCTGTATATTACCAAGACACTCAGTTCTATGTAGCAGGAGACACATAGTGGCCTTACACACTTGGATGACAACCGCCAACACTGGATTTTCCAACTCCAAACCGATTGCCCATTGACCAATAGCAATCCAGTATTGCAAGCTTCTAGAGCATGATCACCACTCACTTCTCTCATTTTGGTGTCCCTGTGCTGGAGATCTGGGTGAGCTCAGCACAAGATCCTGGAACGTGGCCTTTAACATCCAGAAGTTCTTAGGCACTGCTAGTGAATTCCAATTCTGCATTATAATATGGTCCCATCAGTCAGTGCTCATTTCTTGGGCCCAGAAGCATTGATCCACTGTGTGGAGTTGCTCTGCGAATGCCAGCAGCAACCTGGCATTTTTTTCTGCTGTGTCCATCATCATCATCATCCAGTAATTGCGCTTGAACATCTCCCCATCTTCATCATTGCAGTCCCAGTTGTAGCAGTACTCGTTCACATTCTGCAAATACAGGAGAATGGTGCATCCTGTTTTAGCAATCCTCATGAGACTTGCACTGAACTGTGAGGGGTCTGTGCTTCTGAAAAGCGTGAGACTGGGGGAATTTTTTTTTTAAATGACATGAAAATTATGGGATGGTTGGAACTTAACCCCTAGTTCCCAGAAATCTCTGAGCAAATCTCTGGTGTCCCACAAAGCACTGAGAAAATGTCGCACAAGGCATTGAACCAGATAGTGGCACCACATTTTGCATTGATGCTAGCACTCATGGTGAGAAAGCACAGTGCTGATACAAGCATCCAGGCGCCTGAGCGATATACAAAAGTTAGCGGCTGTACGATGATGTAATTTATGTCAACTGCTCTTTGTAGCATAGACATTGCCTGACGTTTTGAAAGGCACATAAAAGAGCTAGGTGCCCAACTCCCATTGAATTTAGGCCCTTTTTGAAAATTCAAGCTTTCATTAACTAGGTTATTAAACTATTTTAATTCACTAATGTCATAAAATATTGATTCAGGGCCTAGATGGCCAGACTGCAGGTGCAGACCCCTCCATGGTTACAGCAAGAACGGGACAGAACACTACTTTGGGACCAGTCAAATTCTGTTGAGAGAGTGACAGTTCTATGGGGGCATAAATACCTTTAATGGAGATGGCAGATGCTCTACAAAACACACACACAGCACCAAAGGAGGGTGGATCTCTCTGGAGCACTCCCAGTTATTAGGAATAGCTGAGAGAATCACAAGCCTAGCTGTATCTCAGATCCCATGTTTCATAGCAGAGTTTGGTCAGGTGACATACCTTTCCATCAGGTATAGTTTACTTTGGAAGAGTCCCCTCCCCATTCTTTCATAATGTAAAATACCTGAAGAAGGCACTGCCAATTTTTAATTTTTTCCATTTGTGTTAAGCCTTAAACTTAGGAGAAATCCCTCACTGCTACTTCACCTCATTCTCCACCAGACTGTGCTCCAGGACCATCAAGAAACAAACATCCCACAGGGAACACCCCATGTGTATTGTCAGGGACTATTCTGCTGGCTTACAGCTGGTGCTAGCACCACCCCCTGGGCTCGGTGCTGCTTCCCATCACTCATCAGGGGTCTTCGGAAGCAAACTGTACGCTGCCCTAACTTACACTGGGAGCCGGCAGGCTCCTGAATAGCTCCAAAATGCTGGTGGTTGAAAGGTGGCTTTGGAACACAAAAGTGACACGGCCACCGTGGCCCTTCCCATCCATCTCTGCACCCAATGCAGGGACAGGGCAACAGATAATTGGACCCATAGAAAATAAACATGTATCCAAAACCCAGAGACTTCATATGCAAAAGTGAGCCTGGCTACATTTGCTTTGGGAATAACGGAGTTTCCTAATGTTTGTGTGGTTAAAATCTCAACCATGTTATACTGACAGTTGTTTTCATTTAAATTTCTCTCTAAATGGGTCCACCACCAGTGGGCAGATATTACTATGGTAACTAAGCACAAATGGAGGAACTGCTCTGCAAGTTGTTAGGCAACACTACGCTATCAGCTGCTGATGTTGTTTAAGTCTATTGTATAGTTCATGCTAGCTGGAGTCATCTAATTAGACAAAAAAGAAAGCACTTGATTGGGAAAACGATGCTGTAGACAGGCTGTCTTTGAGGGGGGAAAGAAATTTAAGAAGAATGACAATAAAGAACCAACAAGATGGAATAAAACAGACAGGTGGATTTTTTCCCTTTAGAAAGATGATAATAAAAACAATATTTTAGTAAAACAGTTTCTAAAGTGCCAGGTGTGAGGAAAATCAAAAGGTAATGCTTTATCTAAATGAACAGAAGATCACATTACAGAAACTTAAACTGTGTCTGGATGTATAATTAAGGAGGATTCACCTGCCATATTCACCCGTTTGATCCAGGCCAGCCTAATAGTTTTAACCTTGACAAATCTGGTGGCCTCAGAATTTAAACCAAGAACTTAATGGAGGTGTAGACTAGCATTTCATGGTATGCTCCTTAGGGGTGGTCCCTCCAGGCGGGGAACTAAAGCATGTTGTCAGAGAAGTGTGGATAACCTTGCACTGCTGCTGTCTGTGCTGTGCTTGTTCTGAGGAAAAATCCGGCGCTTCCCCAGCCTGTCATTTTGGCACTATGAGCATTAAACTCAAACCAATGTTTTAAAGCAAGAACTGGTCAGTCAACAATCAGCTATGAGTTAATACAGTGTCCTTGCATCTATCTTTCACATTATGAACCTAGTATATGGTTGTGGGTATTGGTGAATGAAAGAGACAGTAAGAACACCGTTTAAGAAGCATTTGGTTAATAGGCTTCAACATCAAAAGCATTCATTCGGCACACAAAGGGGATCCACTGTTCCTTGAGCGGGACTATGAAAATAAGCAATAATTGGCTGTTGTCAAGAGGAAATGGCTGGAAGCCAACATCACACTGATTGTTGGAATAGTTCCACCTCTAAGAATCTAATCTGAAATGAGGAAGAAAATGCAGCTTCCTTATATCACTGGTCCTCATATGCAAGATGCGAACAGCCAGTGACCCATCTGGAACATTGCGTTCCAAAACTAAAACATTCTACAAATGTAATGGTGTGCACCACAGCCAGGATGTCTCCAAGCCTACTGTGGCTAAAATTTTCCAGAGGTCATCTCTCTTTTTGAGTGCCTTTTTTCTTGAGATGCACCAATTCAGACATCTTAAGCCTGACGGGCATCTTAAACCAAGTGAAGACAATGGGAATTGCAGCTGCTCAACGCTGTACTCAAAAATCTGAGGAGTAGAAATTAGTTCAGTTAGGACAGTTCTGAAATTTTTGTCCTAGACTTAGGGCTTGTCTACACAGCCGCACAGTTTGCATAGTGTGCACTAGCATACTACTCCGTAACTCCTCTGTGCAAACACTGCCTGCACAAATGAAAAAAGTACCTAGTTTGCATTAATGTAGTCTGCTTTCAAACAGGTATCTTTAGGTTTGTGCCAGCTGCGTCCACACAGGGGAGTTAAAGTGTAACACGCTAGTGCATTCTGCAATTCATACCTTTGTAGTTCATATTGCAGGTTGTATAGACATGGTCTTAGTCTCTTTATCGATTATAACTGACTGCCCTCTAACTGTCCACACAAAGTTACAATTCTGATGTACTGTTTGCACTGTCTGGATTCCCCAGCACTAGTTTCTTTTTTAAATCTCCCTTCCACTGACAAGCCTACTGATTGCACTCAAAACATTGATAACCTCTTTGAATCTGCACTACCTTTCAGAAGCATCTCCTCATCTTCACTGACAGATATAGCCCCGTAGGTGATAAGTGGGCAGGTATTCTTCCTTGAGGGGCCAAAGCACATTGATCTGGGCCACATGTCTGACAGTCATCCAGCTATTGGTTAATATCTACTGCTTAGGGTGACCATATTTCCCCCAAGGGAAAATGGGACACGTGGGGCTAGCCTAAGATCGTTCCCCTGCTCAGGGTTGGCCTGAGCTGCTTCTCTGAGCCCTCCTCCTACCTCTCCCCCCCCCCCCCCAATGCAAGGCTGGCATCACTGCTCATCCTCCTGCGCAAGCTGGGGCTGGTGTCTCTGTTCACCCGAGCCCTGCCGACCCCCCTACGCAGGGCTGGCATCACCACTCACCCCCCGCATGTTCCTCTACACTCCACTTTGACAAAAGTGGGCATTTGTCCTGTTGGCTCTTGCCAACTGATTAAGGGGACAAATGCCCACTTTTGCCAAAAAAGTCAGGACGGCCAGGACAGGGTTTTAAAAAGGGACTGTCCTGGCCAAAGTGGGACGTATGGTCACCCTATCATTGCTCCCTTGGAAGTGGTCTGCTGCCAGTGGTCTCACCCACCTTGTCTTTCTATTATCTTGGGACCGACACAACTACAACAACATTGCATACAGTTAAGTTAATCAGCATTCATCCCACCCTTCCTTGTTAGAAAATTCAGATGTGGCTATTCGGAATGGGGGATTAGTGACATTACTGCAAGATCCCTAAGTAGGCTCATTCATCCCATCACACTTCTTTATAAAATTGCATATAAAGCACAGATAAAGGCCAACATTTCCCCTCTATTTTTGAGCTTGTGTTCTATTCTGGAAAGTGAACGTGTCCCAAAGACCTGGAAAAAGACTTCAGCTACCTCTCCACTTAATAAAAAAAAAAAAAGCAGCCCTGGCAAATCATGCTGAGCTAGACAAGGGCTTGCAGTGTATAAATCTCAACCTTTAGCCTCAGACTTCCTTCTAGATATAGTGTTTATTGCTCTTCTATTAGATGTTAATACATGCATGCTCACTAACCATAACCAAGTCACGAAGACGTTATCTTGGTTATCAATGCACAGGAAGCCAAAAATTGGGAAGATTCTGGTTCCATTCCTCTCTGATTTCTTCTAACAACACAAATGAGACTGAGAAAAAATTGTGTAAATGAATCTTCTCAAACTAAAACAATGTTTAGGCTAGATAACTGTGTTGCATTCCATCTGGAGTTCAAAAAGAGTTCAGGAAGATCCACTTGTGTAGCTTGTTTCTGAAGAATCTCCAAATTGTCTTTTTACATGTGTACTTGAACTTGGCAGCTGGTGCTGCAGAAAATCTAAGTGATGAATGAAGCATGGTGTACAGTGTGTGTGTGTGTGTGTGTGTGTGTGTAGTTTACCAGCTTCTCCTGGAGTTTTCCCCCCCACTGAAATGAAGCATGAATGATTCAAGTTCATAGGTTCTCAGACTTTCCCATTTGCAGACTTTTTCATATGATGAAGAGAGCTACTCTCATTAAACTCCCCTTATACTCCCTTTCCCAGCAGCATATATGGCATTTGGTTTTCATATCTTTTTTATTCTACAGACCACCACAAAGGACTCCAAGACAATGTGCCCATTCCTCCACCCACTAAAGTCAATAGCAAATCTCTCCTTGAGTCCGGTGGCATCAGCCTATTTAATTATTATTTCTGTATTGTTGAATTTTATGGAACTATTACTGCCAGAAAAATATGAACATGTGCCATGCTTGCAGCTGTAATCTCCCAGACTGGTAGCATGTCAGGGGATGCTACAACCAATCTCAGTCCTTTAGCATCCTTTGGTGACAATAGTGGAACACAACTCAAGTGGTTTTTGGAATATGAAATTTTAAAGTTAACTATTTTATGTTTAATTTCATCTTTGGCAAGCAAGGCTTTGGTGCAGTGTGCAAATTTTGGAAGAAGAGGAGCTGCACCATATATGGGATCTGAACTACAGCAGATTTATAGCAAAGAGCTTTGGCATTAGGCAGTATGTATTTTGTGAACAGAGATTAAGCTTCGCTTTGACTTCATGGCCATAATTCTTTGAGGCACTAGCTGATTATTGAACACAGTTGACCATAACATGCAAAAGTGATGCTTTTGGTACCATATGTGCAAATCTGGAAACAGCAAAATGGGAGACTCTTTCATCTGGTGACTTAGATTCCATGCAGCTCATTCTCTCTTATGCCAAGACCTTTTATGCCATTCTGGCAGTGTGAAGCCCTGGGGAAAGGCATGGAGTTGGAGGAGAAGAAACGGCTAAAGTGCTGTTGCTCTCTAGCTATTGTCAGTCAATAGAATGACTCTTCAGGTAATTGACAGCCAGTCCATGAATTAGAGATGCCCTAAGGCTCCTATAATTTACACTGGAACCGGAGCTGAAAACATGAGGAAGCATAAAAGGTGCCCAGAAACGATCTTCTCTTTTGTCTCTTTTGCTGAGATTTGTGGACTAACATCCACTGTTTGGCATAGTCCCTTACAAAAATGCAATTAAAGCTTTGGAGCCTTTTCCTTGTTTCTTTGCTGCAGACACCAATAGTGGATTGGGGATCAATGCTTTAATGCTGCCTTTCCTACCTGTTCTTTGTAGGTGAAAGCAATACTTGTAATCTTCCCTGACTTAACCATAACCTTTGATTGTGCCGTTTTGTCCTGTTTACATCTCATCTATCAACTGCATGTTGCTATGGTTGCAGCTACGTGCACATTGTTTTATTGATTATGTCAGCCTTGGAATGTTTCTATTCCACTCTGTTAATGTCTAGAGCAGACATTCTCTTGCTGGGACCTTATAGACTGATTTACACTCCACTGCAAGGCTAGAATTGTTTCCTCTTACAGATCAGAACTGCATTCTTCATTACTACTGCAAGGATGTGTCTTATATTTGTAACCTCAAATTATTTAATATCTCAATTAGGAAAAGAAATGAACCCAGAGAGTTCAGTATGTAGCACTTTGCACTTATTACATAACATAAGACACCTCAGTTTAGGAAAGTTAGAAGGTTTACTCCTTTCTGAGCTGCTGGATGTTACAAGCATTGAACTCTCATACACACAATTATTGAGAAGAAGAGAGAAAGATTAGTTTGTAATTAGGACAGCTTTAGGCACAGACTGAATCAGCAATGGCTTGCAGTGCCACATTTTAATGGGGGCACTATGCTCTAGTGCAGTGGTTTTCAACCAGGGGTTTGCGTACTGCTGGGGGTACACAAAGGTCTTCCAGGGGGTATATCAACTCATCTAGATATTTGCCTAGTTTTACAACAGGCTACATAAAAAGCAGACAATTACTGCTCTATATGTGATACACTGAAACGTAAGCACAATATTTCTATTCCAGTTGATTTATTTTATAATTATATGGTAAAAATGAGAAAGTGAGCAATTTTTCAGTAGTAGTGTGTTGTGACACTTTTGTATTTTTATGTCTGATTTTGTAAGCAAGTAGTTTTTAAGTGAGGTGAAACTTCAGGGTACACAAGACAAATGAGACTCCTCAAAGGGGTACAGTAGTCTGGAAAGGTTGAGAGCCACTGCTCTAGTGGAATTCCAGTGCAGGAAAAAAACCTGCCAGCCAGAAGAGCTGCGTGTTCTAGACACCCATTATCCAGGGGGGTAAAGGAAAGCTGGTGTACTGGAGTGGTTGAAAGTGCCAGAAACTCCACTCATTTTCTCTTTAAAAAGAGCTTACAGAGTGAAGTATGGGTTGTGTTGCTTTCTTCATCTGCTGTTTTGTCAGTTTACACAGGGCCGGTGCAAGGATATTTCGCGCCCTAGGCGAAACTTCCACCTTGCGCCCTCCCCCCTCCCCGAGCCCTGCGGCAGCTCGCCGCCCCCCCCTGCCCAGAGCCCCACCCCCTGCGGCAGCTCCCCACCCCCCCCCCGCCCTGAGACCCCCCCCCCCCACGGCAGCTCCCCACCGCCCCCGGCCCAGGGAGCCGTGCGGCAGCTCCCCACCCCAGCTCACCTCTGCTCCACCCCCTCCCCGAGCCCTGCGGCACCCCCCCGTGGCAGCTCCCCACCCCCCCTCCGCCCTGAGGTGCCCCCCCCGTGGCAGCTCCCCCCCCCCCGCCCAGGGAGCCATGCGGCAGCTCCCCACCCCAGCTCACCTCTGCTCCGCCTCCTCCCCGAGCACGCCGTCGCTGCTCCACTTCTCCCAGGCTTGTGGTGCCAATCAGCTGTTTGGCGCCGCAAGCCTGGGAGGGAGAGAAGCAGAGCAGGGTGGCGTGCTCAGGGGAGGAGACGGAGCAGAGGTGAGCTGTGGCGGGGAGTTCCCCTGCGTGCCGCCCCCCCCTTACTTGCTGCAGGCGGCCCTCCCCACGCCCCCCTGCCCCAGCTCCCTCCACTTAAATGCTGACGATGAGCGGGGCGTCCGAAGATCTGGCCGCCGCGGTCGCCGCCGAAGAAAATGCTGCCCCCCAAATGCTAGTGCCCTAGGCGACCGCCTAATAGGTTGCACCGGCCCTGAGTTTACAGGCTGTATTTTTGAAAAATTGTAATAAAGTATAATCAACATGAACTGACCAAAACACATACAATTTATATATATATATATATATATATATATATATATATATATATATATATATATATATATATATATATATATATATATATATCTTCCCAACTACATTACCCCCTGAGCTCTTCACCCACTTTATAAAGTTCTTTGCACCACAATAGAAGCAGCTGCATTTCTTTCCTCCGTGTTGCCTGTAGCTGTCTGTTTATTGCTTTTTTTGGTCTAGTTCTATTTCTAATAATGTTCTGACAAAGATGGAAACATTTGGAAAATAAAGTAGAGTCAAATGCTTACGCTTGTCACCCCTGTGACTTTTTTCGTGCCCACTGATCTCAATTTACTTTCATATGCCTTGATCCAAGAGAGTGCTTAGTAATCCCATTGAAGTAAGTGGGACTAGTTACACATATGCTTAAGTGCTTTGCTGGATCATGTCCATAGAAACCAACATGCATGAAACAGATATAATCTTCTCTGGAGAAGATTAAGTACAATATTGAATTAATATGAAGGACCATAGTGAATCAAACTTCTTGGAAATACCAGGCACAGGAATGAAAGTAAACAATGCAGTTCACCCTACCATGTGCAAACTCCAAGAAATTGCAGTCCCGTCTGCAGCAAATCAGATAAAACCTCCAACGTGTCCATGCTTCCCTGGCCAGGAGCAACACTGAGGAAGTTTGGATTCCAGGAATCAATAGCAGACTTAAGAACATGCCAAGTGGTGCAGGCTGCATAAATTCCATTGAGTTTACAGGAAAACGTGATGTTGAAAATGAACAGTAAATAGCCATCCTCCTCAGTCTATTCCTACACGTAAACCTTCAAAAACTCCGCATCCAACACAAGAGCTTTGTAAAGTCTGTAAAATAATAATAATAATAATAATCACTGAAATATTTCAGAAAACCTCTTTTTAAGACTTCACTCATTAAGCTGTTGAAAAATTGATTTAAATTTCAACTATATTTATCCCCACTCATTGCATAAGAGACTGGCTCTTTTCATACAAAGGACTGACGACCCTACAGTATTGGACACAAGAAATAAAGCAGCAATCACTAAAAAGCAAATGAATGTATAACCCCATCTATGCCCCAACCTTTCATCGACAACTCTTTTGTTTGTGTGTTTGCATGTTTAATATAGCAACAGGTGAGGTTTCTTTCAAGGTGAGGTTTCTATTCCTCATTGAGTGACAATGTTCCGTGTACATTCATATGATTCAAGATAATCTCCCTACAACAGTGTTAGCCAAGACACTCATTACACGAGTGTGGTTAAATCTCTTTATGCTGCAACAAAAGTGTGTCCCCAGTCAATTTAGTTGCAAGTTCAGTGAGATTTTTATCCAAGTGGCAATGGATTTTTATCTTTAATTAATGGGTTTGTAAAAAAAAAAAAAAAAAAAGGATGACATGCAGGCAGTTCTTTCCTTAAAGGACTATGTTGGTACACTATCATTTGTAGCATTGGTCAAAACAAAGATTTTTCTAAACAAATGGAAGAGGCAGGAGCTAAGAAGATGAAGAGAGAAATAATTCTTAGCACAGTTATGATACCTGTATCAGGATTTACCCAGTCTGGTTTCAGGCCTGGACCCTGTCTCAGTTTACCTTACAGCTCACAGCAAACAAGCCACCCTCAACTGTTTTCACAATACAGCTCCTTTTCTGGGTGTGGTTCACTATCATAAAACACTCAAAAACCTTCCAGCCCTCTTCCCCAAGCTCAGTTAGTCTTTTAGGTTTACAAATTACAATGTGCTTCAGTATCCATCTAGCCCTCCCTCTAGGCTGACAAGTCTTCCCCCTCCTTAAACCCTTTCCTCCAGGCTCACAGTCCTGTGCAGCCCTCCAGCCTGTAGCTTCTCACCCAGCAGAACCCTGCTCCGTACAGGTTGCTAAGGTGAGGCTTAGCCCTTGACAGGTTCCAGCATCTTACAGAGCAGCTTGCACATATTACATACCCACTTTCCAACAAACTCTTGGACTGAACACAAGCTACCCTTGTATTCCAACTGGACTATAATCCCGTCATGGGATAACAACCCCTCCCCCCGCATAGGTAACGTTGAGCCCTAACTCTCTGACAGGACCAGCTCACCATGTGACATGACCATTAGACAAAGCTAGAAATCAGACTCAGTCAGAGAAACCGTTGATTTTAAAGCAGTGCTTTTAGCACTGTTGTAGTAGGATTAAGGAGTCTACTGTGGCAGTTAAATCACAGTCCACATTGTGGGACAGGTGACGAGAGCAGAAGAGAGATGGGGGGGGGGGAAGTGCTCTGCAGCAGCAGAAGTCCCTTGAGACATTCTGAGCCAAATCCACAAAGGGATTTAGGTGCCTAAATCCCCATTTTAGGCACCACTACAATTCACATATTCTCCATTCAGCTGCAGCCTAACCCTGTAGGTTCCTAAACTCACTCGGTGCCTAAGTTTCTGCCTCTGAGCATGTGCACGGATATCTCTCTCATGCTTGAGCCCCAGCGCAATCTTCAAACCAGGAGAAGACAGTGTTCTCCGGCCATCTTCCCCATGAGCCCTGATCCAGAAGGTGTGCTCAGAGCATGCCTAACACCATACAAAATGGCCATGGAGAGGAAGTGGCAGTGGCCTCCCTTATAATATTTAGCCCAGTGGATGGGGTACTTTCCCAAGATATGAGAGAACCTGGTTCAATTTTCCCCCAGCACAATGAGAAGAGATTTAAAGAGGAATTCTCCACTTCTTTGGTGAATGCCCTTGCCACTGGACTATAGATAGGGTGACCAGATAGAAATGTTGAAAAATCAGGACGGGGATGGGGGGTGGTAATAGGCACCTATATAAAACAAAGCCCCAAATACCGGGACTGTCCCTATACAATCAGGACATCTAGTCACCCTAAGTATAGACTGATTCTCACTCTGTCCCAATTAAAATGTAATTAGTTAATAAAATGGAAGAGCTTCAAGAAGAGAGATTGAGGGAGCCCCATGTCAGAATATTGCATAGTCCAGTGATGAGGTGGGGGACCCCTGTTCTAATGTCTTCTCCTCATCCTGCTGAGGGGGGGAGGGGAAATGAACCAGGTTCTCTCACTTCCTAGGTGAGTACCCCAACCAGTGGGCTAAAGATTAGAGGGAGCCCTCCACCTCCTGTCTTCTCAGCCGTTTTACATGGAAGTAGGCAGGCGCCTAGGCTGTTTCTTGCAAGAAATGGCATAGGCACCTAAGCCACCTGACTGCAGGACTGGGGTTTCCAGTTGTGAATTGCAAGCAGAGAGGCACCTCCTTGCAGCCCAGACTCAAATACCGAACTCCACAAGAGGGACAGTGCTTAGGACACATCCCTCTCATCAAGATCTTCCATGAGCTAGCTTAGGCAGCTCCCCACTAAGTGTGCGGGTTTTGTGGATTGCATTATAAGGCACCTATTTCTCTCCATTCATTATATAGGGCCTCTAGGTGTCTAACTCAGGCTTTGTGGATCACAGTGATACTGAAGGTGCCTAAAAGTTAGGTGGTGCAACAGCAGGGTCCCTTGGTGGATCTGGGCCTCTGTCTGACTCACCAAGGCGCTGATGTAGCACATATGAGAATGGACACTGCAACTCCATGAGTAGTGTGGCATGAGCCTCCAACCCCTGCACTACCAGTAGAGCTGAGTCTGGTATAGAACTAGGTGGGATCACTTTTGTCTAGTGACCCCTGAGGCGTATAGAGCCACCCCAGGCACTAAGCTTCCATGCCTTGCACAAAATCTAGCATTGTTGCTAACCCCATTGTAGGAGTGTAAAGCAGGGGGAAGATTCTTGGAACCTTGCTCCCACCCCCATTTCTCTGCTATGCAGGGACAGACACCACCTGGCCCTAATCCGAGTCACACATCTGAATCTCTGGGTTTTAGCAATTTGGCCATTTCAAATGCTAGCCAGGGTGTCTTCAATAAAAAAATACAAGGGAAGAGGAAGAAAGTTCTCCGAGTTTCTGCAACATTGCTTATATCCTCATCATGGTAGATGTTAGATATTTTGCTACCAAAGCAAAGAGATTAGTGAAAGGCCTGGTGGGGCTGTTAAAGTAGCAGCTTAATGCTGGAAGTTAAATAATCAGCGTTCAGACAGTTTTTGTTTTGTTTTAACTGAAGTAGGAAACCCAAGCAGGTACAAGGGCCCCTGTTCACTCACCTTACCCGTCAGTAGCCTGAGCACAGCATTTGACGTTCTCATCTCCTAATGCAAAGGCTTGAGCATGATGTGAAAACAAAATACAGAGTATGGACTTCCATCAACCTATTCAGTTCAGTTTGTCATACCATTTTCTGCACGGAAGACTACTCTCTGCTGTCTGTGCATATGACAAAAGGAGGATAGCATCCAATCCAGCATTAAAGCACTGAGGGAATTGGCTCTGAGACTGCAAAGTTGGTATAAATCAGCTTCAAGGTGATGTCTAAAAGTGTGACGCACACCATCAAGCCTGTTCCTACAGATCTAACACCTGAGAGCTCAAGGTTAGTCTCCAAGACCTTTTAGCCCAGGCGTATTTATTTACTTGGTTTATTCTACAAGCAGCATTAGTCAGGTGCTTTTGTTGACAATTTCTAGACAAAACACCTTTAATTTTTAAAACTATATTGTTCAGGCATGCTCAAACACTGCACGTAAATGAATATTAACCCTTTGGGCACCGTTTCCTGCTGCAGCCTCTGTGGAGCAGGAGAATACGATCATATTTTTTGAACTCTCAAGTTCAAAGATTCTCAGATTCTACAGCCATGAGCACTGCCAGGAAACCTCGATTAGTTAGGCAAAAAATGGCATGTCACTTGCAAGCAGCTAGGTGTGTTTTGCTAGTCTTATCAAGCGCATTTAGGTATCAATGAAGTTAAGGTTCCCAAGTGCACTGATACGCAGCAGGAAAACCTGCGAAGAGGCTGAAAGTTGAATCATAACTGACTTCTGGATGCCAATGCTTTACATTGGTGTTCTTATGGGTGTTATCATGGAATACTCAGGAACAATTCAATGAGATAAACCTGAACATTCATTAGACATTTACTGACTTTTCTCTATTTAAATCAGGTGCATAATATTGCTTTGACTCGAGACGGCTCCAAATTAATCCTAGAATCCAGAAATCTCCAAATCAAAAGAAAGTCCGATTCCAGATTTAGATTCAGACTTTGTGAAGGACCCCTGTTCTCCTAATAGACTGAACACAAACCCCAGAATTGAGCATCCCTAAACTTTGGGAAAGCTCAGATCTGGAACAAAAATGTGTGGCTCAAGCTCATCCTTACTTTTAACCACATTTTGTGGGGGAATATTGAAAAACCTGATTCATGTCTTAAGAAAGAAGATCTAACGATAATTCTTGAGGACCTATGTTGATCTGTGACTGGAGTTGAGAAGGAATTCCCGTATCTGCCCTATAATAGGTGTAGTTAGACCAATGCCAGAGGCCGGACACTGGACTAGTTGCATCAAGGCAGCTCTCCAGTATGGAAGTTGCTATATTCCTGCACACTATATGGTATATATCACCTACTATAACACATAGTACATTTCACACCAACTAATAATACACAATACATATCACTCCAAACAGTATAATTATGTAGTACCAGTACCTATTACACCTTCAGTTGTATGTAGCATCCCAGTTAATATATAGTATACATTTCCAGACTCTCCCCATTTCTAT
This sequence comes from Emys orbicularis, assembly GCF_028017835.1. NCBI lineage: Eukaryota > Metazoa > Chordata > Testudines > Emydidae > Emys > Emys orbicularis. Next base: position 46,970,363 of record NC_088693.1, read on the forward strand.
TTGCAATAGATACATATGTCAATATTAAGCTTTAACTATTCAGTGCTGCCTAATATATCCGGTAGAAAGGGGTTGGGGAATGGATTTCCAGAACTGCCCCAGCCACTTCCTACTGAAGATCCAATTTTCCAACTGAACATTAATATTTAAATATATTCTGCAGCAGAAAAGAAATTGCAGGGGTCCACAGCAGTGAAATCTTTAAGGACTGTGTTTTGTTGTGGGTTGGATTTTTTGTTTGGTTGGGTTTTTTGCAACTTATATTACTGGCCAGAGAAAAATGTCATACACTGGTGCATGTATAAGGAGTACTTATACTACTAATGCATGCTTGCATATGGGTCAATGCCCTTTCTTTTTTGTATGGTCACCACTGTATGACTGTTGATAAAAATGTTTGAAAAATACAGTGGGGCTGTGCTCTTGATAACTCTTAGGAAAAAATAAACTGAATCACATGTGACTCATCCACTTTTGTTGTGCTTTCCTTTTTAGAGGAAAGCACTTCTAAAGAAATGGGTGGAGGAAACGCCATTGAACTCTGAGATAGTAGGGCTCCAATTTTGTTGGAATTTATATGCATGCATTTTCAATACTTCACAATTAATTGTTTGTACACAATAACTACTACATGCAAACATTTGGGTGAACTGTGTAATCTTAGTTTTGTTGGTCAGAGGCAGTTCACTATTTACTAGGTAACAAAGGCTGTTTCAGTGACCAGAACATAGGACTAGGAGCCAGGAATTCCAGATTTTACTTTTGAGGACAGATCCTCCTCCTATTGAAGACAACAACAAAACTCTTTAATGGGAGCAGGATTGGGCTGACTTTAGCATGGATTAGTTTCTTTCTAGCCTTGGAAAAGTTCTACACTGAGAATACCCTCCTGTGTGCTTAAACGTCCATCTTATCCTCATTCAGATCCCCCCTGAGGCTTCTCCTCTCTTGTGAGGCAAACCAACACAACCCGTTTCAGTGAAAGAGAAAGATTTAAAATATCAAAATGCCAGATGACCTAAAAAGCCTCTGGTTTTCCCAGTGCATTGTCTGTCCATTTAGACCAGTGGTCTCCAAACTTTTTTGATCGCGCACCCCCATCAGTAAAAAAATTTTGAGCTCGCACCCCCTGCCGCGCCGAAGCAAAAAAAAAAAAAAAAACCACACACACACACCGCTCCTCCTTCCGCGCACCCCCAAGGATCCTCTTGCGCACCCCACTTTGGAGACCACTGATTTAGACTATAGGCTTCTCAAGTAGGAACACATCTTCCTTTCTGGTTTTTTGCACTGCACTGTCCATGCTTAGATAATTGGCTTCCTAATAAATGACTGTGCAATGATTGCTTTGAAAAGAAATTAAATGTACTGTGCAGGCACAGACCATGCAATCAGGTTAGAGGGTGGTGCGCAGGCAGCCAAAAAGAGAAAAACAAAAGACAGTTGAGTCTATACTGCAATTAAGCAAGCCCCTTGTTTCATGGAGGAAGCTAACTATAAGCATTGAACTGGAGTGGGTTTAGGAAATGAACAGCTGCAGGAGGGGTGCTAAGTTATTTTGTGGTGAAAGCGTGGTAAGGTGGGGGAGAAGGACAGTCAATTAGGTTCCTTAAGAGACAAAGATTACCACAACCCACTCCGAACGCTATTAGTCTTTACACTTATTACAGTGTGTAGCGGGTGTTGATATTTTTAATGAAGAAGTCTTCTCTATAAGACACAGGTTTTATAATATAGTGGGAGGGAAGGAGCATGGTTCACTGGATTTTCAAGTGCTCAGCATCCAGAAGCAGGGCTGGATTTCGGAAGAGCTCAGCACCTCGCCAGCTCCAACATGACACTTATGGCCAGCTTTTTCTGAAAAGCTCAGCACATTGAACTATTTGCCTTTCTGAAATCTGACCACTTATTTGGGAGCTGAGCTTGCTTGAAAAATCTAGCCCCAGTTATGGGTCCTGAGTGCTTCTGAAAAGCTGGCCATGGGTATCTGTGCCTCAGTTTCCTCACCTGTAAAACATGGTTAATTTGATTTCCTTCCTCTATAAAGCTGTATATGCTAAACAAGACAAAATTAAGGCGATCTTGGCTCCACTCTCCAATTCAGATCTCCCACTTGAGAGTGAACGAAACCTAGGAGGGGACTAAGCTGACCCGACTGTAAGTGAGACTATTCCTGCAAGACGCCGAGTGACTTCTGAGGTGGTGAAATCAAGGGTGCTTAGCACCTTATAGGATATGACTCTCTGGGCCAAATTCATTATTCTGGAGTAATTTCACTGGCTACACAGCCCATTGGCTGTTATTCAGCATTGCTATGAAAAGGCTCACCAGGGGAGCATGATCTCTGCCAAAAAGAAAGACTAGTGAGCATCTTAAAATCTCAAACCGCCACATTGACTGTGGCTACAAAATTGCTCATCAACAAAATATGCTACCTTGTGGGGAACTGAAGCTTGGAACTAACTCACTGAGAACCGAGCAGTCTGTCGAACTGTATCCTGACATTGCTGGGGGGAGGTGGAAAGAAACCTGGTTCTTTTAAACACAGCTTTGCATAGGTACTGGCTTTCAGACCAGGTACCAATAGACACACCAGGATGCCAGCACTGGCAGCACTCTGATTACAGCAGAGAGCTAAAACTACCTCAAGATGTTTAATCGGCAGATGGGAACTTAGGTCCTGCTGAAGAAAATGGATGTGTAGTTTAATACCCAAATCAGTAGCATTTTTAAGATTGTGGGGTCACATTCTGCACTGATTTACACCCATGCAGTCCTACTGATGCCAGTGGGGTTGCAGAGGATGGAAGTCAGCGTGGAAGCTGGTCCGTGGCCTTTTACAAGACCTTCTGACCCACCACAAGAATGACACTGTTGGGTTGGATTTTTAAAATAGAAAAGCATCAGGATTCTCTCTTGATTGGAAAGACACTTAAAATAAAGCCTGCTTTGAAATTGCTCAGCAAAACTTTCAAAACTAATTCAGAAGGGATGGTGCAGTGTCTCTGATGGCACGTAGGAGATCTGGTGCTCAATTCCTAATCTTCAGTGCAGAACCTTTAAGCCAGGGGTTCTCAAACTGGGGATCGGGACCCCACAGGGGGTTGCGAGGTTATTACATGGGGGGTCATGAGTTGTCAGCCGCCACCCCAAACCCTGCTTTGCCGCCAGCATTTATAATGGTGTTAAATATATACATTAAAAACATTTTTATAAGGGGGGGGACATGCTCAGAGGCTTGCTATGTGAAAGGGGCACCAGTACAAAAGTTTGAGAACCACTGCTTTAAGCCAAAGAAGAGAGAATGCTAAACTCTATGCAGGAGAGAGCCTTACATCATTCAGCAGCAATTCATCTAGTACCCAGGTAGTCAATCTGACTCAGCCGTCTGCAGCAGAAGGAAATGGGTGAAGAAAAGATATGCCTGCTCACACCACCAGGGCAAAAGGAGTTGGCTCTTGCTGTCACCAATAGCGGATAGTAAGAACTGGCACATCAAAGGCAATTCCCCCACTCTCCATAACAGAACTGCACTTGGTGCAATAAGGTAAAAACTGATCCTGGGTATCACTTTCTTCAAGTGTCTGCAGTGCCCATCTGTACAATCCCCTCTCTCTGGAAAGTCAATAACCTTTTGACTAAGGTTCCCTTTCAGCCATCCTTCCAGGAAGAGATGGATTTGGAGGATTGGGAAGAGTTTGATTAGCTGTAGGAGGGTTCAGGTAGCTGCTGCTTACTACAGAAGACTAGTTTTCCTGCCATTGCCATTCTGCTCAAAATGTCACAGTGCCAAACTTTCATTTTTAAAATGATAGCGCAGGGATCGTGATCCCAGATATGAGCCTTTAAAAGACACAAGATGTTTGTTAAGTTCTGTTTTCAAGCAACAAAGTGTCCTAGGTATTTCACATGCCTGATAGCCTTCAACAAGAACAGGTAAGGCTGGTCTAGTCCAGTCCTGTGCTTTAGTCAAAAGGAGTCAAGAGACCTGGTTTTATTGCTGGCTCTTTTAAAAGCTTCCGGTGTGACCTTGAACACCACCAGCTACCCTTTCTCTGCCTCAGTTTCCCTCTCTTTCACAGAGATGTTGTGAGAACGGAATGTTTGTAAAGCACTTTGATATCCTTGGATAAAAGTGCTACTGCATAAAAGTTGAATATTCATACATTAGTCTCCATAACAAAAAATGCTCAATAAATCTTTAAAGCTAGTGAAGATGTACAAGAATTTTTTTCTATCAAAAGAAATGTGAGGAATAATTGTTTAAAGATTCCTGGTATCCCAGTAATGATTAGTTTCTCTTTGATATGAACACTTTTCATGTTTTTAAGCTCCAAGATGTCATTTTAAAGGCATTACCTAAGTCACAAAAGTGTTGTCTTTGGAAAAGCAACTCCTGAAGCAACTGAAATCTGGATCTTTCAGTTCTTTTTCCTCTTTATTCCTTCCAAGAGAGAGAAGTAGTTACCACTACTCTCTTTTCCCTTTCACTTTAAGATAGCAGGAACTAAATGAGTTAAAATGAAACAGGAGTTTCATTAACAACATGGCATGGATTTGACTGAAGGATACAGACTATGGTAGTTGTTTTCTGGAAAATTTTACCCTTCTGTAGCTATCTGGGATGAACTTGTCCTGCGCCGATTAAATGACTCTTGATATGGCCCTAGAAGATATGGAGAGCTACAGAGGATCTAAGTTCTCCCACTGTTGATGACTCACATCCTACATTTTTTACATAAGATGGCTAGTTCCAGCTATGGTAGAGCCCATTAAAAATTCCTTTCATGAAGAAAAAATGTCAGTTGCCATTCAGGAGCTGATGTAGGAAGCAGGCTAACATGCCATAGAAATTATCAGAGAAAAATACTATAATCACAAAATAGCTGAACACTCCCTCGTGAGCCATCTCTGAGAGACCAGACAAGTAGTCAGGAATGGGAACTCCCCCCCTGTTTCTGACAAGCTCACTCCACCACAAAGAACAGCACAAATAGCATATAGACTCTCAACAGTCCAAATGGTCTCAAGCTACTTCTAATTGTCACTCGGACATGTTGGCCCCAGTTTTGAGCTATGAGTCTCAGGAGGCACTGCCCAAGGAGGGGGAGTGGAGAAGGCAGAGGTGGTTTACATCATCTTTGAATTGGGATTCTGGAACTGCTAGGGACTGATTCAGCTCCCTGGGGCTGCTCTAACTTATGACAGCCTCACATTATTTTCCATGGAGTGCTCTGCAGCCCTGAATAGCTGGAAAACAGACCCTTTTAGCCACTCCTCCTCCTGCCCCAGACATGCCCCTATGGTGTATTGTTGTCTTTGCTGGTTTCAGAGTAGCAGCCGTGTTAGTCTGTATCCACAAAAAGAACAGGAGCACTTGTGGCACCTTAGAGACTAACAAATTTATTTGAGCATAAGCTTTCGTGGGCTACAGTCCACTTCATCAGATGCATAGAATGGAACATATAGTGAGGAGATATATATACATTGTGATGGGGCAAGGCTAGATGGCTACAGTAAAGTAGTGAGGAACAGGTATGTTAGCCCCAGGTTAAACAAATCCTTGGTACCATGGTAACCAAATGGCAGTTGCTCCAGGTTAATCATGACACCTGGGGCCAATTAAGATCCTTCTAGAAGGCAGTGGAGATAGCTACATTGATTGGGACACCTGAAGCCAATCAAGGGCTGGCTGGAACTAGTTAAAAGCCTCCCAGTTAGTCAGTGAGGTGTGTGTGTGAGGAGCTGGGAGCAAGAGGTGCAAGGAGCTGAGAGGGTGTGCTGCTGGAGGACTGAGGAATACAAGCATTATCAGACACCAGGAGGAAGGTCCTGTGGTGAGGATAAAGAAGGTATTTGGAGGAGGCCATGGGGAAGTAGCCCAGGGAGTTGTAGCTGTCATGCAGCGGTTACAGGAGGCACTATAGACAGCTGCAATCCACAGGGCCCTGGGCTGGAACCCGGAGTAGAGTGCGGGCCCGGGTTCCCCCCAAACCTCCCAACTCCTGCTCAGACACAGGAGGAGTTGACCCAGACTGTGGGTTCCACCAGAGGGGAAGATCACTGAGGTGAGCAAATCCGCCAATAAGCGCAGGACCCACCAAGGTAGAGGAGGAACTTTGCCACAACATACAGAGAAAATGAAAAGGTGGGAGTTGCCCAACCAACTTTAAGAGGCTAATTAATTAAGATGAACTGTTGTCAGCAGGAGAAAAAAAACTTTTGTAGTGATAATCAAGATAGCCCATTTAAGACAGTTTGACAAGAAGCTGTGAGGATACTTAACATGGGGGAAATAGATTCAATGTGTGTAATAGCTCAGGCTTAAATAGAGACTGGGAATGGCTAAGTTGATAGTATCTAGTTTGCATATCAATTCAAGTTCAGCAGTTTCTCATTGGAGTCTGTTTTTGAAGCTTTTCTGTTGCAAAATTGCCACCTTTAAATCTGTTACTGAATGGCCGGATAGGTTGAAGTGTTCTCCTACTGGTTTTTGAATGTTATGATTCCTGATGTCAGATGTGTCCATTTATTCTTTTGTGTAGAAACTGTCCAGTTTGGCCAATGTACAAAGCAGAGGGGCATATATCACATTGGTAGATGTGCAGGTGAATGAGCCCCTGATGGTGTGGCTGGTGTGATTAGGTCCTATGATGGTGTCACTTGAATAGATATGTGGACAGAGTTGGCATCGGGCTTTGTTGCAAGGATAGGTTCCTGGGTTAGTGTTTTTGCTGACACTATGCCACCTCTGTGTTGGGAAAATGCCTCAAGTTAGCCATTTCACCCTCATTCCTGTGCCATTGGAGCAGCATAAAAGGACCCCATTTTCTTCAATGTCATCTTAAAAGAAAACACACTTTGAAATCTCTCCGTGACAAACTGTTAAAATAATCCTTGCGCCAGATTCTAATCTCGGTCAGTAGTGTAAGATTAAAGTAACTCCTCTGATTTTGCCCTGTGTAAACAGACAGCAAAATGTGACCAAGTGTCCTTCAGTGGGGTTGTCAAGTGCAGTCTATTGTCACTAAAATTGGAACATAGTAAACAATTCTGTTGCACAATCAGCTTCCAGTGTATCAAAAAGTAGAGATGATCAGCAATTTTTTGACTAAATATTTTCTTCTCAGAAAATGCTGATTTGTCAAGATAGTTTCTCAGGTTCATCCTGGACCTAAGAGAAGGCACTAGCTTAGAATAACCAATAGCCTAAAAGATAGGGCTCTGATCTAAGAGGTGGGAGACCTAGGTTTAAGTCCCTCTGCTACCTGATTTGGAGCAAGTGTCTCATGTGTTTGTTCATAAAAAAGAAAAAAAAATCAAAATATTTAGTTTTCGTTCCAATGTGGGACAACCAGATTTTGAAAGCTCAAAATTTTTTCACTAAACAGAATTCTTGTTTTCTGGACAGACCTATAAGAAAGGAATGGACTCTAGGTCACTCTCTTCTTACTGTACTGGTGTTGAAGTGCCAACAGGGTCAAAAACTGACTTTTGTGACTAAAGTCAGAATATGAACAATGATCTGTTCAGTAAGATGCTGTTTGTACATAGTCACTTTTCAGATTAGGAACCACACTTAAAAAGGAAGATAGCATAGCAAAAGAGAATCAATAGCCCCAATTTGAGTGCTTAAAAGTTCATTTTTGGAAGTTTTCAGCTGGACCTGGAAAGCAGCCCTGCAATAACCGTAGTGCAGAATACCTTCTTTAAAGAGACTGTTACATTAACGCATCTAACAGTCCTGCTCTGCCAGACACTGTCAATTAAATGATCTTTTACCACAAGGTAATAGATTTTGCAACTTAAGCCATTAGGAAACCAGTTTAAAGAGTCCATACAGGGAAGAGGTTAAAAAAAACAGAAGATTTAATTAAATTCAGATTTACGCATGGTTACACACACACACACACACACACACACACAATTATATATATTTTTTATATATATAGTGTTTTGAAAAAAGCAAATGACAGTCTGTGGGCATTTGGGAGCGCTGTTAATATATATAATTTAAAAAAAAGTAAATTCTCTCTCTCATATTATGTAAAAATAAAAATAAAAGAGAGAGAGAGACTGACTATCATTTGCTTTTTCAAAACCCCATGCAGGGATTGTTATCCTGGGACTATTAGCAGGCAGCATTTATAAAATATAAAAAGTAGAAACTACAAAAATACTAAAGTTTAAAAGCTTAACAATGAAACCCTAGCTGCTGCTGTTGAATTCAGCTTGCGAACTGGCTCAGCAAGCAGGATATTAAATAAGAGAACAAACCAATGTCTGGGGATAAGTGCTGCAATGTTTTCAGTGCAAGTGGGAGAATAATTTTTAAATCAGTTCAGTTTTTTCATTGTATCCAGATGTTCAGACCTGTTCATATTTCACTATATGTATGACAGAGCTCCCAAATGCACAATCGAATTAATTTCAGACTTGACCCATAGGACATAGGAATGGTTTATAGAAGCACAATGGCCCTTTAACAAAATCAGCAAGCAGTACATTTTACAAATGTTGAGCTGCAGTCATGTAGGAAATTGGGTATTTGGAGAATCACATGTAGTATTGACTGATCTATGCCGAGTCATATTTTGCTGTCATTCCACGTGCAGTCAACAGGAAGTTTGACTAAAATCAATGGCTGTGTAGCGGGATGGTTACCCGCTCCAGCCCTGACAGGGTAGAAGCCAGCCCTGGGAGAGGGCTAGGGGGCTAGGAGAAAAAGCCCAAGCTGACTGGGGAAGGAGCTACACCTGGGCCACGCCTCAATCAGGGCAGCTGGGCCTTATAAGAAGGCCAGGGCAGCCAGAAGCTGGCAGAGTCTCTCCTCTAGTGGTGGATAGGGTTACCATATTGCAGTTCTGGAAAAAGAGGACGCTCCAAGGGGCCCCGCCCCCGCCCCAACTCCGCCCCTTCCCCGTCCCGGCCCCGCCCTAACTTCGCCCCTTCTCCAAAGTCCCTGCCCCAACTCCGCCCCTCCCCTGAACGCTCCGCCCCCTGCTCCTCCCCCTCCCCTGCTTCCCGCGAATCAAATGTTCGCGGGAAGCCTGAAACAGGCAGGCAGGCAGCAGGTAAGCTGGGGCGGCGGGGGCAGCGGCGGTGGCAAGCTTTGCCTGCAGAGAAGCTGACTATGGAGGTTGCGGGGGGAGCTATGGTGCCAAGCACCCCCCTCACTGGGCCCCCCAAGTGGGGGGTGAGGTGACACCCCCACATGCCCTGGGCCGGGCCGAACCCGGGTCCGTGTTCCTTTAAGAGTGGACCCGGGCTGAGCCGAGCCGGCGGGGGGTGGCTCCGCTCCCCGCTGCAGGCTGATGCCGGAGCCTCCGCTCCCCGCTGCAGGCTGATGCCGGAGCCTGGGCTGAGAGCCCCGCTCGTCTCCTGCACCAGCTCCGGGTGGAGCTTTGCTGCGGCTCTCCCAGTCCCCCAGGGCTGGGCTGCCCCACGGTAGGGGCGGGTTGCTTGAGGCAGGGCAGGACCCGGTGGTGCCGAGGGCTGAACAGGCCTGGCAAGGCGGTGCGGGGGCTGCTGGAGGGAGAAGCTGGGGAAGGGGTGGCATGGCCTCAACCCCCTGGGGCTGCCTGCCCCGCGGAGGAGGCAGAGGGGTGCAAGTCGCAGCAGGACCCCAAACCCCAGGGGAGGGGATCTGGGGCCAGCCCGGGGAGGCAGGAACAGCCCCGGGGGTGCTGGGCGCGTGCAGGGCAGAGCCCCGGGAGAGCCCCAGCCCCACGGCGGGCAGTGCTGCAGAGGAGCCCGCGCCCCGCGGCGGGCGAGGGGAGCCCCAGGCAGGGGGAGCCGAGCCGCCCGCACCCACCTCTCGCGGCCGCTCCATGCTGCTCCCGGTACTGCTTTCTGCCAGCGCAGCTGCCCTGTCAGCCGCTTTTGGGTCTTTAAATAGCCGTCCAGGGGGAAATCCCGGACATTTTTAGCTTTTTACAAATTCTCCCCGGACGGCTATTTAAAGACCCAAAAGCCGGACATGTCCGGGGAAACCCGGACGTGTGGTAACCCTAGTGGTGGAGGGAGATGGGCCTGGCTGCAGGGGAGTAAGAAGGTACCTGGGAGTGAAGCAGGGCTGGGGATGAGCCAGAGGAGCTCCAGTCTGGCAACTCCCCAGGCTGCAGGGCCTGGTTCCAGGCCCATAGAGGTACTGGGTGGTAGAAGGCAGCAGGTTAAACCCCCTTGCCTGTGATGAGTGGCTTTTATACTGCAGTCTGCCCCAGTGAGTGGGCTAGGTAAGGACTGGCAGTAGCCCAGACTGAGGCGAGGTGAGGGTAGTGGGTGGGGGCTCCCCAGGGAAGGGAGACCCACAGAGATTGTTGGGGTATTGCCAGGGGGCAGCACCCCAGAGAAAACAGGCACTGGAGTCTGGGAGGGACACGGGGCCTGCAGAGGGCGCTCTGGGCTGGAAATCGAACTAATTCCTTGAGAGACCAGCAGGAGGCACCGCAGGGGTGAGTCCGCATGCTTACAGGCACGATGGTGTGATTCAGTACCCTGGTGGCAAATGTATGTATGGGAGATATATTGAGATCACTCAAAGTCAGGATATGGACAACATAAATACAATCCAGTATGGGAACTGTAATTATCCTATTACAAGACCCCTTTCACAACAGAAGCAGTAACTTAGGCTTCATACTTTTGGGAGGGGATCATATAACTAGCACTAAAATGGAAGCAAATAGGAGAAAACACCCTTCACAGAGGAGAATTATACACTCATACAGTATAAACTGTCTCTCCACATGGTTTGAATGAGAGAACTTATTTCACATTCTTTTTCACCTTGTAGATATCTTAATATTTCATTAAAAACCCAAACACTTTAGTCCATTACTAAGGTTTGGAATTGTGTGTAATTAATGGGGCATCTGACCATATGTAGTCTATTTCCATTATTATTTTTGCTTATTTGTTTACCCTTAGAAGTTGGACATATGGAGGAAATGGGGTATTACTTGGCATGACCCACCTATCAAAGAGGATGGCCATTGATCTCTGGCACATGCCTTTGCTTGATCCACTAAAATAACCATTAGAGTTCTGGCCCAATACAAGACCCTAGTGGGAGCGGGTCAGAGTGTAGCCAGGGCTCTGTTTTTCCTAGCATTGGTTTGAAGTGATCAACTACAGCAACAATGGTCAAAATATTTTGTTGAGTAATTAGGGTTTTGTACACAGCAGAACAAATGTTTCCCATTATCTCTTAAAGAGAGAATCTGGACAAAAATCTGTTCTCCCAGCTGCAAAAACTAAAGCTGTCCTTCCGTATATGTAGTCCTTGGGGTGCAGTAGGCCATGTCGGTACAGGAAGGGCAAGTTATAGGAATGAATCGGACCAGTATAAACTGGGGAGAATGTGTAAACCATCAGGACTGACGTCTCCAGGTAGCTCAGTTCTCACTGAGCGTATGAAGCTCGTCTTTGAATTCTTCTGATACTCCTTGGAACCTGGCTACAAAAATGCAGCTGGGGGACAATGTTCTCATAGACTTTAAGGTCAGAAGGGACCATTATGATCATCTAGTCCGACCTCCCGCATGATGCAGGCCACAAAAGCTGACCCACCCACTCTTGGAATAATTCTCTCCCTTGACTCAGCTGTTGAAGTCCCCAAATCATAATTTAAAGACTTCAAGTCGCAGAGAATCCTCCAGCAAGTGACCCCTGCCCCATGCTGCGGAGGAAGGCGAAAAACCTCCAGGGCCTCTGCCAATCTACCCTGGAGGAAAATTCCTTCCCGACCCCAAATATGGCGATCAGCTGAACCCCGAGCATGCGAGCAAGATTCTCCAGCCAGACCCTCCGGAAAAAAGTTCTCTGTAGTAACTTTTAATATCCCATCATTGATCATTGTTACTAATTACCAGTGATGGCACGTTATTGACCTATTGACTAAAATCACATTATCCCATCAAACCATCCCCTCCATAAACTTATCCAGCTTAATCTTAAAGCCAGAGAGGTCTTTCGCCCCTACTATTTCCCTCGGAAGGCTGTTCCAGAACTTCACCCCTCTGACGGTTAGAAACCTTCGTCTAATTTCAAGCCTAAACTTCCCGACGGCCAGTTTCTATCCATTTGTTCTCATGTCCACATTAGTACTGAGCTGAAATAATTCCTCTCCCTCCCTGGTATTTATCCCTCTGATATATTTAAAGAGAGCAATCATATCCCCCCTCAGCCTTCTTTTGGTTAAGGTAAACAAACCGAGCTCCTCGAGTCTCCTTTCATACGACAGGTTTTCCATTCCTCGGATCATCCTAGTGGCCCTTCTCTGTACCCGTTCCAGTTTGTATTCATCCCTTTTAAACATGGGAGACCAGAACTGCACACAGTACTCCAAATGAGGTCTCACCAGTGCCTTGTATAATGGAACCAGCACCTCCTTATCCCTACTAGAAATACCTCGCCTAAAGCATCCCAGGACCGCATTAGCTTTTTTCACAGCCACGTCACATTGCCGACTCATAGTCATCTTGCGATCAACCAGGACTCCGAGGTCCTTCTCCTCTTCCGTTACTTCCAACCGATGCGTCCCCAGCTTATAACTAAAATTCTTGTTAGTCATCCCTAAATGCATCACCTTACACTTCTCACTATTAAATTTCATCCTATTACTATTACTCCAGTTTACAAGGTCATCCAAATCTCCCTGCAGGATATCCCAATCCTTCTCCAAATTGGCAATACCTCCCAACTTTGTATCATCCACAAACTTTATCAGTCCACTCCTACATTTGGTTCCGAGGTCAGTAATAAATAGATTAAATAAAATCGGACCCAAAACCGAACCTTGAGGAACTCCACTGGTAACCTCCCTCCAACCTGACAGTTCACCTTTCAGTACGACCCGCTGAAGTCTCCCCTTTAACCAGTTCTTTATCCACCTCTGGATTTTCATATCGATACCCATCTTTTCCAATTTAACCAGTAACTCCTCATGCGGTACCTTTTCAAATGCTTTACTGAAATCGAGGTATATTAGATCCACCGCATTTCCTTTATCTAAAAAATCTGTTACTTTCTCAAAGAAGGAGATCAGGTTGCCTGGTTAACCTAAATAAATTTGCTCTTTATTTGTGATATGTTTATTTTAAGTGTGGTACGTATTTGAAATACTAGTTCTGCACCTTTAAGAAATTCAATCTTTCAGCACAGTGATGAAGAAACTTTACTAATTCAGTAAAGCAGATTAGAGGCCTAGCAATTTAAGACTTTCTTTTGCCCCAAATGGCCGCTGTATGTGCTGGCCTGGAGGGATGCCATGAGCCTGATTCTCCTCTGCTACATTGACAGAACTCAGGAGTAGTTCCTCTGAAGGGAATGGGTTGCGCTCTTCAGGCTTGCCAAGCTGCACTCCGCACTGGAGCCGGGTGTGTGTGTGTGTGTGTGTGTGTGTGTGTGTGTGTGTGTGGGAAATGGGGGGGGGGGGAAATCAAGATTTCTCTACTTCATCTTTACAGCTCTCAGACCCTGAAAAACAGCCCTACATGAGAGTCAGGACATGCAGACCAGGGCCGCCCGGGAGGGGGGGGCAAGTGGGGCAATTTGCCCCGGGCCCCACAGGGGCCCCCCCACGAGAATATAGTATTCTATGGTATTGCAACTTTTTTTTTTATGGATGGGGCCCCCAAAATTGCTTTGCCCCAGGCCCCCTGAATTCTCTGGGCGGCCCTGATGCAGACAGGGGGACATGCAGGAAAGTTAAGGAAAATTGACTTCATACACATAAGTTAAAGTGCTTTAACCCTTAGTATGGATGCTCTCATTCAGGAGTAAAGTGGTCTAGGTTCACTGTAACTGAGGCCTGGGCTACACTACAAAGTTAGTGTGTTGACCCAGGTGTGCATGTCTACACTTAAGTTTGTCTTCCACCGATGTAAGCACCCCATTACATTGACAAAGTAACACCACCTCCCTGGATGGCATAAATCCAGGGAATATGTAGACACTGCGTTCCCTATGTTGACCCTAACAGTCCTCCTGCAGCTGTCCTACTGTGCCAGACACTGACAGCTTTGGTCACATTTGTGAACTCTGCTGCCCAAGAGGTCAAAAACTGGAATAGCCAGAATAGCAAGGGGTAGGCTGGGTGCCCACCAGCATCATTATTGGCATTTCAATATCACCAGTGGTAATCCCCAGTTGGGAAAGGAAGTCTCTGCTTGCAGCTTTCTGAACAGTCCTGTGTTCTCAGAAATACCTGCCTCATGCACCTTCCCTGACCAGCCAATATTGATGTCGGTGAAACATCCCCAATGATCCACCAACCATAGAAAAATAGCCTGTCTGTTGATATATGCTGGAACGAGGTGGACAGGTGCCAAAATAGGGAAAGCATGCTATTTGTTGTTCTACCTCAGTTCAGGAACTCCTTAGCTGCAAATCCATCCATTATGTCCTGCAACTTGCCATGAGTTACAGTCCTGCAGGAGACGATTAATGGGCCTGCACATTTAACAGTCCCCATAATGGATTTTTCAATTTCAGAATGATTTCCCACTGACCAGTAGCAATCCAGCACTGCAAGTTTCCACAGTGCGACCACCACTCGCATCTCCACGGTCAGAGCAGCTGTCATTCTGGGGGCCATGCGGTGGAGAGCTGGAGCCAGCTCAGCACACATTCAAAAATGTGGCTTTTTGCATCCACAATTTCTGCAGCTACTGCTCCTATTCCCAAGCCTCCATTATGATGTGATCCAACCAGTCAATACCCGTTTCTCAGTCCAAGAAGCGGCGCTCTACCATCTGCAGCTGCTCCAAGAATGCCAACATCCTTGAACTGGTTTTTGCTATGTCCCACAGCAATCTGTCCTCCACAAAATCCTCACAGTCCCTGTGGATGGGGTGGTTTTTGCAGCTTTGCAAATAGTGGAGGATTGGATGTCCTGTGCTACAATACTCATGACAACAGCGCAGAGCTGCACAGGTTCTATGCTTCTGGCAGAGGTGACGAGGTCTATGCAGGTTTGTAGGATTTTTAAAAAAAGGTGTGAACATTGTGGGATATGGATGAGATTATGAAATGGACAAAGTTGCATGCTGGGAACTTGACCCTTAGCTCCAGTCACCTGCGCAACTCGTTTCTGCCTGTGTGTCAAAACTTCCCAAAATACAGTGCATTGGATGGTGGTGAGTTGCATACTGGGATACCAACCCATTGTGTACCACACTATGCATTGACACAGGCACTCCCGGTGAGCATGTGCAGTGCCTACTCAAGGAACTAAGTATGCACGCACACAAGCGATATACCAACTGCGGCAGTTTTATGCTGATGTAACTTGTGTCAAAGTTTGTAGTGTAGACATGGCCTTAATTCTCCTTGGAGAGCTTCCACATAGGTAATTTAACACAGCTTAATTTATATGCATTGACGTCACACCTCTAGTTGAGTTGCCTTAGTTTTTACATATCCCATGTAGACAAGCCCTTAGAACAGTATCATGGCTGATCTAACTTGTCCCCAGTTGCCAATGGCCCAAAGGGGCCATTCCAGCAGCCAGGGACTGAGAGCACAGCAGTGCTCCAGTCGTCATGTTTCTTTTCCCCAACCAGGCCCTCCACATGGGGCAGAGAAGCAGGGATGCGACTGAGCTGTCCTCTGGCCAGATTCTTCTGGTGGTGCAAAACAAATCAGCTGCATTGCACTTGGGAATCATGTTTCTCTCCCCCTCCAGTAGTGGAGAGAACCATGCCTGGACATTATCCATAGCCCTTTAGCAATGTTCATTCCATAGGAATGTTCATAACCAAACCAATTTGAATTAATTTTTTTTTAGTAGGAAATGTTTTACTAAAGTCCAACTGCACATTACAAAATTAGTGGAGGAAAGGAATTCAGACAGTGTAATACGATCCAAAGAAACATTCATATTTATGTATTCTAATTTGTTCTTTATATTGTGTCCTTTTACTGGGTTTGCTCCTGATTCCATTGTCTTCTAGATGTTTGCAGACTTCCCCTCTTCCCCCCCACCCAATATTTGTTCTATCCTTTTTCTAGGGATTAAAGTAAAGTTTACCAGATGGTAATTCCTAGGATTTGTTTTTTTCCTTCTTAGAATCTCAGTATCACATTGGCTTTTTTCTCCATTGTTCCCAATTCCCCAGGCTCGTGGGTCCACTAAATTTGCTAGATATTTCTCTGAGATGCACATCATCCTGTCTTGCTTTTTATCAACAACTATATTTTATTTCTTCTTGATTATCAGTATATATGTTTTCTTTATTAGCTACACAGGGCCATATCTGCTTGCTTTACTCATGTGAGTAATCAGACTCTATTCCTTGCCCAAATTTAGGCCACAGTCTTTAAAAAGAAAAAAGTCTGTTTTTAAATTAAGAAAAGCCAATTTCTTATGTACAGAAAAGAAACTAATGTGTAATGTTTTAGCACATAGTAGCTCCCTCCACTACAGCACTCTATATTTATGCTAGTGGCATACATACATAATAAATCACAGAATATTATGCAATTCCCTCTTTTGAACCAGCTACACAATCAAACAAACAATGTATTTGTCTTGAAGAATCCTCAAACAAGTCATTAGCACTGTAGGGTTCTATTCAGACAGCAGTAGGTGATTTTCGTAACATCTGTTATCTGTCATTCGGTTGGTGTTATCCTAAATTTTCTCCATGTGCGTTTTGGGCAATTTGTACTCTACATTCCAGTATATTTGAATTAGCTCTGAAATGCCTTCTTTTTCTGTCTCATATAAGGCTTAGCTCATAATAAGTGCAATACTGTCAGATCCTAGGTACATTGCACCTACTTGTGCTGCATTGTTTCAACTACAAAAGCTGAACAAATAGCCCAGAGAGGAACACCCTCATCCAAGGATGATCCTCCAGGGTATACAACCAACGTAGGGGGCTTATATGCCACACAGGCACACTGTGGAAGGAGACTGTAGTTGGTACCAGATTCTGCTGCATCTGCCATGGGCTAGGCATGCCTCTCCCTGTGGCCATTATAGTAAATAATCTTCCTTCACCACTGTCTAGCAATGTTTTCTATCAATTGTCTTCCTGTATAGTGGGTTTGTGAAACATGTTGGGATCTTTGAAGTGAAAGATGCTGTAATAATGTAAAATAGCATTAATAGGAGGATTCATGTAGTTAGCACTCACTGATTATTTATTTTTTTTAAATAAAAGTTAGGCACCTAAATTCTCCACTAATGATAGAAGAACAAATCTAATAAAACGATTGCAATGTCACTACCCACTTCAGTTCTCCGGTCTTCCAAAGGATCCCTGCGTAAAAATAATACCTGATATTTCCAAGATAGAAAAGGTTTGTACTTTTTTTTTTATGAGGATGTTACAATTCCATCTTTATAAATGAGCATTAAAGCATAGAAACCCCTTTTTTGAGCACTTTGGAGTTCCCTTTTAATAGGAAATGAGTGATGATGATTATTTACCAAGAGCTAAAACATATGGCATATATCCAGTGCATGGCAATGCAAATGGCATTTTTTAAACAAAAACAGGTAATAATCAAGGATTTTCTGGGAAATATTTGTAGTTTATCAATGTTATAACTTCTATTAAGTGGCTGTTAACTATTAATACAATGTTTTGGACATTTTGTTTTGTTATTTCATTGTTCGTTGTTCCTGTCTGTTACAGCAATTCTGCAGTTCTCATAATTACTCAGAGCTTAATCTTTTAAATGTCTTTGTTTTCCTCCAGAAACATCTGAACCTTACATAAAACCTAGAAACTAAAAAAGCTGATAATATCTGAAGGTTTGCAGTCTATAAAGACAAAAATATGAAGTAATTCATCCTGACATAAGATACATCTAAGATTTACTCCCAAGTCTGGTCAGGATATCTTCTGGAATCAGGGCATCTTGAGTCTGTCTGTCTGTCTAATCTATAATACATTTCAAAGACAGAAAAATACTCTCTCTTTGTAAAGATGCTGTGTTAATGGATAATGCACATTTCATATAGATGGGGGATAAATTAGACCATTAATACATATGCCACTGCATATACAGAATTAAAGATTTCTGCTTTTTTTAAACAATATCAAAAGTTATACTAACTATTGGACTATAAATATCATTCCTGTTCTCATTTACCCTAAGTCCCCTTTACATTATGCCTGCTTTCACTGTCTAGGTGGCAAGAGCCAGTCTCGCCCTCTAAAAAGAGCTGATTTACGTGCATGGGCAATGCCGATTATGTTATGAGAAGGGATGTTATATAGATTAAGAGAATTATGATTGGGCAAAGAATCAAAAAATCTGGGAGGACTTCTAAACAATAACAGATAACATGATGAAGAAGGAAAAATTTGTCATGTACCCTCACAGTTTGACAGAATGGAATTACCAAACACCCATATTTTCCCAGTATTTCTCTTGTCTCGTCTCTGTTTTTGCTTTTTTCTGAAATTGCTTCTTTTCTATCTGTTCTTCCTTTAATTCCAGTACTTCCTAGATTGGATCATAGGGTAAATTTCACTCCTGTGCTCGGCCCATATTAGGCCAATATGTACCACATACATCCATCTAAAGATGTGGATCAACTCTATAAAGCAACGGTTCAAATAAAGAATTCTGCTCTCCAAGTACATTCCTATGGACAGCTGCTGACTTTAGTGACAAAGTTAAGTTTGGTACTTCTTAATACTGTAGAGCCAATGCAGCTACAACTGAATGAGCTGAGTTCTCCATCTTGTGCATCAGCAACCGATTTGTTTGGTAAATTTCAATTGTTATACACCTCTACCTCGATATAACGCGACCCGATAGAACACGAATTCGGATAGAACGCGGTAGGGCTGCGCACTCCGGTGGATCAAAGCAAGTTCAATATAACGCGGTTTCACCTATAACGTGGTAAGATTTTTTGGCTCCCGAGGACAGTGTTATATCGAGGTAGAGGTGTACATGCAAACCCATTTCAAACAATAGGGGGTCACAGGTGTAATCAAGGGCCTAATTAGATGTTCAGAAACTTTGTTACTATGAAGGGACATAAAATGGAAAGGGTGCAGTTTGACTCTCAGCAGGGACAAGTTTTGCAGACCAGGCAGTTACCAAAAACACCACTACATATATTATTTGTAAACTGAGCACATATATGACAATCATGGAGACACAATATATGTGGAACTTTTTTTTAAAAAAGCGTCACTTTTCAGGACACACATTAAACCTCTGGACTAGATCCTGTTCCCAATTGGATGAATGAAAAACTTTCAATGGCTTATATGAGCAAGACTGGACCTCTAGAAAGCATCTGATCATTCATCACCTCTCCCCTCACCTCCAAGGCATCACTCCTGGAGCAGGGTGGAGCAAAGGCATCCATTAAACAATTAGCCTTGGCAGGTTCTTTGTCTATGGTAAGGTGTAATATTCTGCAGGTTCAGCTATATTGCTACCTTTCTCCCACCTTTTGTCTGCCTGGGTCTATTTATCTTGTAAGCACTTTAAGCAGGGACCATTTCTCACTATGAGTATGTAGAGCAGCTAGCATATAAGGTGCTAATCTTGACTGGGGCCTGTAGGTGCCATTTTAGAAAACAAATTATACCACCACAGTTAGGTCTGAATGTTTATGATGATATTCCAGCAGTACTTGGGACTATGGCCCCATTGCTCTATGCACTGTATAAATATATAATAAAGAGATACTCTCTGTCCTTAAGAGCTTACAATAAAACTGACAGATATTGCAACCACATGCAACCATGTATTTTACATTGAAAGCACAAAAACCTCAAAAAGCCATTATAACCTGTTTGGGCCAGATGATATAAGTTATAGCACATTCACAGCCCTTTGTACCATTACAGGTCACATGTATTCGTGTGTTCCTGGAATCACTAGGGAGTGATCAGTACCATATCCCAAGGCTGGCTTTGAAGCTTGACCTCCTGGGGAATAACCATTTTACCTGTTTTCCAGAGGCTGGGAGACAAAACAAGACTTTGGTATAAAAGGCTGAGTTTAAATAGACTCAGGGTCTTCTTTAGGACCCAGCAAATGGATGGGACCTTTGATTTTAGGGGGTCCCTACCCCTACTGAAGGGTTGGAAGGACTTGGGCCTACACCAGGGCCCCATAGAACTGGTGGGGTATTTCTGGTACATTTAATGTGAGTGTAGAACATTGGTTTTATATCTTCTCTGTCTGCTTTTGAAGCTGAATAAATGTACTGTGTTGAGAAGGAGCTGAGTGGTAATTTGTAATTGCAAGCACACACTGTTCATAGCCCTTGAAGAGGAAGCAAGGTGCAGGTGCTGGCCTTTAGGCAGCCTGGCTTACTCACAGTGAACCACAGGAGACTGCAGCCTAAAACTCCCAGTCAGAAAGGAGCAAGACTCAGGTCCCTGCCCAGAGCAAGCTGAAGGCTAGAGGCTTGAGACCTCAGGGGCATTCCTGGAGCAGGCCATAGAGCCCCTCAAATTGTGACAAAGACTACAGAGAACAGGTGGATAAAACAGATGTGGGGAACACAAGGAAAAGATGAGAATACTATTTTTCATGCTGACCAGTAAAAGTAAATAAGGAAGTGTTATTTACTCCCTCTCATAATACAAGAACAAGGGGCCACCAAATGAAATTAATATGTAGCAGGTTTAAAACAAACACAAGAATGATTTTTTCACGCAACGCACTGTCAACCTCTGGAACTCCTTGCCAGAGGGTGTTGTGAAGGCCAATACTATAACGAGGTTCAAAAGGGAGCTAGATAGATTCATGGAAGATAGACATTGATGGACCTATTAGCCAGGATGGGAAGGAATGGTGTCCCTAGCCTCTGTTTGCCAGAAGCTGGGATTGGGTGACAGGGCATGGATCGCTTGATGATAACCTGTCTGTTCATTCCCTTTGGGGCACCTGCCATTGGCCACTGTCAGAGGACAGGATACTGGGATTGTTGGACCTTTGGTCTGACCCAGTATGGCCATTCTGATGTTCTTATTAGCAGGAGTGTTGTAAGCAACACACGAGGAGTAATTCTTCTGCGTTACTCCATGCTGATAAGGCCTCAGCTGGAGTACTGTGTCCAGCTGGGCCCTGATTGAGCTTGCTACACCTGTGGTCAGCTACACCCTCAGTTGCTCTCACTCCTTATCCCAGCCACAGCCCTCTCCAGAGCTGCTTTTAACCCCTATTCTACTGGAATAGGGCAGCTGCCCCACTACAGTTGGACATTAGGAAAAACTTCCTAACTGTCAGGGACTGGAATAAATTGCCTAGGGAGGTTGCGGAATCTCAGTCACTGGAGACTTTTAAGAGCAGGCTAGACAAACATCTGTCAGGGATGGTCTAGATAATACTTAGTCCTGCCATGAGTGCAGGGGACTGGACTAGAAGACTTCTCGAGGTCCCTTCCAATCCTACGATTCTTGGCAAATCTATAGCATTTGGAGCCATTTCCATAGTGCCAGAGCACCTCAAAAATGTAATGCATTAAACCTCACAAACATATTAATTTCTGGTTTCAAAATCATTGCTTCTTACCATTGTTGGTTGTATGCACTGTCCTGGAAGAAAGAGGACTATGACCACCTTTACTTCAGACACAATAGGGCTGGATTAGCAGAGAATCACTTTGACTAGAAGAACCATATCAGTGGTCAGGTGATCCTTTCCCTTGTAATGTGGTAGGAATATCCATTTCATCTGATTTATGATAGAAATCTGATTATCCTCACTTTCACTCCTTTTTTCAGTTTATTGGCCTCAGTTGGATCAACTTTTGTTTCAATGTTTTGGGGGTATTTTAATGTATATTTGCTTAAGAGTATCCTAACCCAAAACACATACCTCCTAGGATATATCCAGTAAAAATGTTGAATATTTATTTGTGCCCATGAGATTATGAGCCTGAACAGCTCATATTAAATGGTTTGTCAAGCTTCATTAGCATTCAGCTTATCCATGTAGAAATTTCTTCTCATGTGAACACTAATTACATAGCTATTGATGGTACTAGATCTCTTTAGATCATTCTCAGACGACAACTATGAAACATGGATAGGTAGTGTGCATACTAAGTAATTCTGCTTCCAGAGATGCTCGACTTTACTCTCTAAAAAAATCTGTTTAGATGAAGTTATAATTTACTTGAGATATTTGACATGGCATCAAAATCTCTGGCCTTATACATATAGAAGCCATGGATGTACACCAGCTGCATAGATGGCACAAGGAGAATCAAAACACAATCTTTCCTGCTGCAAAAATACTGCTTCTCGTAAACTAATGGCATAACCCCAGTCAGACATCCAGTAGAGGAAACTTGTAACAAATCCAGGTGTCTGAGATTATAGTTCAATAAGTCACACATGCACCTGGAGAAGCCGGGTAAGAAATCTTGTCCTTCAGTTCCAAAAATACAGGCTTCTATACTTGAGATAAAGAAAATCTTCCTTATATAGAGTCAGTAATAGGTCCCTTATTCTCCCTATGGGCCAGCCACTTGATGGAGACATCACAAACACCCACCCCAAACTATTACATTATATGATGACTGTCATACGTAAATGTTTCTGACCCTATGGCAAACCTACACTTCTGCAAAGACAAGGAAGCAGCAGTCCAGAGACTGTTGTCCCTCACACATAGGATTTCCAACTTTGTAATGCTCCTTCCCCACCCCTTCCCCCTGAGGATCCACCACTGCCCTATCCCCTCCCTCTCCCCCTGAGGCCCTGCCCCTGTTCGCTCTTTTTCCCCTCCCCAGCACCCCCTCTCCCCCACTTCTGCCCAGGTCGAGAGGGAGTTGCGTGCAGAGCCATGGCTGGGAACTGCAGCCGCCCAACACAGGTAGGAGGCAGCCCTGGCTAAGTAGGGGCTGGTGCGGGTGATGACTCAGCGCCTCCCCTGCCCGCAGTAACCGGACTGTGCGTGACCAGTCAGTAGATCTGGATAATGGGAAGCATCTCTTTCCCTCTGCTGGGAAGGAACCAGTCTGAGGTATGTCATTGCCTGGTTACCTGCCTTAACTCCAAGGCTTTGGGAACATAATCTCCAGTATAGATCATAACTCCTTAAATATTACCCATACATACATTTCAAAAGGATGATGATGATGACCAGTGGGTTACTGGCTCTCAGAGACTTCACATGTCACCCTTTGGTGAATTATTATGTGTATACCTGACTCAGGGGAGCCCTGTAAAACTTTATGCATTCCCTTGATGCCAGTTGGCAAAGGGCACAGAGGTCCTTGGCTCGCATATCCCCAAGCCAAAGAAGTGTCGTGACTGGGCCTATATTCTAAGGATGTTGATTACTTGCATATCCACATAAACATTACATATTACAAGACATTTTGTTTCACTATTTCATATCAAAGAAACACAAAATGCTTCTGTGAAAAATGCTTGTGACAGATGAAAATCAGTCTGTCAAATTATGTGTTATATAAAATAGAAATAGTGCTAAAAGGGAATTATGGCAGACAGTGAGGTTTTTCTTTCAAACTCCATGCAAGACAATTTCCAGGTCAAAACATGGTTATGTTCAACCTTAAAAGGCTGACAGTTTGGGGGCAAGTAGCGCTTATTGTGGCCAATAAGCAAAGATGGAACAGAGACGGGCGCTGAAAACAATCCTATACCGTATCTACACTGGAAATTTACCCTGATTCCAGCGATTGATAGCCAGTCACTGATATAAGTTGTACTGGTGCAACCTTAAGTGAAGACTCCAAAAACTACAATTTGTAAAAGTGGAGCTTACCCTTACTTGAAACCAGGATAAGATCAACTAGTGCAAATCATAGCTTTCCTTGTCTACACATGGAGTCTTTCACCAGGGTTGTCACATCAGTGGCTACCATCAACTGTAGCATCAGGGCAAAACCCCAGTGCACAGAAGGCCACAGGAGGCTCCCTTTCACGTTAACAAGTGGGTGTGAGTAGGTCTAAGGAAGCTAGTTGAGAGTAAGGAAATCTTCTTTACACAACAGCTCTGAATTTAGCCCAATTTCTGTTAAATCACAACTGAGCCAATGTGGCAAACTGGAGATTAAGATTAGGAAGGTGATAGGAGTGAATCATTGGAGGATCCTGAACACAAGGAATGTGATTTTGTTATTTATAAGTGACATCTCCCTTGCTGAACACTAAGTGAAGCATAGAAGCATTTGGGGCACTATCCTGAAAGGAATGACCACAAGATCAAGCCAAATATCTGCATAGTCATTAATTCAGATATACTGAAAATGTCAAAGTTTTACGTGTAGGTAGGATTACAGATGGTTGACTCAATAATGCACCTTGGACTCTAAAAAGCACAGAAATCTACTCAGATCAAAGAGTCATGTTGTTCTTTTAATTTTAAGGCGATGCACAGTATAGTGTACCCTTAATGAAATTGAATGCTTGCTTTAGAGACCAAAATAGTAGCTATGCAGTCAGTGCTATAACATATTGAAAATGTGATTCATTCGATAGTATTGCTTTCACAGGCATTACACAGATTAATTTTACACTGATTAATATCTCCACTCAGAATATAAAGCACAGAAACTAAAAGGTCTGCAGTTTGCCTATTTTAATTACATTGCCTTTTTGGCATCACATTTCCAAACTGGAACCAATCCTGAATCTCTCTCTCTAAAGCACTACTGTGCCTGAGGATTTATCAGAGAGATTATTGCATCTGATATTCTTTAATTTCAAACCATTTGCACATAACTACAATACGGATTTTTTTTAATTCATCATGGGTCTCATAGGAACAATTTAGTTTCTTTATTTCTTCAATAGTCACATTTTTCACATACTTGTACATATCCAAGACTAGTATGTTAATTTATCATGCAGAAAAGGTTAAGCTGAAATATATCCATCTACCATTATAGGCAGGTGGTGGGGGGGAGAGGGAACTTATACTTGTCAACACGAACTTTAATGTGGAAAAAATACTGTTTACTTTAAAATGTGAATCTTATGACTTTTTGCCTTTTTTGGAGATATGTGGATTGTTTAAAAGACAAGAACACTTCAGATCCCACATTTCCCGTACAAAATGTAAATGCGTGTCTGATTTCTGAAAGTTTTACCAAAAAAAAAAAAAAACCCCACCACCACCAACAAAAAACCACCACACACACAAAAGAATCATGCAGAAGTATTTTATTCTTTATTCTTATTCTTTTTACTACTTTTGAATGGTATCATTACCCTCCCTTCCAGTGCTTCGATACAAGGTGAATTTCATAGCATGCATAAAGTTAAAATGATCTTTTATTACTACACAACTTGTACTGCATAAACCAGAATGAATAAGTATTCACTAATCTTGTAATTGAGATAGGTTCCCATTTGTGCAAATAAAAATCTTGTATCAAATGTCACAAAACTTGTGATTATACTACTCCCAAATGCAGATGCTAGATAGTAAGTGAAATGAAATTTCAGAGGTATTCAACTGTGCATAAGGGTTTAATTAAATCTTTCCAATGCATGACATTATAGATATTTATAATAGTGCCTTTTGATCCCAAAATTTATTATTTTTTCATTTTGCCTTTATATGGAGATTTAGTTACATTATACTATTAGACATGAAAACCAGCACAGTTAATAGTATAAATAATCTTACATTTATATAACATCCTCCCTTTGAAAGAAGTCCAAATCACTCTCTCTCTCTCACACACACACACACACACACACACACACACACACACACACACACACACACACACACACACACACCCTCTACAGAGTAAACACTCCAAAAGATATCACTGTGATGCAACTACCTTTGTAGTGGAACATGACAGCTCTCAAATATCACACAGTGTTACTTTGTAGCCTTTTAAGACAGGAAATCAAGATTTCCTCATCCATTTGAAACTGCAGGGAGATTTTAGGTAGGCAGAATACAAATACCCAAATTGCCATGGGACCTAAAATGACCACAGGCTATCAGAAGAACCTCGTGCATCAGAGTGTATCTTCAACAGCATAATTCCTCGTAACACCACAGATTTCTTTTCACTCTGACACTTAAAGTTGGCTGGCGTTCAAAACAATTGGAGGGGCTAAAACACTCTCCAGCTCCTTCATATTCTCCCTACAGTACAGAACCTCACCTGTTTCCTTTATCCCTCAGTGAAGAAAGCCCCTTCTTCTGCCTTCTCCCTTCAGCCACTGCGCACACACCCTCCCTGCTGCTTTTCTTTCTTTATCCATCCAGACTCAAAGAACAATAATCCATCACTTCCCTCCCCACCTGATACAACACACTTAATATTAATGGCAAATTTTTCAAACAAAACTTTGATTGTGCAAATGAGATTAATACAGGTGCACTAATACAGACATGTACAGGTCTGTCTCATCTTACGCTGGGGTTACATTCCGCAGTCAGTGCGTAAAGCGAAAATCGCGTATAGTCAAAATTACATTGAGTGTAATGGCGGGCGGAATCGCCCCCACTACAGGCAGGGCCAGCTCTGGCTTTTTTGACGTCCCAAGCAAAAAAAAAAAGGGGGGGGGCAGCCGGAGCAGCGAAGCAACAACGCAACAACAACAAAAACAAAAAAAACAGGGTGCAGAGTGGCCGGAGCGGCAAACCAAAAAAACAAAAACAAAAACCAACCAGGGTGCAAACTTTCGGTGCCACTTACTTGGCAGCTCGCGGCTGCCTCCCCCAGCCGCGCTGGCGAGCCTCTGGGCGGGCGGCTGCTGCACTCTGGCTAGCGGGACTCCCTGCGCTGCAGACATGCCCTGGGCAGCGGAGTGCGTGCCCTGGCTAGCGGGGGTGGGGGGGGGAGAGAGAGAAGTGGGGCGGCCAGGGCTTCCTTCAGCCGGGGCGCTCGCCACTCGGCCTCTCCCGCCGCGCCGCCTGCCGGGAGGGCTCCGCGCCGCTCCCGCCTGCAGGTGAATTGAAAGTTGTCGGTCAGCAGGGAGGGAAGGACGTGGGCTGCCGGGCTTGCTGCAGACCTGGCACCGGCTGGGGCAGAAGGAACACGCAGCCCATTCCCAGCAGGGCGCAGCCGCTCCCCTCCTCTGCGCCGCCACCCCCTACAGTGGCGCACTGAAAGTCGTCGGCGAAACAAACAAAATAAAAACCAGGCAGGTACAGTATTTAAATTGTTATTTTTCCTCTCTTTTTTTGTTTTTGCCGACCGCGTAAAGCTGAATTTGCGCATGTTAGATGCACGTAAGATGTGACAGACCTGTAGTTTCTTTAGAAATCAAAGAGCTGATATAACTTTCCCTTATTCAGCCTTGGTTTGATTGATTTGTAGTATTCCTCAGTACAAGGTACGAACCACTACTCCTAACCTCCTGCCCAGTCTGCCTTTTTGAATGATAAAATGAAAGCTGATAATAGCTAAGTAATGTAGCATTTCTTTTATCCCGATCATTCTTTTATCCTGGATCATAAGAACATAGTCTACAGAACGTTTTGCATGCCATATACACTAATGGAAAGTGATGACTCCAATGCTGGTTGCCTCTTTCACCCCTTAAGCTACACTGCGCTACTTTGTAAACAAAGGACTTCCATAAGAGAGACAGCAATGCTTTTTTCTATTAAATTAAATGGCAAATCATTAAAACTTATAAATCTAGATAAGTGCAATGGCCTCATATCACAGATAGTAAAAAAAAAAAATTCTCTGAGGAGATGACCTAATGAGGGGATAATAGCTTGTCATTTACTATTACAGTACATTTTATGGTTGTAAAAAATTCTTAAATATGCTTCTGTCACACTCGTCTGCTAAATACTCAAACACATATCCTAGTCAATTTAAGCACTTCGCTGCTGTTCACCACAGCTGTCACTCAGCTCTTAGAGAATGCAGCACACTGGAATGCTAACACTTCAGTAGAACTATACATATGGGGAAAACACCCAGTGTTGACTTTTTTTTTTTTTTTTTTTGCACGCGTGCATGGCTAATGTGATGTGCAAGTATGTTTTAAGGTCATGATGTATTTCCATTTTGTGGTGCATTTACAGTTGTCCTGATAATGAATTTTTTTGGCTCACTGGCTGTACCAAACTTTTTTTTGGGGGTGGGGGGGGGGAAGGGATGTTGTGTTGAGCCAAAAATAAAAATTTGAAAACATTTTAGGAGAACCAAAAAAGTTGGGGGGGAAAATTACTTTCCAGTCACACTAAACATTTCATTCAACCCAAAACTAAATGTTTTGCTTAGTTTGAGCTTTAACTTTTAAAAACCATTAAATAAAACTGAAGTAAATTTCAAAACAGACATTTTGAATCAAAAAACCAAAATATTTCATTTCAAAAATACTAAAAGAAAACTATTTTTCTGGATTTTTTTTAAAACCACATTCATTTGGCACATTTGACACAAATTTGAAAAGTGTTTGGTTGACATGGATCTGCATTTTTCAGTGGGGTAAAATAAGTTTTGGTAGACACATTTTTACCCATGCATTGACATACCTGATGCAACCAAAATGATGTTTGGTGGCAATATTACTACACTGTGTCGAAATGCTACTTTGTCATGACACAAAATGCTAACAGTGATTACGGTATACAGGATCTCCTTGTAAAAATCAGGATATCATAGAAAGTGCAGGGTATGTGGCAGCCTGTGGCTTTCAACCTACTTAAGTACTTAATACTCCAGATTCTGACACCTTTATTCAACTTGGGTAGTCCCATATATTTCAATGGAACTTATTTTAGGACTATCAGAATTTGAGCCATAATGGTTTTCATTCATGCAGCACTTTACCTGTAATATTTATGACTATAAACTCCATTTTAAAGATGAACAGAAATGAAGCAGAGAAATTACTTGGCTCAAGTCAAACAATAAGACAGAAATATATATTCTGGTTCCTAGTGTTAGGCAACACTGATCGAGTTTTCATTTCTCTCATCTCAACGCTGCTGGATAATGTGAGCCACCTCTTCGATCTCCATAGAAAGTGCTTTCTGTATAAATGCACCTGCCTTAATCTCATTTGCAAAAGAGGTGTTTGGAAGATATACCACTAAAATACATACCATTAACTGAGAAATCAAAGCTACTGTACCCTGGGTCTCAGTGAAAGGGTGGCAAATTTAACTATGCTACAAGTGTCATTGTATTTGTCCTTTCTAAACAAATGCATAATACATTTAATCAAGTAATTATAGATCATGATACTAATCAGTATTATAGAATATTAATTATAAATACAAGTCTTCAATTTCTTTTGCAATAGAATTGATAGATTTGTAGTCTGACAGAATTATGTGAAGAAGAAACCACAGCATTAACTGTCAAAGATAATTACCGGTACTTGATATTTCTCCTAACCATCTTGGGACATGCAACATTTCCAACAATTATTTCAAGGTCAGAATCAAAAACATGACCTTATATTAGGGAACTATTGATTCAACAACTAGACGAAGATGTGCAATTTTGTCAAGTTTTTCCTTAATACTGTATAAATTAACATAATTGTTAATAATGCTTTAGAAAATGGATGGCTGCATAGTATGGAACTGTCTAATGAGGGTGTGGGAAGTTCAGATAGGTTTTAGGATGGGTAACATTGGCAGATGTACTACAAACCCTACTGCAAGAACTATCTATCAGCACTAAAGAGGTATGAGATACAATAGCCCAGTTATGAAGTATGTTAAGGTTTAATCTCTTTATACTTGGTCAGCATAAGAAAAAAAGCCTGATAATCCAATTTATGGTATGGTTATTACCATATTTTTATTCATTGGCAGCAGATTTTGAATTCATTTGTTTTAGGAACAGGGGCCAAGATTTTCAGAAACTAGTGATTCTGGGTCACCATTTTAGGATGCATAACTTGGGAGACCTTAAAAGGGATGTGCTTTCAGAAAATTCAGTACTTTCTGCAAATCTAAGGTGGAATCCAGCCCCCATTAAAATAAATTGACTTCAGTGGGAGCAGGATTTCACTCTAGGTTCCTCGAAGAGGTCTCAAGTTGGGCACCCAAAAACTGAGATATCCAAAAATTACGAGTCACTTTTGAAAATCTTGGCTATATAGATTTCCATATAGAATCAGACTGCTGTTTCAGATTGTCCTGTTTGATGCCTCTCCAGTAGTCAGTTCCTGATGCTTCAGAAGAAGTTAAAACTGCCATAGAGCATATGCACCTAGGTTTTCTTTATGGAACCGATCCCAAGAAATCATGAAGCAGTGGGAGCTGTGGGTGTTCGTGACCTCTCAGGATCAGGCCCTATGTTTTCTTCTTGAATCTAAGAGACAGATGGTTATAAAATAAACGAAACACCGTCAAGTTTTCAAGAGACGTAAGGAAACTTACAAGTGGAATGTGGGCCAGAAAAGTACTTTCCACTTCATAGACAATTTGCTTAACACAGTTCTTACTTGCAAAATTGCCAGTGACACTGCTGCTCTAAATCAAACACAGCACTAAGGTACCTGGGTGAAGCATTCTATCTGCAAATAAATTCATATGATCGCTTTCTCATTACATTTAGTCCTTAAGAGTTTCACCACTGTATTATGAGTGGAATCATTGTTCACTCTGGCCTATGGTCTCTATAACTGCACTTCCCTATAAAAAAAGGAAATCAGTTTCATTTGGTTTTCTGGCTCTACTATCATCACTCCTGTATTTATATCAGCTTATTCTTTCTGGAGATTTAACATCCAAATTAGTAGCAGAGTGGGTTTGCTTTTCTCTTCTTAGCTAGGCAAATGCAATTTATTCTTAAAACATTCAAATACCTATGATGTTTTAATTGAAGTTTTCTTCACATGCTGCTTAATTATATTGAATTTTACTACCCCAAATTCACGTCAACAGTAGTAAAGCTACACGTATCAAACTTTATATTAAATAGCAAAGCTACAATAGTATCTAAAAACCCATTTAATGTCATTTTAAAAACTAATGAAACAGAAGTGACATTAAATAATTTTAATTAAACAATGTAGATGTATAGCTGAATAAAATAATCAATATTATTGATCTGAAATGGATACTTGGCTACAAATGTACAGTAAGGACACCAAAGTCAACAGTTAATCTGGACATATAGGACTTCATCACAGCGTTATCCAGCTAAAATGATATCACTGTTTATATTTTGTTTGAATCAGCTTGAATAGAATATTGTGGTCACAAAACACTAGAGCAGCTCTGACAATCCATCCAACAGATAGCAGTGGTATTGTGTACTAACTAGTATGCTACCTCCACCCACCCCTGAGGCAGAGCTCATTCAGAGGAATTTAAATCCAGCAACTGAGTTCCAAATGTAACAAACTCAAGCCTGTGTAGACTTCATGGTTGCCATATTATTTGGCTGTATAGAATGGACCCTGGACCTTCCGTTTCCAAAACGCAGACCTCTGCCACTACAGCTAGAAGCAATTTTCCATCAGCTTATCATTTTTGCAGGCCACCTCTCCTGGGTAACATGATCATACTTATGACCTATTGTTCAGTAGATAAAGGCGATACTGAGTACAAGAGTTAAGGAGCAGCTCTGGGCCCAGAGAGCCCCACCCAGCTGCCCCTGGTGGGCATGTTCACAAGGAACTCAAAAGGGAGCAGCTTAGCTCAGTCTGGGTGTATCAAGCAGGAGAGCAGCGTGTGGTATAGGTTCCTGCTAAGAAGATGCAGAGGCCCCAGGTGGCTGGAACCAGGTCCCAGTACCAAGCTGCCGCAGGCCCCTCGACCACAGAAGACTGTACCAATGAGCCCTGACTGAGGAAGGAAGGCCCTCCAGACCACACCCTGGGAGGATGCCAAGGGATGCTCAGAAATGACCTTGTAGCACCAGCAGAGGAACTGAAGCCAGCATAGGAAGTGGCCCAGGGAAGGGGCATAGTGGCACCTGCCTCCCTAGTCTGTATACTTTGAATTATCTCATCGAGCCCTGGCTTGGAACCTGGTGGAGAAGGGAAGACCCAGGTTCCCCTACCCTGGGCTACTGGCTTTTGCCGGTGGGAGACACTGCTGGGAGTGGACATTGACTCTGGTCATTGGGTGACACTACCAGGAGCAGCCACTGACTCTTGCTGTTGGGTGACAGGCCAGAGTACTTCCGGACTGGGACCCAAGACATGCCCCCAACAGATACACATAGAATCATAGGACTGGAGGGGACCTCGAGAGGTCATCTAGTCTGGTCCCCTGCACTTATGGCAGTACTAAGTATTATCTAGACGACAGGTGTTTGTCTAACCTGCTCTTAAAAATCCCCAATGATGGAGATTCCACAACTTCCCTAAGCAATTTATTCTAGTGCTTAACCACCCTGACAGGAATTTTTTCCTAATGTTCAACCTAAACTATCCTTGCTGCAATTTACATTGCTTTTTGTCCTATCCTCAAAAGGTTAAGGAGAATAATTTTTCTCCCTCCTCCATGTAACAACCTTTTATGGACTTGAAAACTGTTATGTCCCCTATCCGTCTTCTCTTCTCTAATCTAAACAAACCCAATTTTTTCAAACTTCTCTCATAGGTCATGTTTTCTAGACCTTTAATCATTTTTGTTGCTCTTCTCTGGACTTTCTCCAATTTGTCCACATCTTTCCTGAAATGTGACGCTCAGAACTGGAGACAATACTCCAGTTGAGGCCTAATCAGCGCAGAGTATAGCGGAAGAATTATGGTACTTCTCATGTCTTGCTTACAACATTTCTGCTAATACAATGATCCCAGAAGGATGTTTGATTTCTTTACAACAGTGTTACATTGTTGAGTCATATTTAGCTTGTAGTCCACTATGACCCCCAGATCTCTTTCCTTTCTGTTTAATGCACACATTAG
The DNA here is from genome assembly GCF_028017835.1 of Emys orbicularis. Taxonomy (NCBI): domain Eukaryota; kingdom Metazoa; phylum Chordata; order Testudines; family Emydidae; genus Emys; species Emys orbicularis. Next base: position 47,003,143 of record NC_088693.1, read on the forward strand.
TCAGGTCATTTACACTAGGCTTAGGCAAGTATCAGGCAACACAAACCTTTCATGTGCTGTATTAGAAACTGTTCTTTTTAAAAAACATAAATGGACTACAAATTCATACAGTGCAAAGTTTATAGAATAGGCTGTGTAAACAAACATGCAAGTATTTAGACTTTAGTGATAAATTTAAAATCTTATACTCACTTCTGCAAGTTTTCTAACAATTGCTTTTAGCCTAAGACTTTTTTTTTTTTTTAAGTTTAAATGTGTTTTTTAAAATTCAGTCTCTAATATCTTATTCCTGCAGTTTCAAGAGGTTTCATTCATTCATCATAGCTAATTTATTTCCTTTCACACATTTCTCTACCTAAACAAAAATGCTAGTGTGGCTGGCATTTCTTTTGCAAAGGCATTGATTCAGTCCAAGGCTGTAATTCACTCATCTTTGTTATGTCAAATGGAAGTCAGCAGTTATGCTGTGCAGGGCGTTAATGGTGGGCTTGTCAGTCATTCAAAATATCAAAGAATTTGTTTCTGAAAGTACCTTTTCTAAAGGAGTGCAACTAAACAACATTGTGCATCTGCATAGTAGGGAACACCACAAAATTCTTAAAACTCAACCAAGAGAGGCCTTCCACTTGAAATAGCAATAAAACTGAAAGCCATTGTGATTACAACAGCCAGGGCTGTTAGGTTTCAAAAAATGGTAATGATGAGGGGCACTTTCACTCAAAACGGTTCAGCCGTTCGGTGGACAAGACTAGGGAAGACACATTGTTTTGCCCCTGTTAAAAAATTCTTGACACTTTTTCTTTGAAGTGCTCAAGTGTTCCCATGGCTTTGGAGCAGGGACTTGAAAGTTGCTAAGGACCTGTGTGTCACTGCCTCTTGCTGTCCCAAATGGCTAAGTTACAAGGCTTTGTAAAACTGCAATTCACACATGCTCGAGCCACGACTTTGCTTTTATAGAAACTAAAATCTCAGATTCCATCCTTATTGAACATGCTTTTGCCTCTCAAATTCTAATGCTGAACAGACTGAGCATGCACTATCCCCACAGATCAACGGAGCATGCTTCATCTTATCACAGCTCCTAGTACTGACCAGGCTGTGCACATGCCATCCTCACAGAGACTGAGCATGCTCCAATCCCAGGATGTGGGGGGTGGGGGGGAATGAGATCAGAAAGATTCTCTCTGCAATTGCTACTTCCTGCAGTTTTGGAGCCAAACCACCAGAACTGAGAGCCAGGAGCCTGTCTCTCCTGTGCTCTCAATGATGCCCACTGCTGGTACCCAAGCAGCATGGAGGAGGAAGCCATCTGATTCGAATGCAGAAGGAACAAAAGCCAGTTCAGGGGGGAGGGAAAGGTATAGACTGCGACAAGGAGTATGGTGAAACTGGTACTGGAGGAGAGACAAACTGTGACCGGAAATAGGAGGGGTGGAGACTGGGACTTGTTGGCAAAGGAGACTGGGAGCTGTTGGGGGAAAGGGGTGAACTGGGACTGGTAAGGCAGCAAAGGAAATGGGTGAGGTCTGCAAGTCTGTTGACTTGTGGGGAGCAGGAACACTTCAATCAAATGTGGACCTGGGGGAGAGAAGGAACTGGGACAAGCTGGACAAGGAGACTGGGACTCGGACTCAGTGGGGGAGGAACAGGAACAGGAGGCGAGGAGAGAGATCTAATAAGGAGCTGCGGTGTGGAAGGTGGTGGTGGTTTGGTGGTTACTCACCTTGTGCAGTAACTGGAGTTAGACGTGTGTGTGTCCTATGGGTGCTCCACTTCAGGTGTACTCACACCCCTTGTACCTTTAAATTGGAGATTTTTAGTAGTAGTGCCTGTTAGCCCTCGCATACACCCTACACTTTCTTGTTCCCCATTGAAGCTATATAGGATCGTGCGGGTGAACCACCCTCAGTTTCTCCTCTACTGTGAAGTCTCCAGAGGAAAACTAAAACAGAGGGGAAGGAGGGTGGTAGTGGATCACCCACAGGGAAACACATCTCAAAGAACTCCAATTACTGCACAAGGTGAAGAACCTTTCCTTCTTCTCCAAGTAGTGTCCCTATAAGTCCTCCACTTCAGGTGACTACCAAGTCATAGGCGCCGACTTTCTAATCTGCCAGGGGGTGCTCTCCCCCAGTTCCACCCAGGCCCCGCCCCGACTTCACCCCTTCCTCCAATGCCCTGCCCCTGCGTGGCTTCTTCCCACCCCCACTCCGCCCTGCCTCTTCCCCACTCGGTTCCACCCCATCCCCTGAGCGCACTGCACCCTCAGTCCTCCCCCACAGCGCCTCCTGATGCCACAAAACAGCTGTTTTGCAGTGGGAGGCACTGATCAGTGGGGCCCACTGGGGACAGGAGGCACTGGGGGGAGGGAGATCATTGATGGGGGGGCTGCCAGCGGGTGCTCAGCACCCACGGAGTCAGCACCTATGTACTGAGTAGTACCCCCAGCTGTAGGGGCATGCTTTGGAGCCAAGTCCAAGACTGAAGACAACACAGCATTTCCAATGGCAGCATCTGATCTAGAAGGCTGGAACACTGCATAATGGTTTGAGAAGGTAGACCAAATGGCAGCTTTGCAAGTGTTCAAAATATGGAAACTAAGCTAAGAGACTTCGACAGTCAGGCATGCTAATGCTCTGTCTCAGGCTGAGGCAGTTGAGAAGGAACAGAGGGCACTTAGCCTGCACAGCCCTATATAGCCTTGGAGTGGGGCACAGGGAGTGTAGGGCGCATGTGCCAACTGAACAGGCATTACTGCCAAGAGTCTCTGATTAAAGACCCAGTGGGTGAGAGTACACAAAGTGGAGTGCCCATAGGGACGTTGCTTGAGGAAGAACTGGGACTGGCTGGGCAAAGAGACTGGGAAAAGGAACCAGAGGCACTGGGTTGAGACTGAGATTGGATAAGGACCTGGGAGGGGGATCTGGGAGTGGCTGTAAAAGAAAACTGGGGACAAGGAGCTGGGGCAGGAAGAGGAGTAACTGGGACCTCCTGGGCAAGAAGACTGGGACTGGGTGTAAGGAAAGCGAGACTGGGGGTCAGGGAGAGTTGTGGGTCTCAGATAGTGATCTTGGAGGGGGAGACTAGGATTGGCTGGGCAATGAGTCTGGAAATGGGATGAGATGCCTGGGGAGTGGAGACTGGGAAGGCAAAGAGAATGGGACTGGAACAAGAAACTAAAGGTGGGGAACAGACAGGATTTGGACAGGTACAGGTTGGATTAGATACAGATGAAGGGATCAAGTGTGGAGGAACAGGCAGAAGACTACATTCCCCTCCAGAGCCTGGAATGGAACCCAAGATTCCTGGGTCTGACAATTCCTCTGCTTTCAGCAAATTTCAGTAAAACCCACTGACAAAGTGTTCTGTCTCCTCTAGTGCTGGTCCACACGGAGGATGGCAGCCTACTACTGCTATCAGTTATTCCGTTAGCTCAAGTGACAGAGGTCAGTGTTGTGCATCTAAAGATTCCAGCCCTGCTGATGAACTATGTGGGTATCAATGGATAACCACATGGTAGAATTTTTTTTCCAGTTTCTTTTTTTAAAAAACTAGGGAATTACATACAAAATACTATGTTAAAAGGAACATTGCTCTTTGTTCTCATGTCCTTTCTGGCTTTTCCTAACTTTTGAGTGCCTCTTGACTTTGCAAGCCTGCTAAAATATCAAACACACACAGGGCATCAGTGAGTAACAATGGCCAAACTCAAGCAGAGAAGAGTGAGCATTTGTTCCCTCCACATATTTCCCTCTCTATATTCTGACTAATTTTGATTCCAGAGTTACACCAAATGTCCTTACAATGTGAGGGGTCAGCATCAGCCATGAAGTAGAGAATCTACATTAACCAGGCTATCCATCATCCAAAACAAATCTGATAGATATTTTTTGCAGATGCTTTTGTAGAGGCTAAGAAGCACAAAGAATACCTGTCTGGAACAGAGATTATATTACGTGACAAGAGACTTCCATGACTGGGATTTGATTTTTTGTGTTTCAGCTTTTCTGTATGATAACGTACTAATATTAGAAACTATTCGTTCTGGTCATTAACACCTGTACACAGACATCTGTAAACAATTTCATAAAAGGGAAATCAATTCTAATGTGAATTTCCTTGTAAGTTAACTAGATGGCATCAGAGCAAACCTAAATATAGCTCAACTAATGGGACCCTGGAGTAAAATCCTTGAGATTGTTTATTCCAAGAAATTCTAATCAAACTTGAAATATTTGGTACTGTTGCTCTCTCCTAATTAAGTTAAACTAATTTTTGCCAATATTAAATTAATTTGCTAATAGGAGACACTTCCGTAGGTGTAGAAGAAACAGTAAAATGGATCTATGATAGAGGAAAGCAGTTACTTACTGAATACTGACTTTGTAAACAAGTTTTTGATGGATTTAGCTCTGCGGTTCATCAATCTGGAGACTAAACATACAGAACAGTTAGGAGACAAATTCCTTCAGCACTAAATCTCTTGTGAATTACTACATTAAACCATCAGTCCACCCAGAAAAATATTGCATTTTAATAATATGTCAAAACAACAAATTTGTGTACTAATCTCCACTTGTCTACCCTGCAGTCTGAAGCTATTCTTACCCCAGTGCCTTGAAAGACAGTGAGTCTAGGGAATTGAGCACAGGGGACCACAGACTAGAAGCTTGGATTCCACTACTGCCCGACACTAACTCTCAACAACAACTTTGGACGAGTCACTGAACTCGAGTCACGGTCTGCCCCAGGAAAGGACCCAAACTCCAAGAAAGAACTCTCCACCACCACGAGGTAAAAGGAGTAGAAATAATCAAGCACTACTGCCACTGCCTGATCACTGCTGTAGACTGCTATAGCGTAATCTGAGGTCTGCACTCCACAGCTCAAATAGACATCTGACCAGCTAGTGAAGAGACACAGTCAGATTCCTGTCACTACACCACTATTACTTGATGTGCCTGCTGGCACATGGCAGCAGATCCTCAGATAACCATATGTTGTACCTTTTACAAGCACGTGTAAGAGCATGACACAGAGGCTTCCCTCAAAGCTCTGAGGTGTTCTGTCTGCATCTGCTCTGTTCAGGTAGAGTGCCTGAATACCCTCACTTACTGCAGCATGGCACCCCCCACCCAACCTGCTGTGCCCGGACAGCTCCCCACAGGAGCAAGGTCACAATGTGACTTTTACATTGCCCTCACAACATTGAAATTTCCTTCACTGAGTTCACTTTCCTTCACATCACATCCTACAAGTAATGGTGAGCTATGTTTGCTTGTACAAATGAAGAAACGTATCAGGTTATGTTTGCAAATAACTGTCCTGTGGTATCCTAACATCTCCTATAGCACAGATGTATTCAAAAGAGATTTGACATTAAGTTCATTCTCTAATGCAGCCAGATTAATTTTCTTCATGAAAACATTTTTCCCTTCACTGAGAAATTATGTGATAAGAGCTCCCTCTAGAGTCTTTCCTCTGCTACATATGGCAAAAAAATGGAAAACAGTTGCACGGGTCACTTATTTTCCTTGCCATCTTACATGTCTCATCTCACACAACTCAGTCTGAAATTATGGCAACCCAGAAGTTACAAGAAATATGTATAGTTGTGAGTGGAATTCTTAGCACTGTGGGCCAATTCTACTTACACAGACCAACTGAAATAAGTGATATTTTATAGTGTACACAACTTGGCAACTTGAATCTAAACTTAGTAGTATGGGTGAGGAGGAAGTGGAGTGTTGCCTCTGCCCCTCCACCCAAGGTGCCAGCCAGTACAGATAGGGGAATAATCTATGCCAGGAAGATATCAGGCACATCTTATCTCCCCCATAGAGCAAGTGGAGAAGAAGACTGGGACTCAACATTTGGTCCCTGGCCTGCACCTTGGGAGAGGGAAGAGCACAGCTACATGCTGCCTCTTACTCAGGTTAGACTGTATGGTCCTAACCCAGCCATCACTGATTCATTCTAGGGAACAAGTCAAAGCAAAAGAAAGAAGAATTTTAACAGTGAATTGCTTTTCTCTATTTAAGCATAGGTGTTTTTTTTTTTTTAAACTATACAAAAAAACCTCTTGAATGAATCAACTTCCAGGGAGCAGAGCGAATCTAAAGTTTTCCCAATATTTTGTTTTTGTGTTATTTTGTACCCCTGTTCATAGAGCAAGACTCTTCTGTATTAACAAAAATAGATTATGTTCCAGGTGTGACAGTCTCTTCCAGAAAGATGAGTCAGAGTTCTTCATAAACTTGACATTCACAATTATAAGTATGTAATTAAAACATAGCTACACATACTTCAGTTACAACTAGAAATGGACATGTGGGTTAACACCTGTCACAAATGGATGGAATACAATCACAAATATTTCTTATGATGCTTAACTAGACTTAGAATAGCGATATGCCTATTTTCTTTTAAAGTAATTGCACCTTTAAAACGTTAGTCCTATTTTATCAACACAGCATATTGCAGGATTAGGAACCACTAAGAATTTTCTTCAGCAAAGTTTAAGAATAATTTCCCTGAAGATTCCCCCACCCCATTGGAGATTAATTTCATTTTCCCATTGCAACATGCTGGATCCATTACTTTTTCCAGATATTCTGTTCACTCTCTACAAGGGGTGGCATGGGAATAACATGACAATGAAACAAAAGTTTGGAGCATAATGGATCTCTGTCCTTCCCACATGATGGGAAGTGAGTGATTTGTGCAGGTAACACCTTCAACCTCTGAAATAAAATAAAGACCTCATTCTTAAAAGCACAATAGATTGACTGGCATCAATCAGGCCAGTGCACTTCCAATGTATATGCTAAATTTCAAAGTCGGCTGGTGTAAGCAGAAATCTCAGGCAAATTAAAAATATTATTCTTGAAAAGCTTCTTGTTTGTGAAAAGCATTTTATTTTAGTCAAGTTATTATTGAATCTAGTGAAAATAAATGTATTCCATACTATATACTGTTGTCTTTATCCTCAACTGGCTCTCCGACAACAAACATGCTACTGATTTTCACTTCAATGCTCTTTACCAGTTTATCCTCTTCCCTAGAACATCTTTCATTCACTATTGAGCTGTTGATGCTTGCCTCAGATTGGTCCAGGATACCAGCCTCCATTGCCCACTTGTTAAATTTTCAAACTAGCACCTTCAGGAGAGTTCCCCATAAACATCCACAAATTGAACACATTTTCCTGCTTCAAAACCCTCCTTTTCAGTGATGCCTAAAAATACGTAATATCTAGGCTGACTACCATGCAGACCATCTCATGGTCTCCTTGTACTCCTTTGTTTTATACTTTGATTATAAACTGCTTTGTTGTTTGTACAGTATCTAGAACAATAGGGTCCTGGTCCATGACTAGGGCTCATAGGCACAACAGTAATACAAATAAATTATCCTTACAAGCCTTCCTATTTTTACTCCCTATTCCCCAAGCCTGCTACCATACAGGAAAGTATATTTACAAAATACATTACTATTTGTAGGAAAGAATGATCAGCTATTGCAGACAACATCACATGCAAGCAATATTTCTAGTGCCCAAAAAAGCTTAGTTACCACAAATATTTACACATGCATAACTCAAGTGCTGCTTCTGCAAGCCCTGCTGTGCATAGAATCCTCACAGTCTTCAGCTTTCCTCTGACTCAGGCCCTACATTCCAACTCTGCTCCCCAAATGCTGGGAAGAGAGAGACTTCTTAGCATTCCTGAAAGGTTAACAAATCCAGGCTCTGAGGTACCAAGGAAGGGAAGGAATTCCAAAGTGGAAAAGCCCCACCGCACAGAGAATGCCCTGCCAGCAGCTCCCTTTCTTTCACATAAAGTCAGTGTGAATACCATGAACAGAATTTACCACTTTAATACACAGTGAGGCCTGGTCTACACTACAAAGTTAGGTCCACATAAGTCACATGCACAAGTAATCGACACAAGGTGTCTACACTCAAATTTGTCTCCCACCAACTTAAGCACCCTGTTATGGTGACTTAGTAACACCACTTCCCCGAACGGCACTGAGCCTTGGTTGACTTACTATGGCCGACACAATGTGACACAGTGACCTATGTCAACCCTAACAATCCTCCAGCAATGGCCCCACAATGCCCAACAGTGACCACTCTAGTCAAAGTTGTGAACTCCACTGCTTGGGGTCACAGAGATGAGAAGCCACCCTTCTTCCCCCTTGAAAATCCCCACATATTTTTTAAGTGTCTTTTCCTGATTGCTGAGCTTGGCAAGCACACCTAGCAGCAGTTCTTTGTTGCATGCAACTGATCACATTGGCTACATGCTCCTGCCTGGAGTAGACAGGAGGTATTGGGCCTGTGGGGAGAAGAGGCTGTGTAGGAACAGCTATAGCGCAGTTGCTGAAATGTGGACATCTACAAAAATATTGCAATGGGGATGCAGGCAAAGGGGGACAACAGGGATCAGCCACATGAAAGCAAAGGCACTGCTAGGGTTACCATACGTCCGGTTTTTCCCGGACATGTCCGGCTTTTTGGTAATCAAACCCCCATCCGGGGGGAATTGCCAAAAAGCCAAACATGTCCGGGAAAAATACCACCGGCCGGGCACTTCCCCTCCCGCGACTGCTGTGCTCCTCCCCTGACTCTTCGGCTCTGTTTAAGAGCCGAGCTGCCCGAGCGCTACTGGCTTCGGGCAGCCCCCATGCTTCCGGACCCTGAGACGCCGCCGGGCACTTCCCCTCCCGGGCTCCGGGGGCACAGGGTCCAGAGGCATGGGGGCTGCCCGAAGCCGGTAGCGCTCGGGCAGCTCGGCTCTTAAACAGAGCCGAAGAGTCAGGGGAGGAGCACAGCAGCCGGAGCCCGGGAGGGGAAGTGCCCGGCCTGGGGCGCAGGGTCCGGAGGCATGGGGGCTGCCCAGAAGCCTGAGCGCTACCGGCTTCACGGTTTGCCGGGCAGCCTCCAGACCCTGCGCCCCTGGCTGGGCGCTTCCCCTCCCGGGCTCCAGCTGCGCTGGGGAAGCGCCGGCCGGGGGCGCAGGGTCTGGAGGCTGCCCGGCAAACCGTGAAGCCGGTAGCGCTTGGGTAGCCCTTTTCGCGTGGCTGGGAGGGAGGAGGGGGAGTTAGGGCGGGGACTTTGGGGAAGGGGCGGGAATGGGCGGAGAAGGGGCGGAGCTGGGGCGGGGCCAGGGGTAGGAAAGGGGCAGGGCCAGGGCCCGTGGAGTGTCCTCTTTTTTTATTTTTTAAATATGGTAACCCTAGGCACTGCGGCAGGCTTTCCGCAAGACCAAGGGAGGCCACTAATCAATCTAGTGCAGATCTGCAGACCTAATGCTTTTACAATGAGCTATATGCCATATTTGGAGAAGACCCCACCAGCACCCCCAAGGCCATTGTGGCTACCTCAGTGGAGCCTGAAAGAAGCCCCCTCCTCTGAACAATAAGGAGGAAGGAGACATGGTGGGGGAAGGGAGGAGGAGGAGTCCAGCTATACCGTGAGCCAGGAACTTTGAGACTATACCAGTATCTAGTCAGTCCCACCAGCTGAGCACAGATGAGCCCAATTCAAGAAGGAACTGTGGGTAAGTGTGTGCATTTCATTCTCCCTTAAAGTGTTTCTGTGTGAAGATGGCACCAGGCCCAACCCCAAGTTAGCAGGACACAGGTATCTACTTTCATGGTTTTACTCCTACAAGAAAAGGTAGAGCTACAACAAACAGAGGTAGAGTTGTTATCTGCTTTTCATTTCCCTGTAAGCTTAGGCAGGAAGGGAAGAAGGTGGGGGGCGGGGTGGGGAAGAGATATGGAACACTTCATTTACATATTACATAGGGATGTCCTTCATATCCTCCTGAGAGATCTTGATGAAACTTTCATAAAAGCACTCTGCAATCCTCTCGCAAAGGTTTCTAGGGGTGGGTTGCTTTACTTTGTCCTCTGTGGTAGAGGACTTTCCCACGCCACTCCGCAATGACTTTGGCAGGCACCACTGCAGTAAATAGGCTGTGATAAATAAAGTGGGGGGATAGCTTCTTTTGATGGACACCCAGCCAGCCAGTTAGATGTAAAATCCCTCTTGGTTTCTGTTCTTTACCTAAGGGACTTTTTAACCCTTTACAGGTAAAGCAAGTAAGGGGGGGGGGGGGGAGTGGGCATCTGACCAAAAGAGCCAATGGGAAGGCTAGAAGTTTTAAATTTGGGAAAGAAACTTTCCCTTTGTCTATTGTTCTCCTCGCTGGAGGGACAGAGCAGCCATGCTATACGCAGCTTAAGCCAGGTATGATCATAAATCAGCAGATCATGCCTAGAACTTATCTGAACTCCAACTGTGTAAGTAGATCAGAATGTTTAGCTAGACACAATCAGGTTTATTTTCTTTATTTTGGCTTGTGGATCTCCTCTGTGCTAACCCCAGATGCTTTTGTTTGCTTGTAACCTTTAAGCTGAACCCCCAAGAAAACTGTTGGGTGCTTAATTTTTATAATTGTTTCTTTTAAGATCTAGGAAAAAGCCTAAGTTCCAGATGTATTTTTTCCTTTTAATAAAATTTATCTTTTTTAAGAACAGGATTGGATTTCTGGTGTCCTAAGAGGTTTGTGCATGTTGAAATCAGCTAATCAAACCTTTGTTTTTTCCCCCTCAGCTCTTCCCTGGGGGGGGGGGGGGGGTGAAAGGGCTTGAGGGTACTGCACAGGGAGGAATTCCCAAGTGCTCCCTCCTGGGTTCAAAGGGGTTTTTTTGCCTTTGGGTGGTGGCAGCATTTACCAAGCTAAGGTCAGAGAGAAGCTGTAACCTTGGGAGTTTAGTACAAGCCTGGAGTGGCCAGTATTATTTTTTTAAATCCTTTCGGGCCCCCACTTCTGCACTCAGAGCGACAGAGTGGGGATTCAGCCTGGACCCAGGCAGCTTCAGGATGCCAGCAGCAGCGAGAGATCACCACTGCCTGTGGAAAATAGACCATTCCTTAGTGCCAACACCCTGTATTCAGAGTCACAGAAATAGGAAATGACATTTTATATTTTTACGCAACCAAGTAATTCCCTCTTCGTTTCCCCCATCCCCTTGCCAACAGCAGGCCACACTCACCCCAACTGCAACTGGAGAACGGTGCTGGGAAGAGGCACTCCAAAGCTGAAGTGTCAATAAACTTGTTTTATTTAAAACTCTGATTGGAATAAAGGAAGGGAATTCTGAAGCCTATCTTTTGCTTTCCATTCTGACTGTAAACACAATGATACAGATAAAACAGATGGCTGTAGCTGCTGCAGCTTTGAGGGGTCACTGACCTGTAAGGGCCATGGTTGGTGTATGTTTGGCAGAACTGGACTGAAATGGACACTAATGTTTTCTACCTTTCTAACTTTAAAGTTCTGTAAATGTTATAAGTTTGCAGTGTATTGGTCTTTAATTGCACATTAATGTTTTGCACTTTTTGGTACTCAATACATTTTTATTTTTTGGAAATAAAAATACCTTTATTATTTTATAACATACTGCAGAATGCCTAGTGCTACTCAGAGCACACATTAATTGTAATAGAACAGGATGACAGAACTCATAAGTTTAATGAAAAACAGTAAAATTATAAATGTACCATAATCACTGTATAATTCATAGGTTCGTTAAAAGAGTGTGATATTCATAAACATACACCAAGCATGACAATTCCTAACCACCCCCTCAAAACATCAGGGCACAAATAGAGCACATAACTGTGGTTGACCATAAAAGTGCTCTTCCAAGGTCTCCTTCAGCCACACAGCTCTGCACTGAGTTCTCCTAATGGCCTCTGTGTCTAGCTATTCAAATTCAGCAGCCAGCCATTCCACCTTCACCCTGGCAGCAACTTCTACCCCTCTGCCTCACAGATATTATGCAGGACACAACAGGAAGCTATAATCACTGGGTATTTTTCTCACTGAGATCTAAGCATCCCTTCAATCTACCAAAAGCACACCCCACTGTCATTCTGCACCTGAGTAACTGATTCTTTCCCTAGTATTGTCAAGGTGGCTGGTGCACAGTTTTGTCAGCCAGGGGTAAGCTGGGTCCCCAAGATCACAACTGGCATTTCAACATTGCCAGTGGTAATCTGTCAGTTGGGAAAAGTGTCCCTACTTGCACGTTCCTGAACAGACTTGTGTTCTTAAAGAAATAAGCATCATGCACTTCACAGATATCAATGTGGGCTGGTCAGGGAAGCATTCCCAGTGATCCACTATGGTTATTCAAATGATGGAAGAGCAGCTGTTACTGTTGTTTGTGGCAAGGTGGCTTGGGGTTAAAATAAGGATATGCATGCCATCTAATGCTCCACCACAGTCCAGGAACCCCATAGCTGCAAATCTATCCATGATGTCATGTACATTGTTAGAGTCAGTCCTGTGTAGCAGGATACAACTAACAGCCCTACACACTTGCATGACAATAACCCCCTCTGTAGATTTTCCAACTCCAAAATGATTTCCCCTGACTGGTAGCAATCCAGCATTGCAAGCTTCCACAATGCTATTGCCACTCCCTTCTGAGCTGTCAAAGCAGCTCTCATTCTGGTGTCCATGCGCTGGAGGGGAAGGGGCAAGCTCCTCAAACAGATCCAGGAACGTGGTCTTTTGCATTGGAAAGTTCTATAACCAGTGCTTGTATTTCCATACCTGCATTTTGATGTGATCCCACCAGTAAGTGCTTGCTTCTTAGGCCCAGAAGCAGCTCTCCACCATCTGCAGCTGCTCCATGAAAGCCACCACCAACTCTGAATTATTTTTTTCCATGTCCTTTAGCAATTTGTCCTCAAAAATGTGGTCACATCCCTTGTTGTAGTACTTCCTGTGACTATGCCAATACCAGAGGAGAGGATCATTTGTCCTGTATTCACAGTGTTCATGACATTAGTGCAGAATTGTGTGGGCTACATGCTTCTGTCAGTGACAAGTGCTGCATGGGTTTATGGGTTTCTTTTTTTTTTTTTTTTTTTTTTTTTTAAAGAGGTGAGGAAATTATGGGATGGGAATGGTATTATGGGGTGTAGAACTCAGCATGATGGGAACTTGGCCCCTTGCTCCCAGCCCTCCCGGTCTGACTCATGTGTGACCCACAACGCATTGTGAGAATTCCCCAAAAGGCATTGTGCCAGAAGGTTGCCCATGGCACACTGGTATACCTACCCAATGTACGCTGCACTTTGTGTTAACACAAGCACTCCTGGTGAGTACATGCAGCGCTGACAGAAGGGACCAACACACCTGAGCATACACTAACTGCAGTGCCTTTACACTGACATAACTCAAAGTTTGTAGTGCAGACATGGCCTTAAAAAGCTAAGTAAGCCTTGATCTGACATGAAACCATTATATGATGTCATCCTACAAAAAACACACATTCAAGCACATGTGAGAGAATTAAGCAGTCTGAAGCACCATTCATGTGCTACATTGACTCCCCTGTGAAACATTTAGATACAGTAGCCGAATAGGAGGCCAAAGACCACAGTCAAGTTCACATTGTGATGATATTTTACTGTTAGTTTTCAATACTAAGTGCACTGAAAAGTAGACACACAGCCCCCATTAACTATAATAGGAGTTGTGCCATGCTAAAAATGTGCTCCTAATGTACTAACTTTTTTGGGGGGGAAAGATTTTAATCACTAATAGGTTATTCTTCTTCTGTTAGGTCTCCCTGATCCAAAAGATGTAATCACTGTATTTACTTTTAATGCTTTACTATTCATAAAAATGAATATTGAAATTAAAGTTGCATAATCTTAAAGCAATTGGGAAGCTCTTATGGCATTATGGAACAAATGCCAGCCAGCTGAAAACTGCACACATATGTACAATGCATGATGTTTGAAAGCATGCTTCAAATCAGTGACATTCAACATCAACAGGCCTCATGGGACAATTTGCCAATATTAGTCACATATTAAAAATGAAACAGATGAAGATTATTTGAATGGACAGTCAGAATGCTGTTCTACATGTTAGGACACACTGAGTGCAAGTGCCACTAAATTTCTAGAATAGTCAATAGTTTTCCTAAATTGCAAGATGCTTATAAAAAGCTAGTTTATTTATTAAAAAAGTCTTCACAGGCAGTAAAATAGTTATTTTACAATTTCAGCACGATAAAGGTTAAGCCTATTTGATGACTCAGAGCACAAGTTAGGAGACTATGGATCATTTTAACAGGAGAAAAATGGGAAAAACTTTTGAAAGAAAAATAGTTTTGACCTTTCTTAAAAAATAATTGTTAGCATCAGTTTTTTAAATTAATGAGCTACTTCAGCTGGCTATATTTTTTTTCTGCTCATTAAAAATATGTGAACATGATTCATATTTAAAATAGCATGCCAAACTTTTGCAGTCAGACTCTTTCAATTATTTCCTTTTGGCAGATAAACAAGGAAATAAAAAAAGTGATGCAAGTAAGTCACTTTTAAAATTCTCTCCTTACTAAGACTGTAAATACTTGAACAGCAGCATTCAACTATTACAGCATAAGGTACAACAATAAACCAGGCTAATACACGTGTGTCACAGGGTAAACTACTCACTGCTTGTCTGGCACCTTCTCCTGGTCAGTCTGGGAATTACATCTCAAGATCAATACCCCTTCCTGTGGTTGCATGCCATCATGCAGTCTCTCATTTTCAGTCTACAGTTCTTCTCTCATCCCATGGACCACAGCATCCTCTTCATGACTCATCCCTCCAGCTAAGTCACTCAGCATTTCCCCCTTCCAGGGTACAGTCCTGTAAATTCTCGGTCACTCCCATAGTGACCCAAGCAGTCACCCAGATCACTACCCTGCCGATGCCTCTTCCCCAGAAGCAGGTAGGGGAACTCAGGGTCACCCTCTACTCTATGTTCCAACCCAGGGACTCTACAACATGCAGCTAAGGTCTGTTCTATCCCTAACCTTGCTGCTTACTCCCTGGACTGCTTCCTACCCCAGAACTCCCCCCTCTCTGGGGTTTGCCTACTCCCGGGGGCAATCAAGGACTACTTACCTCTATATCCCCCCCCCCCAACGCACTACCCATCTCCCAGGACATAACTACACACTACAACCCCACAGCCCCTTCACTGCTATCAGCTCCCTGGCTTTATAGAAGCCCCACCTGTTCCCACACAGGTGAACTTCCCCTAATCAGGACTTTTCTTTCAGCCTCATAGGTTAATTGGCCTATCTGGCCTGGCCTCCACTAACTCCTTCAGGGTGAGCATGGGGTGGGCATCCCATCACAATGTGTCATGTCAGTAAAAATAAAGTGTTTTTTCCTCCACAATGCTAATTTAAAAGCACTT
Organism: Emys orbicularis; assembly: GCF_028017835.1. Taxonomy (NCBI): domain Eukaryota; kingdom Metazoa; phylum Chordata; order Testudines; family Emydidae; genus Emys; species Emys orbicularis. Next base: position 47,018,436 of record NC_088693.1, read on the forward strand.
AATCTAATGTAACAGAAACTCATCAAATCTTAAGCAGGTTACAATATAGCTATACTGAGGTTATCTTTAGATAGGGAATAACTGAAGTAAAATGATTTATAGTGTGTAATTCTAGTATATCTGCTTGCATGTCAGAAGAAGGTAACATTGCCTTTTGAAATCATAAGTTCCAATGGGATGTCAAATCACTACTCCTATTTCTTCAATAGTAAGGTACCAGAAGATAATTCAAGAGGATCAAACTATATGTGGCCCAAGTAAGTGCTACATACATTAAGCCCTGACTACAGCAGAAAAGGTGCATTTCTACTGCATGAGGTTGGACAAGCATGCAGATCTCTGATGCAGGAATTCTGCATGCTATATGGTACAGAGCTGTACTTCACTTGGCCTCCCCACACACCAGCATTAATGAAGATTTGGGAGGGATGGGTGGTGCTACTGGCTCTTGAACTTTATGGCTGCTCTGACCAAATACCCATACAGCAATCATGAGGCATTACTGAAGCCCTACAACTATAGTAATGACACAACTTATTTATCTGACCTCTGTAATGAGAAGTGGATTTAGCTCTGAATAAATAGTCTATTCGGACAGATTGTAAACCCCTTCTATTGCTGAATAGTTATTCATATTAGCAATTCCAATGAAGTCACTGGAAATACTTGTGAAAATAACTATTCATCAATGAGAGTAAGAGGTTAATAATCTAGTCCCTCAGTAATATAATACTGATTTTTTAATAACTAAATCCCATCTCATCCTCTCTGTCACTCTTGTCTTCATTCTCACTCATCTGGCATCTCTCTCTCTCACTCTTCAAGCATGATTCTGTATTAGATAGCCTAGAAATGTCCCCCTTGCCTCCACTTATCTAACAGTGACTGCCCCTTCTTCTTCCTGCCCTTTGCCTCCATGTTTCGTGAGTGCAATTAGCCTTCACTGAGTTACACCAGAACTGAATTTGGCCCTGCTGGTCACATCTCATGCAGCAGCACTGCTCCTAAAGAGCGTGACATTCTGAATGTGGCTAGAGTGTGGGACAATCCTAGTTTTGCAGTAGGAATGGTTTTCATTTGTTTTGAGAAGTCTCCAAAAAGCAAGGAATCCCTGGGAAATTATTACTGCTGTATACAGTGTGGCAGCACTGATCAAGTAGGGAAACTAAAAATCAGAAACATCAAAGGGAAATTTAAAATAAACGGAAAGAAAATGAGCCCATGTGGTTTTGATTAAATGATCTTAAGTCTGGAGGGGTTGTGTGGCTTATTTGCTCCATGTTTTTAATATTATTGACTCCTGGGACCAAGGGGTTTGGTGGGCAGGAGGGGGTTCATTAAGATGAGCAATTATCAGCAGGAGAAAAAAAAAGTTTTGTAGTGATAATCAAGATGGCCCATTTCAGACAGTTGACAAAAAGGTGTGAGGATACTTAACATCAAATTGGATCTATTTCCCCATGTTAAGTATCCTCACACCTTTTTGTCAACTGTCTGAAATGGGCCATCTTGATTATCACTACAAAACTTTTTTTTCCTCCTGCTGATAATTGCTCAGCTTAATTAATTAGCCTCTTAGAGTTGGTTGGGCAACTCCCACCTTTCCATGTTCTCTGTATGTGCATATAACTTCTTACTGTATGTTCTGTTCTATGCATCCGATGAAGTGGGCTGTAGCCCACGAAAGCTTATGCTCAAATAAATGTGTTAGTCTCTAAGGTGCCACAAGTACTCCTGTTCTTTTCACGCCGCTACTCTGAAACCTGTTACACCAGACACCCAGCCCCGCGCGGCTCCCTGGGGCCGGGCCGCACCCGCCCAGCGGCTAGCGCAGGAACAGCGCTGACAGGCCCGCTCGGGCCCTGCCCCCGCTCCGAGCCGAGCCCGGCCCGGCCGCAGGAGCCGCGGCCACGTCAGCCCTCCCGGCCTGGTGACTCAGGAGCCGCCCGGCCCCACCTGCCTCCGGCTTAGAGCCGGATCCGGCTCGGGTCCCCGCCTCGCTCCTCCCCCGTCCCATGCTGCTCCGCGCCGGCCCCTCCTCCGCCGCCTGCCCGCGGCCGGCTCCTGCGCACCCCGCCGGGGAGCCGAGCGCCGCACAGACCGGTAAGAGCGGCCTGCCTGGCCCGGAAACCCGCCTCGTCCCCGCGCTGCTCCTCCTGTGTCACCAGCGTCCTCCCTGGGCCGAGCATCCCGCCGCTCCAGCCCTGCCCTCAGCCACCCCCACCCCGCCTGGGCTGCTTCCCCCAGCCCCGCGCCTCCCCTTCCTCAAGCAGCTTCCCTCTCCCCAGCCCCGTACTCCTCCCCTCTGTCCCAGATCGTCTCCTCGTCCCGATCCCGCCTCCTCCACAGCATCCTCTCCCCATTTCTACCCTACCGTCCCAGCCCTGTGTTACCCGTGCTCTGCCCTCGGCCTTCCCCAGCCTGTCACCCACTCACCTGCTGTATAAACTCCCCCCGGTTCAGCTGCTAAAGGAGCTATCTTTGTTCTTAGCCTGTTTCACACAACCTGCATAGCCCGCATATGCTATGCATAGATAGACATCATCACCCACGGCTGCGTGCATCTAGGTACATGACAGGCTGCATGATTCTGAAGCCACCCTCGGCCAGCTGAAGCCATTTGAATGAGGGAGGTTTTTAGGTTCGTTTTGATTTTTAAGAGGTTTTAAATGTCTAATTGAAACACATTTCACTCCTGGGATGAAGGATTGTGCAATGTTAAAACAATTACTTTTAAACTACTTACTCCCACATACAGAAATAGCTCCTCCTCTTGTCCCTCAGTGAGTGAGACTAGGGAAAAAAATATTAGGCAGGAAAAGCAAGCAGAAGAGAAATATATTCCTAACTGGTAAACATGTCTAGGCTTTAATGTCTCTCAGTGGGGGCTATTCACATGAGTAAAGCTTTGCAAAATTAGCCCATACCAGAGAAGGAGTGATAAAAGTTAATGACCATTAACACTTAATTTAAGTAGAAATATCAAGAAGTTGATCAATTTTTCCTGTTACTAATGTTAGGTGCATTCTGCTGAAGCTGTTAATACATTTCTTAATAACTTATCAATGTAATATAGTGAAACCTCTACTAAATGGCTTTCCCCCCCTCTTTACAGGTTGTAACTTTTGCAAGACAGTTATCATGTGACTGTGGATTATGACAACCAAAATCTTAAAGAAAATTCCTTGAATTAAACATCTATACCTTTTGAACATCTTGGAACTTATTGGACACTCTTTGAAGTCTGTCTGAATTGTAACTTGTATAACTTTTTAAAAGCTTCATAATGGAGTTCTTATTATCCAAAGGAGACTGCATTAGAGATTTGAAAAGAACTTTATTATTTTTAGTTTTAACATGTCTGGTAGCTCTTGTTTGCACTGATCAGGACTATTATAGTTTACTTGGAATATCCAAAGAAGCAAGTAATAGAGAAATAAGACAGGCTTTCAAAAAACTGGCATTAAAGTTACATCCTGATAAAAATCAGGTAAGTAAAATCTTTGTGTTCCTGTGAGCTAATTTATCCAGTGTTAACTTTAAAATGGACTTTTATTTGCTTTTTAACAAATTTGAAACTTTGCATCTTTGTGTCTTAGATTTTTGAAGTGATGTAATAACATGATACTTAGTTTAGACTAGCTGACTGTCCTGCAAAGAAAAACAAAAGTAAAAGAGTGGATATATTATTAAATTATGGCTAAGTTGAACTAAAGTCATACTGAGCCATTGCAGCTGAAAGGCGTGATAATTTATACAGTTTCTCCAGTGCTTTCTCTTACTTAGAATTACACTGCCTCTTTCGGTTTTAGCTATTAATTACTGTTCTTAATAAATATTGCTGGGCTATGTTATGTCAGTCCTATTTGGAAACTGAGCAGGGGAAAGCAAAAATTCTGGGAGGGCCTGTGGATGAGAAGGGGAAATGGAGGGACCCCTGGAGAGACAGGAATCAGATCAAATTTTGAAGACATTACACTGGTTGAGAGAAGTCTGTTAGTGTAAATTCAAATATACTAAGGAAACATTTTTTATTTTTATTCTCCTATATGTTACTGGAATAATTAGACTAAAAGTCTTGGAGTAGGGCAATACAAATGCCCTGCTGCTGATCCTGATCCTGCTACTTGTTACATGCATGTGGAGCCCCAATGATGTCAGTGAGGGTCCATGTGGACACAGGGATCTGCCTGCACAGAGCAAGCTGCAGGAGTGGGGCCTAAAATGCAAACGTTGATACTATACTGTTGAACTTGACATCAAGGAGAAGGACTTTCACCAAACATTTATGACTTGGGTCTAGGAAGCAAGTGTGTATTTGACTATATACCCGGTACTAACATCTCAATGGGGAAGAGAAGAGTGACTGAACATGGATTAACTGTTGAGGAATATGTTATCGTATATAGCCTCTAATTAAGAAGACTTAATTTTATTATGCCTTTCCCCCCCACAATAAAGATAAAAACGGATCAGCTGTAACCTACTATATGTGGCTGATTCTTGCTATCTCAAAGAGCAATTCAGCGATAACTGATATATCACTTGAAATAGAATTGCTTATTCTCAACAGTGTGTGAAATGCTCTCTCAGCTACTTTATAGGTTTTAACTGGACTCTCTACTTATACTTTCAAAAGTATTAAGATTCCAAAGTAGTATCTATAATTTCCATAAAATATGGAAATATTACTATGTAAGAGAGATTTCTCAACAGACTACCTTCTGCAGAATTAAACATACATTTGGTGTAGACTCTTAGATTACACTGATTCGTGCAGGTAACTCCCAGTAATGTTAATAGCAGCTGTGCATGTGCATCAGGCAGAAAATAGTCTCTTTCTAACTTATTTTTTAGTATTGCTGTACATTAATGTAGTAATTTAAGGCAAGTTTTTAAGTAATAATGGGAAAGGTGAGAGAGTTAATAGAATACTGGTGAGCTAGTTCTCTCAGTCAGCACAGGACCAAGAGAAGGGATGTAAAGTTAGTTGTAAACCACCTTTCCACTCCCCTGATTCTGGAGTTGACTAGAAGCCAAAATGGTCCTTGATGTAATTAAAGGAAGCCTAAGGATTGTTCTGAATTGTGCCAGCTACAGCATTTGGTCTGTCCCTAGAGGATCACTCGTCTCTAGCCAAGGACCACTGGAGAACATTATATTCCAACTCCACCCCAGGCTGCCCACCTTGTCTCCATCACTTCCCCTACACCTGAGTGGGGATGGGAAAGAGGAGTGGGAGGTAGAGATTGCTTCTGTGTCACGGGAGTTCCTAGCTGCAGTTGTTTTGTGCCACCAGACTGATGCAAATAAAGTAGAGCCAAAGGCCAGCACGTGCCCAAGTTTTATTTCTGTAGGAAAATGGTAAATCCTCAGAGGGCATGTAAGTGTTTTCTTAAGGGAAAATTGCACTGTAATAACATATTGCAATCACTACATCTAATTCTAAAGAAGTAAATCACTAATATATTTAAGTATAAAATAAACAGAATAAAAACCAAACAGAAAACTTCTAGCTTGACAGTCTGGTGTAGAATTCAGCTCACATTTGAGTGATTAGAAAAGCAGAGACTTTCAAAGTTATTGTAAGATCTTCAAGTGTGAGTTGAACTCTCTGTGCTACTCTACCTTGTTATCAATACTGGTTGTCTTGCTTGGCGACTTCTATCTGATAGCAACTTCCATTGAGAAACAATTTACAACATTCATAGTTATGGAGCCATTGAAACAGATGTATTGCTGAAAGTTCATTTAATATTTTTAGTTATAGATTAGACAAATATTTAATAATTGTGGTTTTCCTTTGATAGAATGATCCAGATGCTCATGAAAACTTCTTGAAAATAAATAGAGCATATGAAGTATTAAAAGATGACGAGCTACGGAAGAAGTATGATAAATATGGAGAGAAAGGTCTTGAAGATCACCAACAAGGAGGTCGATACGAGAGCTGGAACTTTTATCGCTATGATTTTGGTAAGATGTGTGTTTGTAGTTTGCTTGTCTTTTACAGTCCTGAGTAAATGCAAAATTGTCAGCTGTGCCAACTCTATGCACACACTGGCCTCTTAGACCCTCTCTTCCTCTTTCTAGCCTCCACAGCTGTCTTTTTTCCTTCTCCTTTCTCCCTACTGACTATGTTAGCCTTAAGGTATCTTGTTAAAATAATTCACCAAACAGCAGTAATAATACAGTCAGCTTGGTATGAAATCCACTCATTATACTAAGTATTTGCTTTTTTACTGTTCATTATCATTTACTGTGTATTGTAGTGTGTGTGTATATATGTGCGTATTATATGTGATAAGTGATCTTTGTTCATTTGCAATCAACTACTAATATTGTGTCGTATTAACTTCTTAATACAAGGGGAGGGTTTTTTCTTTAATTCCTTCAGATGATTTTTTTTATATTGGAAACCCATAACAAGTATTTTCCCTAACTTACATTTTTTTATTTATTACACTTAATACATAAAGAGTCCAATCCTGCAAAACAGTTAATTCCCATAGAGTCTTATTGGAGATCAGTGTAACTATACCAGGAAGTAAGCATACACACCAGAGCAATAGGGTTACGCCAAAAATGATTTTTAAATCAGTTCTTCAAACAAAAATTGTCCAGATATTTGCTGGGAATTAGACTGCCATGTCTTTTCAGAGCTATTGTGACACAGGTAGCTAACCTGGAAAATAGGCAACTGAGAGACTTCAATGATGATTTCTACCATACCATAAATATGGAAGCTGAAGTGAGCCTCTATTTTGGTTAATTGGATAAAAACCTCACAAGTGAAGGAGAGAATTCCTACACTTGTATTTTGCTAAAGCAGTCTAACCCTGAAAAAACTCAGAATACAAAGGGAACATTTTATAAAACAAAAACCCCAAGAACTACTTTAATGTTTGTGTACACCTAAATTAAATAAACCAGAGACGTGCACATTGCATAAAATTGAGAGTGATTTCAAATTTCTTTAGAGGTTACAATAATTTAAAAATTTCACGTGTTTGAGTCTGCACTTCTTGACAAAAGTGGTTGATTTAAAATGTCAGATTTTTAACTTTTATTGAACATTCATTTTAAGTTTATGTACAGTTATGCTTATTTTCTTTTTCTTCTGGATTTTTATTTTATTGTGAAATTATTGCTTCTGTATGGCGGTGACTTGATAACAACGGAGGAGACTGAAGTTCTGTCTTATTTATTTGTATTATAGTAGTACCTACAGGCCTCAACTGACATTTGGGCTTATTGTGTTAGGCACTGTACAAACCATACTGAGACAATTCCAGCCCCCAAAGAACTGACAATCTGAATAGATAAGACAGACAAAGGGTCAGAGAGGTTTGGGGCACCAAGAGGGAAAGTGAGAAAGGTCAAACAAGCAGGCCAGTGACAGACCTGGGACTAGAACTTAGGTTTCAAAAGTCTCAGTGCTGTGCTCTATCAACTGAATCATGCTGCCTCTCAAACCCTCATCAGGCACTCAGTATTGTGTCTCATCTGTGACAAAGATGCACCACGTCTTTGTGTGTACAGCCAGTTCAGTCTCCTATGCCTACTTAATGATTGGTTTATCTGCTGAAGATGCTAAAAGGTTCCCAGCTGTGATGATGGCTATTGTGATGTCTCCTGGGATTGAACTGAGACAAAATGAATCTTATACATACCACTGAATTACATATCACATGGCAAAATCTTTCACCTTGCTAATATGCACCATCTTTTGTTTTGTACAAATTTCATTTTGTGCAAGCACAGGAGTATTTCTGGATTCTTTTATGTAAAGATTGCAAAAGAAAAACATAGTTGCTGACTTTGTATTTTTTCTTACTAGGTATTTATGATGATGATCCTGAAATCATAACATTGGATAGAGGAGAATTTGGTATGTCTGTCAAGTCATATGGGTTCGCTAATATTTTAACATTGTGTAAATATTATTTTCAGACTGAATTTTTTCATGGTATACATAGATTATAAATTGTCAGAGAAATTGACCAGAGAAAATATGCACATTATTTCCAAAGATAAAAATGTTTTTGAGCATCATGGGTCAATTAATAAATGCTATGCAGATCAATGCCAGTCAGCTTTTTAGACTGAATTTGAAAGAAAGTGTGTAATATCTGAAGGAAGGGGAAATTATTTACCTTGTAACTTTGTTTCTCCAGATTTATTATCCTGCAGAATTCTCACTCTTTGGTCTTGAGCACACATCTCCCACTAGACAGCTGATCTCCAAAACTAGCAATTCAGTCAGTTCTACTTACCCGCAATTCTGCTTGTTTGAAGATACCATTTGACAGGATTCCTATTCTGACATTCCTAAATCTTGGCTCCCTAATGTCAAAAATAAAAAGTCTTAATCCAGACACCAGGAGACAGCTCATACTGCTCAATGATGTGTGTGTGTGTGGGGGGGGGCTTTTGTTTTTCCCCTCTCATATTTATTGTTAGTGTTTACAGACAGTTGAAGTGTTTTCAAAATAAGATGCTGTGTGTACTCACAGACAATTAACAGTGTTCTACTATTACTTTCTGGAAATTAGTAAATCTTAACTATCTTTTTTATACTTCAGCATTATATTAATTCAGCAGTTTTCAGTCAAACATACTGACATCTTGTAGCACAAACAATAATTCTCAGACAAAATAGAAAAGACAAAATACAAATGAATTAGAGCCAGGATGTGATAGTGATTTTTTTATACAGATACCTGAAGAGGACAGCTTGTTTTTCTTAGATACACTCTGGCTCAGATTCCTTAGATGTGCATGCAGTGTACTGCTGCTACTCTTTGTCAAACAAATGTGTAATAGATATAGTAGAATCTACGTCTAGGATGAAACACACACGTATACTCCAAAACAGTACGAGTTAGTGCCTGGAACTATATGAGGATTAATTACTTAAATTAAAGGGGAATTAAATCCATCCTCTAACCAAGATACAGAACAGCCCTATGCCCCCTCAGCATTCATTTTCAAAGCAGCAGCCATCACTCTTGTACACCCCATACTTTGTGATCACTGGATTCAAGCAGTTACCAGTGATTCAGACCCCAGCCAATCCCCCAAATCCCTGCTATGATGGGCTTTGCAGAACCAGTACTGAGAGCCTTCTTGTGCCACCACCTTATTGCCCCTTCCCCATGCCACTGAACCACTGTTTCTGCTGTTCTGAGGACCTTTTGCACCCTCTTCTATGATGGGTGATGAATTAACCTTTGGTTAATGATAATCTAATGACAATTTATTTTATAACAAATGATCATTTATTTTATAATAAAACAATGTAAATTTTCTATGTATAACAGCTTCCATGTTAAAATTCTGGATATATGAATTTAAACAAAGTTCTGTTTAAAAAAAATTAAAGGGAGATAGCCAACTTAATTTCACTTCTATGACAGTCTTTTTCTCCTCCTGTTAGAAGTAACACCTAAAGATAAACATAACTAATATAGAATGTTGGGGAAAAGTCATTGTTTTCCCACTTGTATATGTTTGACAGCATTTTGTGTATAGTTTTCCTTATATAGTCAGCTAGGCTTTGAGCCTGCAAGCTGAACCACTAAGGTACACCTTTATACCCATATAGAGCCTCACGAAGACAAAGAGGTTCCACATGAGAACACTGGCCACCTGCAGAAACAGGACTGTAGTCAATTTCCCCTGTTCATTTAGGTGTTTCACACAGCAACAGCAGAGAGATTTTTAACATAGGAAAATGTGACTGAAAACCCCACAAAAGTTAGGGACTCTGAGCCACGTGATTTGACGTCAGTGGTACCCCTTTTAGTAATGAGTTTTCTAATATACATACATGCTTTGACAGGGTAACAAGCCTTGTGGATGGGGGAAGCGGTAGATGTGGTATATCTTGACTTTAGTAAGGCTTTTGATACTGTCTGGCATAACCTCCTCTTAAACAAACTAGGGAAATACAGCCTATATGGAGCTACTATAAGGTAGGTACATAACTGGTTGAAAAAGCGGTCCCAGAGAGTAGTTATCATCACTGTTTCACAGTCAAACTGGAAGGGCATATTGAGTGGGGTCCCGCAGGGATCAGTCCTGGGTATGGTTCTGTTCAAGATCTTCATCAATGATTTAGGATAATGGCATAGAGAGTACACTTATAAAGTCTGCAGACCATACCAAGCTGGGAAGGGTTGCAAGTGCTTTGGAGGATAGAATTAAAATTCAAAATGATCTGGACAAACTGGAGAAATGGTCTGAAGTATAGGTGATGAAATTCAATAAGAACAAATGTAAAGTACTCCACTTAGGAAGGAACAATCAATTGTGCACACGCAAAATGGGAAATGACTGCCTAGGAAGGAGTACTGCGGAAAGGGATCTGGGGGTTATAGTGGATTGCAAGCTAAATATGAGTCAACAGTGTAACACTGTTGCAAAAAAAGCAAACATCGTTCTGGGATACATTAAGTGGTGCATTGTAAGCAAGACATGAGAAGTAATTCTTCCCCTCTATTCCATCCTGATAAGGCCTCAGCTGGAGTATTATGTCCAGTTCTGGGTGCCACATTTCAGGAAAGTTGTGGACAAATTGGAGAGAGTCCAGAGGAAAGCAACAAAAATTATTAAAGGTCTAGAAAACATGACCTATGAAGGAAGATTTTAAAAAATTGGGTTTATTTAGTCTGAAGAAGAGAAGACAGAGGGGATATGATAACTGAGAGGGGATATGATAACAGTTTTCAAGTGCATAAAAGGTTGTTACGAGGAGGAGGGAGGTAAACTGTTCTCATTAACCTCTGAGAAAAGGAGAAGAAGCAATGGGCTTAAATTGCAGAAAGGGAGGTTTAGGTTGGACATTAGGAAAAACTTCTTAACTGTCAGGGTGGTTAAGCACTGGAATAAATTACCTAGGAAGGTTGTGGAATCTCCGTCATTAGCAATTTTTAAGAACAAGTTAGACAAACACCTGTCAGGAATGGTCTAGTTATTACATGGTCCTGCCTTGGGGCTGGACGAGATGAGACTCAAGGTCCCTTGCAGTCCTACAATTCTGTGATTCTATGCTCCCCTTTGAGACTAAAAGGTAGCCATCTTACAGCAAAAAAACTTCAAGACCAGACTCCAAAGAGAAACTGCTGAGCTCCAGTTCATTTGCAAATTTGACACCATCAGATCAGGATTAAACAAAGACTGTGAATGGCTATCCAACTACAGAAGCAGTTTCTCCTCCCTTGGTGTTCACACCTCAACTGCTAGCAGAGCACCTCACCCTCCCTGATTGAACTAACCTCGTTATCTCCATACTGATTTATACCTGCCTCTGGAGATTTCCATTACTTGCATCTGAAGAAGTGAGGTTCTTACCCACGAAAGCTTATGCTCCCAATACTTCTGTTAGTCTTAAAGGTGCCACAGGACCCTCTGTTGCTTTTTACAGATTCAGACTAACACGGCTACCCCTCTGACCTTTGAGACTAGTTATTAGGTAGTTGGCCTCTTACCTAAGCACATTAGATTGATTCGAGCCTGCAATTTAAATTGCATTTTCAGATGTAAAATTAAACCTCTCTTATTTGAAATAGATTTTTTTATTCAGTTCAGGTTTGAGCATTACTTACCATATGGCAAGAGTGCAAGTGATTGGCAGGAGATAACGTGTAGCTAATGAGTAGAGGTAGTGTTTGTATTTTGTTAATGTAACTAAGTTTCTATAATCCTTCTGATATTTAACATATATATTTAATCTGTTGGAGTGTTTAAATTACTACTGTAGTGTGTTTACTAGCTCAATTAGAGGTAAACAAAATTTCATAGTTAAGCAGGGGGTTTCACTTCAATTATGCCTTTCATGTGTCCTGCATATGTCAGTGTGAGTGTAAATGGAGTTGCAGTCATTACACTATTCTAGGTATTAATGATATCCACTGAATCAGGGAATTGAACTCTGGCCTTAAAATGGGTGTGTATTTATTCTCTCTCTCTCACTATTTGTAGATGCACAACTAAAAAGGAAGCTTTTATCAATTCTTAACTTAAGTATATTTTTGTCTCCTCTTGTTAACCAGATGCTGCTGTTAACTCTGGAGAACTCTGGTTCATCAATTTCTATTCCCCTCGATGTTCACACTGCCATGATTTAGCACCTACGGTATGTATTTATAGTCATTATCTTAATTCTGAAAATGTATTTCAAGTAGACACTTTTTTAAATTCGAGTAAAACTTTTTGTCAAGTTTGATTTGCATGCTGAAGCCAAAGTCTAAAACAGCAGAAGCATTTTGAAAATTGTTTCAAAAGAAAATATCCCAAGTTTTCTTTTTTCCCCTCTTTCTTTCTAGTGGAGAGAATTTGCTAAAGAAATGGATGGACTAATACGCATTGGAGCTGTAAATTGTGGTGATAATAGAATGCTTTGTCGGATCAAAGGAATTAATAGTTATCCAAGTCTCTATGTTTTCAAAACTGGAATGGTGAGTAATTAAACTGTTTTGTTTTTTTCCAGGTTTTATAAATAATGGACATTTATATGCTCTTTCTATCTTGTGCATGTATTTGTGTTTTATTATGTGTTTATATTTTATATAAAAATAATTAAAATAAAGTTAAAGAATTCTAAGGAAGAATACTAAACTAAAATACATTTTATCATTGATGCTATAGCAGTAAAGAATTTTTCTTTATAATAGTGTAATTTATTCTTCATCATTTATAAAAAAAAAATATATTTGGACTTTCATTCACCATGAACAGCCCAATTACACTAGACAATTTCAGTTTTGATCATGTTATATTACAACTAAATGAGGAAATAAATAAATACCTCTCAAACAGTTCTCTTCAGATCATTTTGCAACAGAGAGTAAGTATCACTTCTTCCATTTTGGGGAAATTGAGACACTGAGGTTAAATGATTTGTTCAGGGCTCTACAATGAGTAAGTGATAGATCCAGGAATTGAATACAAGGCTTTGAACACCCAGACCAGTGCCCTCTCCACTGAGCCACACTGTCTCTATCACAGTTCTGTATTGGAGTTTCCAACAATGTAGGATGATATTTAAATATATGCAATACTCTGCTTTAAGCTTAAGGAACTTTGACAGTATTCCTTTAAAAGACACCCGCCGGTTATTTTTTACAAAATTTCTTCTACTGTAGCAATATGCTGTACTGCATGCTACTTAGTCTGGTTATTGAGCATTCAGCACATAATGCTTCAGTGGAGAGAATGTGTAAACTTTTGAGGAGGTTAAAGTAGAGGAGATGTATATTAACAGAAGACTGGCACAATACTCACTTCTTTTAAACAAAAAAACATGACTATGGGAACTGATATTTCTGAGGTCTTACAATCCTTATATTTCTGGACTAAATGAAAGCCACATATAAACTAGACAAGGGCCTGAGTCACAAAATTCAAATTTAAGGTTGAACTCCAAACACTCTAAAGTTTGGAATGGAGGGTAAAAGCATTTGGATCTAGGATTTTGGTTAAGGTCCATCTGCAGCGTAAATAATAATTTCAATTACTAATTACTGTGTAATGATTTCTGTAAGTTAAATTTTGCGTTAACCCTTTTTTTTTTTTTTTAGAATCCAGTGAAATATTACGGAGAGAGATCAAAGGAAAGTTTAATGAGTTTTGCCATGCAGTATGTCACAAGCACAGTGACAGAGTTATGGGCAGGTAATGTAATTTGTTTGGGCTATTGATCTTTTTATTTTGTTTTTTAAGACAAGGAGGTGTTGCCAGGATTATATCTACATTTAATTGTGTGTGTGTACCCAGTATTTCTTACTCAAGGTTGAAATTTATGCGTGTGCACACACACAATACTTGAAATTAAAAAACTGTTTAATTATAATTGTGCTAATAAGCATGCTTGTTTCATAGTTTACATGCAATATTTTTTCATATTTAAAACAAAACATCAAACAAATTGTATTTTGTGCCTTTTTTTTGTAGGAAATTTTGTTAATGCTATTCAAACTTCATTTGCCTCTGGTGTTGGCTGGCTGATCACTTTCTGTGCTGAGGGTGGAGGTAAATATATTAGATAAGGCAAACTGATTGAAAAGAAAACAATTCTTTTGTTTTTCACTGACAGCGACACAATTGCTGCTGCTTCTAATGAAGATATTAATGGGGTAAAATTCACCCATAGCGTGGAAGGCCAGCACAAGGCCATATGGACCACTTAAGCCCCATTATAGGGCTACTTGGGAAAGGGAACGTTAATGGAGGAACTGTACAGTGGTGCTTGCGCACCCTATATGTGTCACAGGATGGGCCTCTGTCCTGGGCCCACAAGGGGGCCTGGCCATGGGATCCATACTTCTGCAGTAGCCCCCACATCCCGTGCAACTGACACAGATAGGCTGCAACATCAGATACTAAAAAAGTACACAGCATCCCTGCTCATTGGCCCTGGATTGGTGGGAGTGGTGGACTTCCCTCTCCAATCATAATGCAAAAAAGATTGAATAATGATTAAATATTTTAGGCATTATGTAGCCCTTGCACAACTTAAGTTTGCATATCACAAACTACAAATATGATGATCAAATAATTTTTAAAAAAAAAAGGGAGGGGGGTAATCTTTTTAAATAAATCACTGGTGGTTTGGATTGGCATCCTTCCCAGAGCCCTCCCCATCTAGTGTCCCCTCTCCTGCCATTGGGGACATTTGTACTAGCAGTCACAGATGAGCCACGTGCCTTTGTAGGCAGTCATCATACCATCCTCTCCATACATTTATCAAGCTCAGTCTTGAAGCCAGTTAGCTTTTCTGCCCCCACTCTTCCCCTTAGAATGCTGTTCCAGAACTTCACTCCTCTGATGTTTAGAGACCTTTGTCTAATTTCAAGCATAAACTTGTTAATGGTCATTTGTTCTTGTGTCCACATTGGCGCTTAACTTAAATAACTCCCTTCTCCCTCCCTTGTATTTATCCCTCTGATGTATTTATAGAGAGCAATCACATCTCTCCTCAGCCTTCATTTGGTTAGTCTAAACAAACCAAGATCTTTGAGGCTCCTCTCATAAGGAAGGTAGGTTTTCCATTCCTCTGATCCTCCTACTAGCCCTTCTCTGCACCTCTTCCAGTTTGAATTAATCTTTCTTGACAATGGGAGACTAGAATTGCACACAGTATTCCAGACGAAGTCTCACTAGTGCCTTGTATTTTCAGTAGAGACAGGGAAGTGTTATTGCCTTTATACCTCGCCTAATGCATCCTAGGATCACATTAGCGGCCCATAGTCTTCCTGTTATCAACCAATACACCCAAGTCTGCCTCCTCCTCTGATACTTCCAACTGATAAGTCCCCAGTTTATAGCAAAAATTCTTGTTGTTAGTCCCTAAGTGCGTGACCTGCACTTTGCACTATTAAATTTCATCCCATTTCTATTACTCCAGTTTTCAAGGTCATCCAGATCTTGTGTGACATTCCAGTCCTCCTCCATTTTGGCAATACCTCCCAACTTTGTGTCATCTGCAAATTTTATTAGCACACTCCCACTTTTTGGGCCAAGGTCAGTAATGAAAATGTTAAATAAGAATAGTCTCAGGATCAATCCCTGAGAAACTCCACTAGTAACCTCCCTCCAGCCTGACAGTTCATCTTTCAGTATGATCCATTGTAGTCTCCTCTTTAACCTGTTCCTTATCCATCTTTTAATACTCATATCAATCCCCATCTTCTCCAATTTAACTAATAATTTCCCTTGTGGAACTGTATCAAGCACTGAAATCCAGGTAGACTAAATCTACTGCATTTCCTTTGTCAAAAAATCTGTTATCTTCTCAAGTTATTACTTTTCAGAAATGTTCATTCTAGTGAAATCTCTTTCTATGACAATTTGATACATAGGTAGATATTTTTAAAACATTGCTCAGGCGAGAATCAGTTTACAAGGGCAGGAATCATAAGCCATGTAAAACACTGCTCATATTTCAAAATGAGAGAGGATTCTCTACTGATGAAGCCAATATAGAATATTTTCATTCACAATTGTCATCACATAGGAAGTAGCTTCTCAAGATTTTTCACTTGAAAAGCTACAAAAAAAGTGTGGGTTTTTTTGTTTTGTTTTTTAAAAAGCTAGCAAACATGCATTGTGAAACTGTAGCCTGCTTCCTCCTGGGATTCTTGGTGAGCAGAAGAAAAATTCTAAACTAGAGTAAGTTTAATGATTTGATCATTTAAGGCCTTGTGTTTACAGGTAAATCATTATTTTCATTTTCCAGATTGTTTGACTTCCCAGACGCGCCTTAAACTAGCTGGCATGTTGGTAAGCAGTATTTCATTTGAAGATGTTACCCATTATATTTAAATCAGAATTCCAAAAGGTGAAATCCTGAAGCCATAGAAGTCAATGGCAAACTCTCACCGACTTCAATGGGGCCAAGATTTCACCCAATAACTTTCAAACAGTTTGTTTTCAAATTGAGAGCCATCTCATTATTGGACATGATATAATGGAACCAAATGTTTAAAAGATTTCCTAAAATGGAGTACATGACTATCAAAGTATTGTTGTGCTCCCTGTAAGTCTTCCTTTCCCCCATCTCCTAAAAACTAACTAGTTGCCTCTGTTGTCGTTGCAGAAATTCTTCTGACCTTGAGTTTCAAAATAACACACTCAAATTGTTGCTTTTTTATTTCAGGAAGGCCTTGTTAATGTAGGCTGGATGGACTGTGCCACCCAGGGTGAGCTTTGTGATAATTTGGATATCTCATCTAGTACTACAGCATACTTTCCACCTGGAGCCACCTTAACTAATAAAGAGAAAGGAGGTGTTTTGGTATGAGTTATTTTTAAACAGTTTGTGTCTACATACAATATGGTGGTGGTGATGAGAAAGTGGATTATAAACATTCACCAATCAAACAAAATTGAATTTATTACACTGAGAAATGTTTGTTCCCAGTTTTACATTTAACTTATGTGCTAATGGTAAATTTGATATATAATGAGCTAGATACCCTTCTTAAAATCTCAAAGAAATGTGATCTACATGCAATGAAAATGGTCTTGCATTGCCTGTCACTATGGATATGTGCTGTGTTGTGCTATCCTCCTATTACCATATCACCTTAAACTCTTGTTTCAGTTGTCTTGAGGTTAATATTCTTAATTTATGCAAGAAAATCACCAATCTGAAACGTGACACTCTCTCATATGCTACGGCCACCTAAGCCCTTCTGCAAAAGTGAACCTGAAGAGAAAGTAACAGTCACTGGAGCTACATTAAATCCACCAGCATTGAGTTACTACTTCTTATGCACTTCCTGATGTTTGCAAAATTACAGAAATACAGTGATCTGAACTATACCAATAGTACAGTAAAATAGAGATATGTTGCCAAATAAAGTATTTTGTGAGTTGAGGCCATGTCTTTGTTTTAGCACTCTTGTTGAGAAAGCATGTGGTATTTTGTGTTTTTAGTGCAGGTGATGGGGAAAAAAGCAGTGTGTGTGACAGTGGGATTTAGTCTCCTACGTGCCTAAATCACTTTTAAAAATAAGACTCAGGCATCGCAACGCTGAGCACAGTGTGCCTAAATACATTTTAAAATCTGGGCCTAAAAGAGCAGACTGCTTAGAGTACAGTGTTCTTGTAATAGCAATTAAAGGGAAGTTTGAATCAAGTAACATAGATTGATGAACAGCTTTTTTCAGTTGATGAATGGGGACTAATCAGGTTAATTCTGTTGAGGATTGCTAATCAACAATCAGTTTAATGTTTATACATTTTATATAATTAGAGTGACTTTTTTCTCTTCTAGTTTCTTAACTCCTTGGATGCCAAAGAGATATATTTGGAAGTAATGCAACATCTTCCAGATTTTGAAATGCTCTCTGCAGCCTCATTAGAGGTAAAGTCTAATAAATAAATAAATAAATAAATAAATTTCTGATTTTAAGTTTAAAAGGCCACATTCAGCAAAATAATCTCGTCTTTCTGAAAAGTTTTCACCTCCTATTGGTATAAACAATTCTTAAAATTACTATACCCAAAAAATATTTTTTTCTCTAGCTTACTGTTTGACAGCCCTTTTATCTGTATTGAGTTTCATTGTTTCCTCTATTTGCAATCAGGCCTTTCACACAGCAACTGGGGGAAAGAAGCATTTTTTAAAACAGGAAAATATGACTAAAACCATAAAAGAACTCGGAATAGTGTAATGACTACTGTTTTTCTTTTTAATTGACTAAATTCCTAGTGGACTGTTTCGACAACTAAATCTAGTTTCATTGATATCCTAATCATTAAAGACTCAATTGAATGGGTTTATATGTGTTAGTGTATCCAAACTAAGGCCTGGTCTACACTAACGAGGTAAGTCTATCTGAATTACGCAAGATACCTAACTTAAGTCGACGTAGCTTAGATCAACTTACAGCGGTGTCTACACCACGCTGTGTCGATGGGAGATGCTCTCTCGTCAATGTAGCTTCCACCTCTCGGGGAGGTGGAGTACTGAAGTCGACAGGAGAGCATTCTCCCATTGACTTATCTTGTCTTCACCAGGACCGCTAAATCGATGCCTGCTGCATTGATCGAAGCAGCACCGATTTAGCCAATAATGAAGACAAGCCCTAAGCCTCAGTCTCCTTTCACTAAGCTAATAATATTGTTTGCTGCAAGTGGTTCTTTAATGTGTCGGCTCTTTGCAGCACATGATGTTTAATTGTTAACCAATCAGGATGCTTTTACTGTGTTATTAACCAATTAAGTTATCAACTTGCCCTAAGTTATTAACTTATTTGCTGTGAGAATTTTTATATATATAAAATAAATATTTCCTGTCATACTGTTAAATATGAATTGTACTATAGTAAATGAAACAATGAATTCACACTCCTGTGGCTCTTTTGGATAATATTGATCGCTACTTTGGCTCTTGAACAACTGAGGTCTGAGTATCACTGCTTTAAAGAGAGAGTGCAAAGTTTAGCAATTTTGATCTAGTATGAGGGAGGCAAATTGTAAGCAAGATTAAAAAGATATAGAAAGTAGTTTTTAGATTTTCTCTTTTAGGGTGGTGCTCTATTGAAAAGCTGTTAAATTTATATCATTTTGAAGGGCAATGCAATGTGTGTTGGAAACGGGTTTAGGTTCTGGTGAATTACTTAGCATTTGATTTACAGTAACATAACTGAAAACATGGATTTAACTTACATAACTGGTAGAAACTGGAAACTAAGCATTTCTCTCTCATTTGCTTCCCATTTTAAGGACCACGTGGCTCATCACAGGTGGCTGCTTTTCTTTCAGTTTGGTGAGAGTGACAAGTCAAATGTGCATGAGTTTAAAAAACTGAATTTTCTGCTTAAAGATGAACATATTCAGGTAAGAATACTCATTTATTTAGCATTATGCACCCTAGCTTCCCATTAACAAGCCGTTTCATGTTATCTTCTTTATTATCACCTATCAGTTGTAAGTACTGAGACAGATTTTGCTCTCACACCTGTGTACATCTGGGGTAACTCGACTGATTTGAGAACAAAATCTGGCCCATTAAGCAGAACTTGAGTATGTTAAAACATGAAAGAACGGAAAATAATTACAACACAAATTCTCCTTAACCTTCCTTATTGTATCAGACTGTTGCATTGGATAGGTCAGGGGTCGGCAACCTTTGGCACGCAGTTCGCCAGGGTAAGCACCGGTTTGTTTACCTGCCACGTCCGCAGGTTCAGCTGATCGCGGTTCCCACTGGCCGCGGTTCGCCGCTCCAGGCCAATGGGGGCGGCGGGAGGCGGCGTGGGCCAAGGGATGTGCTGGCCGCCGCTTCCTGCCGCCCCCATTGGCCTGGAGCCAGGATGAGCCGCGTGCCAAAGGTTGCTGACCCCTGGGACAGGTGATTCCTGCTGTAGACCACAATTTTCAAACTTGGGTGTGCAAAGTTAGGCACCCAAGCCCTGACTTAGATGTCTAAATCAAAGTGATTTTCAAAGTACTGAGCACTTGCAGCTCCCATTGAATTCAATATCAAATATGCTGCACATTAACTAAACCAAAGTGGACTTAGGTACCTACGTATGGGTTAGGCACTTGTGTTTGAAAGCTGGTTATAGTCCATATTTGTCTCATTTCAACAGTTACATTTGATATGTCTGTGATAAACCTAGTGCAGTTTTTTCCTTACAGAAGATGAAGACATACTTCAAACAAAAGTCTTGCAAATCTTGAACAGTATTTTAAATATTTACCCCATAAAGATTTTATAATTTTATTTGTGTGTGCTTGAGTCTGGAACTAAATTAACTTTCATTCTTAAAAGTAATTCTTGTGTAACCAGGGGAAGTTTGTATAATTAAAGACCATAGATCATACAGTTCTCTAATGTAAGTTCATAGTAATTTCCATGGACTTCAGTAGTTACTCTGCTAAGAGCAGAATTTGGTCCCCTAGTATTTATCTCAGATGCTATGTTCTCTCTTAACATTTTATTTGGAAGAAATTGGATTATTTTAGTTTCTATTCCCCATACCTGTCTTTGAGGTAAGAATTAGCAGTGATTAGCTGTGTTGCAATATTAAATTGTTTTGTTTTTATAAGCTTTTCTCTACCTAATTGTGCTTGCGGTACATAATACGTCTGTGTGAATTGTATTACACCTTAAACATTGTATCAGTCATAAAACTGATCAAAGATCACTAGCACTTATAAAAGAATATTGCATTTATAACTGACAGGAAGTACCATTTTGGAAAAGCATCTTAACTTATGTAAACTTTCCAAATATACTAATATAAATAAATTAGATTCCCTTATTCAAAAAGAAAAAACATTATTGTTTGTTTAATAATAGGTTGGAAAGATTGACTGCCTTTCTGCACCAAGTGTCTGCAGTAATCTTTATGTCTATCAGCCATGTCTAGCAGTCTTTAAAGGAAAGGGAACTGAAGATTATGAAATTCATCATGGTAAGGCAAACTGACAGAAGTTTTAAGCTAGTGTGTAATTTTTTTAGATGAAGTCTTTTGCAGACTGAATTTGTTTTTCAGAACAATTGTTTTCACAACTCTAATGATATTACATCATAATTTTGCTTTAACATTGCCTATTGTCTTGTTATATTATTCTGTATACTTTTTTCTTCTGTAAGCAATCCTCAAACACCAAAAGATTCTCCTCCTACTTATTCACTTGTTAGTACTCCCTCTATTTCAAAGACATCATTACAGCCTTGGAATAAGAATGGGAATTTCTGAAGCCGATCAGTGCTGCTCTTTGCTTTGGCAAAGGTAGCTGAAAAATGACATAAGGCACACCCTTCCCCATATGCTGAACATGCTGCTTGCACAATGCTTTTGGCTTCAGAATCTTGGGACTTGATCTCTTATTTTACATGTGTCCATTTGCTAATTTCATATCCACCCACTGTTGTCACATTCTGGGGTGAAATCCACACCAGTGAAGAGTTGTATCACCTCTTTCCCTGTAACCACAAGTGCCTCACAATGCCTTGTCACTGGCTCTCTGCCTGGAACGCCCACAGTTAGCAACAAGCATGCATTCTGTCTATGTATTGGGCAGACTTGGACCAATGTCTGCAATACCACAGATTTCCACTGGCTTCACCTAGCCTTGGTTAACAACTGGGATGATGAGTCCACACTGTCCCCGGCCCTGAATTTTCCCAAAAACACATGTTCTGAAATGTCCAGCCCTGTTCTGGAACAATCAAAGGGATATTAAGATTTGTTACCCTTTTAAGGAATCATATTCAACACTTTACTACTTTACCTGGAATTACAAAACAGTTCACACCATTGGGTTGGCTTAGATTTAAAAAAAAAAAAAAGATTTCAAGTGAATTCAAGTATAAGACATAAACTTAGAAATGGTTACCAGCAAATAAAAGTGAAAACACGCATTTAAAACTTAATCTAGCAATTTTTAGTTCAAGGCTTTTTGTAAGACCTACAGTCTTCCAGCAAGATAGTGACTGACCCTCCCCGCGATCAGGATCTGTCCCAAAGGCCCAAAAGGTTCTGGTGTTTTTGTCTTAGGTAAAAGAGAGAGAACTTGGGGTACCTGCCCCTTTCTTTTATAGGCCATTGAATCTTTGAAATGGATTCTTCTGAAGGATACCCCCTCGCCCCCCCAAAAAGTAAAGTTTATCCAAAGCAGCGGGAGGAAGGCGACATGGTGTCTCATGATAAAGGAGGCTCCATGCTCTTTCTTCCCCCATTTGTGTTTGCAAAAATGAAAATTGCTCTGTTTCCTGCCATCTTCTCCCCCTAGTGTCTTGAGGATGCTGTTTACTACTAATATGTAAATTGAGATAAACACACATTCCTTTGTTTAGGATAGACCTGTTTAACAACGTTTGTCTAGGCAGGGCTGTGTGGTTTTGAATATGTGCTAATAACATACAGCAGGAATTCATAACTTTACATATAATATTGCTGCATACATTTCACCATGATATTATTGACCAGTGAGTTATTAGTTTTACTACATTAGTGTGGAGTGTGAATACAGGGGTGCTTTCAGTCACAGCCACTTTTGCCATATATGCTTAGGTCCTCCAATGCCCACCAGTAAATAATTCCAAACCTACACTGTTGAAGTGTCCTCTTGAAAGAATTCTGAAATGCTGTAAAAATTTAGGTATCGACTCAGGGCTGGAATTGCAGTTCATGTAAATCAGTGTAGCTCCATCAAATTCAATTGAGTTATGCGTGGTTACACCAGCTGAAGATCTGGCTCAGGCTCTGAAGCATGAAGAGCATAGCACACAAAAGATCTCAACCAGAAACTTAGTCTGATAAAACCTCCTACTGAGCTAAAGCCATTGCTTTAGAAGGGACCAATAGAGCTCCTGTCAAATAGGTACAACGTTTTTGTAGCCAAATTCTATATAAGATGCAAACAACATAAAGAGAATTTATCTTATTTTTAATGCTGGTATGACTGCAATCGGTGCCGATTCATCTAATCTTTTTCTTGCAAATTTTTAAAGATATCTGTATCTTCTCTTAGGAATGGCTCCTTTTAATTTGTACATAATAGGTGGCATCTACAACCTTTGCCACAACTTGTACTTCTCCTAGTTATTAGTTTGGTTATGAGAGAATAATGTTGAGGGTCTCATCTATCTAAACTGAGTGAGAGCAATATTAAATTGCATCATCACTATGCTGTGACCTGAGACATTACTACTTTGAGTTTCTTCAACTCAATCATTTTCAAAACAAAAAGCATTTTCCACAAAGAACACTAATTTTATATTTTATCCTGGCTAGACATTTTATGCATTAAGCATTTTCATATCCAAATGTCCAACATGAATTGCCATACTTGTTCCCTACATTGAGCAGACTAGTGAAATGATCCTTACGTAAGTTGAGGTAAGATGATAGCTGTACAGTTTATTTAATAAGGCCTTGTTCAAAGACCACTGAAGTTAACTGAATAAGTCCCATTGACTTCAGTGGGTTTTGAATCAGGACCAGTGTGGCCAGTGACAAAGTTTGCATTTACCAGCTCTTCAGTCTGATCTCTGGTATAACATTCGTAATAAGACAAATCATACACTGTTAATGAAACGTGCTCCTGTTTCTGGTAAATAAATAGAGTAATCATAAGAATATAGATATTAAGAATAACAGTGAGTTGTTTTGGGGGGGCCGGTATTTTTAGGAAAGATGATCCTATATGACATAGTTGCATTCGCCAAGGAGAGTGTAAACTCTCATGTTATCACACTTGGGCCTCAGAATTTTCCTGGCACGGAGAAGGAACCATGGCTTGTTGACTTCTTTGCACCTGTAAGTATTTGATTGCTATATTTCTTTTCCTTTTTTTTCTAAAATATGTAAATATTGTATTAAAATACCAGCATTGTTTTTGAAGATGATATTCTATAGCATGGAGTACCCTAATAATTCATTAATCCAAGGTTGCGACATTCCTACATTTATTGGAGTCTTGTTTGTCAAGACCATTCACAGTATGCTGAGCAATTTGTGTGACATCAATATATGTATTCACATTTCCGCAGAGAACTGTTTACAGGAGAGTTACATGTTCTTTGCTTTGTTTTAACAGTGATATTATGATTTGCATTTTTTTAGTGGTGTCCTCCATGTCGAGCTTTGTTGCCAGAGTTGAGAAAAGCATCAAAGCACCTTATTGGTCAGCTTAAATTTGGCACACTAGACTGCACAATCCATGAAGGGCTTTGCAACATGGTAAGCTGCAAGTATTAAAAGGTCTTATTCAATAAATGCTGTTTTCTTGTACTTAAAATTTCAAAACACATCCAAACAGGGTGCTCCATTATCAAGGCTTTTTTCAAGGGAATAAACTATACAGGTCTCTTAAAAGAATCTGTAAACTTAAAATGTGTTCTGTGATAAGATTAAAGTCTTGTCCAACCTCCTTAGTGGTCAGGAAATTGAATTGAATTGAATTCCAGTGTTGGGTTATTCCCTTTTGAGAGAGAAATGAATGAGCACAGACTCAGTTACTTGTTCATAATCTATTTACAAAATATACACTGGTCCTATTATTGCTTTGAACATGGAGAGATAAAAACAGCAAGAAGTTTATGCTGATGGAGCACCATTTTCAGAATGCCACAAAGAGTTCAAGTTCCCAGCCAGCCTACAGCTGCTTTGTAATTTGCATTGCTTTTGTCTGCAGTACAAATCAGGAATTTTGGAGGTCACAAGAAATACAGGACCAGTCCACGTATTTAAGAAGGAGCTTTCCTTAGCATTTTTGCCCTTTTACTTGCTTAGGCCTTTTCAGTATCGGTGCACTGATTGAATTCAACAACTGATTTTTTTTTTTTTTATTAATATATAGTCAAACTGGTGGAATCTCCTAACGCAGTGTTTCCCAAACTTGGGATGCCACTTGTTAAGGGAAAGCCCCTGGCGGGCCGGGCCAGTTTGTTTACCTGCTGTGTCTATAGGTCCGGCCGTTCGCGGCTCCCAGTGGCCGCGGTTTGCTGCTGCAGGCCAATGGGAGCTACTGGAAGCGGCACGGGCGTCCCAAGTTTGGGAAACACTGTCCTAACGTATGCACAATTAACCAGGATATTTCTGGTTTTATAGTGAAAAATTTAAAGTCGTAAGATACATGGGGAAATTGGCATAGAATTGAAAGCCTTAAAGATAGAGGAGTTTCCAATGTACACAGATACTGAAGGACTTAAATCATTGAAGAATCTAGGTTTACCGATAGCAAAATTAATGTACAATTATTAGTACAGTACAAGCTGTTTTACCTGAAGGTTGGAGAGGGATACATCTGAAAACTTCAAATAAAGGTTTTTGGTTGGTTTGATTAGAGAATTAGGAGGGACAGGTCAGAAGACTTAGAAAAGGCTGTAGTTTTGTTCCCTTAACCATGAGCACAGTGAAAGGAGTGTGGGATGGCTTTTAAACTCCAACAGTACAGCCTCTTAAACAAGCCAGCATCCTTTTCACTATGAATTAGGGTTTGGAGACCCCAGTCCATATTCTTTTCTAGGCCTTCCAAACTCCCATTTATCAAAATCCAACAAATCATAGAAATGTAGAGCTGGAAGGGATCTCAGTAGGTCATCTAGTCCATCCCCCTCACGCTAAGGCAAGATTAAGTATATTCTCTAAACGTTTGAGGAGTTGTACTGTGCAAAGCAAATTGGCTAGCAAGAGTATGGATCATTAACGGTCCTTAATGGATTGGCAGCAAACAGGAACATTCTTTGCAATTTGTTTTGTTGTGTTTTTCAATAGCATAACATTAGAGCTTACCCAACAACAGTGGTGTTCAACCAGTCCAGTGTTCATGAATATGAAGGGCATCATTCTGCTGAACAGATCTTGGAGTTTATACAGGTATGTGACTCTCACATTATACACATGCTATTTTGGTGTAAAACATTTCAAGATATCTTTTCTAACCAGCTATCCTAGTATCACTACCTGATATTCTTAAAATAAGAAATTGTGGAGGGAGAGGAAGGATGGTCTCCTGAGTGTTAGTCTGGAAATTCAGAGACCTGAGTTCAGTTCCCTGCTCTGCTACACACTTTCTCTGTGACCTTGAGCAAGTCCTTTATGTCTCTATGCCTCAGTTCCCCACCTGTAAAATGGGATTAATAACACTCCCCAACTTTATAGGGAGGAGAAATACATTCATTATTGAGAGTGCTCAGAGACTGTGGTACCAAATATATTACCTAAGATTGCAAGTAGTTTTATCACCTTTGTGAAATAAGGTGCAGATCTCTACACTCTCAGTCCATTCTTCAAAGGCTGTTAATTTATAGGATTTTTGAGTTATTGATACTTAAAGACAAACAAGCTTCATTTGTGAGATGAGCATGGTAGTATTATGTAATCAGTTTGTATTTGATAGTACCGCATACAGGATAATGTCATTGTAGGTGAAATGTAAGTCTCATTATTTGTGTATTTTAGGATCTCATGAACCCTTCAGTGGTCTCCTTAACACCAGACACTTTCAGTGCACTAGTTAAACAAAGAAAGCGGAATGAAGTCTGGATGGTTGATTTCTATGCTCCATGGTGTGGGCCTTGCCAGGCTTTAATGCCGGAATGGAAAAGGATGGCCAGGGTAAAGTGGAAATCACATTCTAAGTTTTAAAATGTCCTATTTAATAGAAGTATTAAACTGTTCAATAAATTGACCTGGAGGAGTTACCATAAGTGAAAAAGACTAGTGATTAATATAATGGACAAAATGATAAGTTCCTCCATGGCAGTTTTATGTTCCAACTTTTTAAGTTCCTGAACATTGCTAATGTCATCCTAAATGCCCATAATCCCACAAATTTTGACAAGCTTTAGAATAACTTTCCTTGAAGTTTGATTAATTCCTTATGTATTGTGAATTACAAGGTGACTAGGTATGTGTGTTTAAAATAAAAAAAGGTAGAAAAGACTCATTTATGTACACTGGATCAGAAATGGTTTTAAGTAACCATAGCCGTTTTCCCCCTCTAACTTCCTTAATAGGAATTATTATAATTATTTGTATTTAACGTAGCACCTAGAGTCCAATCAGGATCTGGTTCTGATTTCAAATTGATGTCTAAAATATGAATTAAAGGTTATTTATATTTAAAAAAAAACAAACTAAAAATATTATTTTTTGAGGGCTTTTTCAATTCGTGTTATTAAATAGTATTTCCAGGATGTTTTAAGTCTGATTTTCAGTGATCTGAACTATACACACTTCAGTATTCAGGTCTGTGCTTACTTTGCATGGCCATTGCTATACGTAGTCATTTGCATAATAGTATTGCAAGTCCTTGATTTTTGTGCAATCACATAGCCATTTGGTGCCAGTTAGCAGTGTGTTTAGACAAACCATGACTCTGGACATGAACAGTATAACTTTGATTTTCATGAATAACAGTCAGTTATATGAACACTTTTCTCCAACCAGGGTGTGGGGGATCCCATAACAAAAGTGATGTCAATTAAGAACAAGTTGACATCCCTTCACATGCCAATGCCTTCAGTGCATTGGAAGTCGCTTTACAGTGCTTAGAGGGACCAAAAAAAGCAATTCAGAGCACCATACTGCAGCTTATGTACTGTACCTACTGTAATTTTGAGATGTCCAATTTTATGAACGTTTTTATTATTATGAATGTCTAGTCTCCAGTTTGTTTATAAAATAGGGGTTCTACTACATGCATAGTATTTCATGTGCAAAGTATGTATGTAATTGCACACACAAAATTACCATTTAAAAAAAGGAAAGAAAAAAAAAATCAGCCTTTTGCTTTTTACCTGCTGAGTACTCCAGAGGTGAGGACTGCAATAAATGCTGATGTCTAAATTCTGAAGTATTCACCTCTGACAGATTCATATGCCATGAACTAACCTAAATGACTAGAAAGTGCAATCTTTTTTCTTTTTCAGTTGTTAAATGGATTAATCACTGTTGGCAGTATGGATTGTCAAAAATATTTTTCTTTCTGTCACCAAGAAAATGTACAAGGATATCCTGAAATAAGACTCTTTCCTCAAAAATCAAATACAGGTCATCATTACTAGTAAGTAAATAACTGTTTACATTTGGAAAATATTTCATGGTTTGTATTTCAAGAGTTATGCTATCTTCAAAATGTATTAAGGAGGGTCTGGTAGGGAAAATAGTATCTTTCAGATGGTAAGTCAAAGCCATTGGAAACTCATAAGTGTTTACAAGTACTGTATGAATGATTTTATTCTCACACATTGAGATTTTCAGTTTTATAATACTAAAATAGTGCAAGAAATTAATTCAGTTTATCTAAATAATTGTTTGGGGTTCCTATGTTTTATTATTCAGTTTGCCAGAGGTTTTCATGAGCAGCGTATTCATTAGTAACATAAAAATGAATTACATAACTTCAAACAATTAGTCCTTTGCCATGTCAGTGGCTAAATATGTAGTTAAGACAGAACAGTGCCATAGATCCTTAAATTTTCCAGTCCTTTGTCTTCTGCAGAAAATATCAATAACTCTGACTCACTGTGCATACTTTAGTGCAGGGGTCGGCAACCTTTCAGAAGTGGTGTGCCTAGTCTTCCTTTATTCACTCTAATTTAAGGTTTCGCATGCCAGTAATACATTTTAACCTTTTTAGAAGGTCTCTTTCTATAAGTCTATAATATATAACTAAACTATTGTTGTATGTAAAGCAAAGAAGATTTTTAAAATGTTTAAAGAAGCTTCATTTAAAAATTAAATTAAAATGGTGAGCCCCCCAGACCGGTGGCCAGGACCTGGGCAGTGAGTGTGCCACTGAAAATCAGCTCGCGTGCCGCCTTCGGCCTGCGTGCCACAGGTTGCCTACCCCTGCTTTAGTGCAACCTGACCTTTAAAAACAGATCAGTATGGGTGTAGATATTATATATAAATAACCTTCTTTGGCATGTGTCTGATATCAACATTATAGAACTTTTGATCTCACATGTCCAGTGAGCCCATTCACCATACCATTTCTTTGGGACAATGACAGAAAAATGCTTAATAGTGAAAAAACTACTGCTATGGAAAGTGAAATCTGACCATTTAAAAAAAATGTTTGTAATCTCCGATTCTTTATGATACATGATAGCTTTGTCACATCAAACATTTTACATTTCTGACCCCGGCACCTCAGAGGAAATGGAATGTTGAAGAAAGAGATTAAACTGAATTGGGAAAGACTAATGATTATTTATACAATTGGAGGGTTCCAGCAAACGCTCATTGATAGTAAATTATGTATACTGTATTGAGGGCTGCCTAATAGGCTGCTGAAGCTTGGACTGTTGGACTGCCTTTGATGAAAGTTGATTTTATTCTTCTTCTTTTATATAAATCTCTCCCAAAGCACTAAAATTCCCCAGAAGAGGTATTTTATTTTCCTTTTTTGGGAAAAAAAATTCTATCTTTAATAATGTCAGATTTTGCAGGAAGCAGGATTTTGTAATTAAGAAATATGTTAAAATATACTCTGGGGATAAATAATGCCCCTGGAAAGAAATGCCACTAAGAACTGTTGGATTAGATTTGACTATGAATTTATATTTTTGTGAAATAAACTCTCACACAGCCTAGGATTATTAGTTTCACTAATTTGTGTGAAAATTCCATTGAGCAAACAATTGCCTACAGTATTTACAGTTCAAATAATACATCTTTGAGCTACTAACTAGCTTGTTTTCATAGTCTAAGCTGAGAGAAATGCAGAAGTTAATAGAATGAAAAGTAAAATTAATTGAAAATATTTCCATCGTAATAATAAAATGTTCTCTGTAATATAGGTTCAAATTGTTTTTGTTTTTTTTACTTAATTGTGTTTTCCACTTGATCATGTGGTATTTTTTTGTCCCACCTATATTAGATGCAGCAAATTTAATCTGGAAATGTTACCAAAGACACAATGCTCACAAGCCTTTTTAGCTGACAAAGTCAATTTGACTGAAGTACTAAATTTACCTTACTCTCCTTTAATTTAACATAACATAAGATCAATCTTTCCTTCTCTTCATGTTCCAGTACTTTACAATGTGTATCATTGACTTGTATTATTCAGATTTGAAATTAAAATAGCTTTTTCAATATCTAAATTATAGTAGAAATATATTCTAAAATGTATGTATTCAAATGAATTTTACACCAACCTTTGTGAATAGGTTGTCCTGGGTTCAGATTTAACACCGCTACAAAGTTTTTCAACCTATTCAAGCTATTGTATAATTAGTATTTTCTTGTGTGATCTCTCATAGTAGTTACAATGGTTGGCACAGGGATTCGTATTCGTTAAGAAGCTGGGCACTTGGGTGAGTTGTTACATTAAAATTTGTTCACAAGCTAACCCAATGGTTGTGTCTAGGAGAAGCTAGCACACAGATGCCATGGAAACAAAGCATTAGAAATGCCTATATAGATGAATATGTTGCTTCACAAAACAGATGCAGGAATTTCTGTACTCTGTTGGCTCAAGCCTTAAAAGCATTGTTTAAAGAAGGTATTCTTAGCTTCCTACAACAGTGAAGGTAGCGTCACGTTCCTGAACCCACAGGTAATATAAAGCATTATTGTAGTCTCGGAACACAGCTCTTTCCAGCTCTACCAAGTTCAAGTTTTCTGAAGAAAGGAAGAAGATATTTCTATTGATGAGAAAAGACCATTCATATTGAATGGACACATGTCTGCCCTCCCCACACTCAAATTAGACAACATCCTCAGTTTTTGGTTCAAGGAGGGATGAGATAATGCTTAGATGCCTATACCTCATGTAAACTAAAGGGCCTTTCAACATAATAGTCTTACGGTGTTTATCTACATTTCATTATAGCTGTTCCCTAATTTCTGGTAGTGTAACTGGAATTTTAAATATATTTAAGGTTTTTAATTTTATTATAAATGTTTTTCCCCTCTCCTCAGATATTTACCTCAAGTATCTGTAGATCTGACACCTCAGAGCTTCACAGAAAAAGTTTTGCATGGAAAAGATCATTGGGTCATTGATTTTTATGCTCCTTGGTGTGGCCCTTGCCAAAATTTTGCTCCAGAATTTGAGGTGCTAGCTAGGGTAAGTTTTTAACCTATTGACACCAGCAGTTAGTTTGCTTCTGATAAGTAATAATAATACCTACTTCTTATATAGCTTTTCATCAGTAGACCTAGTAGCAGTTATATATGCTGCTGCCATGAAGTAAAATGTTTATTTCAAAACTATAAAAAACTTAGGGCATGTCTACACAGTGAGTTACCAGGCAGCAAGCCGTGGTGTGAATCTACAGTGCACCAACTTCCCGCACAGTAATTCATTATGTGGACAAGCCTTTTATTTCCTCAGCACCATTAGATACTTGCATATGTGATTGGAGAGAAGTTCTTCTCTAAACTTAGAAAAATCACATCCCTCTTCCCTGTAATGGAAGGGAACCATAATTTCTGTAATTTTTAAGTAATAATAATCGATAATACAAGAACTAGGGGTCACCAAATGAAATTAATAGGCAGCAGGTTTAAAACAAATACAAGGAAGTTCTTCTTCACGCAGCGCACAGTCAACTTGTGGAACTCCTTACCTGAGGAGGTTGTGAAGGCTAGGACTATAACAGCATTTAAAAGAGAACTGGATAAATTCATAGTGGTTAAGTCCATTAATGGGTATTAGCCAGGATGGGTAAGGAATGGTGTCCCTAGCCTCTGTTTGTCAGAGGATGGAGATGGATGGCAGGAGAGAGATCACTTGATCATTGCCTGTTGGTCCACTCCCTCTGGGGCACCTGGCATTGGCCACTGTCGGTAGACAGGATACTGGGCTAGATGGACCTTTGGTCTGACCCGGTACGGCCGTTCTTATGTTATGTTATGTTCTTAAGTGTTTATTTACTTTAAATACTTAGAAATTATGGTCCCCTTCCTTTACAGAGAAGAGGGACGTGATTTTTAAATAGGCTTGCCAATTGTACTTGTCACCACAGTATCTAAGTGTTTCATGTACATTAATGAGTTTATCCTCATTACCTCTGTGAGATAGGCAAGTATCTTATTTTATAGATCGGAATCTGTGGCACAGACAGATTCAGGGACTTGTCCAAGGTCAAAACAAAGAACAAGATCCAGGTCTCTGTTCAGTGATTTTGCATTCCTTTGGTATATAAGAAAGACGTCCCAGTAGTTCATGTCTTCATAGGGAGACAAATTGGTGACAGCTATGTCTAACTGAGCTCCAAAAGACAGACACAAATTTGAAAGTTGTAGGGATGAGATTCTGTGCTACACCTTTCAAAAGGAGCAGCACAGAACTTGCAGACCTAGGCTAAGGAGAGGCTAAAGTGGCAGATGCAGGACTGCTGTAGGAGATGCAGCAACTCCAGCATAATTTCAACAGTTCTGGGGTGTCTGACTAATTTACAGTAATCTCCTGGGGCTGCCCTATGGGCCGCAGCACTATGGACATACTATGGATACACCTCTCCCATATCCCTGGCACACATTCCCCTGCACTGGGGCTTATTAAGGGGTACGCTTATTAAGGGGTTGTCTCTTCACTTCTAGCGGTACTAGTCATTGCTGTAGATTCAGCTGAGGAAGTAGTCTCTAGAGGAGAGGTGGAGGTTATTCCTATGGTAGAGGTGGCTGCAGGAGTGGTTTCAGGTTGTGAAGTGCCACAGAAAGCAGCCTTTATGGATGTTTTTATGTGTCTGCAACTCTCATCCTAGATCTTTCCATTTGAAAAGTGTTATTCGGGCCTCTGTTTGTTTACGGTTTTTCTTCTTTCAGTCTGAATAAAGATTTTGCTTTTTATTTTCACTCTGTTTAGTACAGTTTTCAAATCTGTTAAATCACACCTCACCCCTTGTACAGCCATGCGGAAGCCTACACCACCACATTCTCATTCATATTTTTAACATTCTAGGTAGATTAAAGCTTGTACGGGTACATTTACACAAACTGAAAATTACACCCCTACTTGCAATGTAGATATACCCTAAGTCTCACTGAAAATCAAGGGGATTTAGGCTTCCAGGTGCCTACATTAATTTTAAAACTGGGACTTTAAGCATCTTTTTAAAATTTTACCCTTTATCTGCACTTGGTAGAATGAATGGACATATTCTATACCATCCTTCTTTATTGAGTGTTTTTCCTACCATTCCAATTTACAAAAAGTTGTCTGAGTCATGTGGAAATTTTGAAGTTTGCTTATTCTAATGGGGTTTCTAGTAAACAATTTTCTTTTTTAGACTGTAAAAGGAAAAGTAAAAGCTGGAAAAGTTGACTGTCAAGCTTATGCTCAGACTTGTCAGACGGCTGGCATCAGAGCCTACCCTACTGTTAAATTTTATCCCTACCAAGGAGCAAAGGTAAATATTAGTTTAAATATGGTTCACGCAATGGGGACACATGAGGGGAAGTACTGCTGCTTAACTGGTCTCGCTCCACTACTGTTTAAGATTGTATTGTGCTTAATTTTGTACTGGAAATTAAATGTGGAAGTGTATTATAGTTCTTATTTTGGATTCTATCAACATTAGATAGATTAGGTTAGGGAATCAAAGGAAATGGAACACTAAAAATTGATGCTTTTTTAATGATACTTGGAATTTCTGTAGCAGGAAAACACTAGTCATTGTGTCTGATGGGAAAGGAAGCTGCTATCTAAACAAATTGATAATGCAAAGTAAGGAAAAATTGTAGAGCTAAGTGGGCACCAGATTTTTCATTTAGTGAGAAATGTCACAAGTTTTCGCTCCT